>NC_137970.1:107016323-107632989 GCF_963924665.1 Micromys minutus | reverse complement strand
CATGCAGCACCAAGAGGGCGGGTCAGAAACAGAGCGTAATAAAAAAAGGGAGTGCGCAAGAAAAAAGTAAAAGAGGTAGGCTCCGAGAGGCATGTTCAAAACAATTCAGAAATGGAGTGAATTTAAAGGCAGAAAGACTGCTAGGATAAGAGAGGATTGTGCCCGGGGAAACAAAGTACAAGTTTCCCGGAGAGGAAACTTTGTATCGGCTAAAAGAGCAAAAAGCTTTAGAGCTGACAGAAGAAGGGTCAGAGACTGAATTATTTGAATCTGAGGAAGAAAATTTAGAAAGAGAAGAGGCAAAATAATTTGGGGCTGAGCAGTTTCAGCCAAAAAACTGTATCAAAACTGAAAGCAGTTTCTGCTGTTCTGCCTCATGCAGAGAGGAAGTGTGAATTCCCCTTTTGTTCGACAGAGACATGCCATACCCTCAGGCAAATGTTTCTGTTGTTCAAGGAGAATAACATTATCCGCAGTTATCACCCTCTAGAACATAAACAAGTCAAAGAGTTGGCAGAGTCAGTCCAAATTTATGGAGTCACTGCTAATTTTACCATGTTCCTGATAGAAAGATTAAGTACAATAGCCATAACCCCTGATGATTGGCAGTTTGTTACCAAAGTTTGTCTCCCAAGTATGGGACAATACATTGAGTGGAAAGTCTTGTGGCATGACGCTTGTCAGGCCCAGGCTCGTGCCAATGCATCCGCAGGACAGCCAGCTTGGGATTTCGAGATGTTGTCGGGACAGAGACAGTGGGCGATGAATCAAACCGCCTATCCTGTGGAAGTCTATGGCCAGATAGCACTTTGTGCCATAAAGACATGGAAAGCGCTCACTAATAAGGGAGAAGTGTCAGGAAATCTAACAAAAATTATTCAGAGTCCAAGTGAACCCTTCTCATATTTTGTGGCCTGAATGATAGAGACAGCAGGAAAAATATTTGGAGAACAAGAACAGGCTATGCCCTTGATAGAGCAACTAATTTTTGAACAATGTACTAAGGAATGTCATAATGCCATCATCCCCTGCAAGGCTAAAGGATTGCAAGCCCGGATTAAAGCCTGCATAGAGATCGGATGACCTTTAACTAATGCAGGTTTAGCTGCTGTCATACTACAGGGGCAACAGTGGCTGGGTCTTTTTAAAAAGAGTGTCATTTGCTTTCAATGTGGGAAGCCTGGTCATATAAAGAGAGAGTGTAAAAGTCAGAGCTCTGGATTCAACCCTAAGAGTATTCCTGACCTGTGCCCTAAGTGTAAGAAAGTGAAGCATTGGGCTAATGAATGTAGATCAGTAAAAGATATCACTGGGAGGCCCCTATAAGTGTCAAAAAATGTACAGCGGGGCCCCCGTCCTCAGGGCCCTCAAATATATGGGGCAACCAGCTCCCTAGTAGTCTGGGAGCAAGAGAACCCCCACAGAGAGCCACTCCAGGTTCCTAGGGATTGGACCTCCGTGCCACCACCAGAATAGTCCTGACTCCACAAATGGGAGTTCAGCCTATCCCTTCTGACTTTCATGGGCCATTACGGGCTAATTCAATAGGGCTGCTTTTGGGATGTACATCTGCCACCCTTAAATGTTTGGTAGTACACCCTAGGGTGATTGATCAAGATAATAAAGGCCAACTAAAGATTATGTGCTCCTCCCCAAGGGGTTTGTTTCTGATCTCCCCAGGAAATCTGAATGCTCAATTGCTCATCCTCCCCAGCTGTCATGCCCAATTTGCATCAAACAGGGTGAGAAGGGAAAACAAAGGCTTTAGTTCTTCAGGAACTGACTTATCATATCTAATAGTAGATTTGAATCCTCCACAAACCTTGAATTTGGAGGTGGAAGGAAAACTTTTTGAAGGACTTTTAGACACAGGAGCAGAAAAAAGCATCATATCTACTAAGTGGTAGCCTGCTAAGTGGCCAGTTAACCAATCTTCCCATTCTTTACAAGGCCTTGGCTATGAAGCCAGTCCCGCTATTAGCTCTAAATCATTAAAATGGAAAGCCCCTGAGGGACAAAAAGGAACTTTTACACTTTATGTCCTTCCACTACTGGTTAATCTATGGGGAAGAGACATTCTAACAAAACTAGGTCTTAAACTTATGAATAATTATTCCCTGCATGCACAAGAGATGATGACTAATATGGGGTATATCCCCAGAAGAGGCATTGGCAAACATCATCAAGGTCCTACAGACCCCATACAGCCCACCATAAAATCTTATCGAAGTGGTTTGGGTTTTTCTTAGGGGCCATTGAGGAGACTATGCCCATACAATGGCTTCCAGACAAGGCAGTGTGGGTTCCTCAATGGCCTCTTTTCTCTGAAAAACTAGAGGCTGCCCATCAATTGGTAAGGGAGCAATTACAGTTAGGACATTTGGAGCCTTCTAGCTCCCCTTGGAATACTCCAATTTTTGTCATAAAAAAGAACTCAGGCAAATGGAGACTCTTACATGACCTCAGAGCTATTAATGCACAAATGCAACTGTTTGGGTCTGTTCAACGTGGTCTCCCGCTTCTGTCAGCTTTACCCAAGCTGTGGAAGATAATTATTATAGATATTAAAGACTGTTTTTTCTCTGTACCATTACATCCCAGAGATAAAGAGAGGTTTGCCTTTACTCTGCCTGCCATAAACCATGTAGAACCTGATAATGAATACCAATGGAAAGTTCTCCCACAAGGAATGGCAAACAGTCCTACTATGTGCCAGCTATATGTACAACAAGCTTTAACCCCTATTAGAAATCAATACTCGTCATTATCAATTTTTCATTTTATGAATGACATCATTTTATGTGGCCCTAATGTTCAAGACTTAGAAATAGCCTTTGATGATTTAGTTAAGTCCTTACAACATTTTGGGCTAACGATAGCTTCAGAGAAAGTTCAGCGATCACAAGTGGGAACATTCTTAGGAGCCATCATTCACCCAGAATTTGTTGTACCTCAAAAAATAGAAATAAGGAGAGATCATTTACAGACATTAAATGACTTCCAAAAGCTCCTAGGAGACATTAATTGGCTAAGGCCTTTCCTAAAGATTTCTACTGCTGAACTGAAACCCTTGTTTGATATTCTTTTTTTTTTATTATTTTGTGAATATATGTATATTTTTTGTTTTCTTTATTTCTTGGACTTCATACAGTCTGTGAGTTGTTTCTGGGGGAGTGCAAGCCTCTGGGGTTAGCATTCCACTATCAGTGACTGCATATTATGTCTGTTCTTTGGTGACTGGGTTATCTCACTCAGGATGATCTTCTCTAGATGCAGCCATTTTCTTAAGAATTTGGTTAAGTCATTGTTTCTGGTGGCTGAGTAGTATTCCATTGTGTATATGTACCACAATTTTTGTATCCATTCGTCTTCTGAAGGACATCTGGGTTCCTTCCAGCTTCTGGCTATTATAAATAGAGCCGCTATGAACATTGTGGTGCATATATCTTTGTTGTGTATTAAAGTGTCTCTGGGGTATATGCCCAGAAGTGGAATAGCTGGGTCTTCAGGTAGTACTATATCCAATTTTCTGAGGTATCGCCAGACAGATTTCCAGAGTGGTTGTATTAGCTTGCAACCCCACCAACAGTGGAGAAGTGTTCCTATTTCTCCGCAGCCTCGCCAGCATCTGCTGTCATCTGAGTTTTGGATCTTGGCCAATCTGACTGGTGTGAGGTGGAATCTTAGGGTTGTTTTGATTTGCATTTCCCTGATGGCTAAGGATGTGGAGCACTTCCTCAGATGTTTTTCGGCCATTCGGTGTTCCTCAACTGAAAATGATTTGTTTAGCTCTGTACCCCATTTTTTAATAGGGTTATTTGATTCTCTGGTGTCTAGCTTTTTGAGTTCCTTGTACACTTTGGATATTAGGCCTCTATCTGATGTGGTGTTGGTAAAGATCTTTTCCCATTCTGTTGGCTGCCGTTTTGTTTTCTTGACGATGTCCTTAGCTTTACAGAAACTTTGCAATCTCATTAAGTCCCATTTGTTAATCTTTGACCTTAAAGCTTGAGCCATTGGTGTTTTGTTCAGGAAATTTTCTCCTGTGCCTATGTGTTCTAAGGTTTTCCCTACTTTCTCATCTAATAGTTCCAGTGTATCTGGTTTAATGTGGAGATCTTTAATCCACTTACACTTGAGCTTTGTACAAGGAGATAAGAACGGGTCTATTTTCATTCTTTTGCATGTTGAGTGCCAGTTGGACCAGCACCATTTGTTGAATAGGCTGTCCTTTTTCCATTGAATGTTTACTGCTCCTTTGTCAAAAATCAGGTGACCATATACATGAGGGCTCATTTCTGGATCTTCTATTCTATTCCATTGATCCACTTGCCTATTTCTGTACCAGTACCATGCAGTTTTCAGCACAATTGCCTTGTAATATAGCTTGAGGTCAGGGATAGTGATTCCCGCAGATGTTTTCTTGTTGTTGAGGATGGATTTCGCTATTCTAGGTCTTTTGTTATTCCATATGAAATTGCACATTGATCTTTCCAATTCCATGAAGAACTGGGTTGGAATTTTGATGGGGATTGCATTGAATCTGTAGATTGCTTTTGGTATTCTTGAAGGAGATCCACTGTTAACATCCCCATGGTCTCTGACCCCAGAGGATGTGGCAGCCTTATGAAAGGTAGTAAAAGCCTTGGCTAAAGCTCAGCTAATCAGAATACACCCTGGTGAACCCTTTGAGCTATGTCTCTTACAGACTGAGAAGTTGCCTACTGCAGTATTATGGCAAAAATGTCCTTTGCTGTGGATTCATCCACAGGCTTCTCCAGCCAAAACTATTGAATGGTATCCATCAGCCGTAGCCAAACTTGCCTTGCGAGGATTAAAGGCTTCTGTTATTCATTTTGGTACCTATCCAGAAAAAAATAGTTATTTCCTATACTGCAGAACAGTTACAGAATTTGGGTGCTGTTAATAATGATTGTGCCATACTTGTATGTGCCTTTTCTGGGACATTTGACTACCATTACCCTAAAAACCCAATTTTGACCTTTGCACGCTGTCAGCCTCTTGTGTTTCCCCATGTGACAAGCGCAGTCCTTCTTACAAAAGGTGACATAGTATATACCGATGGCTCTAAAACAGGGCTAGGTGCATATGTGCATGAAGGCAAAGTAGTAACCAAACAGTTTGCCCAAAATTCCCCTCAGTTGGTTGAATGTCAAATTGTTCTAGAAGTTTTACTTGCTTTCCCTGGTCCCATTAATATAGTCTCAGATTCCGCTTATGTAGTTAATGCAGTTAATTCCCTAGAGGTAGCTTCTCTAATTAAATCTGGGAGCCCAGTTGCTTCCATATTTATGCAAATTCAGCAAGTGCTGTTATCCAGACATTCTCCTTGCTACATCACGCACATTCGTGCCCACTCAGGCCTACCTGGCCCAATGTCACAAGATAATAATTTAGCAGATCTTTCCACCCGAGTTACTGCATTTCCAGTCCTGACCCCTGTAGAGGCCACCACCCGGTTCCATTCTCTGTTTCATGTGACAGATGAAACCTTACGTAGGCGTTTCTCCATCACCAGGAATGACGCCAGAGACATAGTTCTCCGCTGTGGAAGCTGTAGCGTCTTTGTCATCACCCCACATATAGGGGTAAACCCACGAGGCATTCAGCCTCTCCAAGTTTGGCAAATGAATGTCACCATGTTCCCTCCTTCGGAAAATTAAAATATGTACATGTGTCCATTAATACTTGCTCAGGAGTTATTTTTGCTTCTCCTTTATCAGGACAAAAGGCTTCTCATGTTATTACTCATTGTCTTGAAGCTTGGAGTGCATGGGGCATACCTAAAGTGTTAAAAACGGATAATGGTCCTGCCTATACCTCAGCAAAATTCAAGCAATTTTGCCATCACATGGGAGTTTCACTCCTGACAGGATTGCCTTATAATCCTCAGGGTCAAGGCATCATTGAACGTGCTCATCACACCCTAAAGTTTTATTTAAACAAACAAAAAGGGGGAATTGAAGAGATACCCCCACACCCCAAATGGCCATTTCTACTCTACTTCTTACCTTAAATTTTTTAAATTTGGATGCTCATGGCCATTCAGCTGCTGAGCGCCATGGACAATGGCCTGTGCCACCTAAAGAGTTAGTGAAATGGAAAGATGTCCTCACTGGTAATTGGAAAGTCCTGGATCCTATTTTAATACAATCCAGGGGAGCTATTTGTGTTTTTACACAGGGAGAAGAATGTCCAATTTGGATCCCAGAACGTCTAACATGTCGAGTGCTACCAGAACAAGAATCTGTTCCACCTGCTTCAGATAAGCCTGCCCTGCATGACGATTCAAGCAGAACCGAGATGGAAGATTCTGTCGGTGTTTCCAAAACCGATGCACATATGCCTTAATGCAAAACTATTTTCTTGTTTGTTTGACACCATTAAAACCTTTGATGTACTATACTTGCCCTTAGACACGGAGATAGCAGGGTTAGGAGATTATAAATCTCTTGCCTTATCAAGTAATTTTTGGCATGCTTTTGTGCAGAGAGACTGTTTCTGCTCTAGATCGTGTGCAAACTTTGTACTCAACAATAATGTGACAAAGTGGTCATAGCACAAGCTCTTGCTGCACTCAAAATGGGCACCTCTCCCTCTGTTTGGCTTAGTATGCTTGAAAAAAATTGATGGGTCTGTGTCTGGATAGCCCTTGCACCCTGAGCCTTTGAGGCATTGTACCAGGAATGGGTATCCTACACGTAGGCAGCCTTTGCACCCTGCAGGGCTTGTTCCCATTGCACGCAGGAAGGTGCTTTACCCATATTTATTGCTGATCATGGTCTTGAACCCTAAAGGTCCAACAAGAGCCTGATGGTTGATCAGCCATGTTTTATGTTTTTATTTAAGAGAAAAGGGAGAAATGTAGGGAGCCGTTGGTGCCCATAGATGGCGCCAGCTTCCCGCCTATATTCAGCCAACATAGCCTTTCCCCTTATGGAGCTCACATAAGTCATAGCCCACTCTTGGTGCATGCTAATGAGCTACTGGAGGATGCACCAATCAGGTAGCAACACAAGTCTCTTAGGCAGATATAAGCAGTGCATTTTTCTTCCACGGGAGTGCCCTGCTCAAGGGTGCTGTACAATAAAGGTTGTTCACGGAAGAATTCTGTTGTTGCACACCTTTTCCTGCTGGTGGGAAGTGGGGCGAGCGCGACACTCATACCTTCATCCTCCATGATTTTTACCTTTTTTTCCTAATCACTGTTTTTTTCCTAGACATTTGTCTACCCTTCTATCTTTAATTTTCTCTTACCTTCTTTAATTATCTTCCTCAATTCCCTCTTTATTCATTTCTTCTCTCCCCTATTTTTTCATCTTCCCTCATACTTTCCCTCCACTTCCCCCTTCCATCCCATTTAGGGTTTCAGCTCCTCTCTCAGCCCTCATCTGCCTTTCTCATGATCCTCCATATTTCTTACATTTCACCCCTCTTCTCTTCCATTTTTTCTGACTTCTCTTCCAATAGTGTCATCCTTTTTCTTTCTTCCTCTTCCCACTTCTGTCCTCTTCTTAAGTGCCTCCTCTTCCTATAAACATCTTCACAATTATAACATTATCATTTTGCTTTCTCACATTTTCTTCTCAACCTCTTTCCTTCTCTCCTGTTTCTTCCCTTACTTCCTCCCTTTCATGTCTCCACCTTTCTTCTCTACTCTCATCTCAGACACCTGTTTATCCCTATTCTTTCTTCTCTCCTTCCTAATGTATTCTCCCATCACCTTTATCTCTTTCCTTCTTTCTTCTCTTCTATCCTTCTGCCATTTTCCTAAAACTTCCTTCATTCGTCCTCTTCCCTTTGCCCCAGTATATCCTCTTCCAGCTTCTTTGCTCTCTCCTTCCTAGTCAATTTTCATCCTATTGGTTCTCCCCCCTCTGATCTCCTCTACTCCAGCATGGTCCATACTATCTCTTCTTTCACTTGACCTTCTTTTTAATATTATTCCCTCTTCATGCATCACTCTTCTTCAACACTATTTCAGTTTTTATCCTCTGCCCTCTTTTCTTCTTTCTCTCTCATCTTTGCTCTTTACTCATTTCCTCCTCAAAGTCTTCTATTTTTTTTCTTTCTTCATTTCAATTTCTTCTTCTGTACTGTTCCTCCCTCCTCCTCCCACTTTGTGTCTCCCTGTTTTGTATTCCCTCTGTTCCCTCTTGCCCTTCTTCTGACATTCTGCCTCATCCCTACTCTCAGGAATCTTTTATATTACCCCTGTCTCCATTTCACTGTACTCTACTTCTCTGTCCCCTCTTTCACTTTCATAATTCCCCTTCTTCTTTCTTTCTTCTCCTCTTTTCTTTCTTTATTCTGTCTACTCACTCATCCCTTTCTTCATATATTTCTTCTCATCCAGCTCCCTTCCTCTTCCCTCATTTTTCCTTCTCTCTGAATTTCTCTTACTCTCTGTACATTTTATGCCCATTTGTCCTCAATCTTTTTTATAATTCCATGTTCTCCTCCCTCTACTTCACACAACACTGCTTTCCCCACCTACTTCTATCTGTCTACCATCTCTTCAGACTCCTCTTTCTCCCATCTTCTCTTCCTCACACCCAACCAATCTCTCAGATCCCCACTTCCCTGTTCTGCCTCATTGCCGTTCTGAGACTTTAGTTGTTACCTTCCAATTCCTTTCACTACTCTCCATTCTTTTCTCCTCCTCCTTCTTCATTTTTCCCTCTTTTATTCTCTGTCGCTAACTTTCTTGCCACCTTCTTTCTTTCCTCTTCTATTCCTTCCCTTTCTTCTCTCTAATCCTCTCACTAACTTTTTATGTTTCACTCCTCCTTTTGTCTCATCCCTCCACCCTTCCTGCTGATTTCCAGCTCTCATTTTTTCTTCACTTCACTCAATCTTATTCTCTTATCTTCTCACTGCCCTCATTTCTCCTTTTCCTTCATTCCTTCTCTCCATGTTCATTCTGATACACCCCCATCTGTTTCTATACTTTCTTTTATTTCCATTTTCTTCTTTCTACACTTCTCTCATTTCTCTTCTTTATTCTTTTATATTGTCTAATAATCCCTCCTTTCTAGTCTTTCCTCATCCATCTTCTTTACTCCCGCCTCACTTTTCTCCTCCTTGATCTTCCATTCTTTCTTTTTCCTTCTACTCCCTACACCTCTTCCATTTTCTCTCTTTCTTATTTTCCCCCATCTCTCTCTGCTATCCTCCATCTCCCTTTATCTGCTTGTAATTTACTCACTTTTCCTCATCACTCATCACTTTTCCCTCATGCTCCCCTGGTTCTTTGACAACTCTTCTGTGGGTTTACTTCTTTTATCTACCTGCTGCCTTTTATTTACTTTTTCTTCCTCTATAATCCTCTTCTCAAACATTCTTTTATCTTCTTCAGTCTTCCATCTTATTCCCTTATATCTCTTACCTGCATTAAAAAAGATTCCTACTGGTATCTCCTCAATCCTTTCCATTTTCTTCCTAGATGGTCTTGACACTTTTTTTCTAGTAGCCATACCACCTTTCTTCCCTCTCTCTTCACTCCCCTCTTCCTCTGTTTCTGCTTTCTCATACCTCTATTTCTCCCTTTTATACTCATCCCTATTTAGTACTAATAGCTCCTCTCTAAGTATTTATTACCTACTCTTTTCTTCTCCTTTCCACTCTTCCTCTTCAATTGTATCACTTTCTGTTCAGTCTATTTTTTCTTTCTTCCTCTTTCATCATCATTCTTTTCTAGTTATTCTTTACCCTCTGTTTTCTCACTTCTTTTCTCATTTCCCTTATCTCATGTTCACTCTTTCCTCCTTTTTTCTTCATTCTTTTCTGCTCTTTCCTGTTCTATCTATCCTACAAATTCTACATCAATCCCGATTAAACCTTGTTTAGCTTCTCTCTTTCATTGACTTCTTTTTCTCTTCTTTTTTATCTCAATCCTCTTCCATCTTCTTTCTTCCTCATTCCAATTCCCACATTTCCTTCCACTTCTTTTCTTTCCACATTTATCTATTTTTACTTTTTTCTCTGTCCGTTTTCTCTGTCATCTACTTCCAACTTTCTTATTCTGTCCCTTTCTATTTTTCATCTTTCTCTTTCCTTCATTTAACTACTCTCTCTTCTACCCTCCTCTTCTCTCTTCCACTATCCCTCTTCTTTTGCTTTTTGTGTGCTTCCTCCATGCTTCTTCTCTTATCCCCCCTCCTCTTTCTCTTTTAATGGTCATTTTCTCAATCTCAGTGTCAACAATCTCTCTTCCTTCCTATTCTCATGTCATTCCTCTTCTATCTGCCCATGTCTGTAGTTCTCTACAATTTCTTATTTTCTTCATTCTTCCAAGCTCTTCCCTTACATCCAACTTTTTTAAACTTTCTTTGCTTCCCTTGTTCTTTGTTGCTCCTCCACATCTTTACCTCTTAATTCCTTTCCTTTTACTTTCTTTTCCATCTTCTTTTGATTCCTCTTCACTCTACACTATGTTTCTCTCTTTCCATGAAAACTTTTTCCACATTATAAATTTCCCTCCTCTTCTCTATTAATCTTCTAACTCTGTTACATCCTATTCTTTCTTTACTTTTACAACTATCTCTTTCTATCTTTACTTATCATTTACTTTTTTTCTTACAACTTAATTTAAAAACAGAACTTCATGTACAGATTTTTAAAAGCATTTTGGCGTAAAAATCTATAAATATATTTTGGTCTGTAATTGACTCTTTTTAAGGTTTGACAGTATGCATTGAAATCTGAAAGTTACAAGGAGCATACAGAAATTGAAAAACAAAGCATGACATGGGAATAGTCAATTTTTTCTTGGTGTGTAAAGGTTAAACATAATGAGTTTTAAATACCAAACATTGCCACAAGGTTATCTTCTTAGTTCTTGAGTTACTAATATTTAAAGTCTGGGTGTTCCCCTCTGAGAGGGTCCTATACACTTATTGGGTTTTTTCTAAGGAGGACCAAGGCTTCCACATTTTGGGCTTTCTTTTTTTGAGCTTCATATGGTCTGTTAGTTGATTTTTGGGTATTCAGAGATTTCTGGGCCTAGTATCCAATTATCAGTGACTGCATATTATGTCTCTTCTTTTGTGACTGGGTTACCCCACTCAGGATGATATTCTCTAGATACATCCATTTCCCTAGGAATTTCATAAAGTCATTTTCTTCAAAAGTTGCATAGTACTCCTTTGTCTAAATGTACCAATATTTCTGTATCCATTCATCTACAGAAGGACATCTGGGTACTTTCCATCTTCTGGCTATTATAAAGCTGCTATGAACATGGTGGAACATGTGTTTTTATTGTATGTTTGAGCATCTTTGTGGTATATGCCCAGAAGTGGAATAACTGGGTCTTCAAATAGGATTATATCCAGTTTTCCGAGGAACCACCAGACTGATTTCCAGAGTGGTTTTACAAGCTTGCATCCCTATCAGTAGTGGAGGAGTGTTCCTCTTTCACCTCATCCTTGCCAGCATCTGCTATCATCCATGTTTTTGCTCTTAGCCATTCTGACTGGTATAAGGTGGAATCTCAGGGTTGTTTGGATTTGCATTTCCCTGATGAATATGGATGTCAAGCATTTCCTTACATGCTTCTTTGTCATTCCACATTCATCTTACCACTTTCTTATCTCCTTACCTTATACCTTCATCGACTTTCTTCACTTCTCTTCAGTATTCCCTCCTCATCACTCTGACATTTATTTCCCCTTCTATCCCTAACTTTATTTTCTTTCCTGATTTCTCTTCCCACTCATCTCTTTTTTTCTGTATTCCTCCTTTTACTTCTTCCTTTTCAATCTTCTTTGAGCTTCTTACCTTCTTCCTTCTCTCTTCCTCTTCTCTCTCATTCTTTATCCCTATTTCATCTGCTTCTTTCTTTCATCTTCTTTCATAATCCTTTTTCTTCAAACTTACATTCGATTATTTTTCCCCTGCCGTTTTTATTCCTTTCCCTGTTCTTCCCAATCCACTCACTCATTTCCCTTCTTGTCCTTTTACTCCCTGTCTACAGTTTCTTCTTACTTTTCTTTCCTGACTCTGCCTCATCCCTCCCCATTTCTATTTAATGTTCTTCCCTTGTCATCTTTCTGACATTATCTTTTTTCTTCCATTTGTTCAACTGATTTTTCCTCTTCCATCTCTCCCCTTCTCTCCTGTACCCTCTTTGCTCTTATTTTCCCTTCATTCAGCATTCACATTTTCAATTTGGTCCTCCTGTCTCCTCTTACCCTCTACTTTCTCTTACCACCGCTTTCCTTATTTCTCCCCTCCCTTGCTCCACTATTCCTCCTTTCCCCAGGAACCACTTATTCCCTCTTACATTCCAGTCTTTTTAGTTCTGGTGTGTATCTTGCCCATAATCAGGAGTACTGTGTCCAGAGCAGTCTCTGATTTTGCCTTGCTCTTCCACACTGTGTCAAAGTGCTGAGCTTCTACATAGATTCTTAAAACCCCAGATACTGGCTCTCTAAACATGATATAAAATTGACCTTTTCATTCTGCCACACTATCAACTTATTAAACCCCCCCCCAAATAACTGAATTCCTCTGTCCCTGACACACCCTGAACTCCCCTATTAAACATAACACTATCTACCTCATTCCAGGTCTTATCTCATCTGTGATAATTTCCTATTTTCTCACAAGTGATCTGCTCTTCTGTCTTCTGATATCTCGTTTGGTCTTGTCTCACTAGTATCTTGTCACCCCAACATCATGTCCTGACCTCCATTTTCTGTCTGTCCACATCTTTCTAATTCTGCTAAGCCTCAAAGAACTCTCACACTTCCAGCTTCTTCCCTGCCCCTCTCCCTGTCCCTGACAATCCTGCTCGCTTCCCCTACCATTATTCTTCAGCTTGTTCCCCCTCTATCCCCTTCTGTGTGCTCCTTCTATCCTCTTGTTAACATGTCCTTTCTTGTACTCTTCTCCACTGACCCACCTGGTTGCTCATCACCCCTGCCCCTCTTCAGTGTGCTGTGTTTCTGGACAACATCTTGTAGGCTCCACACTCACCCACAGAATCCATTTTGTTTTCTCACCAGAAATCTGTCTATGTCCAGAGACTCTTGAACTCTTCCGAAGACATATGCCTTTTGTTGGCCTTTGGTCTTCTGTTCATGCACCTTCACCTACCCATGTACCTTTTCTCTCCTCTACCACCCTCTGTAGATATTAATCCCCATGCCCCCCCCCTTTATGCTGACTCTCTGACCCCCTCCTCAGTCTCTTACTTCCCTGAGTCCTCATTCTAAGACATTCTGTCCTCTAGCCGACCCACTTCCTTTGCCAGTGTTCAATCAGTCCACATTCTCCCTAAACCTCTTTTTTTACACACTAGCCACTGTCCCCTGCCAAGCTCCTAATGCCCCTTGAATTATCTAGCATTTCCTAGTGTTCCCTAGCTCTCAAATAGCTTGTTGCTTCTCCCCAGACATTCCACTCCCACTGTGAGTATCTTCACACTCAGATTCAAACCCTCTATTGTTCCATTTCACCTCAGACTTTTCTCACTTCCATTTGTCCCCTATAAACTTGTACTTCATCCTTGCACTTTGGTTAGCTTCTCCCTCTTGCCCTTCTACTCTGGTTCCTAGGTACCCTACAGGCTTCCAGTCCTTCTCCCCCTTGAACTCCTTTCTTCTTCTACCATCAGCTCTGTGCCCTCCCCTGAGAAGCCTACTGACTTCCTCACTAACCTTGCCCTCTTAACCTGCCCTTGTCTCCTTTCTTTCCTGCTTCAGGCCTTTCTGTTTTCTTTCAGGTCCTTTTCCTCATTTCCATCCTATGATCTTTTCAGCACAATCCTCTCAATCCCACCCACTGTTTCTTCATTTATTTCCATAAGGTTCTTGCAATACTCCTCATTCCTGAACCCTTAATTTGTCTGGTACCATACCATATGCCTTAGACTCTGTCCTAATCTCAAGCTTAGTCCCCAGTTTGTTGATATTCATATCTTAAAGATCACCCACTTAGCTTCTTTTCCTTTGTGAGCCACTGCACAAACACTTCTCTGTCTTCTCACCATCCTATCTTCTGCCAACCTTTTTACCCTTAGCATGGGCCTTTCTCCCTAGACTCTTACCCTGCGCTGTCACCTCTGTTTATTTATCCTTTTTTCTAAATTCTGCTAAACCTTCCAAGATCTGTAATAAAGTAATTTTAAGAACCGTAAACTTTAGGCTTATCAGACCAAGGGGTCTTAGGAACTGATTTTCTATCGGACTGTCCTGTTTTGGATGGTCCTATGCATTGACAGATTGCAGCATAGTTTGGCAGTCTTCTAACTTACTCTTGAGCTATCTGCCTATGCTAACATGGATCTTTTCTTGGCCTGCTGGCCTATTTCCCTTATCTAGATTATTCGTTTCCAGCTTTGGTCCTCAACACCCTATTTCTTCTGGCCAGAGTCTCCAGCTTTTCGACCTAGGTCCTTATCCATTCTACCCATGGTTTTAGCTTTCCAGAAACTCTGCATTACTCCTGAGCCTCCCTATAAGCACTCCTAGCCTCTACACCTTTGACTACTGCCCCAAACCCACAGCCAGCACCTAGCTTCCTCTCAGCCTTCAGGCATCCTTTAATGTTCATTTCCATCTTTCTGTTTACTTCAAGAATACTAGAATTTTGTAATCTTCCATCCTTACACCCCTCAACCTTATTTCTCCATCAAGGGCCTAGCTCCCAATTTGCTACTGTTTTTGAGCATCTGTTCTTTCTCTTCAGATTCCTAGCTCACAAGTGCACATCTGAGTTCTGTCAGTGCCCAACCCCCCTCTCAAGACTCATGTTGTTGTCCTGCCCTCCCTGAAGCCTGCTCTTCTCCATCCTCTTTCCCATCTCTGGATGTGAACAATCCTATCCTCCCCTATTGTCTCCCATCTTGCTCCCGAGATTTATACTTTCCACTCACAGATTTCTTACCTCCTTGATCCAAGTATCTTCCCTTAATCTTCCCTCTTCCTTTATTTTCTTTCTGCCTTCCTCCTGAGCCGGACACCAGCTTCCGCAGCCTTAAAAGTCAAACAGACTCTTCAGCTTCTATAGGCCTCTGACCATAATCCAGCTTTCTACTCTGTCCCTGCCCCCTCCACAGCCATCTGTTCCACTCTAGGCTCCTTCCCTTACTTCATACTTCAATCCCACTGCAGCAGTACTCCCTAGCCTCTAGCACATTGCCTCAGACTTCTGCCATTCCCCCATGACTCTCATGCTCTCCTCAGTAGACTTAAGACCTCCCACAGCTGCATTCATTTCCCAGAACACCTGGCCTTCTCAGTCAAACTTTTCCCTTCTCCTAGTGCCTATGAACTGTCCTCAGTAGCCTCGGGCCTCATCTCCTAAGCCATCCTCTTCTACCTAGCCTTCTGCCTCTCAAGTCCTTCAAGTGTCTTCCCCTCCTCTTTCATGTGTCCTTCTGACAGCCTTCAATTTTCCTCAGCTTTTGGTTACCGCTCATCTGCCACCTCTCCACAGGTTATTTGTTCCCTGTTTCCTGCTTTCTGTCCAGCAGAATCCTCAGTTTTTCCCCTTCTGTCCCTTGTCCTCCAGCCCTCTTACTTGAAACCCAGCCCATTCTCATGCCCTCCATGATAGTCTGTCTGTCTCTTAAGCCCACTATCCTCACAAGCTCCAGGCCATTCACTGTCCAGATCAGATTCTGAGTAGGCCTCCATCCCTTTGGCTACTTTTAGCTCCTCCCTTCTTCAGTGCCTCCCACTCTCTCCTGCAGCCTGTTAAGTTCCTCCAAAATTTTACCTTCACCAGCCACCTGAACCTCCTAGCTTTCTCTCTGCTTTTTTCTCAGTGTTCTGTCTTGTCCCTTGTATACCACATTTCCAGGAGAGCATTGCTCTCAGTCCTAGCTTTCTGCTCCCCCTAAGGTAGTACTCCCTGGCTCTGCCTGCCTCCTCTTTGCCCTTCATCTTTCTGTATGAATTGTGAGCCTCATCCTCTGTTAGCAGTTTCATAGTCTGTTCTGATCCTCTGTCCTGGCTGAGGATCTATACTTCCTGAGTATCCTGCACTCTTCCTGAGTCTTATATCCTTCTTCTGGGACATAGGGTGTCCTCTTACTTGCCACCCTCTGGCTATATCCTCTCATCTGTGACTTCCTTTTCAGCAGGCAGCCTCTGACCCTCCTGCCTGCATTCCAATATAACCTATCCTCAAGTCTCCAGCCTTTTTAGGACTTTCTGTACCCAATATCTTCCAATTGTACAACATTCTACCAAGTTCACAACCATTTATACCCCTCTCAAGAACCTGGGATTTCCTTTGAATACCATACCTTCTTTCTTCTTCCTTCATCTGTTGCCTGGACTCCCCTGCCCCCAGCCCAGCCTCTTATTGTGCTCCTAGAAGCTCTTGGGCATCTCTTTGTGTTTTTGTGTTGGTATATTTTGTTTTGTTTTGTTTTTTTCTTGAGACCTCTAACTTCCAAAAGGCTTGCAGATCCCCCTGCTTTCTCCCAACCTCTACAGTAAGCCTGAGCTTCTTACTCTGTTCCCCATGATTCTGCCCTCCAATAAAAATCCTCTGACTCTCTCCCATCTCCCTAACCTCATATGAGTTTTATGCACGTGCATGCCTTTTCCAAGCCTTCTTTCTTCCTTCTTCCCCATTCTATTGTTTTTTTTTTCTGCTGCTGCTTTCTCTACTCTCACTCTTAAAAATAAATTTTCTTTATAAATCTGCTGCACTAAGAACCCAGGCTCATCTCCACCTAGCCTCTTGCATACTTACTAAGACACACCTTACCTCAGTCCTAGAGTTCCTGGCTTTTCAGGTAAGTTCTCAGAAACCAGTTCTGAGAAACCAGAGCTGAGGTAGAGAAAGAAAAGCAGGCATTCCTAATTTCCAAAAGAAACTCCAATTCCCTCAATTCAAAAAGGCAGTCCAAATATCCGGAAAGGACCTCAACCTATAGCCGCTTTTCTATTGATTAGATAAATTCCGACATTCCTCAGGAACTTGTGAAACCAGTTCAAGACCTGCAGCAGACTGGTCAGATAATTACCTCTTCCTTCTGGAATCTCTACATGCACACTGGTATCACACTCACTTGTTAAACATTCCAAGCAGATCCTAGCAACCTTCCCTACATTAAAAGGACTTTCCTGCCCCAAGCTACTCAATCTTGTTATTGTTGCAATACATTCTACTTCTATGTTTCTGTCTGTCTCTCTGTCTCTTTCTCTTTCACGCTCTTCTCCCTCTCTCTCTCTCTCTCTCTCTCTCTCTCTCTCTCACTCTCACTCTCTCTCTCTTTCTCTCTCTCTCTCTCCTTTCCCTCTTACTCTTGAGCTTGAAATTGTATTTAACACCTTGAGTTCAATCCTTAGAATGAGAGAGAAGTCTCTGATTCTGATTATTTCCCTGAACAGTGTGAATGAGACCAACTGGAACCTTCTGTGTCTGGCTCCACTGTTTCCCAATTAGAGGGAGAAAGAGAGGAGAGAGAGAGAATGTGTGTGTATGTGTGGTATCAGAGGGTTATCATCCTGTTAAGGGTCATCTGGAAGAAGGCCTTTTTCTAGGTAGGCTCTTGAATCTGCTGCTACCTGGGTTGCAACAGGAACAGTGGCACCTTAGGATCCCAGCTGAAATGTTTAGAAAAGGGCTGAGCCATCTCCCAGAAGAACAATGCCTGAAAAATAAAGAGATATCACATGGCCCTCCTGTGCATTCCCCTTCTCAATCCTATTCTGAGAGTATCTGCCTGTTTCTTGAGTCCTTCCCACTTCTCCACATCCAGTGGCAAACAGTAGCCATGCCATTCATGACAGGTAGATAGATGGGCTTCTGAGTCCCAGTAGTGTCTTCACAGGTGTTTGAGGGATCCTGGACAAAGAGGAATGATGGAAGATGCAGTTTGTATGGCAGGAGAAATGTCCAGAATCAAGTATTTGCTATTCTTCTCTGCAGATAGAGAACCTCCAGAATGTCACCAGACTGGGTTTTGGGAGCAAGAATCAGAGTTCAGTCCCAGGCCCAATTCCTAGCAGTGTTGGAGGCAATTTGGGAAGTGCTGTGCACAGCTGTAGGTAATATTCTTTTTCCTTCCTGCCAAGAAGGGAAAGGCCTGCTGATTGGTACAAAATTCATTTTTTTTTCTGCTCACCTGATTTACTTGGAAAAGATGGTCTAATCTTTAATCTCTAGGGCCTTCCTGGAAACTAACTGGTCCAATCTTCACCCATTCATTGTTCAGATGACATGTCATGAGTTATCTGCATATAATAAAAATGGATTCGATGCCTGAAACATCTGTTAGTGGGGCTCCCTATCTGTGTGCTAGTGATGAGCTTACCCTCCAAGTTACCATGCCCCACTCACACTATTAAATAATCACACTATCAGGGAACATGGAAAAGACTTGTTTACATTTTAGTTTCTCAGCTTGAACAGGATGCAGTAGTGTCAGGGAAGCTACTTTCTTCTTACCCTCTGATTTTCTGTTCTCTCCAAACCTTCTGTTCTAAAGTTCACCCAACTCTCCTGCTCTTGCCCATTCTCCAAGTGTCACCTGATCGCTGACATTTGTCCCCAGTCTTTTGTCTTCCTTCAGCCTCCTCAGAGGACCTTCCCACCTTATCTTCCCACAGTCTTTATGGTTTCTACCAGCCCTGTACTCTCTTGCTCATTTTTCAACATATCTTCTCCTCTAAGATGTCTTGAAACTCCCATCCTCACCTAGACTCCTGGATTCCTCTCCTGCTTATCTCTGCTGTCTCCTAAGTCCTTCCATCTTATCTTTTTACTACTATGGCTTTTAACTTTCTCTAACCTCCTTGAGCATTCCATCTCAGGAACATTCAGCCTTCTCTGAGCTTACTATTGAAATACCCCCGGAGGGTATCTTCTGCCTGAAGAGACCCCTCCCAAGGAGCAGCGAGACCACGCAGTTCAGATGCAAACAGCAAGAGGTTTATTTAGATACACAGGTACCTGTGGGCACACAGTCTCTCGGAGGACTTGCGCGCTGGACAAAGGGGCAGTCCCCTTTTTATAGGGCTTGGCGGGCAGAAGCAAGGTACTGAAGCAGAAGCATAGCAACAGGGTTCTAATTGGTTAGTTTAAATGAAACCAGGGTGAACTGGGGACAAGCCCCAAGTTTTCAGAAAGGGCAGCCTTGGACCCTCCTCTGGGACAGGGTGTTGTTTTTCTTCCTTGTATCAGCATGTATGGCAAAATATTGTGTCTTTACCCCGGTCCAGGTGGGCAACTACAGATATCTTGTTCGGCAAGGACTGTGCTATTTCTTGGCTGACTCTCAGTTTAGTATTTTTCCATCTCTGTCTAATTTAAGCCTTGCACAAAATGGTGTTACTGCAGCTAAGGCGGACGAGGGGTCTTTCAACTACCCTTTACTGTGAGAGCCCCCTCAGAATCCCACTCCATCCCAGCCTCTACTTTCACCACCATCCCAAGCCTGGTGTCTGCATTCTGTACCTCCTGCCTTCTTATAAACCTCTTCCATGTCTTCTACCCTCCTCAAGTGCTTCAGGTCTACATTTAGCCTGACATTGTCAACCTATGCCTACTGTTCTCCGATCCCCATGCTTTCCCAGAGTTTCTCACCACTTGCTGACATTCAGCCTTTCCTCTCCATACTCCAGCCTTGTCTCTAGGCTCATGTCCTCCTCTGGTGGTAACCTAAGAGCCTCTGAATCTCTAACCTTCCTCTTGAAGCATGTGTCACTACAATTCCTTGATAGCAAGGAAGAAGATCAAGAGCCTTAAAAGTGCCCGTAAAGCACCCACTTTACTAAACAAAAAGCCCAAATCTCAATCAAACGTCAAAGTTCCAGAAAGCTGTGGAATAGGAAAACATATAAATGGACCTCAAAGGTATTTTGCTTGGACTAAATATGAATATTGTGCTCTATATGTGTTTGTATCTGAGGATGTCGGCATGAAGAAAATCCTCCCTGGTTGTACTAAATACATTTGGGAATATTTAAAACAAACGTATGCACTAACATCCAGAGTTTTCTAAGGGAATTTAGTTAATCACAATTAAATGGAAATAGTTTCTTTATATTATATTTTATTGTATTATATTTTATTATTTTAATATTTTATTGGCTTACTCCGTTATTTGTTTACATGTGCACATGCATTTGTAAGCACATGTCAAAGTTTGAGGGCTATTAGTCAAGAATCAATTCTCTCCTTCTATGATGTGGGTCCTGCAGACTGAACTCATGTTATCTGGCTTGGCATCAAGTCCGTGTAACCTTATGAGCCACCTTGTCAACCCAAAACTTGTACCATTTTTAAAATTAGAAATGTGGGAGGTGATTTATTACCTCCATATGAGGAGAATTTCTTTGGGGCAATTCAGCAAGTTGAGTACATATTGATTGGGTAGTTAAATGTCTATTGATCAGTGTAACCATTGGGCAAAAGTGTGACTGCCAAGGAATGAATTACATATTCAGCTATCTCCCATTATGCTGCTCACCCCAACTTAAAAAGTCACAGATATTTGCTTATACTTGGTGAAGAGAAGTGACTGTTCCTCACTCCCAACTCAGGGAATTATAAATAAATGAATGAAGGCTTGGGTGGATAAATGACCAAAAGAACAGGGTTTCATATTTTCCCTGATAACAAGAATGGGGTGGGAAACGAGGGATGTCGCATTTGCTTATATTTGTTTGACCCCCATAATGCATGCTCCTTGCACCTTCTACCAATTGTTCAGAGATAACTAAGAAGAAAAGTAGAACTTTGGAAAGAATGGTCACATTCATGAAATGAACAGGTTGCTATCCTTTTTTCCCTCTATATGAATAAAAGTCCTAAGGAAATACTGTCTTCATGTCTCACTTTGAGTAGATATTTTCACTATGGGTAAATATGATGAGTGAAAAATGTGACTCTTCTCTCTCTGCTATGGTTCTCTGGATTTTCTAGCTGTCACAACCACAGGTTCAGAAATAGGTTCCACTCCTCAATATCTCCAGCTGTTCTTGGTCATATGGTAGCCAGTGGCATCCTGCTTAACATTTAATGGGTATTCTTTAAAGTAAAATGTAGTTAGGATTACTGAAACTTACTCAGATCCAAATTAAGTTTCTCAATGGCATGAGCTCCATCTGAGGTACTCATGATCTACCTGTGGCTACTAGTTCCATCATCTGAACAAATATGAATTCTGTTTGCCAGAGACACAGATGTCTCATGACATCCTGATTTCTATTGATGGTGTTTGCACCCAGCTGGCAAAAATGTTACAAAGAGTCCAGCCCATTGCCATACTCCCTGGAATTATCCTTTTTGTAAGTTAGGCACTTGCTCACCACTGACTCCCTATTGATACTTAAGTCAACACTGAGTAAAGTCAGAATCTGTTTCCTTGTTCCATTTGCCCTGATCTGTGGGCACTATGGAATAGTAATACCTGTTATTGCACTTCTCAGCTTGACTGTTCCCATGGACCTCAGGAGGGGACTCATTTTTCAATAGGTTTGGGCCTCACTCCTGGTAAATTAACATTAATCTTGTGTTTTGAAGTTCAGGAACACTCCAGAAGAATGAGTGAAAACCATCTACAATCCTCCTGAATAAACATCAACAACCTCTCTAGTCTTCAGTCTCCCCTAATAGCCTTCTATTCAATAGACCTGTGCTGAATCCACACTCTATAAATACAACAAACCCTTACTCCTCAGTCTTTTGATCAGAGGCTACTTGTGAGCTAGAGACCCCCACACAATCCTCTAATGCCTTATCTAGTGATACACATCACCACCAATGCAACTTTGGGGAGAGAGGATTTATTTTATCAATGCAATTTGAGGTCCACCATCAAGGGAAGCCAAGTCATGGAATGAGTCTCAGAAAAAAAAAAGCACACACACACACACACACACACACACACACACACAAACACAAAGTACTGCTGCTTAGCAAGATGATACCGCCTGTACATGTAAGTCAAACAAGAACTCTCCTCTCCAAGTTGCTTTTTGTCAGTGTAATTAATCACAGCAACAGTGGACTAGAAAAGAAGGCCATCTATACTCACAAAAATAATTTCTAAGTTATAAAAGCATTCAAAAATCTAGCTGAAATACAACCAACATAGCCCTCATAGTGGCCATGACCTACAACTTAAGACTTTTACCCAGTTGATTCCAATTCTTTAAACCTCCCATGTTTACAAAAGCCTTCTGGGTCTGGGGAGGTGGCTCAGTGGTTATGAGCACTTGTTGTTCATCCAGAAGACCTGGGTTTGTGTACCACACTCATAAAGTGGCTCACAACCAAGTTAAACTCCAGTTTCAGGATATACAATACTCTCTGCTGCCCTCCATGTGCTCCAGGCATGCATGTGGTGCACAGTCATACTTGTTGACAAAATTCAAATAGACTTAAAATCAAAACATTTTTTAAATCCTTCACTGTATTGAAGGTACATGGCAGACTTTGAAAATGACATTTCTCTTTTCTAGTTCAGCTGGCTTTTCAAATAAGGTTGTCTTCCTTACCACAGCATCATTACATGATTGGTATATCTTACATCCAACAGCTGAACCAAATACAATAACAACCACTTATCATGTGGCATTGTCTGAAATAGTTTGACACTCCTTTCTCATTATCCCAAGGGGAATCACACAACTCTGCCTGATTCATAATCTCTAGTGAGATTTAAATTTCAGGACATGTAGGATCTCATCTGACACCTAGCAGAACTTAGTAGCTGTCCTTTATTCATGGCATATTACTCATAGCCTCTCTGGTTGCAATATATTTTTCTACTAGGAAATCTACTTAGAGGATATGCTGGTTAGTTTTTAGTGTCCATTTGACCCAAAACAGAGCTATGTAGGAAGAGGAAACCTCAGGTAAGGGATTTCCTAGGTGAGATTGGCCAGTATGTATGTCTGTGGGACATTGTCTTACACATGACAGTTGGACCAAAAATCTGTTTATTAAGATGAAGCTAATTGAGTGGTAGTGGGAGCTAGTGCATGTGAAGACAGGGCAGGAATATAAGGCAAAATCCTGAAATTAGGAACAACAGAGGAATGGTAGCTGCTGGCTCACTCACAGACATTTTTATATAGCCTAGTCAACCCATACATCCATAGCCTAGGACCTCCCTCATCAATTAATAATCAAGAAAATCCTCAAAGATATACCCTCTGAACAATATAATGGAGGCGATTTCCCAAGTGAAATTTTTTTTTAAGTGACTCTAGGCTATGCCAGATTTGCAGGTAATGACCTTACTCTCTCAATCATTACATTAACAAATTACATCCTTGCTCCTGCATATGTACAAGAATAATGGTTAAATAACAACCACATTTTATACCTTGTCTCTTTCCTATGACATTACTAGTAAGCTCTCAATTTTAACATGTCTCTATCTTCTAGAGCTCACATAAATTTTCTGGATGAAGTTAATGCTTTTAGAAAGAGATAAGGTTGTAATCTATAATTTTCTGCCAAGCTAGTTCCAAGAGAGTTAAGGAATCTTACTGCAATTTCTAAGATAATGTAAACAGTTGAATAAATGTCTCTATAGGTCACAGGATTTGGATATCCCTATGTGCTATGGCTTCTCTCCTTTTTCATAGCTTTTGTTGAGACACTTTCTATACCAGTCTACTTGTATAAAAAATTCATGGATGAGAAATACTCAAGACTCTCACCAGCTGTGATAATAAAAGCACATGGAAGACTAAAACAGGAGAAACCTTAATATAAGGCCAGTCTGAACAACCTAGAAATAAGAAATTCAGGTGGACTTCATAGAAATCTCTTGTCTCAAATCAAAAGAAAATAAAAATCTCTAATAACAACAATAAGAAACAATGCCCTGTGTCTTAACAGCTCAGAGTTAGAATGCCTGCAGTGCATGTGCAAAGCCCTGATATCTATCTACAGCAAACACACACATACACACAGAATCATTCACACACTCATAACACCCACAAATACTCACACAGAATCTTCCCCCTCCTCCCCAGTCTGTGACTGAAAAACAATATTTGCTAAGTGAGAACCAATTTTGTGCTAGCCTGTGTGATCATAACTCTCAGTGTCTACATTTGCAACATGTCATTTACTATAAAATATCTTTCATAAATTGCCCTGAGTTCAATTTTATAGAAAAAATCAAGTATACTAGTTTCCAGTATCTGATAGAGAAAAGTGAGTCCATATTCCAGTGCCAGAAAAGCAAGAAGTTCAGGTGAGTCTGAAAAGTTGAAGAAATTGAAAGGAGTAACAGGCAGAGACAATATAGTCTGGTGGCTTAAATGATATGTCCCCCGAAAGTCTCAGTCATTTGAATGATTAGTCTCTAGTTGGTAGCTGTTTTGTGTGTGGCTTTCATGGCAGATTTGAGGTTTCCAAAGATTAGTGTGATTCCCAGAAAGCCCTCTCTGCTTGCTTCTTATGGATACAGATGTGAGCTCCTAAGAGTTCCTGCCACTAACTCTATGCCCTGTCCTCAAGAACTCTAACCCTCAGCATAAACAAATCCAATTACATAAAAACAATGATAAATATAGTAATAACAATAATAATAATAATAGTAATGATAATAATAATAATAATAATAATGATACCTTATTTTTTCTAAGTAAGCAATAGACAAGTAGATACCAGCAGGCCCACAGGTATTCACCAGCACACATAGGCTGAAACATGCAAAGAAGACACCATCAGGCTCTTAGGCACACTCATGCAGGTGCAAGTACACACATAAATTAAGAGGAGGCCGACTGAAAACCTCTAAACACTAGGCAGGCTAGTGAAGGCTCGAGACAAAGATAGAGGCCTAAGGAAAGGCCCAACCTCTAACATCAAGGACATATTTATACAAAATCAATGCAAAAGTGGCATTCTGATAGATAACTAGTGACATAAGAGATTTTAATACTGTTCACATGGGGGTATCCTGGACATCCAGTTTCAATGATTTTTGATGACTCATATAGTCCCTTGGATAGTCAGATTTAGCCAACAAGGCTCACTGAAGGAATCCATTTCAGCATGTTGTTGTCTAAACATAAATTGGCCATTATTGTCCTCTCTTTCCTATCAGAGGTAGTATTTAAAGCTTATCTATCATGTGGATTCCTTCCTACGAAGTCTTGGTTTGCATGAGCCTAAGCATGTAAAATGTAGGGTTTTTCTGGCTGTTGCTCTTGTTTTGTTTTGTGTTCTTTGAGCCATCCATTAATTGACTTTCAGCTCAGCATTTGTACCCTTACAAACCCTTCCACTGTGTCAAGTAGTTTGACTCAGTGATAGAGCATTTTCCCAGTATGTGATGACCATGAGTTCCAGGCCCACCACAATGGAAAATATAAACAAAACACAGAGTGGAGGAGGGAGGAGTGGCTTGGCAGTGATCCAGTAGAAGCAGAAATAGAAAAATACGCAAAGAACTAGTTTGGGTTAATGTGGATAGGAATCCATGTCAATTAACTAACAGTTCTGCTGTTAGCACTTGTCAGCCCCTCAACAGGCAGCAGGAAACGGGCCTCTTTTTCTTCCTGTTGATATTTCAAAGGCATGGTTTTCTGTCCTTGAAAAAGATTCAATACAATGTAGATTGTGGGTTTAGAACAGAGTGCTTTGGAAAAGCCATTGTCTCAGAAAACCTCATGAATTTTTTTTTAGTTTTCAAAATTCCAGAATTGGAATAATATTGCAAGGGAGAGAGCATTAATCATAGCATCTTTTCACAGGATTGCTTGTCTTTCTGTCGGGGGAAAAAAAAAAACTTGAAAGTATGTGACCCAGTCAAAAAAATTGCATCCTTCTTACAATGCCTCTTTAGTAATGAGTACATTAATTCAAAGCAGTGATTATTAACGTTCAAAACAATCAAAACATAACAATTTTCATATTGTCTTTCCAGTTTGACTGTTGTCAGTGATTTCTGATAAGTTTCCTTTATACAGGCTTAACCTCCAAGTCCACCATCCTCCTTGTGGGTTTTTCTCCTGTCCTAAAAGAGTGGCAGTTTAGGACTCTAATTGCTAAACTGATAATATTATATATGGCAACAATATGCTCTTAGCTCCTTTCAACTTTTTCTTTATATTGATCCATTTATTTATTAGTCTGTTTCTCTGACTCTCTGTCTCTGTCTCTGTCTCTCTCTATCTCTCTCTGTGTGTATGTATGTGTGTGTGTGTTTGTGTGTGTGTGTGTGTGTGTGTTCATGTACTTGTCACAGACACTCTCCAGCTTCCTTTTCTGTGATTGGGGGATAAAGCCAGGGCTTTGTGCTTGCATGGGTTCTAACACCACCCTTTATCACAGAATTTATATTTTAAAAAGTAGTAACAATTATGCATTAGAAAATAATACCGGAGAGTCTAGTGTGGTTCTTCATCATTCTATTTCTTTTTTATTTCCTCTTTCTTATTCTTCTACTATCTTCCCTCTCTTTCATCTATCTCTCTTCATCATCTTCATCACTCTTTTCCTACTCCTTACAGTTGATTTTTTCTCCTACATCTTATTCTTTGACAGTTACCTTCTTTTGCCTTCCTCCCCTCCACTTCATCCTCTCTTATTTTCATCTTTCTTCTATTCCCATCACATCCCCCTCCTCTACTTCTTCCCTCTTATCTTCCCTTTGATAAGAATGTCAATTCCATAATCTCTCTCCATTCCACTTTCCTCCCTTCACTTCTCTTCTTTATCCTTTTTTCTAATCTTCTCTCTTCCATCCCTCTGATCTTTCTCTTCTCATTCCTCATAATCTGGACTTCCCCCTTTCACCCCATTCCCTCCTCCGTATTATTTGTGTTTTATCCATGTCCTGCTTTCACCTTCTTCTTCCTCTTCACTTTTCCCCCATGACCTGACATTCTTTCCTCTTCCCTCCTCTTTTCACTCCCCTCCTCTTCCCTCTTCCCCACGTTGTCTCCCTCCTCTCATTTTTTCTCACTATTGTTCCATAGTGTCTCCTCTTTCCTCCTAACTCTAATTTTCTCTTACCTCCTATTCTCATATCTCTCTATCCCTTTCCTTTCTGTTCCTTTGTTTCACCATTTCCTCCTTTTTCTTTGTACCTCCACATCCTTTTACTTTTTCTTTACTTTTTTCTCCCAATACACTCTTTCATATTCTTCCTATCTATTATTCCTCATTCCACTTTCCTGTCACATTCACTCCTGTCTCTGCTTCTCCTTTCTGTCGTCTTCCCTTCCCTCATTTTCCCACTTTTCTCTTCTTGCCTATTTTCCAAAACAGTATTCCTCTTCCCTATTTTATTACCCTTCCTCTCTTACCTCCTCATAAATTTTCTCTTATTTTATGGCTTTTGCTTCTTTTTTCTATCCATGTTTTTTCCTGTTCCTCTCCACTTCTTTCCTGGGCCATCTCTTATATTCTCTCCCCCTCATTCGTATACTTTTCTTCTTTCTCCTGCTCCATCCTTCTTCTTTTCTTTTATAACATCCCTCTTCTTCCATCTTCACTTTATCCTACTCTGTCTTTTTCCAGCCTACCTCTTCTCCTCTCCCCTTCTTGCTCCTCTTCTTTTCCCTCCTCTTTTCTGTTCCCTCATTTTCCATCCTTTTACCTCATCCCTCCAACCTCTTCTTACTTCTTCTCTTCAGAATTCATTTTGCTTTATTTTAGACTTCTAACCTCTTTATACAATGTGTAAACTCCTCTGTTATTTGTTCCAGTCCTATTGATCTTCCTCTGGGCTTTATGGTTTCCTCCTATGATGGCAAGCATGCAGCCTTCCACTACAGGACTCTTCTACCTTAATATCCTACTCTTGATATAAATTTTTGATCTTTCCTGGTCCTGGTCCTCCCGGACCTTCTAAGCCCCTCTAGCTTTCTCATGTCTTTATGACCCTGTGGCCTTATATCCCAGTATTTTACTTCTGGTGTGTATCCTGCTCCCATCAGGAGTACTGTGTCCAGAGAAGTCTCTGAAATTGACCTGTTTTTCCACACTGTGTCAAAATCCTGAGCTTCTACATAGATTCCTAAAATCACAGACACTTGCTATCTACACCTGACATATAAAAATGACCTGGTCATGCTGCCACACTTCCAACTTATTAACCACAACACATCCTGAACTTCCCTCTTCAACATAGCACAGTCCACCACATCCCAGGTCTTCTCTAGTCTATGATACCTTCCGATTTTCTCACAAGTGACCTGCTGCTGTGTCTCCTGCCTCCCTTCTTTCCTCCTTGAGACCTTTCTGTAGTCCTCCAGGTCCTTCCTCTTATTTCCATCTTGTGCTCTCTTCTACACAGTCCTCCGAATCCCACCTGCTGTTTCTTCTTCTATTTTCATAAGGTTCTTGTTCTGCTCCTCATTCCTGGATCCTCTTTTGTCTGCTACCATACCATATGCCTTAGACTCTGTCCTCATCTCAAGCTTCTTCCCCAGTCTGTTGATATTCAAATCTTAAAGATCACCCACTTAGCTTCCCTTCCTTTGTGAGCCTCATCACAAACACCTGTCTTTCTCCTCACATCCTATCTTCTGCCAAACTTCTTACCCTTAGCATGGGCCTGTCTCCCCATATTCTTACCCTGCTCTGTCACCTCTGTTCATATAGCCTTTCTACTAAATTCTGCCAGACATTCCAAGATCTGAAATAAGTTATTTTTTCAAGAAACATGATCTTTGGGCTCATCTGACCACAGGCTTAAAGGAGCTGCCTTGTTCTCAGGTTGTCCTGATTTGGATGGCCCCACAGCTGGCAGCTTGCTTTTTCTCAGCCTTCTGAAATCCCACAATGTTCCTCTCCATCCTTTTGTTTACTTCAAGTATCCTAGAATTTTCCAAACCTCCATCATCACAACCCTCATCCATATTGCCCCATCTAGGGCCTAGCTCCCAATTTATTACACTTTTTTGAGCATCAGTCATTTCTCAACAGCTTCCTAGCCTACAAGTGCACATCTGAGCACAGTCAGTGTCCTGCTCCCCTCTCAAGACACATGTTATTGTCCTGCCCTCCCTGAAGCCTCCTCTAATCCCTGCTCTTTCCCATCTCTGGATGTGAACCGTGCTATTCTCCCCTATTGCCTCCCAACTTGCTACCCTGATTTCTCCTTTTAGCTCCCAGATTTCTTACCTAATAGAGCCAAGAACCTTTCCTTAATCTTTTCTGTTCCTTTAGCCATTTATTTTCTTTCTGCATACCTCTGAAGCCTGACACCAGCTTCCTCTGCCTTCTAGGTCAAATAGACACCTCTGCTTCTATAGGCCTCTGGCCATAGTCTACTTTTCTATTCTGACCATGTCCCCTCCACAGTCTTCTCCTTCCCTCTAGGCTCCTCCCCTTATTCCTTCCCTACTTAGAACTCCAATCACACTACTACAATACTCCCTAGCCTCCAGCATACTGCCTCAGCCATCTGCCCTTCCCCCATGACTCTCATGCTCTCCTCAGTAGACTTAAGAACTCCCACAGCTTCATTCCTTTCCCAGAACATCCTGTCCTGCTCATTCTACCTTTGTCCTACCCCTTTAGCTATGAACTGTCCCCAGTAGCCTCAGGTGACACCTCATCAGTTGTCCTCTCCTACCCAGCCTTCTGCCTCTCACATCCTACTTGTGTCTTGGCCTGCTCGCCCATGTGCACTTCTCCAAACCCTTTGATTTTCCCCAGTTTTTTGTTACCTCTAGTCTGCCACCTCTCCACTGGTATTTCCCTGTTTTATGCTCTCTGTCCAGTAGACTCCTCAATTTATCCCTTCTGCCTCTGTTATTCAGCCCTCTTACTCATACCCCAGCCCAGCCTCATATCTTCCATGACACACTGCCTCTCTTTTCAGTCCACTGCCCTCACAATTCCCTGTCCAGATCAGCTTCCTGATAGGTCTCCATCCCTAGGGCTGCTTTTAGCTCCTCCCTCCCTCTGTGCCTACCACTCTCTCCTGCAGCCTGTTATGTACCTCTCAAATTTTCACCTTCTCCCAACCCCCTGAACCTCCTAGCTTCATCCCAGCTTCTTTCTCAGTGTCTGTCTTTTCCATTGTATACCATATTCCCAGAGCAGCTGGGCTTTCAGTCCTGGATTTCTTCTCCCCCTAAAGTAGTGCTCTCTGTCTCTGCCTGCCTCCTCCCTGCCCTCCAGCTATTGATATGACCTGTGAGCCTCATGCTCTGTTAGCAGATTCATACTCTCTTCTGATCCTCTGTCCTGGCTGAGGATATATACTTCCTGAGAATCCTGCAATCTTCCTGAGTCTCATAACATTCTGGAACTCTGGGTGTCCTGTAACCTGCCCTACACTGGCAACCTCCTCTCATCTGTCACTTCCTCTTGACCTGGCAGCCTGCCCCTTTAGTGTTTGACCCTTCTTTATGAACCTCCTGCCGGATTTCCAATGTACCCTTTCTTCTAGGCTCCTCTCCTTTTTAGGGCTTTCTGTACCCAATATCCTCCAAGTGTACACATATTCTACCATGTCCGCAGCCCACTATGCCTTTCCCCAGAACCTGTGATTTTTTTTTTTTTTTTTTGAGCTCCCTGCCTTCTCCTTTCCTCTGTCTTCCTCTGCTGCCTGGAATCCTCCACCCCCAGCCTAGCCCCCTATTGTACTCCAAGAAGTTCTTGTGCATCTCTTCAGATTTTTGTCTTTTTCATGAGATCTCTACCTTCCTAGGGGTCTACAGTTTCCCTGAACTTCCTGACATGTTCCACAGGAAACCCAAGATCCAGCCCTGCTCCTCTTGATTCTACCCTCCAATAAAAATCTCCAGACTCTCTCACTTCTCCAGACTCTCTCACATCTCCCTAGCTACATATGAGTTTTATGCCCTTTGGGCCTTTCCCAGGCTTTTTTTGCTCTTTTCCTTCTCCAATCTGTTGTTTTCCTGCTGCCTCTTTTTCTACCTCCAGCCCTTAAAGGGAATTCTTCTTTATAATTCTGCTGCCCTAAGACCCCAGGCTCCTCCCCCCTGAGCCTCCTGCACTCTTACTAAGCCACACCTCACCTCAGTCCTAGAGTTCCTGGATTCTCAGGTAATCTTTCAGAATGGAGTTCTGAAAACCCCAAACTGAGGTGGAGAGTGAAAAGCAGGCATCCCTCAGTTCCAAAATAATCTTCTATTGTCTCAATTCCAAAAGGTGGTCCAAATATCAGGAAATGAGCTCAACCTATAGGAGGGATTCTATTGGTTAGATAAAATTTAGCATTCCTCAGGAACTTGTGAAGCCAGTTCAAGACCTGTGACCGACTGGACAGATAATTACCTGTTGTGTCTGGAATCTCAACATGGAAACAGGTATTACACATTCCAAGCATATCCTAGCAACCTTCCCTACCTTACAATCCCTGCAGCTCAAGGGCTTCCCTTCCCCCAGCTCCTCAATCTTGCTATTATTGCTAAGTATTCTCTCTGTCTCTCTGTCTCTCTCATTCTGTCTCTCTTTCTTTCTCTCTCTTTCTCTCTCTTTCCTCCTGCTTCTCTTTATATTTTTTCTCAATTCTCTCTGGCTTGCTCAAACCCCCTCTCTTGCAGATAGTCCTGTGTGGTTCAGGATGCTGGCTATGCTCAATCTATTTCTTACTCTCCTTACTCTTCTTTCTTATCCAGAAGCATCTTGCTATTCTCTCCATTTTTAACAAACATAAAGACCTTCTGCTTACACACACCATGTGGGGAGCAGTTATGTCTTCAATTTATACAGCATCCAGATCCAGCAGTCCTTCAGCAACCAAAAGGCAGTAAGCTCTTTACACCTGATACTGCAGAGAAGACTATAGAGTGCACACAGTGGCCTGTAGGGTTGGGTTTCTTTTCCTCTTACTCTTGAAGTTCAACTTGTATTCAACACCTCGACTCCAGACCCTAGAATGAGAGAGAAGTCTTTGATTCAGTTTCTATCTCTGAACGGTGTGAATGAGACCAACTGGAAACTTCTGAACCTTCTGAGTCTGGCTCCACTGTTGTACATTTAGAGAAAGAGAGAAAGAGAGAGAGACAGAGAGTGAGAGAGAGAGAGAGAGAGAGAGAGAGAGAGAGAGAGAGAGAGAGAGAGAGAGAGAGACACAGACAAAGACAGAGACAGAAGGGGTTATTATCCAATTATCAGTGAGTGCATATTATGTCTCTTCTATTGTGACTAGGTTATCTCACTCTGGATACTATTCTCTAGAAGCATCCATTTTCTTAAGAATTTCATAAAGTCATTATTTCTGATAGCTGAATAGTATTCCACTGTGTAAATATACCACAATTTTTGTATTCATTCTTCTATTGAAGGACACCTCAGTTCTTTCCATCTTCTGGCTATTATAAATATGGCTGCTATGAACATTGTGGTGCATGAAACTTTGATGTATGTTGGAGATTCTCTGGGGTATATGCCCCGAAGTGGAATACATGGGTCTTCAGATAGTACTATGTCCAATTTTCTGAAACATTTCCAGACTGATTTCCAGAGTGGTTGTGCCAGTTTACATTCCCTCCAACAGTGGAATAGTGTTCCTCTTTCTCCACATCCTCGCCAGCATCTGCTGTCATCTGAATTTTTGTTCTTAGCCATTCTGGTTGGTGTGAGGTAGAATCTAAGTTTGTTTGGATTTGCATTTCACTGATGGCTAGTGATGCTAAATACTTCCATAGATGCTTCTCAGACATTTGATATTCCTCAAGTGAGAAGTTTTTGTTTAGCTCTGTACACCATTTGATAATAGGGTTGTATGATTCTCAGGTGTCTAGCTTCTTGAGGTTTTTTTGTATACCTTGGATATTAGGCCTCGATCAGATGTGGGGTTGGTAAAGATCTTTTCCCACTCTGTTGGATGCTGTTTTTTTTTTTTTTTTCTTGACAGTGTCCTCAGCCTTAGAGAAACTTGATCTCATTAAGTCTCATTTGTCAATATTTGACCTTAGAGCTTGAGCCGTTTGTGTTCTGTTCGGGAAATTTTCTCCCATGCCTATGTGTTCTAAGGTTTCCCTAATTTCTCTTCTAATAGTTTCGGTGTACCTGGTTTAATATGAAGATCTTTGATCCACTTTCACTTGAACTTCCTACAAGGAGATAAGAAAGGGTCTATTTTCATTCTCCTGCATGCTGATTGCCAGTTGGACCAGCACCATTTGTTGAAGTGGCTCTTTTTCCTTTGGATGTTACAGCTCCTTTGTCAAAAATGAAGTGACCATAAATGTGAGGGCTCATCTGTGGAACTTCTCTTTCATTTATCAACATCCCTCTCTCTGTACCAGTACCATGCAGTTTTTAGCACAATTGCCTTGTCCTATAGTTTGAGGTCAGGGACAGTGATTCCCACAGATGTTTTCTAGTTTTTGAGGATGGATTTCGATATTCTAGGTCTTGTGTTATTCCATATGAAATTGCACATGGCTCTTTCCCACTCCATGAAGAATTGGGTTGGAATTTTGATGGGGATTGCATTGAACCTGTAGATTGGTTTTGGTAAGATAGCCATTTTTACAATGTTTATTCTTCCAATTCATGAGCATGGGAGATCTTTCAATTTTCTGAGATCTTCCTCGATTTCCTTCTTTAGATACTTGAAGTTCTTGTCATAAAGGTCCTTCACTTGTTTCATTAGTCACACCAAGATATTTCATATTGTTTGTGACAATTGTGAAGGATATATTTTCCCTCATTTCATTCTCCACATCATTTTCCTTTGTGTACAGGAAGGTTGCTGATATGTTTGAGTTAATTTTATATCCAGACAGTTTGGTGAGCTTGTTTATCAGCTTCAAAAGTTCTCTGGTGGAACTTTTGGGGTCACTGAAATACACTATCATATCATCTGCAAACTGTGATGTTTTTACTTCTTCCTTTTCACTTTGTATTCTTTGATTTCCTGTCTAATTGCTCCAGCCAGGGCTTCCAGTACTATGTCAAATACATAGGGGGAGAGTGGGCAGCCTTGTCTAGTCCCTGATTTTAGTGGCATTGTTCAAGTTTACCAACTTTGAGTTTGATGTCGGCTATTGGTTTGCTGTATATTGTTTTTATTATATTTAGGTATGTTCCTAGAATTCCTGTACTTTCCACTTCTTTTAAAATGAAGGGGTGTTGAATTTTGTCAAATGCTTTCTCAGCATCTAGTGAGATGCCCATGTGGTGTATTTCTTTGAGATTGTTTACATGGTGGTTTACATTGATGAATTTCCACATATTAAACTGCATCCCACGGATGAAGCCTACTTGATCATGGTGAATGACCATTTTGATGTGTTCTTGGATTCGGTTTGTAGGTATTATGTTGAGTATTTTTGCATCAATGTATATAAGTAAGATTGGTCTGAAGTTCTCTTTCCTTGTAGGGTCTTTGTATGGTTTAGGAATGAGGGTTATAGTGGCCTCAAATAAATTAGTTAGGTATTATTGCATCTGATTCTATTTTGTGGAATAGTTTGAAGAGTATTGGTATTAGGTCATCAATAAATGTCTTCTGCACTGAACCCATCTGGACCTGGGTATGCTCTCTCCACTGTCTTTTTAGAAGAACTCAGAGCTATGAGTTTTCCTCTCAGTACTGCTTTCATTGCATCCCGTAGGTTTGGGTATGTTGTGTTTTCATTTTCATTAAATTCTAGAAAATCCTTAATTTCTTTCTTTATTTCTTCTTCAACCCTGATACGATTTAATAGTGCATTGTTTAGTTTCAATTTGTATATGAGCATTTGTTGTCTCTGTTGTTATTAAAGAAAAGCCATATACCATGCTGATATGATAGGATGCATGTGAGTATTTCTATCTTCTTCTATCTCTTGAGGCTTGTTTTGTGACTGATTATATGTTCAATTTTAGAGAAGGTGCCTTGAGGTGCTGAGAAGAAGTTTTCTTTTGATTTAGGATGATATGTTCTGTAGATATCTATTAATTCCAATTGGTTCATAACCTCTGCTAGCTTTACTGTGTCCTTGTTCATTTTCTGTTTCCATGATATGTCCATTGGTGAGAGTGGGGTGTTGAGGTCCCCCACTATTATTGTGTGGGGTGCTATGTATTTTTTAGCTTTATTAGGGTTTCTTTTATGAATATGTGTGCTCTGGTATTTTGAGCATATATGTTAAAGATTCATAGTTCATCCTGACCAATTTTCCTTGTAATGAGTAAAAAGTGTCCTTCCTTATTTTTTGGTAACTTTTGGTTGAAAATCTACTTTCTTCAATATTAGAATAGTCATTCCAGCTTCTTTCTTGTGGACATTTACTTTTAAGGGTTTTATTATTATTATTATTATTGTAACCTTTTACTCTGCGATAGTGTTTGTCTTTGTCACTTAGATGAGTTACCTGTATGCAGCATCTCTTTCTACAGAAATGTTCCTGCTAACCTGAACCAATTTTTGTGGTTTCTGCCATCTTACCTCTTAACTTCCTGATTCCCTACATTTCTCTTCACTCATTTTCATTTCCCCCTTCTATTCCCTATGTCCTACAGTTCCATAATTCCAATATATTTCTCGTATTCATATTTTTGTTTGTATCCTCACAATCTGTTTCAACTTTTTACTTTCATCCCTTTCTCCCTCCTTCTCCTCTCTTGTAGCTTCTTTATCCTATCCTCTTCATTCCTGTTTTCATTTTGCCTCTTCTCCCCTCTTTTAGATCTTATCTCCAGAAATTCTTCTCAAATATCACCTCTTTTCAAGTCTTCCTTTTGTTTATCTTTCTTGTCTTTTTTTCTTTTCTTGTCCTCTGTTTTTAATCTTATATTTCATCTCTTCATTTGACAAAAGGCCTCTTTCCTTCTTTTCCATTATCTTATATTTTAAGTTCTCCCATCCTTCACAACTCCTTCTTTGCTCCTTCTACCTCCTCTATATTCTCGTTATTTCTGCTTTATCCTCTTTCCTCGTTCTACCTCAGATGTGCTCCATCTACTTTGCATCTCCATCAACTTTCTTCTTCCTACCAGTTTTCTCTTTGTTCCTACATGAGTCTTTGATCAATCACCTCATACTTTATTCAATCTCATTCCTCTCTCTTCTTTTTATTTTTTCCATTCTTCTTCCAGATACTCTTCTGATTCCTAGTGTTTGTCATCCTCTCAATTTTATTTTTTTATTTTTTAACAACTTTACTTTACAAAACAAAGATAAATGTACAGATTTTAAGCATTTTTTGCATAAAATTATACAATACATTTTTGTCAGTACTTTTTTCAGATTTTAAAATAATTTTTACATAAAACTGTATGAATATATTTTTAGTCAGTACTTGATATTTTTAAACGTTTGATAGTATGCATTTAAAACTTAATACGTACAATGATCATAAAGTACATGTAAAACAAAACGTAACATGAAAATAGTCAAAGTTTTCTTGTTGTATAAAGATATATTGTTTTGTTTTATTTTCTTTTCTTTTTTTCTTGGACTTCATACAGTCTGTGAGTTGTTTCTGGGGCAGTGCAAGCCTCTGGGGTTAGCATCCCATTATCAGTGACTGCATATTATGTCTGTTCTTTTGTGACTGGGTTATCTCACTCAGAATCATATTCTCTAGATGCAGCCATTTTCTTAAGAATTTGGTCAAGTCATTGTTTCTGGTGGCTGAGTAGTATTTCATTGTGTAAATGTACCACAATTTTTGTATCCATTCATCTTCTGAAGGCCATCTGGGTTCTTTCCAGCTTCTGGCTATTATAAATAGAGCTGCTATGGACATTGTGGTGCATATATCTTTGTTGTATACTAAGGTGTCTCTGGGGTATATGCCCAGAAGTGGAATAGCTGGGTCTTCAGGTAGTATTATGTCCAATTTTCTGAGGTATCACCAGACTGATTTCCAGAGTGGTTGTATTAGTTTGCAACCCCACCAACAGTGGAGAAGTGTTCCTTATTCTCCTCAACCTTGCCAGCATCTGTTGTCATCTGAGATTTGGATCTTGGCCAATCTGACTGGTGTGAAGTGGAATCTCAGTGTTGTTTTGATTTGCATTACCCTGATGGCTAAGGATGTGGAGCACTTCCTCAGATATTTCTCCGCCATTCGATATTCCTCAAATGAGAAAATTTTGTTTAGCTCTGTACCTCATTTTTAATAGGGTTATTTGATTCTCTGGTGTCTAATTTTTGAGTTCTTTGTATACCTTAGATATTCGGCCTCTATCTGATGTGCAGTTGGTAAAGATCTTTTCCCATTCTGTTGGCTGCCGTTTTGTTTTCTTGACAATGTCCTTAGCCTTACAGAAACTTAGCAATCTCATTAAATCCCACTTGTTAGTCTTTGACCTTAAAGCTTGAGCCATTCGTGTTTTGTTCAGAAAATATTCTCCTGTGTCTATATGTTCTAAAGTTTTCTCTACTCTCTCATCTAATAGTTTCATTGTATCTGGTTAAATGTGGAGATCTATGATACACTTACACTTGAGCTTTGTACAAGGGGATAAGAAAGGGTCTATTTTCAATCTTTTGCATGTTGAATGACAGTTGGACCAGCACCATTTGTTGAATAGGCTGTCATTTTTCCATTGAAAATTTACGGCTCCTTTGTCATAGATCAGGTGACCATATACATGAGGGCTCATGTCTGGATCTTCTATTCTATTCTATTGATCCACATGCCTATTTCTGTACCAGTACCATGCAGTTTTCAGCACAATTGCCTTGTAATATAGCTTGAGGTCAGGGAAAGTGATTCCCGCAGATATTTTCTTGGTGTTGAGGTTGGATTTCGCTATTCTAGGTCTTTTGTTGTTCCATATGTAATTTCAAATTGATCTTTCCAATTCAATGAAGAACTGTGTTGGAATTTTGTTGGGGATTGTGTTGAATCTGCAGATTGCTTTTGGTAGGATGGCCATTTTTAAAATGTTGATCTTTCCAATTCATGAGCATGGGAGATATTTCCATTTTCTGAGGTCCTCCTCAATTTCCGTTTTTAGAGGTTTAAAGTTCTTGATGTACAGGTCCTTCACTTGCTAATTTAGAGTCACAACAAGGTATTTCATAATTTTGTGACAATTGTGAAGGGTACATTTTCCCTAATTTCTTTCTCCACATGTTTGTCCTTTGAGTATAGGAAGGCTACTGATTTGTTTGAGTTTATTTTGTATCCAGCCACTTTGCTGAACTTGTTTATCAGCTATAGGAGTTCTCTGGTGGAGTTTTTGGGGTCACTTAAGTACACTATACTGTCATTGGCAAAGAGTGATGTTTTTTTCTCTTCTTTTCCGATTTTTATCCCCTTGATCTCCTTTTGCTGTCTAATTGCAACAGCCAGGACTTCCAGTACTCTGTTGAATAGGTAGGGGGAGAGTGGGCAGCCTTGTAGAGTCCCTGATTTTAGTGGGATTGCTTCAAGTTTCCCACTGTTAAGTTTGATGTTGGCTGTTGGTTTGCTGTATATTTATTTTATGATGTTTAATATGGACCTTGGATTCCTGTTCTTTCCAGGACTTTTAACATGAAGGGGTGTTGGATTTTGTCAAATGCTTTCTCAGCATCTAGTGAGATGGCCATGTGATTTTGTTTTTTGAGTTTTTTATATGGTGGATTACTTTGATGGAGTTCATTATACTAAACCATCCCTGCATCCCAGGGATTAAGCCTACTTGTTCATGATGAATGATCGTTTTAATGTGTTCTTGTATTCGGTTTGCAAGGATTTTGTTGAGTATTTTTGCATCAATGTTCATAAGTGAGATTGGTCTGAAGTTTTCTTTCCTTGTAGGGTCTTTGTGTGGTTTATGTACAAGGGTTACTGTAGCCTTAAAAAAAGAGTTATGTAGTATTCCATCTGATTTTATCTTTTGGAATAGTTTGGAGAGTATTGGTGTTATATCCGCAATAAATGTCTGATAAAATTCTGCACTGAACCCATCTGGACCTGGGCTTTTTTTGGTTGGGAGGTTTTGATGACTTCTTCTATTTCTTTAGGTGTAATAGGGTTATTTAGATGGTTTACTTGGACCTAGTTTAACTTTGGAAACTTGTATCTCTCTAGGAATTCATCAATTTCCTCCAGATTTTCCAATTTTGTGGAGTATAAGATTTTGTAGTAGGATCTGATGATTTCTTGAATTTCCTCAGTTTCAGTTGTTATGTCTTTACTTTTTTTCTGATTTTGTTAATTTGTATACTCTCTCTTTGATCTCTAGTTAGTCTTGCTAGGGGTTTATCAATCTTGTTGATTTTCTCAAAGAACCAACTCTTGGTTTTGTTGATTCTTTCAATGGTTCTTTTTGTTTCTATTTGGTCTATTTCTGCCCTAATTTTGACTATTTCTTGCCGTCTACTCTTTTTGGGTATATCTGCTTCCTTTTGTTCTAGGGTTTTTAGCTGTGCTTTCAGGTTGCTGATGTAAGATCTCTCCATTTCATTTTTGGAAGCACTTAGGGCTATGAGTTTTCCTCTCAGTACTGCTTTCATTGCATCCCATATGTTTGGGTATGTTGTGTTTTCATTTTCGCTGAATTCTAGAAAGTCCTTAATTTTTTCTTTCTGTTTTCCTTGACCCTGATATCGTCTAACAGAGTGTGGTTTAGTTTCCATGTGTACTTAAGCTTTTTGTTGTCTTTGTTGTTGTTAAAGAATAGCTGTAGACCATGGTGATCTGAGAGGATGCATGGGAGTATTTCAATCTTCTTATATCGATTGAGGCTCATTCTGTGTCCAATTATGTGTTTAATTTTCGAGAAGGTGCCATGGGGTGGTGAGAAGAAGGTGTATTCTTTTACTTTAGGATGATATGTTCTGTATATATATATATATACATATATATATATATATATATATATATATATATATATATATTAATTCTAGTTGGTTCAAAGTTTCTGCTAGTTTTGCAGTGTCTTTGTTCAGTTTCTGTTTCCATGATCTGTCCATTGGTGAGAGTGGGGTATTAATGTCTCACACTCTTATTGTGTGGGGTGAAATGTATTTTTTGAGCTTTAGTAGGGTTTCTTTTATGAATGTGGGTGCTTTTTTATTTGGAGCATATATGATAAGTATTGAGAGTTCCTCCTGACAGATTTCCCTGTTAATGAGTAAAAAGTGTCCCTCCTTATCTTTTTTGATAACTTTTGGTTGGAAATTTACTTTATTCGATATTAGAATAGCCACTCCACCTTGCTTCTTGGGGCTGTTTGCTTGGAAGTTTTTTTCTCACCCTTTTACTCTGAGATAGTGTCTATCATTGTCTCTGTGATGAGTTTCCTGTATGCTGCAAAAGGCTTTTAGTATTCTTTCTTTGCTTTGGGCACTTGGTGTTTTGACTATTATGTGTTGGGAGGTATTTCTTTTCTGGTCCAACCTATTTGGAGTTCTGAAGGCTTCTTTTATGCTCGTGGTCATCTCATTCTTGAGGGAAGGGAAGTTTTCTTTTATGATTTTGTTGAAGATATTTACTGTGCCTCTTAGTTGATACTCTTCTCCCTCTTCTATTCCTATTATCCTTAGGTTTGTTCATCTCATTGTGTCCTGGATCCTGGACATTTTGGGTTAGGAGCTTTTTTTTTTCCTGCATCTCCTCTGGCTGGTTTGTGTATGTTTACAATGTTGTCTTCTGCCCCTGAGATTCTCTCTTCCATTTCTTGTAATATATTGTAAATGCTTGATTCTGTGACTCCTGATTTGTTTTTTAGGTGTTCTAGCTCTAGGGTTATCTCTTTTAGTATTTTCTTCATTGTATCAATTTCCGCTTTAAATTCCCCCTTCCATTCCTTCATCTCTTTGATTCTGTTTCCCTCAAGTTATTTGAGTGTTTTTCTTGTTTCCTCTTTAAAAGCATTTGCATCATTTTGCTTTTCCTCCCGTTCTTGTTTAAGCATCTCTAACAGCATCTTGAAGTATGATTTCAGGTCTGTGTCTTCTTTTTCTGGAGTGTTTGGCATTCTGATGTTTGATGTTATGGGAGAGTAGGGTTCTGGTGTTCTCAGGTTGTCTTGGTTTCCTTGGGATATACTCTTTCTCTTTCCTCTTGCCATTTTGTTGTCAGTGATATGTTCTCGCATTTCCCTTGTATCTGGTCTGTGTACCTGGATCTCCACTGGTCCAGGTGGCAAATGCGCCCAGCCCTGTTCTATGCCTCGAAGTGGCAAGGGGGGAACAGAGGTACCAAAGTTCTGTTCCTGGTCCCAGGATCAGGCAGGTTGGAGGTTGCGACACGCTTGCGCACTCCACAGAGATCTCTGTGCTCTCCAGCCGTGTAGATCTCTGACTCACCAGTCTCGGAACCTTGGGAGCTGGCGTTCCGCCTGGCAGATTGGCCAGGTTCTGCTTCGAGATATGAAGTCGCTGCCTTACAGTTACATCCTATTTCCTAGGATGACTGACAAAAAATCACATTATATTAATGTTTTTGTTGATATAAAATATAAAATGGATCTTTTCAAATTTTATGTTTGCAAATTCGTAGGTAATTACTTAAGAAAATATAGTAGAAATGAAATTATTCTAAATAAACCTAAATCCCATATGAAGAAATGTTCAATTATGACGAGTTAGTGTCAGCAAAAGTATATAGTTGAAACTTATAGGTAGTAAAAAGGAACAACCATTGAGGAACATGGTAAGCGTTCCTCTACATAGTATGGGTGCTGCCACTTATTGTTCAATGTTAAAAGCACTATACAATGTAAAGCACTGCCCACATTATTCTACATATTAATATACTGCAAATGTGTTCTCTATCCTTTACTGCAACACTCATAAAACATGCTACCTGAATACTTGCCTAATTCTTCAGTCGTAGGATATTAGTAATTGTACAATACTTCTTATTTCTGTAAGATTTTCTCCTCTAACATGTCTTTTGTTTTAAGAAAATTATTTTCATCTCAAAGCTATTAAACTGATCCCTTATTTAGGTTAGTATATATTCAAGGTTCTTCATAGGTTTATCTTGTAATGCACAGAAATTGAATATAAGGATTATGGAAAAGAGGGAATCAGGATCTATTTAGAAAGGCTGTGCTTCCTGACCACACAACCATGACCTTTCCCAAACAATTCAGGAGAGAGCCAGTGGCACAGGCCTGTAAGGTATTGTGTTGTATACTAACATTTCAGAGTGTTCTTGGCAGTGCTAAGTGGCCGATGTTCCTTTCCAGCCCAGAGTAAGTCCCTGGACTCTGACAGAGATAATTGTGATTAGCCTGGGCAAGGCAGTGATTGATCATCACTATCTGAGGCAACTTCCACTTCTTGTTACAACTGGACCAGAAGTGAAAATGACACTCTTTATCTTCCTTCTTCCAACACTCACATCCTCTTCTGTTTCCAACTTTTTTTTTCCATGCCATAAATTTTACTTCATTTTGTCCTCCACCAATTTACAGCCTCCAGTTTCCTACTCATTTCAACTCCAACTCTCTTTCCTCTTTTCTTTTTCAACCATTTCTTCTTCTGTTTAATCCCTCCTTTTTCTCTTCTTCTTTTCACCTTCACTTCCCTCTTCACGTTTCTTCATATTTCCTTATCCTCCTATCCTTCCAGCTTCCATTTCCTTTATGTATTCCTCCACCTTCCACTTCACTCCATTCTTTGCTTGTGTTTTCTCCCTCCCAATCTCAACTGCTGCTTTATTTATTTTCCCCCATTCTCTTCAGCCTCCTTGCAATCATACCACTTATGCAGGCTGTATCTTCTTGTCCCATCTGCACAATGTACTACTGTATTTTTTTCTTCTTCCCTCAACAACTCCCATTCCTCATCTTCAATTAAGAAAACTTACTTGCTTCTCTGTTTTCCTATGTATCCTCCATTTTACTCCTTCAATGTGTGACCTAAGCTAATTCAGTTTTCATTCTACTATGAACTGATATCTCCTCAGGAGTAGGTTTAAAGAGGAGGATTCATATTAAAAGCTCACTTTCCTTTTCTCTGGATTTACAAGAGGGCCTTTTCTTACCATTTCTAATGTTTTTACAGTTCCATTCTATTTCCTAGGATGACTGCCAAAAAATCACATCATATTAATGTTATCATTGATATAAAATATAAAATGGATTTTTTCAAATTTATGGTTGCCAATTCGTTGTTAATTACTTAAGGAAATATAGTAAAAATGAAGTTACCCTAAACAAACATAGATCCCATATGAAGAAATGTTCAATTATGAAAGGTTAGTGTCAGCAAATGTATATAGTTGAAACTTATAGGTAGTAAAAAGCAACAACCATTGAGGAACATAGTAAGCATTCCTCTACATAGTACGGATGCTGCCACTTTTTGTTCAATGTGAAAAGCACTATACTATGTAAAGCACTGCTCACAGTATTCTTCATATTAATATACTGCAAATGTGTTCTCTATCCTTTATTTCATCACACATAAAACATGCTACCTGAATACTTGCCTAATTCTTCAGTCTTATAATATAAGTAATTGTACAACACTACATATTCTGTCCAATAACATGAATTTTGTTTTTCAGAAAATTATTTTCATATCTAAGCTATTAAACTGATGCCTTAGTTATGTTAGTATACTCTCTAGGTTCTTCATAGGTTTATCTTGTAATGCACAGAAATTAAATATAAGGATTATTAGAAAGAGGGAATCAAGATCTATTTGGAAAGGCTGTGCTTGCTGACCAGACACCCCGGAGCTTTTCCAAACCATTCAGGAGAGGGCCTGGGGCACAGGCCTGGTAAGGTATTTTGTTGAATACTCACATTTCAGAGTGTTCTTGGCAGTGCTAAGTGGCAAATGTTCCTATTCATCCCAGAGTAATTCTCTGCACTCTTACAGAGATAAATGTGATCAGCCAGGGCAAGGCAGTGATTGATAATCATTATCTGAGGCAATTTCCACTTCTTGTTAAACCTGGATCAAAAGTGAAACTGACATATAGGCTGAGGGGCGTCACAATGTAAGTTCTATTGGGTGGAAGGTCTGTGTTTCCTGGAAATTTTTCCATTTCAGCCATGAGAAAGTGTGATTAGTACTCAGGGCTGTTGGGCAAAGGGCTGAGCTTTAAGAACAGCCATAAAGATCTCCCACACCTGAGCTCACAAAGGCAGAACTGAGCCACTTCCACCATAACTCACTGCTTTCCCACAAGAAACTGAACTACAGAGTCCATTTCCTTCCTGATCTCACTTGCCCCCACAACAATGGGAAAGAATGGGTCATTGACATACTACATACAAGAACAGGAATAATCACAGATAAAAGGTGGCAATAGGAAAGCAAATGAACTTAAGTAATGGAAACCAGGACAATCAGGCCATATCAGAAACGAGCACTTCCAAAACAGCAAGTTGTGCATTATTTAACACTCCAGGAAAACAAGGCTCAGACATGAAATCATACTGCACAATGAAGATAGAGATCCTCTTCCCTTTTCGCCCTTCTATTTCTACTTCTTTTTGAGACTTGTTACTTCTTAACTACTAGATTCCCAAAATTTTTGTCACTCTTTTTGGTGTCCCCTTCCTATTTTATAACTCCTACAGTTCACTCCTTCCCACATATTTTCCATTTTATTCAATTTTCTTCGGTATACTCCACTTCTTTTCTGCTTTGATTTTTCCTTCATTTCTCTCTCCTTCTCCTCCCTCTTCACTTCTTCATCCTATCCTCTTTTCTCCTGATATATGGCTGCATACTCTCCCCTCTTTTAGATCTTAAATCCAGAAATTTCTTTTTCCATATCACCTCTTTTGAAGGCTTGCTTTTGTTTATTATTCTAGTTTTTTTTCTTTTTTCCTTTCTCATACTCTTTTTTACCCTTACCTTTCATCTCCTCATTTGCCAAATGACCTCTTTCTTTCTCTTCTATTATGTCCTATTTTCCTTCCTCTAACACTTGTACAACATTTTTTCTCCCCCTTTCTCTCCATTCTTCCTTTTATTTCTACTTCCTCCTTTGCCCTCCTTCCACATCAGAAACCATACTTCTGCTTTCTTTCTCTATCATATTACTTCTACCTGCCTTTTTTCTTTTTTCCAACCCCATCCTTTGATCAATTTCCATATTCTGAATTCATCCTAAGTCCCTCAATTCCCTTTATCTTACTTTTTCCAACACTCAGATAATCCTCTGTTTCCAACTTTTTCCATGCCCTCAATTTCACTTCATTTTGTCCTCCACCATTCTCAGTTCTCCACTTTCCTCCTCATTTCACCTCCCACTCTCTTTTCTCTTTTCTGTTTCTACCATTTCTTCATCTGTTTAATCCCCCCTCTCTCTCTTCTCCTTTTCATGTTCACTTCCCTCTTCACCTTTCTTCATATTTCCTTAACCTTTCTTTTCCTTCCAGCTTCCATTTCCTTTATGTATTCCTCCACCTTCCACTTCCTTCCATTCTATGCTTGTGCCTTCTCTCTCCCAATCTCAACTGCAGCTTTATTTATTTCCCCCATTCTCTTTAGCCTGCTTGCTCTCACACCACTCATGCAGGCTGTATCTTCTTGTTTCATTTGCACAACACACTACTGTATTTTCTTCTTCTTCCCTAAACAACTCCCAATCCTCATTTTCACTTAAGAAAGCTTACTAGCTTCTCTGTTTGCCTATGTATCCTCTGTTTTACTCCTTCAATGTGTGACTTAAGCTAATTCAGTTTGCATTCTACCATGAACTGAAATTTCCGCAGTTGTAGGTTTAAAGAGGAGGATTCATATTAAAAGCAGACTTTTCTTTATTCTGGATTTTCAAGAGGGCATTTTCTTACCATTTCGAATATATTTACAGTTACATTCTATTTTTTAGGATGACTGCCAAAAAATTACATCATATTAATGTTATTGTTGATATAAAATATAAAATGGATCTTTTCAAATTTATGTTTGCCAATTTGTTGTTAATTACTTAAGGAATATACTAAAAATGAATTTACTCTGTACAAACATAGATCCCATATGAAGAAATGTTCAATTATGACAATTTAGTGTCAGCAAATGTATATAGTTGAAACTTATAGGTAGTAAAAGCAACAACCATTGAGGAACATGGTAAGCCTTCCTCTACATAGTATGGATGCTGTCACTTTTTGTTCAATGTGAGAAGTACTATACTATGTAAAGCACAGCCCACAGTATTCTTCATATTAATATACTGCAAATGTGTTCTCTATCCTTTACTGCATCACACCTAAAACATGATACATGAATGCTTGCCTAATTCTTCAGAATTAGGATACAGGTATTTGTACAACACTACATATTTCTGTAAGATTCTGTACTCTAACATGTCTTTTGTTTTAAAAAAATTATTTTCATATCTAAGCTATAAGTTGATCCTTTAGTTATGTTAGTATACTCTCTAGGTTCTTAATTGGTTTATCTTGTAATGCACAGAAATTAAATATAAGGATTATGAGAAAGAGGGAATCAGGGTCTATTTAGAAAGTCTGTGCTTGCTGACCAGACACCCTGGAGCTTTCCCAACCATTCAGGAGAGAGCCTGGGGCACAGGCCTGGTAAGGTATTGTGTTGAATACTCACATTTCAGAGTGTTCTTGGCAGTGCTAAGTGGAAAATATTCGTTTTCAACCCAACGTTAGTTTTTTGACTCTGACAGAGATAATTGTGATCAGCCAGGGCAAGGCAGTGATTGATCATCACTATCTGAGGCAACTTCCACTTCTTCTTACACCTGGACCAGACGTGAAACTGACATATAGGCTGAGGTGGGTCACAGTGTAAGTTCTATTGAGTGGAGGGTCAGTGTTCCCTGGAAATTATTCCAGTTTGGCCATGAGAAATTGTCTTTAGTACTCAGGGCTGGTGGGCATAGGTTTGAGCTTTAAGAACAGCCATAAAGATCACCCACCCCTGGGCTCACAAAGGCAGAACTGAGCCACCTCCACCATAACTCACTGCTTTTCCACAAGAAACTGAACTACAGAGTCCATTTCCTTCCTGATCGCACTTGCTTTAGTACTCAGGGCTGGTGGGCATATGTTTGAGCTTTAAGAACAGCCATAAAGATCGCCCACCCCTGCGCTCACAAAGGCAGAACTGAGTCACTTCAACCATAACTCACTGCTTTCCCACAAGAAACTGAACTACAGAGTCCATTTCCTTCCTGAACACACTTGCCCCCACATTGGGAAAGAATGCATCATTCTTATAATACATACAAGACCAGGTATAATCACAGATACAAGATGGCAATAGGAAAACAAATGAACTTACATAGTAGAATCCAAGACAATCTGGCAATATTAGAAAAGAGCACTCCCAAAACAGCAAGTTGTGCATTACTAAACACTTCCGGAAAAAAGGCTCAGACATGAAATCATACTGAACAATGAAGATAGAGATCCTCTTCCCTTTTCTCTCTTTTATTTCTACTTATTTTTGAGACTTGTTACTTCTTAACTTCTAGATTCCCAAAATTATTGTCACTCTTTTTCGTGTCCCCTTCCAATTTTCTACCTCCTACAGTTCACTCCTTCCTTCATATTCTCTGTTTTATTCAATTTTCTTCGGTATACTCCAATCCTTTTCTGCTTTGATTTTTCCTTCATTTCTCTCTCCTTCTCCTCCCTCTTCACTTCTTCATCCTATTCTCTTTTCTCCTGATATATGTCTGCATACTCTCCCCTTCTTTAGATCTTAAATCCAGAAATTTCTTTGCCCACATCACCTCTTTTGAAGGCTTTCTTTCGTTATTTTTCTAGTTATTTTTCTTTTTTCCTTTCTCATACTCTATTTTACTCTTAACTTTCATCTCCTCATTTGCCAAATGCCCTCTTACTTTCTTTTCTATTATGTCCTATTTTCCTTCCTACAACCCTTGCACAACATTTATTTCTCGCCCTTTTTCTCCATTCTTCCTTTTCTTTCTTCTTCCTCCTTTTCCCACCTTCCACATCATCACCATACTTCTGCATTCTTTCCCTATCATATTACTTCTACCTGTCTTTTTGCTTTTTTCCAACCCCATCCTTTGATCATTTTCCATATTCTGAATTCATCCTCAGTCCCTCAATGCTCTTTATCATCCTCCTTCCAACACTCAGATACCCTTCTGTTTCCAACTTTTTTTCATGCCCTCAATTTCACTTCATTTTTCCTCCACATTTTTCCATCCTCCACTTTAATCCTCATTCCAACTCTCACTCTCTTTCCTCTTTTCTCTTTCAACCATTTTCTCTTCTGTTTAATCCCCTGTTCCCTCTTCTTTTCACCTTCACTTCCCTCTTCACCTTACTACATATTTCCTTATACTTCCTTTCCTTCCAGCTTCCATTTTCTTTATTTATTCCTCCACCTTCCACTTCCCTCTATTCTATGCTTTTGCCTTCTCCCTCCCAATCTAAACTGCAGCTTTATTTATTTTCCCCCATTCTCTTCAGCCTGCTTGCTGTCACACCATTCATGCAGGCTGTATCTTCTTGTCTCATCTGCACTATGCCCTACTATATTTTCCTCTTCTTCCCTCAACAACTCCCATTCCTCATCTTCACTTAAGAAAACTTACTTGCTTCTCTGTTTGCCTATGTATCCTCCATTTTACTCCTTCATTGTGAGACCTAAGCTAATTCAGTTTGCATTCTACCATGAAATGATATCTCCTCAGGTGTAGGTTTAAAGAGGAGGATTCATATTAAAAGATGACTTTCCTTTTTTTCTGGATTTCAAGAGGGCCTTTTCTTACCATTTCTAATGTCTTTTTAGTTACATTCTATTTCCTAGGATGACTGCCAAAAATCACCTCATATCAATGTTTTTGTTGATATAAAATATAAAAAGGATTTTTTCACATTTATGTTTGCAAATTCGTTGTTAATTACTTAAGGAAATACAGTAAAAATCAAGTTACCCTAAAGCAACATAGATCCCATATGAAGAAATGTTCAATTATGACAATTTATTGTCAACAAATGTATATAGTTGAAACTTATAGGTAATGAAAGCAATACGAATTGAGGAATATGGTAAGCCTTCCTCTACATAGTATGGATGCTGTCACTTTTTGTTCATTGTGAAAAGCACTATACTATGTAAAGCACTGCCCACAGTATTCTTCATATTAATATACTGCAAATGTGTTCTCTATCCTTTATTGCATCACACATAAAACATGCTACCTGAATACTTGCCTAATTCTTAAGTCTTAGGATATAAATAATTGTACAACACTACATATTTCTGTAAGACTCTGTCCTCTAACATGACTTTTGTTTTAAGAAAATTATTTTCATATCTAAGCTATTAAACTGATCCCTTAGTTATGTTAGTATACTCTCTAGGTTATTCATAGGTTTATCTTGTAATGCACAGAAATTAAATATAAGGATTATGAGAAAGAGGAAATCAAGATCTATTTAGAAAGGCTGTGCTTGCTGAGCAGACACCAAGGAGCTTTCCCAAACCATTCAGGACAGGGCCTGGGGCACAGGCCTGGTAAGGTATTTTGTTGAATACTCACATTTCAGAGTGTTCTTGGCAGTGCTAAGAGGCAAATGTCCCTATTCAGCCCAGAGTAAGTCTCAGCACTCTGACAGTGATAATAGTGATCAGCCAGGGCAAGGCAGTGATTGATCATCATTATCTGAGGCAATTTCCACTTCTTGTTACACCTGGACCAAAAGTGAAACTGACGTATACACTACAAGGGGTAACAGTGTAAGTTGTCTTGAGTGGAGGGTCTGTGTTTCCTGGAAATTGTTCCATTTTGGCCATGTGAAAATGTCTTTAGTACTCAGGGCTGGTGGGCATAGGTTTGAGCTTTAAGAACAGCCATAAAGATCTCCAACCCCTGAGCTCACAAAGGCAGAACTGAGCCACTTCCACCATAACTCACTGCTTTCCCACAAGAAACTGAACTACAGAGTCCATTTCCTTCCTATTCGCACTTGCCCCCACAACTTTGGGAAAGAATGCATCATTCACATACTACATACAAGACCAGGTATAAACACAGATAAAAGATGGCATTAGCAAAGCAAATGAACTTAAGTAATGGAAACCAAGACAATCTGGCAGTATCAGAAAAGAGCACTCCCAAAACAGGAAGTTGTGCATTACTAAACACTCCCGTAAAACAAGGCTCAGACATGAAATCATACTTCACAATGAAGATAGAGATCCTCTTCCCTTTTCACCCTTCTATTTCTACTTATTTTTGAGACTTGTTACTTCTTAACTTCTAGATTCCCAAAATTATTGTCACTCTTTTTCGTGTCCCCTTCTTATTTTCTACCTCTTACAGTTGACTCCTTCCAACATATTCTCCGTTTTATTCAATTTTCTTTGGTATACTCCAATCCATTTCTTCTTTGATTTTTCCTTCATTTCTCTCTACTTCTCCTCCCTCTTCACTTCTTCATCCTATCCTCTTTTCTCCTGATATATGTCTGCATACTTTCCCCTTTTTTAGATCTTAAATTCAGAAATTTCTTTGCACACATCACCTCTTTTGAAGGCTTTCTTTCGTTATTTTTCTAGTTGTATTTCTTTTATCCTTTCTCATACTCTGTTTTACCCTTAACTTTCATCTCCTCATTTTCCAATTGCCCTCTCTCTTCCTCTTCTACTATTTCCTATTTTCCTTCCTCCAACCCTTGCACATTTTTTCTCGCCCTTTCTCTCCATTCTTCCTTTTCTTTCTTCTTCCTCTTTTTCCTTCCTTCCATATCAGTCACCAAACTTCTGCTTTCTTTCCCTATCATATTACTTCTACCTGTCTTTTTGCTTTTTTCCAACCCTATCCCTTGATCATTTTCCATATTTTGAATTCATCCTCAGTCCCTCAGTGCTCTTTAACTTCCTACTTCCAACACTCAGACCCTCTTCTGTTTCCAACTTTTTTCCATGCCCTCAATTTCACTTCATTTTGTCCTCCACCTTTTTCCATCCTCCACTTTCCTCCTCATTTAAACCCCCACTCTCTTTCCTCTTTTCTCTTTCAATGATTTTTTCTTTTGTTTAATCCCCCCCTTCTCTCTTCTCCTTTTCACCTTCACTTCCCTAGTCACCTTACTTCATATTTCCTTATCCATCCTTTCCTTCCAGCTTCCATTTCCTTTATGTATTCCTCCAGCTTCCACTTCCCTCAATTTTATGCTTTTGCCTTCTCCCTCCCAATCTCAACTGCAGCTTAATTTATTTCCCCCATTCTCTTCAGCCTACTTGCTCTCACACCACTTATGCAGTCTTTACATTCTTGTCTCATCTGCACAATGCACTACTGTATTTTCCTCTTCTTCCCTCAACAACTCCCATTCCTCATCTTCACTTAAGAAAACTTACTTGCTTCTCTGTTTGCCTATGTATCCTCCTTTGTACTCCTTCAATGTGTGACCTAAGCTAATTCAGTTTGCATTTTACCATGAACTGATATCTCCTCAGGTGTAGGTGTAAAGAGGAGGTTTCATATTAAAAGCAGACTTTCCCTTACTCTGGATTTTCAAGAGGGCCTTTTCTTACCATTTCTAATGTATTTACAGTTACATTCTATTTCCTAGGATGACTGCCAAAAAATCACATCATATCAATGTTATTGTAGATATAAAATATAAAATGGATCTTTTCAAATTTATGTTTGCCAATTCGTAGTTAATTACTTAAGCAAATATAGTAAAAATGAAATTACCCTAAAAAAGTTAGATCCCATATGAAGAAATGTTCAATTATGACAAGTTCGAGTTAGCAAATGTATATAGTTGAAAATTATAGGTAATAAAAAGCAACAACCATTGAGGAACATGGTAAGCCTTCCTCTACATAGTATGGATGCTGTCACTTTTTGTTCATTGTGAAAAGCACTATACTATGTAAAGCACTGCTCACAGTATTTTTCATATTAATATACTGCAAATGTGTTCTCTATCCTTTACTGCATCATACATAAAACATGCTACCTGAATACTTGACTAATTCTTCAGTCTTAGGATATAAGTAATTGTACAACACTACATATTTCTGTAAGATTCTGTCCTCTAACATGACTTTTGTTTTAAGAAAATTATTTTCATATCTAAGCTATTAAACTGATCTCTTAGTTATGTTAGTATACTCTCTAAATTCTTCATTGGCTTATCTTGTAATGCACAGAAATTAAATATAAGGATTATGAGAAAGAGGGAATCAGGATCTATTTAGAAAGGCAGTGCTTGCTGACCAGACACCAAGGAGCTTTCCCAAACCATTCAGGAGAGGGCCTGGGGAACAGACCTGGTAAGGTGTTTTATTGAATACTCACATTTCAGAGTGTTCTTTCAGTGCTAATTGGCAAATGTTCCTTTTCAACCCAGAATAAGTCTGTGGACTCGGACAGAGATAATTGTGATCTTTCTGGGCAAGGCAGTGATTGATCATCATTATCTGAGGCAACATCCACTTCTTGTTACACCTAGACCAGACGTGAAACTGACATATAGGATGAGGGGGGTCACACTGTAAGTTCTATTGAGTGGAGGGTCTGTGTTCCCTGGAAATGGTTCTTTTTTGTCCTGGAGAAAGTGTCATTAGTACTCAGGGATGGTCTGCATAGGTTTGAGCTTTAAGAACAGCCATAAAGATCTCCCACACCTGAGCTCACAAAGGCAGAACAGAGCCACTTCCACCATAACTCACAGCTTTCCCTCAAGAAACTGAATTACAGAGTCCATTTCCTTCCTGATCGCACTTGCCGCCACAACATTGGGAAAGAATGCATCATTCACATACTACATACAAGACCAGGTATAATCACAGATAAAAGATGGCAATAGGAAAGCAAATGAACTTAAGTAATGGAAACCAAGACAATCTGGCAATATCAGAAAAGAGCACTCCCAAAACAGCAAGTTGAGCATTATTAAACACTCCCAGAAAACAAGGCTCAGACATGAATTCATACTGCACAATGAAGATAGAGATCCTCTTCCCTTTTCACCCTTCTATTTCTACTCCTTTTTGAGACTTGTTACTTCTTAACTTCTAGATTCCCAAAAATTTTCTCACTCTGTTTGGTGTCCCCTTCATATTTTCTACCTCCTTCAGTTCACTTCTTCCAACATATTCTCCATTTTATTCAATTTTCTTCGGTATACTCCAATCCTTTTCTGCTTTTATTTTTCCTTCATTTCTCACTCCTTCTCCTCCCTTTTCACTTTTTCATCCTATCCTCTTTACTCCTGATATATGTCTGTATACTCTCCCCTCTTTTAGATCTTAAATCCAGAAACTTCTTCTCCAATATCACCTCTTTTGAAGGCTTTCTTTTGTTTATTGTTCTAGTTATTTTCTTTTTTCCTTTCTCACACTCTTTTTTACCCTTACCTGTCATCTCCTCATTTGCCAAATGCCCTCTATCTTCCTCTTCTATTATGTCCTATTTTCCTTCCTCTAATCTTTGCACAACATTTTTTCTCCCCCTTTCTTTCCATTCTTCCTCCTTTTTTCTCTTTCTACATCAGACACCATACTTCTACTTTCTTTCTCTATCATATTACTTCCACCTGCCTTTCTGCTTTTTTCCAACCCCATCCTTTGATCATTTTCCATATTCTGAATTCATCCTAAGTCCCTCAATGCTCTTTATCTTCCTGCTTACAACACTCAGATAATCTTCTGTTTCCAACTTTTACCATGCCCTCAATTTCCCTTCATTTTGCCCTCCACCTTTTTCTGTCCTCCACTTTCCTCCTTGTTTAAACCCCCACTCTCTTTCCTCTTTTCTCTTTCAACCATTTCTTCTTCTGTTTAATGCCCCCTTTCTCTCTTCTTTTTTTCTCCTTCACTTTACTCTTCACCTTTCCTCATATTTATTAACGTTCTTTCCTTCCAGCTTCCATTTCTTTATGTATTCCTCCACATTCCACTTCCCTCCATTCTATGCTTGTGCCTTCTCCCTCCAAATCTCAACTGCTGCTTTATTTATTTTCCCCCATTCTCTTCAGCCTGCTTGCTCTCACACCACTCATGCAGGCTGCATCTTCTTGTCTCCTCTGCAGATTGCACTATTGTATTTTCCTCTTCTTCCCTCAACAACTCCAATTCCTCATCTTCACTTAAGAAAACTTACTAGCTTCTCTGTTTGCCTATGTATCCTCTGTTTTACTTCTTCAATGTGTGACCTAAGCTAATTCAGTTTGCATTCTACCACGTTCTTATATCTCCACAGGTATAGGTTTAAAGAGGAGGATTCATATTAAAAGCAGACTTTCTTTTATTCTGGATTTTTAAGTGGGCCTTTTCTTATAATTTCTAATGTATTTACAGTTACATTCTATTTTTTAGGATGACTGCCAAAAAAATCACATCATATTAATGTTATTGTTGATATAAAATATAAAATGGATCTTTTGAAATTCATGTTTGCCAATTTGTTGTTAATTAGTCAAGGAAATATAGTAGAAATGAAATTACCCTAAACAAACATAGACTCCATATGAAGAAATGTTCAATTGTGACTTGTGAGTTTCTGCAATTGTATATAGTTGAAACTTATAGGTAGTAAAAAGCAACAACCACTGAGGAACATGGTAAGTCTTCCTCTACATAGTATGGATGCTGTCACTTTTTGTTCAATATGAAAAGCACTATACTATGTAAAGCACTTCTCACAGTATTCTTTATATTAATATACTGCAAATGCGTTCTCTATCCTTTACTGCATCACACATAAAACATGCTACCTGAATACTTGCCTAATTCTTCAGAATTAGGATACAACTAATTGTACAACACAACATATTTCTGTAAGATTCTGTCCTCTAACATGTCTTTTGTTTTTAAAAAAATTATTTTCATATCTAAGCTATTAAACAGATCCCTTAGTTATGTTAGTATACTCTCTAGGTTCTTAACTGGTTTATCTTGTAATGCACAGAAATTAAATATAAGCATTATGAGAAAGAGGGATTCAGGATCTATTTAGAAAGGCTGTGCTTGCTGACCAGCCACCAAGGAGCTTACCCACACCATCAGGGGAGGGCCTGGGGCACAGGCCTGGTAAGGTATTTTGTTGAATACTCACATTTCAGAGTGTTCTTGGCAGTGCTAAGTTGCAAATGTGTCTTGTCAGCCCAGAGTAAGTTCCTGGACTCTGACAGAGATAATTGTGATCTTTCTGGGCAAGGCAGTGATTGAACATCATTATCTGAGGCAATTTCTACTTCTTCTTACACCTGGACCAGAAGTGAAACTGACATATAGGCTGAGGGGGGTCACACTGTAAGTTCTATTGAGTGGAGGGTCTGTGTTCCCTGGAAATGGTTCCTTTTTGTCCTGGAGAAAGTGTCATTTGTACTCAGGGCTCGTGGGCATAGGGCTGAGCTTTAATAACAGCCATAAAGATCTCCCAAACCTGAGATCACAAAGGCAGAACTGAGCCACTTCCACCATAACTCACTGCTTTCCCACAAAAAATTGAACTAAAAAGTCCATTTTCTTTCTGATCGCACTTGCCGCCACAACATTGGGAAAGAATGCATCATTCACATACTACATACAAGACCAGGTATAATCACAGATAAAAGATGGCAATAGGGGCAGAGCGCCGCTCCGGCTCCCCTTTCCCCTTTGCAGGGCGAGAGGTGTCTATGGTGCTCCTGCTGCCACTGCCTACACAGCCACTGCCACCGCCGCCGCTGGGTGCAATCTCTATGGCGAGGAGGAGGAGGAGGAGGAGCGCGAGCTCAGAGACACAAGTACACAAGTAAAGGGTAAAGTATTTCTATGAAACAAATTTTCAATCAAGCATAAGATTTTGATGCTTCGCATCTAGACCCCTTGTGCTGTCACTATGCCAGCAGCAACTGTAGATCTTAGCCAAAGAATTTGTGAAGTTTGGGCCTGTAACCTGGATGAAGAGATGAAGAAAATCCATCAAGTTATCCGAAAATATAATTATGTTGCTATGGACACCGAGTTTCCAGGTGTTGTTGCAAGGACCATTGGAGAATTCAGAAGCAATGCTGACTATCAATACCAACTGTTGAGGTGTAATGTAGACTTGTTAAAGATAATTCAGCTCGGACTGACATTTATGAATGAGCAAGGAGAATATCCTCCAGGAACATCAACTTGGCAGTTTAATTTTAAATTTAATTTGACGGAGGACATGTATGCTCAGGACTCTATAGAGCTACTAACAACATCTGGTATCCAGTTTAAGAAACATGAAGAGGAAGGAATTGAGACCCAATATTTTGCAGAACTTCTTATGACTTCAGGAGTGGTTCTTTGTGAAGGGGTCAAATGGTTATCATTTCATAGTGGTTATGACTTTGGCTATTTAATCAAAATTCTGACCAACTCTAACTTGCCTGAAGAAGAACTTGATTTCTTTGAGATCCTTCGATTATTTTTTCCTGTCATTTATGATGTGAAGTACCTCATGAAGAGCTGCAAAAATCTCAAAGGTGGATTACAGGAAGTTGCTGAGCAGTTAGAGCTGCAGCGGATAGGACCTCAGCACCAGGCAGGGTCTGACTCACTGCTCACAGGAATGACCTTTTTCAAAATGAGAGAAATGTTCTTTGAAGACCACCTTGATGATGCCAAATACTGTGGTCACTTATATGGCCTTGGTTCTGGCTCATCCTATATACAGAACGGCACAGGGAATGCATATGAAGAGGAAGCCAGCAAGGAGTCATGACAGGAAATAGTCTTCTTATGTTTATTTTATACGAGTTACACACATGATTGTATATAGGTTTTATCATCCCTAAAATAATAGGCAATACCTCCCCCTCCTTTTGTAACCTGTCTTTTCTGCTTTCAGTAATAAGTATGGCCTTTCTTAGCTATGATCTTAATAAACTAAAGTACATTCAGGTTAAATCTGGCCTTAATTTAATACACTTCTTATCAAGCTTGTGTGACAAAGCTACATTACTGAATAATTTGATAAACTTTGCCTAGTTGAGCACGTATGGGGTCTAAGAAAAGCCTCTAGAGTTCCCTCACTACTAATATCCAATCACAAGGGCTTCTTTATGAAGAGTGTAAAGCTGGTTTGAAATTCTTCCGTCACATAGCAGCCTATGCATGCCAATTTTAGGAAAAGGGAAAAACAAAACAAAATAAAATTAACTATCATTGACTGTAATTTATTTCCCTCTTCCATGCCTCTCCTCCTATTCTGCAGTACTTATAGGTATTTAAAATTGTGGACCATCAAGTTTGCACTTTATAGAGTGGTTTCAATCCTCTATTTTTTCAAAAATTGTGATTTTTTTTCTTGCTCTTAGCTAGAAAAATGACCATCCACCACCTTTTTACAGTATTTGCTTGTTTTTGACATTCAGCGTACAGCACATGCATTGTGCAAATTGTTGATTCAGCAGGACTAACAGAAAACGAGAACTACTGAGGAGTCTATTTACTGTTCTGTGTGTAGTGTTTAGCCTTCCAAGCACATCTCATGTCTGTTGGTTTCTAATTGGCATGCATAGGCCAATTAGCTAATAAAATTACCTGAGGAGTGTAATGCTTGTTTATTTTTTGTGTATATCTTTGCAATTTATTTTATATATATTGTCAAGAGACTGTGAAATATTTAGCCATGCAGAATATGTGACCAGACCAGAGCATGTGTTGGAAGATTTTGGTGAACATTAACTCTACCCTGAAGTGATGGACTACAAGTTGTAATGTGTGTTATCTGCACTTCAATCAATAATATTAGCAAGTCTCCAACTGTTAGCAACACAGTTCGTTTCCCTTGTACATTCTGTATACCTGATGCTGTACCTGGACGGTCCTTTTTAAACTAAACGTTATTTGCAAAACAGAGGGTATTATTTGTTTTTAAAGCTTTTGTAAATAAAGGCTTCAAAAATGTTTTCCTATATAAAAAAAAAGATGGCAATAGGAAAGCAAATGAACTTAAGTAATGGAAACCAAGACAATCTGGCAATATCAGAAAAGAGCATCCCCAAAACAGCAAGTTTTGCATTATTAAAAACTCCCGGAATTCAAGGCTCAGACATAAAATCATACAGCACAATGAAGATAGATATCCTCTTCCCTTTTCACCCTTCTATTTCTACTTCTTTTTGAGACTTGTTACTTCTTAACTTCTAGATTCCCAAAATTTTTCTCACTCTTTTTGGTGTCCCCTTCATATTTTCTACCTCCTACAATTCACTCCTTCCCACATATTCTCCATTTTATTCAATTTTCTTCAGTATACTCCAATCTTTTTTTTGCTTTGATTTTTCCTTAATTTCTCTCTCCTTCTCCTCCCTCTTCACTTCATCATCTTATCCTCTTTTCTCATGATATATCTCTGCAAACTCTCCCCTCTTTTAGATCTTAAATCCAAGAAACTTCTCCCATATCACCACTTTTGAAGGCTTGCTTTTGGGTATTATTCTAGTTTTTTTTTCTTGTTTTCCTTTCTCATACTCTTTTTTGACCCTTACCTTTCATCTCCTCATTTGCTAAATGCCCTCTTTCTTCCTCTTCTATTAGGTCCTATTTTCCTTTCTCCAACCATTGCACAACATTTTTCCTCCCAATTCTCTCCATTCTTCCTTTTCTTTCTACTTCCTCCTTTTCCCTCCTTCCACATCAGACATCATACTTCTGCTTTCTTTCTCTATCATATTACTTCTACCTGACTTTTTGCTTTTTTCCGACCCCATCCTTTGATCATTTACCATATTCTGAATTCATTCTCAGTCCCTCAATGTTCTTTATCTTTCTGCTTACAACACTCAGATCCTCTTAGGTTTCTAATTTTTTTCTATGCCCTCAATTTCACTTCATTTTGTCCTCCACCAATTTCCGGCCTCCACTTTCCTCCTCATATCAACTCCCACTCTCTTTCCTCTTTTCTCTTTCAACCATTTCTTCTTCTGTTTAATCCCCCCTTTCTCTCTTCTGCTTATCACCTTCACTTCCCTCTTCACCTTTCTTCATATTTCCTTAACCTTCCTTTCCTTCCAGCTTCCATTTCCTTTATGTATACCTCCACCTTCCACTTCCCTTCATTCAATGCTTGTGACTTCTCCCTCCCAATCTCAACTGTTGCTTTATTTATTTTCCCCCATTCTCTTCAGCCTGCTTGCTCTCACACCACCCATGCAGGCTGTATCTTCTTGTCTCATCTGCACAATGCATTACTCTATTTTCCTCTTCTTCCCTGAACAACTCCCATTCCTCATCTTCACTTAAGAAAACTTACTTGCATCCCTGTTTGCCTATGCATCCTCCTTTGTACTCCTACAATGCGTGACCTAAGCTAATTCAGTTTGCATTCTACCATGAAATGATATCTCCTCAGGTGTAGGTGTAAAGAGGAGGTTTCATATTAAAAGCAGACTTTCCCTTACTCTGGATTTTCAAGAGGGCCTTTTCTTACCATTTCTAATGTATTTACAGTTACATTCTATTTCCTAGGCTGACTGCCAAAAAATCACATCATATTAATGTTATTGTTGATATAAAATATAAAATGGATCTTTTCAATTTTATGTAGGCAATTCGTTGTTAATTACTTAAGGAAATATAGTAAAAATGAAATTACCCTAATCAAACATAGATCCCATATGAAGAAATGTTCAATGATGACAAGTTAGTGTCAGCAAATGTATATAGTTGAAAGTTATAGGTAGTAAAAAGCAACAACCATTGAGGAACATGGTACACCTTCCTCTACATAGTATTGATGCTGTCACTTTTTGTTCAATGTGAAAAGCACTATACTATGTAAAGCACTGCTGACAGTATTCTTCATATTAATATTATGCAAATGTGTTCTCTATCCTTTACTGCATCACACATAAAACATGCTACCTGAATACTTGCCTAATTCTTCAATCTTAAGATATGAGTAATTGTACAACACTACATATTTCTTTAAGATTCTGTCCTCTAACATGCTTTTGTTTTTAGAAAATTATTTTCATATCTAAGCTATTAAACTGATCCCTTAGTTATGTTTGTATACTCTCTAGGTTCTTCATTGGTTTATCTTGTAATGCACAGCAATTAAATATAAGAATTATGAGAAAGAGTGAATCAGGATCTATTTAGGAAGGCAGTGCTTGCTGACCAGACACCCAGGAGCTTTCCCAAATCATTCAGGAGAGAGCCAGTGTCACAGGCCTGGTAAGGTATTGTGTTGAATACTCACATTTCAGAGTGTTCTTGGCAGTGCTAAGTGGCAAATGCTCCTTTTCAGCCCAGAGTATGTCAATGGACTCTCACAGTGATAATTGTTATCGGCCTGGTATAGGCAGTGATTAAATATCACTATCTGAGGCAACTTCCACTTCTTGTTACACCTGGACCAGAAGTGAAATTGACATATAGGCTGAGGGGGGTCACAGTGTAAGTTCTATTGAGAGGAGGGTTTGTGTTCCCTGGAAATGGTTCCTTTTTGTCCTGGAGAATGTATCATTAGTACTCAGGGATGGTGGGCATAGGTTTGAGCTTTAAGAACAGCCATAAAGATCTCCCACACCTGAGCTCACAAAGGCAGAACAGAGCCACTTCCACCATAACTCACTGCTTTCCCACAAGAAACTGACCTACAGAGTCCATTTCCTTCCTGATCGCACTTGCCCCCACAACAATGGGAAAGAATGCATCATTCACATACTACATACAAAACCAGGTATAATCACAGATAAAAGATGGCAATTGGAAAGCAAATGAACTTAAGTAATGGAAACCAAGACAATCTGGCAATATCAGAAACAAGCACTCCCAAAAAAGGAACTTGTGCATTATTAAACACTCCCAGAAAACAAGGCTCAGACATGAAATCATACAGCACAATGAAGATAGAAATCCTCTTCCCTTTTAGCCCTTCAATTTCTACTTCGTTTTGAGACTTGTTACTTCTTAACTTCTAGATTCCCAAAAATTTTGTCACTCCTTTTGGTGTCCCCTTCCTATTTTCTACCTCCTACAGTTCACTACTTCCCACATATTCTCCATTTTGTTCAATTTTCTTCTGTATTCTCCAATCCTTTTCTGCTTTGATTTTTCCTTCATTTCTCTCTCTTCTCCTCCCTCTTCACATATTCATCCTATCCTCTTTTCTCCTGATATATGTCTGCATACTCTCCCCTCTTTTAGATCTTAAATTCAGAAATTTCTTCTTCCATATCACCTCTTTTGAAGCCTTACTTTTGTTTATTATTCTAGTTATTTTTCTTTTTTTCTTTCTCATACTCTTTTTTTACCCTTATCTTTCATCTCCTCATTTGCCAAATGCCCCCTTTCTTCCTCTTCCATTATATTCTATTTTCCTTTTCATCTCTTCATTTGCCAAATGCCCTCTTTCTTCCTCTTCCATTATGTCCTATTTTCCTTCCTCCAAACATTGGAAAACATTTTTTACTCCCCCTTTCTCTCCATTCTCCCTTTTCTTTCTTCTTAGTCCTTTTCCCTCCTTCACCATCAGACAACATACTTCTGCTTTCTTTCTCTCTCATATTTCTTCTACATGCCATTTTGCTTTTTTTCCAACCTCATCCTTTGATCATTTTCCATATTCTGAATTCATCTTCATTCCCCTCGATTCTCTTTATCTTCCTCCTCCCAACACTCAGATGCTCTTCTGTTTCCAGCTTTTTTCCTGGCCCTCAATTTCCATTCATTTTGTCCTCCACCAATTTCCATCTTCCACTTTCTTCCTCATTTCAACTTCCACTCTTTTTCCTCTTTTCTCTTTCAAACATTTCCTCTTCTGTTTATTCCCCCCTTTCTTTGTTCTCCTTTTCATCTTCACTTCCCTCTTTACCTTTCTTCATATTTCCTTATCCTTCCTTTCCATCCAGCTTCCATTTCCTTTATGTATTTGTCCACCTTCCACTTCCCTCCATTCTATGCTTGTGCCTTCTCCCTCCCAGTCTCAACTGCTGCTTTATTTATTTTCCCCCATTCTCTTCAGCCTGCTTGCTCCAACACTACTCATGCAGGCTGTATCTTCTTGTCTCTTCTGCACAATGCACTACTGTATTTTCCTCTTCTTCCCTCAACAACTCGCATTTCTCATCTTCACTTAAGAAAACTTACTTGCCTCTGTTTGCCTGTGTATCCTCCGTTTTACTCCTTCAATATGTGACCTTAGCTAATTCAGTTTGCATTCTACCATGAACTGATATTTCCTCAGGGATAGGTTCAAAGAGGAGGATTGACATTAAAAACAGACTTTCCTTACTTTGGATGTTCCAGAGAGTTTTTTCTTACCATTTCTAATGTATTTACATTTACATTCTATTTCCTAGGATGACTGCCATAAAATTACATCATATTAATGTTTTTTTCATATAAAATATAAAATGGATTTTTTTCGAATTTATGTTTGCAATTTCGTTGTTAATTACTTATGAAAATATAGTAAAAATGAAATTATCCTAAACAGACAAAGATCCCATATGAAGAAATGTTCAATTATGACAAGTTAGTGTCAGCAAATGTATATAGTTAAAACTTATAGGTAGTAAAAAGCTACAACCATTGAGGAACATGGTAAGCCTTCTTTACATAGTATGGGTGCTGTCACTTTTTGTTCAATGTGAAAAGCACTATACTATGTAATGCACTGCTCACAGTATTCTTCATATTAATATACTGCAAAGGTATCCTTTATTTTTTACTGTATCACTCAAAATACATGCTACCTGAACATATGCCTAATCCTTCAATATTAGCATATAACTAATTGTACAACACTACACATTTCTGTTAGATCATGTCCCCTATATGCCTTTTTTATGATAATTGTTTATATTTCTAAAACGTTAAACTAATCCCATTTATCTTCCACATTTAGTAAACTTCTATAGGTTCTTAATAAGATTTTCTTGAAATGCACAGAAATTTAAAAAGGATTATGAATAAGAGGAATTGGGGATCTGCCTAGCAAAGGCAGTGCTCAAATATCAGCTTCATAAACACTTTTATGCCTGGACCAGAGGTGAGCCTGACACAAAGTACTAGGGAGTGCACCCTGGGATTTCTCATTGAGTAGAGAGTTTTGTGTGCTCTGGAAAAGAGTATTGTTTGCCCTAGAGAAAGCATCAAGTCCCTGCCAGTACTACTCAGTAGCAGTGGGGAGAGGTCTGAGATTCCAAAATAGCCTCAGGAGAGCTCCTACAACAGAGTTCATAAAAACATTACTGAGTAACTGCCACCAGGACTTACAGATTGGCCCCAAAATGCAGAACAATCATAAGAAATATTTTTGAGCCCATGGGCCCTCAGATCCACAGGACAGACAGGCACTAGTCACTGACAACAAAAGCACATATCATGACAGATAACAAGATGGCAAAAGGAAAGCAAAAGAATTTAAGCGATGTAAACCAAGGCAACCTGGCAAAATCAGAACCCAGCTCTCCAACCACAGCAAAGAGTGGATTACCAAACACTCCAGAGAAACAAGGATCCATGATGATGATAGATATCTTGTTGACGTGCATGAATAACTCCCTTAAACAACCACAGGAGAACACACATAAACAAATAGAACCTCTGACAGAGGATGCACAAAAATAATTCAAAGAACTACAGTAAAACACAACCAAACAGCATTAAAAATTATAAATGGAAATAGAAACAATGCAGAAAACACCAAAAGAGACAACCCTTGAGATATTTATCTCAAAAAACGAATCAGGAGTCACAGAACAAGTATCACCAACAGACTACCAGAGATGGAAGGGAGAATCATATTCTTCCTCTTTCCTCCTCTCATTACTTTCCACTTCTCACCTCTTTGTCTTCTTTTATGCCCTTTTTTGGTCCTCCACAAACTTCCCTCTTTTCCGTGCCCCATCTCCTCCTCCAAGTTCGTTATTCAGGCTACCTTCCGGCTCTGACCTGTTTAAGACTCCCTACTCCTTTTAAACTTTACCCTCTTTCTATTTTTTTCTTACAATGTTTCTCCAATCTCCTCTCTCTCATTGCACTCTACTTCCATCACACTTCTCCCCCCTCATCATTTCTTTATCTTATCTTTACTCCTGTTTTCTCTTTAAAGAGGAAACAAGAAAAACACTCAAAGAACTCAAAGAACTACAGGAAAACAGAACTAAAGAGATGAAGGAATGGAAAAAGTAATTTAAAATGAAAATAGACACAATAAAGAAAACACTAAAAGAGACAACCCTAGAGGTAGAAATCCTAAAAAAGCAATCAGGAGTCACAGATGCAAGTATTTCCAACAGACTACAAGAGATGTAAGACTGAATCTCTGGGGCTGAAGACAACATAGAAAACATAGATATAACAGTCAGAGAAGATGCAAAAACCAATAAGCTCCTAACCAAAACTGTCCATGAGATCCAGGACACAATGAGAAGAAGAACAAACCTCATGAAAATAGGAACAAAAGAGGGTGAAGTATATCAACTAAGAGGCACAGTAAATATCTTCAACAAAATTCTAGAAGTAAACTTCCCTACCCTTAAGAATGAGATGACCAAGAGCATAAAAGAAGCCTACAGAACTCCAAATAGGTTGGACTAGAAAAGAAATTTCTCCCAACACATAAAAGTTAAAACACCAAGTGCCCAAAGCAAAGGAAAGATACTAAAAGCAGTAAGGGAAAAAGGTCATGTAACATATAAAGTCAGACCAATCAGAATCACACCTGATTTCTCAACAGAGACTATGAAAGCTAGAAGAGCCTAGACAGACATCATTCAGGCCCTAAGAGAGCACAAGTGCCAGCCAAAACTGCTATACATAGCAAAACTATCAGTCACCATAGATGGAGAGACCAAAATATTCCAAGACAAAACTAAATTTACACAATATCAGATCACAAACACAGCACTACTACGAATTATATGTGAAAATCCAAATACAACGAGGGGAACTACATCCTAATTAAAACAAGAAAACTTCTTAGCACGAAAACAAAAAGAGAAAGACACACAGGCACATTTCAACCTACAAAAGCAATAATAGCAGGAAAAAGCAACCACTATTCCTTGATATCTATTAACATAAATTGACTCAACTCCCCAATAAAAAGACATAGGCTATCATACTGGATACATAAACAAAACCCAGCATTTTGCTGCATACAGGAAACTCATCTCAGAGCCGAGCGAAGACAGATACTATCTCAGAATAAAAGGTTGGGAAAATACTTCCAAGCAAAAGGCCTCAAGAATCATGCTGGAGTGGCTACTCTAATATTGAATAAAGTAAACTTCCAAGCAAAAGTTATCAAAAAAGTTAAGGAAGTACACTTTTTACTCATTAGAGGGGAAATCTGTCAGGTGGAACAGTCAATATAACATATATGCTCCAAGTACAAAAGCACTCTTATTCATAAAAGAAACCCTACTAAAGCTCAAAAAAAAAATACATTTCACCCAACACAAAAATAGTGGGAGACTTTAATACCCCACTCTCACCAATGGAGAGATAATGGAAACAGAAACTTAACAAGGAGGCTGTGAAACTATCAGAGACTATGAACCAACTGGAATTAACAAATATCTACAGAACATATCATCATTAAACAAAAGAATCCACCTTCTTCTCAGCACCTTCTCTAAAATTGACCACATAATTGGACATAGAAAGAGCCTAAATCGATATAATAATATTGAAATACTCCTATGCATCCTTTGAGATCACCATGGTTTAAGGTTGGTCTTTAATAACAACAAAGACAACAAAATGCCCATATACATGTGGAAACTAAACAATGCACTTTTAAAAGATAGCACGGTCAAAGAAGAAATAATGAAATAAATTAAGGATTTTCTAAAATTCAATGAAAATGAAAACAAGACATACTTATACCTATGGGATGCCATGAGAGCAGTACTGAAAGGAAAACTTGTAACTCTGAGTGCTTCCAAAAAGAAATTGAAGAGAGCATACATCAACAACGTGACAGCAGAGCTTAAAGCTGTAGAACAAAAGGAAGCAGATACACTCAAGAGGAGTAGACAGCAAGAAATAAATAAACTTAGGGAAGAAATAGACCTACTAGAAACAAAAATAACCATTGAAAGAATCAACAAAACCAAGAGCTGGTTCTTTGAGAAAATTAACAAGACTGATAAACCCTTAGCCAGATTAACTAGAGGGCAAAGATAGAGTATCCATATTAACAAAACCAGAAAGGAAAGTGAAGAAATAATGACTGAAACTGAGGAAATTCAAGAAATTATCAGATCCTACTACAAAATCCTATACTCAAAAAAGCTGAATAATCTGGAGGAAATGGATATATTACTAGACAGATACAAGATACTAAAGTTAAACAACGGCCAGGCAAGCCATCTATATAATCCCATAACACCTAAAGAAATAGAAGAAGTCATCAAAAGCCTCCCTACCAAAAAAAAAAAAAAAAAGCCCAGGTACAGATGGGTTCAATGCAGAATTTAATCCCACATTTATTGATGATATAATAACAATACTCTCCAAACAATTCCACAAATAACAATCAGATGGATTACTCCCTAACTCATTTTTGAGGCTACAATAATTCTTTTTCCTAAACCACACAAAGATCAAAGATAGTACAAGGAAAGAGAACCTCTGAAAAAAAATCTCACTTATGAACATTGATGCAAAAATACTCAAAAAAATCCTTGCAAACCGAGTTAAAGAACACAACAAAATGATCATTCACCATCGTCAAGTAGGCTTCATCCTGGGATGCAGGGATGGTTTAATATATGGAAATCCAACAATGTAATCCAACATATAAACAAACTCAAAGGAAAAAAAAACATGCTCATCTAACTAGGTGCTGACAAAACATTTGACAAAATTCAGAACCCCTTCATGTTAAAAGTCCTGGAAAGAACAGGAATCCAATGTCCATACTTAAACATAATAAAGGCAATATACAGCAAACCAACAGCCAACATCAAACTTAATGGTGAGAAACTTGAAGCAATCCCGCTAAAATCAGGGACTCCACAAGGCTGGCCACTCTCCCCCTACTTATTCAACACAGTACTGGAAGTCCTGGCTGGAGCAAGTAGACCGCAAAAGGAGATCAAGGGTTTACAAATCAGAAAGGAAGAGATAAACACATCACTCTTTGCCGATGACATGATAGTGTACTTAAGTGACCCCAAAAATTCCACTAGAGTACTCCTACCGCTGATAAACAAGTTCAGCAAAGTGGCTGGATATAAAATTAACTCAAACAAATCAGTAGCCTTCTATATTCAAAGGACAAACATGTGGAGAATGAAATTAGTGAAAAGATACCCTTCACAATAGTCACAAAAACTATGAAATTCCTTGGAGTGACTCTAACTAAGCAAGTGAAGGACCTGTATGAAAAGAACTTCAAACCTCTAAAGAAGGAAATTGAGGATGAACTCAAAAAATGGAAAGATCTCCCATGCTCACGGATTGGAAAGATCAACATTTTAAAAATGGCCATCCTACTAAAAGCAATCTACAGATTCAATGCAATCCCCATCAAAATTCCAACCCAGTTCTTCATGGAATTGGAAAGATCAATGTGCAATTTCATCTGGAATAACAAAACACCTAGAATAGCGAAATCCATCCTCAAAAAAAAAAAAAAAAAAATCTGCGGGAATCACTATCCATGACCTCAAGCTATATTACAAGGCAAATGTGCTAAAAAACTGCATGATATTGGTACAGTGATAGGTACATGGACCAATGGAATAAAATAGAAGATCCAGAAATGAGCCCTCAAATATATGTTCACCTGGATTTTGACAAAGGAGCTGTAAACATTCAAGGGAAAAAGGACAGCCTATTCAACAAATGGTGCTGGTCCAACTGGCACTCAGCATGCAAAAGAATAAAAATAGACCCTTTCTTATCTCCTTATACAAAGCTCAGGTGTAAGTGGATAAAAGATCTCCACCTTAAACCAGATACACTGAAATTATTAGATGAGAAAGTAGGGAAAACTTTAGAATATATAGGCACAGGAGAAAATTTTCTGAACAAAACACCACTGGCTCAAGCTCTAAGGTCAAAGATTAATAAATGGGACTTAATGAGATTGCAAAGTTTCTGTAAGGCTAAGGACATTGTCAAGAAAACAAAACGTTCTCAGTTGAGGAATATCGAATTGTTCAGAAATATCTGAGGAAGTGATTGACATCCTGAGCCATCAGGGAAATGCAAATCAAAACAACCCTGAGATTCCACCTCATACCAGTCAGATTGGCCAAGATACAAAACTCAGATGACAACAGATGCTGGCGAGGTTGCGGAGAAAGAGGAACACTTCTTCACTGTTGTTGGGGTTGCAAACAGATACAACCACTCTGGAAATCAGTCTTTCGATACCTCAGAAATTTGGACATAATACTACCTGAAGACCCAGCTATTCCACTTCTGGCCATATACCCCAGAGACACTTTAATACACAACAAAGATATATGCACCACAATGTTCATAGCAGCTCTATTTATAATAGCCAGAAGTTGGAAAGAACTCAGATGTCCTTCAGAAGGTGAATGGATACAAAAATTGTGGTACATTTATACATCTCAGCTATGAGAAACAATGACTTAACGAAATGCTTAAGCAAATGGATGCATCTAGAAAATATCATCCTGAGTGAGATAACCCAGTCACAAAAGAACAGACATAATATGCAGTCACTGATAATGGGATACTAACCCCAGAAAGCACTGAACACTCCATAAACAACTCCCCGACTGTGTGAGGCTCAAGAGAAAAAAAGAAAAAAAAGAAAGAAAAGAAAAAAAATCATTATGCTCAATTCTTACACACCAAGAAAATGTTGACTAATTCCAGGTTACATCCTGTTTTACATGTACTTTATGCTCATTGTAACTAGTAAGACCTTAATGCACACTATCAAACCTTTGGGGGAAAAAAGCCAAATATTGACAAAAATGTATTCGTATACTTTTATGTAAAAATCCTTAAAATTTGTACATTCATCTTTGTTTTTTAAAATAAAGTTGTTCAAAAATTTTTTTCTATTTTTCTTTAATATAGTCTTTGTTTAGATTTTCATGAAATTCATTGTAAAAGTAACTTTTATTTGTCAAATATAATTGTCATAATGGAGGCTTACTGATGAATAAACTCATCTTTTCCAGCTCCAAAAGTAAATAAATAAATAAATAAACCCTTTGTCCAAGATTCTCTACCTTCCTAATGATCGTTCCACTGATTTACCTTCTACCAGGCTGAATAACTCAACTTGCTGCTTGGAAGAGACCAATGAAAGTAGGAATTTTCATTCTCCTGTTCTTAATACTCAGTCAGGAATATTGCTTGTTTCCACAGACCTTTGGAAACAGCCCAGATTCAAAACCCATCTAGTTAACAACTTAGAGGAGTTTAGCTAAAGCGTAGCCAATTTAGTCCTAGCAAATACAAAGAAATCCAGAAGACAGTAGCTAAGAGCTATTATCCTTACCTTCTCTTCTCGTCTCAGTTTTCATATTTTCTTACTTTTTGATGTCCCTTATTGTCCTCTTTTCTTTTTATCCAGTCTTGTTCCATGTTCCTGGTTACCTCTCTTTCCTCAAAACCCTTCCCTCCTTCCTTCTCTTGACACTTCCCTCAACCCTACAACTGAAGACACTATTTTTCTGATTCCTCATTTTCCTCACCCCACCTCTTCTATCTTCGATCCTCTGTTTCATTACATTTTGCTCTTCCTCCTTCCTTGCTTTTTTCTTATTATCTCATTCTCCATACTTTCTTCATCTTTCCCATCTACTCTGCTTAGTGTTTTTCATTATTTGTTCTCATCATCTTCTTCTTTTCTTTTTATTGTTGATATTCGTCTCCTTTACCTCCTCCTCTTTCTTTCCTTCATCTTCTTACTTCCTACATCTTCTTCCCGTTCATCCTCTTTTGTATTATGTCCTCTTTCTTCTATTCTTGATTACCTCCTTTCCTCTAATATCCTATTTTTATCTTCCATTTTACTTCTCCTTACCTTCTTGCTTCCACTCCTTTCTCTCCTTTCACTTCCCTCCACTTTCCCCATTGTCCTCATCCCTCTCATTATCATCTCTGTCTTCCCTCTTCTTTCCTCTTTCCACATCATTTTTATGCCCACTGTCTCCAGCTACACTCATTCCACATGGGCCCTTCTCTCTGTTCTCAATTCTTTCATACTCCTTCTTCTACACTCCTCTTTCTTTTTCCTTGATCTTCTTGCACCCCCCTACTTCTTATTCTTCACTCATTTTGATTCTCTTCTACTTTTCTACTCTTCTCTCCTTCATATATTTCCCCTTTCCCATCACCTAGTCTCTCTCTAATTCTCTACTTTTTCACTCCACTTGATCACTCTACATCACAATTCTCTATCCTTTCCACCCTTCCTTCTCTTGATTCTACTCTCCTCTTCTGTATCCCCCTATTTTTCTTATATTCATAATTTTATACTCTCTAGTAGTGTTCACACCTACATTTCTCTCCTCCTTTACTTTATCACTTTCTTCCTTTGCTCACTTCTCTCCAGACTCTATTTATACTTGGATTCAACTCTTCTTTACCATCATCCTTTAGCTTACCTTTTGCTGCCTCCTTTTCTTTCTCTCCTTTTCTGTCTTGTATCATTGCAACCCCTTATCTCTTTTATTCTATTTCCTACCTCTTCCTTCTTCTTGTTTGAATCCTAAAGGCCCCCACTGGATAATAGAGAGTGCATTATTAATATGTCTATCCATCTAAGACCATGTATAGTTTTGATGGAAAATTGTGTCAGGAGGGGGTGTGCTTTGAGCCTTAAAGTGCTCAATAGAGGGCCTATAACAGCCTTCTGCTGCCTGCCAATCCAGATGAAAATTCTAAAGAACCTCTCCAGCATCTTATTTGGCAGTGGGATGCCAAGCTAAGAGCCATTAAAGTTTCAAGCCTCTGAGTTGAAAAAGCCACTCTCAACTAAATTTATTAATTGTAATAGTTCTGGTCGAGGATTCTCTACATAGCAACAAAAACGCCAAGATAATTCTGTTTCTGCTTTCTTTTTCTTCCACTCTTTGATCAATTTTTCTTTTCACTCCTATTTCTTTTGTATTCCTTCTTAATCTTCCATAATCCTCTTCTTCACTCATCTTCCTTCCTCTTGTTTCTTACCTGCACCATTTTCTTCCCTGCCCTGCTCTTCCTCCTTTTCTCATGCCATCTGCTCTTCTGTTACATTATTTGTTCCAATTTTCTTACCCCTCATTCTTCTTCCTGAACCCCTCACCTCTACTCTGATCTTCCCTGAATCCTGCCTCAGCTCCTCTTCCCTTCTGATTCTTTCACCACAGTCCATGATCTTTCCTCTATATGCACATCTTCTTTCTGTCCTCCACCTATGTATCTCTTCCACACTCTTATCATTCCTCTCCCTCTCATCTCCCTTGTGTCTCCTTCATTTTCTTTCCTACTTCCTTTTTTCTTCCTATGCTCTCCTTCTTCCTTTTCTATCCCCTTACTTTTTAGCCTCTTCTCTATTTTCTTTTATATCCTCTTTTATTTTGTACCTTATCTATTTCCCCTTACACTCTCATGTTCTCACAATATTCCTAGATCTTCTTGGTTTCATCATCATTCTCCCCACACCCATTATCTTCCTTCTTCTCTTTGACTTCCTCTTTCCTCTTCTCAGAACATCCTTTTCCACATTGTGCCATTTAAAACTTCCACACTGTTCTTTATTTTTCCTCTCCCCATCATACATATTTTTCTTACCTTTTTTACTTGCTTACCTCTCCATACCTTGGCTAATTGAGTGGGCCTATAGGCTTCATGGGCTACACAAGACTGTAGCCCATGTAGTCTGAATCTCTGGGATAATGATCAACTGTAAATGGCATATATTATAAAATCCCACCCTAGCTCTGCCTTGCACTCACCAGTATGGCATTTCACCAGGACAGTCAGTTGGCTCTTGTAATTGATTGTAGTCAATATCTCTGTAAAAAGACAATGAGTAGAGCCTTAATACTGAATGGTTATGTGCCAGAGACGTATGCATACACAATTAAATATAAGACAAATAATAGAAGAAACATAACATGTAATACAACCTCCAATCCTTCCTGTATCTGTGATCCTACAAGAAATATCCAGATGCATACAATATCTTTCCCAATGCAAACAAAATTTCCAAGTCAAGAAACATAATGTACCATCTTTCCCTTTCTTTCTGCTTCCTTTTCTTCCCTCCTTCCACTTCAGAAACCCACTATCTTCTTTGCTTGTCCCTTACCTTTCTTCTTACTGCCTGTTTTCCCCTCCTTCCTACCTCATCCTTTGTTCACTTTCCTCAGTTCTCTCTCCTCCCTTTGTCTTCTTCCTTTCTTCATCCAGATCCTCTTCTGTTTCCTACCCTTCACCATGCTCTCAATTTTACTTCATTTTTTTTTTACTCCACAAAGTTCTTTTCTCCACTATCTCTATCCTTCCAATTCCCCTCTCTTTTCTCTTTCAACCATTTCCTCTTCTGTCTTTCCCCCTTCCCTCTTATCCATTTCACCTTCTTTTCTCTCTTCAACCCTCCTCATATTCCCTTATCCTCTCTTTCCTTCCCTTTCAGCATCATTTTTTTCTGTATACCTCCACTTTCCCCTTCTCACACTCTACCCTTGTCTCCTGTCCCTTCAAATCTCCATTGCTGCCTTACCTATAATTTCACAATTGTCTTCAGCCTCCTTGCTCTCACTCCACTCATAAGGCCCTTATCTTCTTATCTTCCCTATACAGTCCAGTATTTTCCTCTTCTGCCCTCCACAACTCTTATTCCTCCTCTTATTTTAAAACAACAGTCTTGCATCCACGTTTACCAGTGTGTCCCCAACTTCAATTCTTCCATGTTTAAACTATGCTAATTAAGTTTGCAGGCTACCATGACTGGATATCTCCTCTGAAGTTGGTTCAAACAGGAGGGATCACTGGATTTTCACTTATCTCTGGATTTTCAAAACAGCCTTTCCCTTGCATTTCCAATCTTATTCTTTCTCTTCCCTCCTCTATTCACTTTATACTTCTGAAACCCTTTTTATCTTTTTTTTTAATTTTTATTCATTTATCTCCTCCATTCAAATCTCACATTCCCTCATTCTACTTTTTTCCCTCCTTTTTGTCCTCCATACAGCTCCCTTTTTATTCCTGCCCCTTCTCTACATCCCCATTCACTACTCACTCTGCCTCTCTGCTCTGACCACTTTAAGAAACCCTCCTCCCTTTCTTGCTACCTTTCACCCTCCTCCTCTGTCATCCCTTCTTTATGCTATCATCTTCACACCTGTTTTCACTTTGAGTGCTCTCAGCTCCTTTAGATCTTACCTCTGAAAATTTCTTTCTCATATCATGTCTTTTTAAGTATTCCTTTTTTGTTATTCAAGTTCTTTTTCTCTTTTTCTTTCTCATCCTCTGACTTTTACACCTATCTTACTTCTCTTCATTTGCCAAACGTCATCTTTCCTCTTTTTCAATTATATTATATTTTCCCTCCACCCACCCTTTCACAACACTTTCTTTCTCCTCCTTCCCTCCATTCTTCTCTTTCTTTCTGCTTCCTCCACTTCCCTCCTTGCACCTCAGACACTCTTGATCTGCATTCTTTCTCTCTCAACTTGCTTCTTCCTGCGTGTTTTCTCCTTCACCTTATCTCACCCTTTGATCACTTTCCATATTCTTAATTCATGCTCAGTCCTCTCAACACTCTTTATCTTCTTCATGTCACCATCCATATCCTTTTTCTCTTTCCTACATTTTCCCTGCCCTCAATTTCACTTCATTTTTTCCTCCACCATTTACTTTCCTCCTCTTTCCTCATACATTCAATTGCCCCCTCTTTTCTTTCAATAATTTCCTCTGCTGTCTTCTTCCCTGTTCCTTTTTCTCCCTCTAAATGTCTCTTCCCTTGTCACCCTTCCTCATATTTCCTTATCCTCACTTTCTTTCCATTTCTGCTTCTGTGTTCTTTTTGTGATCTTCCATTTTCCTTTTACCACTACAATATCTTTGTCTCATCTTCGTTCCAACCTCCTCTGATGCCTGGTCTACTCTTTCCACATTCTCTTCCGCCTCTCTGTTCTTCCACCACTATTACAGCTGGTATCTTCTTGTTTCATCTTCCCTATGCACTATTCCAATTTCCTCTTCTCTGCAACTCTCCTTTTTTTTCTTCCTTTAAGACAACAGTCTTGTTTCCCTGTCTACCTGTTGCCCTAGATTTTGCTACTTACATCAGTAACCTCTGCTGCTTAAGTTTGCACACAGCCCCAAACAGATATCTCCACAGAGTTTGGTTGAAAAAGAAGGAATGACATTACAAACAGGACATACTTTTCCCTGGATTGACAAGAGAGTCTTTCCTTTGTTTTTCTAATGTATTTACAGTAAAATTCTATTTACTAGAATGAGTGACAAAACAAAATCAATCACATCATATTAATGGCTTCGTTGATGTAAAAGTGGAAATGGATCTTTTCTACTTTTATGTTGCAAATCCGTATGTTATTACTCAAGGAAATATACTAGAAATGAAATTATCTTCAGGAAATTAATTACACATGAATAAATGCTCTATTATGAAGAATTAACTATAACAAAGGTGTATACTTGAAACATACTGGTAGTTAAAAGCATCAACAACTGAGCAACATGGTAAGCCTTCCTCTACATTGTATGGATGCTCTCACTTTTTCTTCCCTGTGAAAAGCACTATACTATGTAAAGAACTGCTCACAATATTCTTCATATTAATATACTGAAAATGTGTCCTCTATCCTTTACTGTATCGCTCATAATACATGGTACCCAAATCCTTGCCTAATTCTTCAATCTTTGCTTATAACTCATTGAAAATACTTAACAGTATTGTAAGATCATGTCCTCTAACTTGCCTTCAGTTTTACAATTATTGTTTATATTTCTAAGATTTAAACTGATACAAATACTCTTTTTTATATTAGTATATTACTTTAGGCACTTGATACATATTTCTTGCAATGGACAGAAATTAAAAATAAGGATTATGAGTAAGAGGAAATCAGGATCTGCCTTAAAAAGGATACTCTAAGATAAGATGCACAGTCCCTGCAACAGTCTTTTTTTTGGCCTAGAGAAAGAGCCAGGTCCCCACGAGTAGTATTCAGGACCTGTTGCCAGAGGGCTGGACTTATAGAACAGCCTCAGAAGAGCTCCCACACCCGAGCTCACAAAGTCAGAACTGTGGCACTGCCTTCAGAACTCACAGCTTTGGCACAAAAGGCTGGACACTCAAAAGCAATTTTGTTTCTGAGCCCATGGGCCAGAAGATCGACAGGAGAGACAGGCACCAGTCGCTGACTAAAAGACCACCCAGGATTACAAGATGGCAAGTGGAGAGCAAAAGAAATTAAGCAAAGGAAACCAAAACAACCTAGCAACATCAGAACCCAGTTCTACCACCAAATTAAGCAGTGCACTACTAAACACTCCAGAAATATGAGGTTCTGAATTGAAATCATACTGCACAATGATGACAGTGGTCTTGGAGATGTACATGAATAACTGCCTTAAAGAACTATAGGAGAGCACACATTTAAAAAAAAAAGATGTTCTTATATAGGAAACAAAATATTACTCATAAAGTATATAAAACACAACCAAACAGCAGAAGAATAAAAATGGGAATAAAAACTATATTAAATACACCAAAAGAGACAACCCTGGAGATAAGTAATTCGAAAGAAAAAATGTGGAGTAATGCTTGCAAGCATCAACAACAGAATAAAAGAAATGGAACAGAGTATTATTCTTCCCCTTCCCTCCTCTCTTCACTTTCTACTTCACCTCTTTTGATGTATTTTCTTTTTCTTTTACTATCCCTCACATTCAGATCTCTTCCCTCCTTCCACATTTCTCCTATTTTTGTCCTCCATACACTTCTCTCTTTATTTCTGCCCCCATTCTCTACCAATCCTACTGCCCTTCTCTGACTTCTTTAAGACCAACTTCTCCATTTCTTGCCACCCTTTACCCTCCTCATGTTTCTTCCCCTGATTATACTATCACAGCTTACCTTACCTCCTTTTCACACATCACCCCTCTTTCCTCCCTCCTTTTCACCTGCATCTCTTCTTATTTAATCTATTCTTTCCTAGTCAAATTTTGTTTCTCCAACTACATCTACCACTATCACTTCTGTTACTCTTTCCATCCAATTAATTCATTTCTCCTGTTTCAACTAATTGTGTCTTCCCCCATTTCTCTCCTTCTTTCTTTCTTTCTCACTGTCCTATCTTCCTGTCTTCCATACCATCTGACATTCCTCTTCCCTCCCATTCTTCATTCCTCATGATCCCTCTCATCCTCTCTTTTGTTCTCTCTACATTCAAATTCCCTTCACTTTCCTCCACAACTTTCCCTACTCTTTTCACACATTTTCTCTTTCCATCATGATCCTTTCTTGTATTCTCTCTGCCACATTCTCACCCATTTTTTTCTTCTTCCTACCTTCTATTTCCACTTATTTTAAGACTTCTTACCTTTTATATTCTATCACAGATAATAGGATGGCAAACAAAAGCAAAAGAACTTAAATAATGAAAACAAAGACAATTTGGCAACATCAGAATCCTGTACTCCCACCAAAACAAGCAGTGGATTCCCAAACACTCCAGTGAATCAAGGCTCAGACTTGAAATTATACTTCACAATAATGGTAGAGAACTTGGAGATGTGCATGAATAACACCCTTAAAAAGTTTGCAAAAAATAATATACTGTTAATTAAAAAGCAACCACAATTGAGTAACATGGTAAGCCTTCCTCTACATAGTATTAGTGCTCTCACTTATGGTTAAACATGAAAAGCACTATACTACATAAAGCACTGCTCACAATAGTCTTCAAATTAATATACAGCAAATGTATCCTCTATACTATATTGTATGACTCATAATACATTCTACACAAATTATTGTCTAATTATTCAATCTTAGGATATAACTAATTGTGCAAAACTACACATTTCTGTAAGATCATGCCCTCTAATGTGCCTTCTGATTCATAATTGTTTACATTTCTAATATATTATTCTGATACTGTTTCTCTTCCTTATATTTGTACATTCCTCTAGGTAGTTGATATGCTTTTCTCTTAATTAAAAATTAAAAATTAAAGATTATGAGTAAGATGGAATCTGGCTCTGCACAAAAGGCTGTGCTTGAGGACAAGACACCCAGGTTTTTTCTCACTGGTCCAGTAGGGAAACTGGGAACAGGCCTGGGGTGTGGTGTTGATTTGAGAACCCAGAGCTCAGAGTGTTCATGTCAGTTCTTGTGGCAAATATTCCTTTCCAGCCCACAGTAAGGGCCCAGATTCTGTCAGACAGAATTGTGATCTGCCTGTAAAAGTCAGTTTTCAAAGTTCAGGTTCAGGGGCATATTTGCAACTTGACCAGAGCTTATGCTGACACATAGGCCCAGCGAGGGTACACCAGGAGTTCTGAGTTTTGTGCTTACCAGTAACTGTTCCTTATTGTCATAGAAAAAGACCCAATAGAACTCAGGATCAGTGGCCAGAAGTCTGGGATTCCAGAACATCCTCAAAAGAGCTTCTATATTTGAGCTCACAAAGACAGATCTGAATCACTGACACCAGAACTCACTTCTTGTCCACAAAACCCAAACACTCAGATGTAATTTTCTCCCTGAGCTCACGGGCCTTCACATACAGGGGAAAGACAGGGAACAGTCACAGACTACAAGACCACATATAATCAGAGATAACAAGATGACAAGAGGAAAGCAAAAGAACTTAATCAATGGAAACCAAGAAAACATGGCAACATCAGAACCCAGCTCTCCCACCACAGCAGTAGTGGATTACTAAATACTCCAGAAGAACAAGGCTGAGACTTGAAATCATCTTTCACAATAATGATAGAGATCTTGGAGAAGACCATGAATAACTCCCTTAAAAAACTACAAAAGAACATACAAACAAAAAATAGAAGCTATCAAATAGGAAACAAACAAACAAAAAAATCACTCAGTGAAGTACAGGAAAACACAACCAAAGAGCAGAAGGAGAAAATGGAAATAAAAATGATATAGAAAATGCAAAGAGAGACAATTCTGGAGATATTTAATTAAAAAAATGAAAAGAAATGATGAGTCACAGATCAAACCATCACCAACAGACTAAATGAGAGAGAATGGAGAATTTTATTTTGCCTCTTCCACATTCTCTTCACTTTCCACTTCTCACCTCTTCTTTTTTTTCTTTTTCTTATTTTATCCCCTTCATCAAGATCTCCTATTTCCTTATTCCACTTTTATCCTCCTTTTATCCTTTCATACACATCTGTATTTATTCCTGCCTGCTCTACTCTTCTCCATCACTACTCACTCTACCTCCCTGCTCTGACCTCTGTAAGACTCCCTCCTCACTTTCTTGACACCTTTGACCCTCTTTTTATACTTTCTTACCATTTCTACAATCACCTCTTTTCCTTTTCTTCCTCTTCCTCCAGATCACACTTGTTTCTACTTCCTCCCTCTTTTTTATGTGTATCTTCTCCTAATTTAATCAATTCTTTCCAATCAATTTTCCTTCCTTCTACCACATCTACCACTTTCTCTCCTGTTAAAACTCCCTCCAATTATTTTTTTCTCTGTTTCAACTCCCTGTTTCTTCCCTCCTTTCTCCACTTCCTTCTTTCCCTCACACTCCACTTCTGTCTGCAGTTCTTCCACATTATCTGACATTCCTCTTCCCTCTTCTGCTTCACCCCTCATATTCCCTCTCGTGCTCTCTTTTCTTCACTCCACATTCAAATGCCCTTCATTTTCCTCTTCCATATTTCCTACTTTTTTACCAGTTTTCTCTTTGCAGTGTGCTCCTTTCCTATCTTCCCTCAGCTTCACTTTCTCTACAATTTCCTCTTTCTCCTCCTCCCTTTTATTTACATTTGCTTTTAAGCATTATTACCTCTTTTCTTCCCCATTCCCTATATTTCTCTTCACTCATATTGATATCCCTTTCCACAGCTCTACTTCCTACAGTTCCATACTGCGCTCATCTTCTCCATCTTCTTCTTGTTTCTTCTGTATCCCTCAATTCATTTCTGCTACTATCTTTCCTCCCCTTCTCCCTCCTCATCCTCCTCTGTCACTTTATCCTATCCTCTTCACTCCTGTTTTCTCTTTCCCTGCTCTCCCCCTTTTATTGCTTACCTCTAGAATTCTTTTATCTCACATCACTTCTTTTCATGTCTTCCTTTTGTTAATCTTTCTAGTTATTTTTCTTTTTTACTTTCTCATCCCATCTTTTACATTTATCTATGATCTCTTCATTTACCAAATGTCCTCTTCTTGTCTTCTATTGTTTCCTATTTTCAGTCCACCCCACCCCTTCAAAACTCTGTATTTGCTCCTTCTTGTCCTTTCACTTTCAGTTCTTTCTGCTTCCTCCACCTCCTTCTTTCGACCGCAGACACCCTCCATCTGCTTTGCTTCTCCCTCATTTTTCTTTTTTCCTGCTGGTTTTCTACTTATCCTTACCTCATTCTTGATCACTTTCCAATTTCTTAATTCATCCTCAGTCCCCTCTTTATCTTCTTCATTTCTTCATCCAGAGCCTCTTCTGTATTCTACCCTTTGTCATTCTCAATTTTACTTCATTTTCTTTCACCAAGTTCCTTCCTCCAAGTTCCCTATCCTACCAATTCACCCTCTCTTTTCTCTTTAAACCATTTCCTCTTCTGCCTTAATCTCCTGTACTCCTTCTCTATGTCCCTTTCACTTCCAACTTCCCCTCTCCTCATATTCCCTTATCTTTACTTTACTTTCCATTTTTTCCAGCTTCCATTTTTTTTTCTGTACTCATCCAATTTTTTTTTTCTCCAATCTTCCCTTGGATCATCATCCTTCCAAACTCCTCTGCTGCCTTGTCCACTCTTCCACATTCTCTTCAACCTGTTTTCTCTCACCCCACTCATAAAGCCATATCTTTTTATCTCATCTTCCCTATGAACTACTTTATTTTCCTCTTCTTCCGTTCTCAACTGTCATACTGTCCCTTCCTTTAAGACAACAGTCTTGCTTCCCTGTTTGCCTGTGTGTCCTCCATTTCACTACTTCTTTGTGTAAACTATGCTAAATAAGTTTGCACCCTACCATGACCTGATATCATCTCTGAGGTTGGTTCAAACAGAACTTCCTTTTCTCTGGATTGTCAAGAGAGCCTTTCCTTTACATTTCCAGTTTATTTACAGTAACATTCTATTTCCAAGAATGACTTCCAAAACAAAACCAATAACATCATAGTAATGTTTTCATTGATATAAATGGGCAAAATGGATCATTTTGACTTTCATGTTTGCAAATCCATGTGATTACTAAATTTAACATAGTAGAAATGACATTATCCTCAGGAATCATAAAACCTGATGAAGAAATGTTCAATTATTGATACATTTTTCTTGCATGCACAGAAATTTTAAAAAAGAATTATGTGTAAGAGGGACCCAGATTCTCCTTGGACAAAGCAGTGCTCAAAGATAAGACTCACAGGTGCTTTTATACCTGGACCAGTGGTGAGCCTCAACAGGGAGGACTCAATGGAAGTTCTCCATGAGTGGAGAGTTCTGTACTCACTATAAAAGGGCAATGTTATCCCTATAGAAAGGACAAGGACCCCATCAGAGGTACTCAGGACTGGTGGGCAGAGGGCAGAGGGCAGAGCTCCCAGAAGAGCCTCAGAAGAGCTCCCACTCTGGAGCTCAGAAAAACATTATTGAATCACTGCCACCAGAATTCACAGCTTGCCCACTGAAAGCCAAACACTCATAAGCAAAGTTCTTCTTGATCCCACACGCGCTCAGATCCACGGGAGAGACAGGCACCAGTCACTGACAACAAGACCACATATCGTCACAGAAAACAAGATGGCAAGAAGAAAGCAAAAGAACATAAGCAAGGGAATCCAATAAAATGTGGAAATATCAGAATCCAGCATTCCCACTGTAGCAAGGAGGCTCTGACTTGAAATCATACTGCACAATTATGATAGAGATCTTGGAGATGTGCAGGAATAACACACTTAAACAACTACGGGAGAATACACATGACCAAATAGAACCTCCTATGAAGAAAACAAAAAAATCACTCAGAGAACTACAGGAAAACACAATGAAATAGCAGAAGGAATTAAAAATGGAAATAGAGGCTCATAGAGGCTGAGCAACTGGCGGGTGGGAGAACTGGGCTGCCGAGGAGCAGAGAGATCTCTGCAGAGTGCACACAGAAAGTGCACACCCTACGTTGCCCTGCCCTGCCTTGCCCGATCCAGCGATTGGGAACAGAAAATTAGAACTTCTGTTTCCACCCGGAGGCGACCTCAGGACACAGAGCAGAGCCTGGCCCATCTGCCACCCAGAACGGAGGCTCGTAGAGGCTGAGCAACAGGTGGGTGAGAGACCTGGACTGCCGGGGAGCAGAGAGATCTCTGCGGAGTGCACACGGAAAGTGCACCCCCTGCCTTGCCCTGCCCTGCCGTGCCTGATCCAGCAACCAGAAACAGAACGTTGGAACTTCTGCTCACACCCAACGACTCTGAGGCATAAAACAGGGCACGGCCCATCTGACACCTGGACCAGTGGAGAACCAGGGACACAGACCAGGTACAAGGGAAAGGCAAGAACATATCACTGACAACAAAATGGCAAGAGGAAAGAGAAAGAGTATATCCCAAGGAAACCAGGACAATCTAGCAACACCAGAACCCAGCTCTCTCATAACAGCAAACATCGGAATTCCAAACACTCCAGAATAAGAAGACACAGACCTGAAATCATACCTCAAGATGCTGATAGAGATACTTAAACAAGAAAAAGAGGAAAAGCAAAAAGTTTCAGAAGCTTTTAAAGAAGAAACAAGAAAAACACTCAAAGAACTCAAAGAACTAGAGGAAAACAGAACCAAAGAAATAAAGGAATAGAAGAGGGAAATTAAAACAGAAATTGACACAATAAAGAAAATGCTAAAAGAGATAACCCTAGAGTTAGAACACTAAAAAAAAAAAAAAAAAATTCAGGAGTCACAGAAGCAAGCATTTCCAATAGATTACAAGAGATCAAAGAGAGAATCTCGGGAGCAGAAAACAACATTGCAAACATAGAAAAAACAGCCAGAGAAGATGCAAAAAGCAAAAAGCTTCTAACCCAAAATGTCCAGGAAATCCAAGACACAATGAGAAGACGGAACCTAAGGCTAATAGGAATAGAAGAGAAAGAAGAGTATCAACTAAGAGGCACAGTAAATATCTTCAACAAAATCATAGAAGAAAACTTCCCTACCCTCAAGAATGAGATGACCACGAGCATAAAAGAAGCCTTCAGAACTCCAAATAGGTCGGCCCAGAAAAGAAATACCTCCCAACACATAATAGGAAAAACATCAAGTGCCCAAAGCAAAGAAAGAATACTAGAAGCAGTAAGGAAAAAAGGTCAGGTAACATATAAAGGCAGACCAATCAGACTCACACCCGATTTCTCAACAGAGACTATAAAAGCTAGAAGAGTCTGGACAGACATCATGCACAACCTAAGAGAGCACAAGTGCCAGCCAAAGCTGCTATGCCCAGCAAAACTATCAATCACCATAGATGGAGAGATGAAGATATTTCAAGAGAAATCAAAATTTACACAATATCTGACCACAAACCCAGAACTACAATGAATTATAGGTGGAAAACCCAATACAAGGAGGGAAAATACAGCCTAGTAAAAACAAGAAAATTCCTAAACAAGAAAACAAAAAGATGAAAAAAACACAGACACAACTCAACCCAAAAAAGCAATAATGGCATGAAACAGAAACAACTATTCCTTGATATCTATTAACATAAATGGACTCAACTCCCTAATAAAGAGACATAGACTATCAGACTGGATACATAAACAATATCCAGCCTTTTGCTGCATACAGGAATCTCATCTCAGAGACAGAGACAGACACTATCTCAGAGTAAAAGGGTGGGAAAAAAACTTCCAAGCAAACAGCTCCAAGAAGCAAGCTGGAGTGGCTATTCTAATATCGAATAAAGTAAATTTCCAATCAAAAGTTATCAAAAAATATAAGGAAGGACACTTTTTACTCATTACCGGGGAAATCTGTCAGGAGGAACTCTCAATCCTTAACACATATGCTCCAAAAAAAAAAATCACCCACATTCATAAAAGAAACCCTACTAAAGCTCAAAAAATATATTTAACCCCACACAATAATAGTGGGAAACGTTAATATCCCACTCTCACCAATGGATAGATCAGGGAAACAGAAACTGAACAAGGACACTACAAAACTAGCAGAGACTTTGAACCAACTAGAATTAATAGATATATACAGAACATACTATCCCAAAGTAAAAGAATACACCTTCTTCTCACCACCCCATGGCACCTTCTCGAAAGTTGACCACATAATTGGACACAGAACGAGCCTCCATCGATATAAGAAGATTGAAATACTCCCATATATCCTCTCAGATCAACATGGTCTACAGATGGTCTTTAAAAACAACAAAGACAACAAAAAGCCTACATACACATGGAAACTAAATAACGCTCTGTTAAAGGATAGCAGGGTCAAAGAAGAAATAAAGCAAGAAATTAAGGATTTTCTAGAATTCAACGAAAATGAAAACACAACATACCCAAACCTATGGGATCTAATGAAAGCAGTATTGAGAGGAAAACTCATAGCCCTAAGTGCTTCCAAAAAGAAACTAGAGAGAGCTCACATCAGCAACCTGACAGAACAGCTAAAAGCCCTAGAACAAAAGGAAGCAGATATACCCAAAAAGAGTAGACGGCAAGAAATAATCAAAATTTGGGCAGAAATAGACCAAATAGAAACAAAAAGAACCATTGAAAACATCAACAAAACAAAGAGTTGGTTCTTTGAGAAAATCAACAAGATTGAAAAACCACTAGCCAGACTAACTAGAGGGCAAAGAGAGAGTATCCAAATTAACAAAATCAGAAAGGAAAGTGGAGACATAACAACTGAAACTTAGGAAATTCAAGAAATCATCAGATCCTACTACAAAAACTTATACTCCACAAAATTGGAAAATCTGGAGGAAATGGACGAATTCCTAGACAGATACATGGTCCCAAAGTTAAACCAGGACCAAGTAAACCATCTAAAGAACCTTATAACACCTAGAGAAATAGAAGTCATCAAAAGCCTCCCAACCAAAAAAAGCCCAGGTCCAGACAGGTTCAGTGCAGAATTTTATCAGACATTTATTGAGGATATAACACCAATACTGGCCAAACTATTCCAAAAGATAGAATCAGATGGAATATGACCCAACTCATTTTTTGAGGCTACAATTACCCTCGTACCTAAACCACACAAAGACCCTACAAGGAAAGAGAACTTCAGACCAATCTCACTTATGAACATTGATGCAAAAATACTCAACAAAATCCTTGCAAACCGAATCCAAGAACACATCAAAATGATCATTCAACATGACCAAGCAGGCTTCATCCATAGGATGCAGAAATGGTTTAACATAAGGAAATCTATCAATGTAATCCACCATATAAACAAACTCAAAGACCAAAATCACATGGTCATCTCACTAGACACTGAGAAAGCTTTAGACAAAAACCACCACCCCTTCATGTTAAAAGTCCTGGAAAGAACAGGAATCCAAGGCCCATACTTAAACATAGTAAAAGCAATATAGAGCAAACCAACAGCCAACATCAATATTAATGGCGAGAAACTTGAAGCAATCCCACTAAAATCAGGGACTCTACAAGGCTGCCCACTCTCCTCCTACCTATTCAACATAGTACTAGAAGTCCTGGCTGTAGCAATTAGACAGCAAAAGGAGATCAAGGGGATACAAATAAGAAATGAAGAGATAAAAACATCACTCTTTCCCGATGACAAGATAGTGTACTTGAGGGACCCCAAAAATTCCACCAGAGAACTCCTACAGCTGATAAACAAGTTCAGCAATGTGGCTGGATACAAAATCAACTAAAACAAATCAGTAGCCTTCCTATACTCAAAGGACAAACATGTGGAGAAAGAAATTAGGGAAAAGGTACCCTTCACAATCGTCAAAAAATCTATGAAATGCCTTGGTGTGACTCTAACTAAGCAAGTGAAGGACCTGTATGACAAGAAAATCAAACCTCTAAAGAACGAAATTGAGGAGGATGTCAGAAAATGGAAAGATCTCCCATGCTCATGGATTGGAAAAATCAACATCTTAAAAATGGCCATCCTACCAAAGGCAATCTACAGATTCAATGCAATCACCATCAAATTTCCAACCCAGTTCTTCATGGAATTGGAAAGATCAATGTGCAATTTCATCTGGAATAACAAAACACCTAGAATAGCGAAATCCATCCTCAACAACAAAAAAACATCTGCGGGAATCATTATCCCTGACCTCAAGGTGTATTACAAGTCAATTGTGCTAAAAACTGCATGGTACTGGTACAGTAATAGGCACGTGGATCAATGGAATAGAATAGAAGATCCAAAAATGAGCCCTCATGTATATGGTCACCTGATTTTTGACAAAGGAGCAGTAAACATTCAATAGAAAAAGGACAGCCTATTCAACAAATGGTGTTGTTCCAACTGGCACTCAGCATGCAGAAGAATGAATATAGACCCTTTCTTATGTCCTTGTACAAATCTCAAGTGTAAGTTGATCAAAGATCTCCACGTTAAAACAGATACACTGAAACTATTAGATGAGAAAGTAGGGAAAACCTTAGAACACATAGGCACAGGAGAAAATTTCCTGAACAAAACACCAATGGCTCAAGCTCTAAGGACAAAGATTAACATATGTGACTTAATGAGATTGCAAAGTTTCTGTAAGGCTAAGGACATCATCAAGAAAACAAAACGTCAACCAATAGAATGGGAAAAAATCTTTACCAACACCACATCAGATAGAGGCCTAATATGCAAGGTGTACAAGAAACTCAAAAAGCTAGACACCAGAGAATCAAATAACCCTATTAAAAATGGGGTACAGAGCTAAACAAAACGTTTTCAGTTGAGGAACACTGAATGGCTGAGAAACATCTGAGGAAGTGCTTGACATCCTTAGCCATCAGGGAAATGCAAATCAAAACAACCCTGAGATTCCACCTCACACCAGTCAGATTGGCCAAGATCCAAAACTCATATGACAACAGATGCTGGCGCGGCTGCAGAGAAAGAGGAACACTTCTCCACTGTTGGTTGGGTTGCAAGCTAATACAACCACTCTGGAAATCTGTCTGGTGATACCTCAGAAAATTTGATACAGTACTACCTGAAGACTCTGCTATTCCACTTCTGGGCATATACCCCAGTGACACTTTAATACACAACAAAGATATATGCACCACTATGTTCATAGCGGCTGTATTTATAATAGCCAGAAGCTGGAAAGAACCCAGATGTCCTTCAAAAGATGAATGGATACAAAAATTGTGGTACATATACACAATGGAATACTACTCATCCACCAGAAACAATGACTTAACCAAATTCTTAAGAAAATGGCTGCATCTAGAGAATATCATCCTGAGTGAGAAAACCCAGTCACAAAAGAACAGACATAATATGCAGTAACTGATAGTGGGATGCTAACCCCAGAGGCTTGCACTCCATCAGAAACAACTCACAAACTGTATGAAGTCCAAGAAATAAAGAAAACAAAACAAAACAAAAAATATTTTCAAAACAAGAAAACTTTAACTATTTCCATGTAACATTTTGTTTACATGTATTTTAGCTCATTGTAAGTATTAAGTTTTCAAGGCATACAATCAAATCTTGAAAAAAATCAAGTACTGACTAAAAAATATATTCATATAGTTTTATATAAAAATTATGTTAAAATATGAAAAAAGTACTGACAAAAATGTATAATTTTAAGCAAAAAATGTTTAAAATCTGTACATTTATCTTTGTTTTGTAAAATAAAATTGTTTAAAAAATGGAAATAGAAACAATAAAAGAAAAGATGAAAAGAGAGAACCCTGGAGATTGTTAACTCAAAGTACACATCAGAATTCACAGATGCTAGCATCACCAATAGAACAAAATATGAAAGAGAGAATCTTGTTCTTCCTCTTTCCTCCTCTCTTCACTTTTCACTTCTTATCTCTTTTTTCTTTAATTCTTTTTATTCTTTTATCCCTTTCATACAGATCTCCCTTTTTCTCATTCCACTTTTTTCTTTATTTTTTCTTGTCAGTTTTACCCTCCTTTTTTCCTTACAAAGTTTCTCTAATCTGCTCTCCCCCATTACCCTCTACCTCCATCAAATTATCCTTTATTTACATCTTTCTATTCAACTGTATCTCTCTTTATTTAATATATTCTTTCCTATTCACTTTTTTCCTTCTGCCTGATCAACCGCTTTCTCTCCACTTAGCTGACCCCTCCAATTCCGTCTTCTCTCCTGTTTCAACAGTCTGTCTTTCCCCACCTTTCCCCACTTTCTTAATTCTATCTTTCTCTCTTTCCATCTTCCTTTTTCACAAACATCAGACATCCCTCTTTTCTCCTATTCTCTACCCCACACATTCCCTCTCTTCCTTTCTTTTCTTCTCACCATATTCAAATTTCCTTCACTTTCCTCCACAATGTTCATTACTCATATACTCTTTTCTCTAAGCTCATTTATCCTCTTTCCTCTGTCTCTCTTTCAATCCCATTTCCTCTACATCCTCCTACCTTTTAGTTCCACTCCTTTCTTAAACCTTTTTACCTCTTAACTTCTGAATTTTCTACATTTCTTTTCACTCATATTCATATCCCCATCCTCTTCCCTACTTCCTACAGTTCCATTTTTCCCACAACTTTACCATCTTCTTTTCCTTTTCTCTTTATGTCCCGTATCATGTTCTGCTTCTGTTATACTCAGCAGAGATTATGAGAGCTAGAAGATCTTAATCTAACATCATATAAACCCTAAAAAACACAATTGACAGCCAGGCTACTGTACCCAGCAAAACTCTCAATCACCATAGATGGAGAAAGCAAGATATCACAGGAAAAAAACTAAATTTATGCACTATCTGACCACAAATTCAGTCTTATAAGAAATAATAGATGGAAAACCCAACAAAAGGAGGGAAACTGCATCCTAGAAAAAGAAATAAAATAACTAAACAAGAAAAAAAAATGTAGAAAGACACAAAGATATAATTCTACCTCTAAAAGCAAAAAATTGCAGGAAACATCAATCACTATTCCTAAATATCTGTTAACATAAATGGACTTAATTCCTCAATAAAGAGACATAGACTGTCAGACTGGATATATAAAGAGAATCCTATTTTGCTGCATACAAGAAACTCATCCCAGAGACAAAGAGAGACAATATCTCAAAATAAATGATTGGGAAATAAAACTTCCAAGCAATCGGCCCCAAGAAACAATTTGGAGTAGATATTCTAATACCTAGTAAAAAAGGTTTTCAACCAAAAGTTATCAAAAAAGATAAGGAAGGGCACTTTTTACTCAATAAAGCAAAGATTTATCAGGAGGAATACTCAATCGTTAACATGCATGCTCCAAATACAAGAGAACACATATTCATAAATGAAACCCTACTAAAGCACAAAACATGCATTGCACTACTCATAATAATAGTGGGAGACTTCAGCACACCACTCTCATCAATGGACAGATCATGGAAGCAGAAAATGAACAAGGACGCAATGAAATTAGCAGTGCTTTTTAACCAATTGTAATTAATAGATATCTACAAAATATTTAACCCTAAAAAAAAGAATACACCTCCTTCTCATCAACTCATGGCACCTTCTCCAAAACTGAACATATATTTGGTAACAAAACAAGCCTCAATATATATATATATATATAAGAACGTTTAAATACCCTTATAAACCTTATCAGATCACCAAGGACTAAGGCTGGTCTTTAATAAAAACAATAATATCAAAAATCCAATAAACTTCTGGATGCTGAACAATGTTCTACTCAACAATAACATTGTCAAAGAAGAAATAAAGAAGGAAATTAAGAATTTTCTAGAATTTAATGAAAATGAAAGCACACCATACCCAAACCTATGGGATGCAACAAATGAATTTCTAAGAGGAAAGAAAACTCATAGCTCTGAATGCCTCATAAAAGAAACTGGAAGAAGATACACTAGCAACTTGAAAGCACAGTTGAGAACTCTAGAACAAGAAGAAGCAGATACACCAAATAGGATTAGACAGCATGAAACAATCAAACACAGAGCAGAAGTTGACCAAATAGAAAGAAAAATAACTTTTCAATGAATCAACAAAACCAAGAACTAGTTATTTGATAAAATTAACAAGATTGATAAGCCGTTAGGCAGACTAACTAGAGGGCAAAGAGAGTTTGTCCAAATTAATAATATCAGAAATGAAACTGGACACATAACAACTTAAACAGAGGAAATTGAAGAAATCATCAACTCCTACTACAAAATCCTATAGTCAACAAAACTTAAATATCTTGAGGAAATAATGGAATTCCTAGACAGATACCAGATATCGAAGTTACACCTGGGCCAGGTAAAACATCTAAATAATTCCATGACACCTAAAGTAATAAAATCAGTCAACAAAAGCCTCAAAACCAACAAAAGCCCAAGACGAGATGGATTCAGTGCAGAATACTATCAGATACTTATTGACCACCTAAGACCAATACTCTACAAATTATTCCACAAAATAGAGTCAGATAGATCACTACCCAACTCATTTTTGATGCCACAATAACCATCATTCCTAAACCACACAAAGACCATACAAGGAAAGAGAACTTATGGACAATCTTCCCTATGAACACTGATGCAAAAATACTCAACAAATTTCTTGCAAACCGAATCCAAGAACATATCAAAACAATCATTGGCTATGATCAAGTAGGGTACATCTCTGGAATGCAGGGATGGTTTATTATATGGAAATCCATCAATGTAATCCACCATATAAATAAACTCTAAAAAAATGGTCATCTCACTAGATTCTGAGAAAGTATTTGACAAAATTCAACATTCCTCATAAGAAAGACTTGAAAAGAACAGGAATCCAAGGCCCATACACAAATGTAATGAAAGCAATATACAGCAAACGAATGGCCAACATCAAGCTGAACTGTGAGAAACTTGAAACAATCTGACTAAAATCAGGGACTAGACAACGTTTCGCACTTTCCCCCTACCTATTCAACATAGTACTGGAAGTCCTGGCCAGAGCATTTAGACAACATAAGGGATACAAATTGGAAAGGAAGAAGTAAGAACTTCACTATTTGCAGATGACATGATAGCATAATTAGTGACCCCAAAAATTCCACCAGAGAACTTTTACAGTTGATAAACAACTTCAGAAAAGTGGCTGAGAAAGAAATTGGGGGCATTATACACTCCACAAGAGTCAAAAAATATGAAATACCTTGGTGTGACTCTGACTAAGCAAGTGAAAGACCTGTATAAGAAGAATTTCAAATCTCTGAAGAAGGAAATTGAAGAAGATCTTAGAAGACAGAAAGATATTCATTGCATGTGGATTGGAAGGATCAACATTGTAAAAACAGCTATTTTACCAAAAGCAATCTACGCATTCAAAGTAATCCCCACCAAAATTCCAACTCAAATCTTCAAAGAGCTGGAAAGTGAAATTTGCAAATACATCTGGAATAACAAAAACCTAGATTATCAAATCCACCCTCATCAACAAGAAATAATATTTGGGAATCAACATCCCTCACCTAAATCTATATTACAAGGCAATTTTCGTTAAAAATTGTATGGTACTAGTACATAGATAGTCAGTTAGATCAATGAAGGATACAGAAATGAACTCTTACATATATGGTCACTTGATATTTGACCAAGGATCTGAAAATGTTCAATGGAAAAAGGACAGTCTCTTCCACAAATGGTGTTGGCTGGCAGTCAACATGCAGATAAAATGAAAATATACCCTTTCTTATCTCATTTTACAAATCTCAAGTGCAAGTTGATCAAAGATATTCAGATAATGCCAGGCACACTGAACCTATTAGAATAGAAAGCAGGGAAAACCTTAGATACAAAGGCAAATGGAAAAATTTCCTGAACAGAACAATAGTGGATATGCTTTAAGGGTAAAATCAATAAATAGGACTTAAGGAGAATGCAAGGTTTCTGTAATGGAAAGGACACTGTCAAGAATACAAAATGGCAGCCAACAGACTGGGAAAATCTTTCCCAATCACACATCTGATAGATATCTAATATCCTATATATAGAGAGAACTCAAGAAGTTAGACTCTAGGTAATCAACCAATCCTATTAAAATATAAGATATAGAGCTAAGCAAATAATTCTCAAATGAGGAATATTGAATGGCTGAGAAGCATCTAAGGAAGTGCTCGTCATTCCTTAGTTATAAGGGAAATACAAATCAAAAAAAAAAAAAAAACAAAAAAACAATTAGATTCCACATTACACCAGTCATAATGGCTAAGAATAAAACTCAGAGACCAGGAACAGTTGAGATCCAGGGAGACAGGACTGGTGAAACTGCATTGCAACACAGAGAGGTCTGGGTCAAGAGCTCAGAAATCGCCCCTACCCCTGATTGGATCAAGGAAGCAGGAAATATGCTGTAGGAAATTGTTTTCCAACCAGAGGTCCCATGCATACAAAACAGGCACTCAGGCCATATGCCACCAGGAACAGCGGAGATCCAGGGATGTAGACCTGGTGAGACTGCACTGCCAGTAGGCAGGGCACAGAAACTTAGTGGTCAAGCCTCAAGAAAGTGCACCCCCCATTGGGTCAGTGCAGCAGAAACTCTGTTGAACAGTATCAGTTTTCCACTCTGTGAGCCCATGAGTGCAGACCAGGTGCTCAGGACGACTGCCACCCGGAACAGCAGAGATTCAGGGACACAGGCCTGGTGAGATTTCACTGCTAGTAGCTGGAGTACAGAGATATCTGGGACAAGCCTGTGGAAAGCATGCCTCCCCCATTGGTTCAGGGAGCAGGAACTCTGCCTTAGGATCTCTGTTTCCACCCGGAGTGCCCTTGGTAGCAGAACAAATATTCAGGCCATTTGCCACCAGGAACAGTGGAGATCCAGGGACAGAGGCCTTTTACATGGTAGAGATGGAAAAAAATCACTGACAACAAGATGGCAAGAGGAAAGCAAAAGAACCTAGGCAATGCAAACCAAGACAACCCGACAACACCAGAACCCAGCTCTCTTACCACAGCAAACAGCAGAATTACAAACACTCCAGAATAAGAAGACTCAGACCCAAAATCATACCTCAATATAATGATAGAGTTCCTTAAACGAGAATGAGAGAAAAAGAAAAAAAGAAATAGAAGCTTTTAAAGAGGAAAAATAAAATACTCAAAGAAATCAAAGAACTAGAGAAAATCAAAACCAAAGAGATGAAGGAATAGGAAAAAGAATTTAAAATGTAAATGGAAACAATAAAGAAAACACTAAAAGAGACAATTCTGGAGGTAGAAAACCTTAAAAAGAAATCAGCAGTTACAGATGCAAGCATCTCCAACAGACTACAAGTGAAGGAAGAGAGAATCTTGGGGTCCGAAGACAACTTTGAAAGCATAGAAAACACAGTCAGAGAAAATGCAAAACCCCAGAAGTTCCTAACCCAAAATGTTCAGGAGATCCAGGACACAATGAGAAGGCCAAACCTAAGGATAATAATAGAAGAGGGCAAAGAATATCAACTGAGAGGTACATTAATGTCTTCAACAAAATCATAGGAGAAAACTTCCCTACACTTAAGATTGAGATGACCATGCACATAAAAGAAGCCTACAGAACTCCAAATAGAGCAGACCAGAAAAGAAATGCCTCCCTACACAAATAGTCAAAACAACAAGTGCCCAGAGCAAAGAAAGCATACTAAAAGCAGTAAGGGAATAAGGTCATGTAACGTATAGAGGCAGACCAATGAGAATCACACCCGATTTCCCAACAGAGATTATAAAAGCTAAAAGAGCCTGGACAGAGATCATGCAGGCCCTATGAGAACACAAGTGTCAGCCCAATCTGCTATACCCAGCAAAACTCTCAATCACCATAGATGGAGAAACCAAGATATTCCAAGTCAAAACCAATTTTACACAATAACTGACCACAAACACAGCACTACAATGAATTATAAGTGGAAAACTCAATACAAAGAGGGAAACTGCATCTTAGAAAAAACAAGAAAATACCTAAACAAAAACACCAAAAGTAGAAAGATATACAGGCACAATTCTACCTCTAAAAGCAAAAACATCAGGAAACAGCAACCACTATTCCTTAATATCTGTTAACATAAATCAACTCAATTCTCCAATAAAAAGATAAAGGCTATCAGACTGGATCCATAAATGGGATCCAGGATTTTGCTATATATAGGAAACTCATCTCAGAGATAATTACAGATACAATCTCAGAGTTAAATGTTGGTAAAAAAAGAAAAAAAGAAAAAAAATCTTCCAAGCAAACAGCCCCAAGAAGCAAGCTAGGGTGGCCATTCCAATATGAAATAAAGTAGATTTTCAACCAAATTTATCAAAAACAAAAGAAGGACACACTGTAGTCTTTAGAGTAAAAATTTGTCAGGTGGAACTCTGAATCCTTAACATGTATGCTCCAAAGACAAAAGAACCCATATTCATAAATGAAACCCTACTAAAGCTCGAAAATTATGTTGTTCCCCACACAATAATAGTGAGAAACCTCAACACCCCACTCTCATTAATGGACCAATCAAGGAAACAGAAACTGAAAGAGGACACAGTGAAAGTAGCAGAAGTTAAGAACCAATTGAAATTAATAGTCATCTACAGAACGTATCATGCTAAAACAAAAGCATATACCTTCTTCTCAGCACCTCACAGCACTTTCTCAAAAATTGATCATATTATCGGTCACAAAACAAGCTTCAGTATATATAAGAAGATTGAAATACTCACATGCATTCTGTAAGATCACCATGGTCTAAAACTGGTCTTTAATAACAACAAAGAAAACCAAAATCTCATATACACATGGAAACTAAACAATGTTTAATTAAATGATAACATGGACAAAGAACAAATGAAGAAAGAAATTAAGGAATTTCTAGAATGTAATGAAAATGAAAACACAACATAGCCAAACCTATGGGATGCAATAAAAGCAGCACTGAGAGGAAAACTCATAGCTCTGAGTGCTTCCAAAAAGAAACAGAAGAAAGCATACACTAGCAACTTGACAGCACAGTTGAAAGCTCTAGAAACAAAGGATGCAGATATACCCAAGAGGAGTAGACAGCAAGAAATAATCAAACTCAGGGCAGAAATTGACCAAATAGAAAAAAAAAAGAGAGTCATTCAATGAATCAACAAAACCAAGAGCTGTTTTTTTTTGAGACGATTAACAAGATTGATAAACCCTTTGACAGATTAACTAGAGGACAAAGAAAAAGTATCCAAATTAATAAAAGCTGAAATGAAATTGGAGACATAACAACTGAAACAGAGGAAATTCAAGAAATCATCAGATCCTACTACAAAAGCCTATACTCAACAAAGTTGGAAAATCTTGAAAAAAATGGATGAATTCCTAGAGAGATACCAGACACTAAATTTAAGACTGGACCATGTAAACAATCTAAATAATCCCATAACACCTAAAGAAAGAGAACCAGTCATCCAAAGCTTCACAAAAAAAAAAAAAAAAAAAAAAAAAAAAAAACTGCATTGTCATCTCACAAGATGCTGAGAAAGCATTTGACAAAATTCAATACCCCTTCATGTTAAACGTCTTGGAAAGAACAGGACTCAAAGGCCCAAGATAAATATAATGAAAGCAATAAACATTAAACCAATATCCAGCTTCAAACTTAATGGTGGGAAACTTGAAGTATTCCTACTAAAATCAGGGACTAGAAAAGGCTGTCTACTCCCCCCCTTTCTTTTCAACATAGTACTGGAAGTCCTGGATGGAGCATTTAGAAAGAAAAAGAAAATCAAAGCAATACAATTTGGAAAAGAAATAGTAAAAACGTTATTGTTTGAAGATAACATGATAGTGTAAGTAAGTGACCCCAAAAATTTCACCAGAGAACTTCTACAGCTGATGAACAAGTACAGCAAATTAGCTGACTATAAAATTAACTCAAACAGTCAGTAGCCATCCTCTCCTCAAAAGACAAACATAGGAGAAAAAATTTAGGGAAGAGATACCCTTCACAATAGTGACAAACAATATAAAATACCTTGGTGTGATTCTACCTAAGCGAGTGAAGGACCTGTATGACAACAACTTCAGATCGCTAAAGAAGGAAATTGAGAAGATCTAAGAAAATGGAAAAATCTCCCTTGCTCATGGACTGGAAGGATCAACATTTAAAAAATGGCCATCTTAACAAAAGCAATCTAGAGATTCAATGATATTTCCATCAAATTTTCAACATAATTCTTCATAGAATTGGAAAGCCAATGTGCAATTTCATCTGTAATAACAAAAGACTTAGAATATTAAAATTCATTCTGAACAACAAGCAAACAGCTGCAGGAATCACTATTTCTGATCTCAAGATATATTACAAGGCAATTGTGCTAAAAACTGCATGGTACTGGTACAGCAATAGGCATGTTGATCAATGGAAATGAATAGAAGATCCATAAATTAGCCTTCTCATACATGATCACTTTATTTTTGACAAAGGATGTGTAAACATTCAATGGAAAGAGGACAGCCTCTTCAACAAATGATGTTGGTCCAACAGGCACTCAGCATGCAGAAGAATGAAAATAGACCCTTTCTTATCTCCCTGTACAAAGCTCGAAAATATCCACATTAAACCAGAAACACTGAAATTATTAGAAGAGAAAGTAGGGAAAATCTTAGAACACATAGGCACAGGAGAAAATTTCCTGAATAGAAGAGCAATGGCTCATGCTCTAAGGTAAAATATTGACAAATGAGACTTAATGAAATTTCAAAGTTTCTGTAAGGCTAATGCCACTCTCAAGAAAACAAAAAGGCAGCCAACAGATTTGAAAATGATCTTTAAGAAGCCCTCATCTGACATAGGGATAATATCTAAGGTTTACAAAGAATTTATGAAGTTAGACAACAGAGAATCAAACAACCTTATTTTTTTTTTTTTTCTTCATCAAAGCTTTTAATACAAATAACAGTTCAGGCAAACAAAATATACACGACGTGATACTTTGACATCTATCATAAAAGTATCACTGTAGTAAACATAACTTTTTTTGAAATATTTTAAAATAATTTTTCATACAATAAATCTCAATCTTATTCTTATTTTCAATTATTATTATTTTTTACAGTCCAGTCACTGTTCTCCAGGTCTGCCCTCCATTAATCCCATTTCTCATCCCATCTCCAAGAGGATGTCTCCACTCTACCAGGTCTCCAGCAGACAAAACATTTTTTAAAGAAATATTCCTACCTTCAACTCTAATTCTCAAATATTACAGCTTTTTCAGGCCAGTGTATACTGTGTTACTGTGGAGCAAATCACCTTGCATCGGAAAGTGAACTGATGGCCAAACTGAACTGATGTTCATTTGTGAGATTGCTGTCTTTCATATCCAATTCCAAACAAAGCGTGATTAGTGTTTCCTCTGGTAAATAAGCAGCAGAAAAAAAAAAAACATAGACTTTTGTACATTCCTGCTTTTCAGGTGTTAGATGCATTTCAATGTATATTTGCCAGTGTCACTGTTACAAGGGCATCAAGAGGCTAAAGTCTGAAGAGCATTCCTAGTTAAATTACCCCCAAGGACAAGCACTTGCTAAGAGAGTTCCAAGGCGACAAATTATAAATCACCCAAAGGCAATTAGGCTTCTACTCATATCTTATTGAGTACATCAAGATTAAAACTTTAAGCAACATGTTTAATTAATTATGTTTAATCGGATTTCTGAATTACTTTTAGAATACAATCCCAAAATAATATATTTGGTAGTGTAAAGTAATGATTTAAAATGTATAGCTTTTGAAACATGTTTTAAAAATCTCTGACAACACATACATGATATTGTGTAGGTGTCTGGAAGCTTATTCCCTTTTCTTGTGGAACAGCACAGCACCAGGGCATACTATTATAGTGAGTCTTTCTAAGTAATGGGAGACAAAATTGATGAATGTTGGACATCTTTTTGTGCAGAGACATGAAGACGTTAAAAAGCAAGGACTAATGCTTTAGTTAGTGATAGCAACAGATGTGTGGACAATAAAGGTCATGTTCATAGACATTAATAATAGATTTTAGCACTCTAGCTGTCAAAAACTCACATTGCATTCTCATTTCTTTGATTATTGATATGAAAGTTTATATGCTATTATGTAATTTATAAGGTATATTCTGTTTAACTAATTCATTTTATTTATCTATTTTAGAAGATTTTTATTAACCTATATTTAGATACTGAAAAGCCATATCTGACAAATTTAAAAACATGAAAAAGACATATATTTTTGTTTGCAGTCTGAAAATAGAATTAGTTAAGTAAAATTCAGTTAAAATACAATTTCCTGGATTGAATGTGCTCCTGAAAATGTTGCCTGTTATGTACAATCAAATTGAAAAAACAGGTTAGTGAGTCATAGACTAATTCTCTGGTGCTCACTACTTAAGTGTGCTTGAAAATAAATTAGATTCTGAAATGAGAAGCACAGGAACAAATATTTAACTCGATGGTATTGTTTATGTGAAATTTCAATATTTTTTCCAATGATTCAACTGGAAGACTGAGTGCAGAATTTTATTTATTTACTTTTTCCGTCAACAGTAACTCCACAGTGATAAACTCTTTAACACGTTTCCTTACCTTGCCCTTTGGTGAGAACTCATTGTTAGAGTGTGGTCCAACATCACCTTTTCTGCTGAATGCTAATGCTGCCTTGAGAAGCAAGGGACTTTGAGTCACTGGGGATTACTACTCTCTCCTGCTTTGATTAGAACTAAGAAATTCTCAGTAGGCACTGTGGGTCCCTGCGGGTCCTGTGTCATCATTTATGTACAAAGTAGAAAGTGAACCCAGGCACTCACTGTGAACTCATCAATATAGGATTGGATTTTGATATTTGGCAGATAATTGATGATGAATCTTACTGAATTAGACACGTATCATATATTTTATTTTCAAAGGGCATAGTTCTTTTTAAGGCTATATACCTTTTCAGACTGACTATAAACTCAAACATATTCTCTCATGTTTTCAAAAACAACTTATGTTTATGTTCTTCATTTTAGCAAAATGTATACATATGGTAAGTCTTTTAATTATTATAACAGAGAGCAATAAATATTAAAAATGATTAATAGTAATACTAAAATATGCTTCCAAGTTTTCAAAAATAATGTATATCTAAGACTTAAAGTCAAGCTATTTGACTTAAATGATTATTAGCTTTCTGCTGTATATCATAGCAATCCTATTTACATGGGCTTGATGGTAAATCTAAAAGTAATTCAAACAACCTTATTAAAATGGGATAGAGAGCTAAAAAAAAATTCTCAACTGAGGAATATTGAATTACTGAGAGCAGCTATGGAAGTGTTCCACATACTTAGCCATCAGGGAAATGCAAATCAAAACAACCCTGAGATTCCACCTTACACCAACCAGAATGGCTAAGATCAAAAATTCAGATGACAGCAGATGCTGGTGAGGATGTGGAGAAAGAGGGACACTTCTCCACTGTTGGTGTGGTTGTGAACTGGTACAAACACTCTAGAAATCAGACGGGCGATTCCTCAGAAAATTGGACATATTACTACCTGAAGACCCAGCTATTCCACTTCTGGGCATATGCCCTAGAGAAACTCCAACATACAACAAAGACACATGCACCAGAATGTTCATAACAGCTCTATTTACAATATACAGAATCTAGAAAAAACCAAAATGCTCTTCAGTAGATGAATGGATACAAAAATTGTGGTATATTTACAGAATGGAGTACTACTCAGATATCAGAAAGAATGACTTTATGAAACTCTTAAGAAAATGGATGCATTTAGAGAATATGTTCCTGAGGGGTTTGACCAAGTCTCAAAAGAACAGATAATATATGCAGTCACTGATAATGGGATAGTAACTCCAGTAAGCTCTGAACACCCCAGAAACAAGTCACAGATTATATGAAGTTCAAGAAAAAAAAGGGCCAAAAAAGAAAGAAAATGAAAAGCCATTATGCGCAATCTTTACACACCAAGAAAATTTTTACTCTTTCCAGGTTACATCCTTTTTTACATGTACTTTATGCTCATTGTAACTAGTAAGATCTTTATGCACACAATTAAACCTTTAAAAATTCAAGTACCAATAAAAATGTATTTGTATACTTTTATGCAAATATGATTAAAATTCGTACATTTATCTTTGTGTTTTTTTTTAAACAAAGTTATCTAATTTAAATAATAAGGTACAGAGCTAAAGAAAAAAGTTCTCAGCTGAGGAGTATTACATGGCTGAGAAGCATCTAAGTAAGTGCTGGACATCATTAGCCATCAGGCAAATGTAAATCAAAATAAAACTGAAGTTCCCCCTCACACCAACCAAAATGTCTAAGATCAAAATTCAAATGACAGCAGATGGTGGCAAGAATATAAAGAAAGAGGAACACTTCTCTACTGATGGTGGGGTTGTAAACTGGTACAACCACTTTGGAAATCAGTCTGGTGATTCCTCAGAAAACTGGGCATAGTTCTTCCTGAAGACCCAGTTATAACACTTCTGGGCATATACCCCAGAGAAGCTCCAACATACTACAAAGACTCAAGCACCACAATGTTCATAGCAGCCCTATTTATAATAGAGAGAATCTGGAAAAAAAAACAGATGTCCTTCCTTAGATAAATAGAAAGAAATATTGTGGTATGTTTGCACAATGGAATAGTACTCAGCTATCAGAAAAAAAAGAACTTATGAAATTCTTAAGAAAATGGATGCAAATAGAGAATATCATTCTGAGGAAGATAACCCAATCACAAAAGAACAGACATAATATGCAGTCATTGATAATTGGATACTAACCCCAGAAAGCTCTGAACACACATGAAACAACTCACAGACTACATTAAGTTAAAAAAAAAAAAGGCTAAAAAAAAGAAAGTGAAAAACTTTTATGCTTAATCTTTACACACCAAGAAAACTTTGATTATTTCCAGGTTACATCCTATTTTACACATTCTTTATGCTCATTGTAACTAGTAAGATTTTAATGCATACTCTCAAACCTTTAAAATAATCAAGTACTGACAAAATTATATTCGTATACTTTTATGCAAAAATCCTTAAATCTGTATATTTATCTTCTTTTTTATTATAAGTGTTCAATAAAAAAAAAACACTCAGATGACAGCAGAGGCCTGCAAGTATTCGGGGAAAGAGGAACACTCCTCCCACATTAAAAGTCTTGTAATCTAGGACAAACACTGTAGAAACCAATCTCCTGGATCCTGAGAAAATTATACACAGTACAACCTGAAGACCGAGGTATTCTACTCCTGCTCATGACCCCAAAGTTGCTTCAACATAAAATAAAAACACATGCTCCACCATGTTCATAGCAGCCTTATCTATAATAGCCAGAAGCTTGAAAGAACCCAATGTCCTTACATTGATGAATGGACATAAAAACAGTAGTATATTTATACAATGGAGTATTACTCAGCTATTATAAACAACGACATTACAAAATTCCTAGGAAAATGGATGTATTTAGAGAATATCATCTTGAATGAGGTAATCGAGTCATGAAACAACATACATAATATTCAGTCTCTGATAACTTGATATTAGCACCGTTAATACACAAGAAGTAGCTTAGAGACCATATGAAGCTTAAAAAAAAAAAAAAAAAGCTACAGACATTCTTTTTTTTTTTTTTTTTTTGGTTTAATTGGTTTAATTGTTTCTTTATTTTTTAACAACTTTATTTTACCAAACAAAGATAAATGTACAGATTTTAAGCATTTTTGCATAAAATTATACAATACATTTTTGTCAGTACTTGTTTTTTTTTTTTTAAAGGTTTGATAGTGTCATAAAGATCCCACCAGTAACAGTGAGCATAAAGTACATGTTAAACAAGATGCAACCTGGAAATAGTCAAAGTTTTCTTGGTGTGTAAATATTTTTTTTTTTTTACAATGAGCAGACAATACATGTAATACAGTGTACAACCCGGAATTTGTCAATGTGTTCTTGGTAGGTAAGGATTGAGCATGACTGGTTTTTTTTTTGTTTTGTTTTGTTTTCTTTTTTTCTTGGACTTCATACAGTCTGTGAGTTGTTTCTGGGGCAGTGCGAGCCTCTGGGGTTAGCATCCCACTATCAGTGACTGCAAATTATGTCTGTTCTTTTGTGACTGGGTTATCTCACTCAGGATGATATTCTCTAGATGCAGCCATTTTTTTAAGAATTTGGTCAAGTCATCATTTCTGATAGCTGAGTAGTACTCCATTGTGTAAATGTACCACAATTTTTGTATCCATTCATCTTCTGAAGGAATCTGGGTTCTTTCCAGCTTCTGGCTATTAAAAATAGAGCCACTATGAACATTGTGGTGCATATATCTTTGCTGTGTACCAAAGTGTCTCTGGGGTATATACCCAGAAGTGGAATAGCTGGGTCTTCACGTAGTACTATGTCCAATTTTCTGAGGTATCGACAGACTGATTTCCAGAGTGATTGTATCAGTTTGCAACCCCACCAAAAGTGGAGAAGTGTTCCTCTTTCTCCGCAACCTCGCCAGCATCTGTTCTCATCTGAGTTTTGGATCTTGGCCAATCTGACTGGTGTGAGGCGGAATCTCAGGGTTGTTTTAATTTGCATTTCCCTGATGGTTAAGGATGTTGAGAACTTTCTCAGATATTTCTCAGCCATTTGATATTCCTCAACTGAGAACATTTTGTTTAGCTCTGTACCTCATTTTTAATAGGGTTGTTTGATTCTCTGGTGTCTAGCTTTTTGAGTTCTTTGTATACCTTGGATATTAGGCTTGTATCTGATGTGGAGTTGGTAAAGATCTTTTCCCATTCTGTTGGCTGCCATTTTGTTTTCTTTACAATGTCCTTAGCCTTACAGAAACTTTGCAATCTCCTTAAGTCCCATTTGTTAATATTTGACTTTAGAGCTTGAGCCACTGGTGTTTTGTTCAGAAAATTCTCTCCTGTGCCTATGTGTTCTAAGGTTTTCCCTACTTTCTCATCTAATAGTTTCAGTGTATCTGGTTTAATATGGAGATCTTTGATCCACTTACACTTGAGCTTTGTACAAGGAGATAAGAAAGGGTCTAATTTCATTCTTAAAAAAATAAAAAAAAATCTGTAAGCTTATAGCGTCCTCTCAGAGAAGGGTATGCCTAGAAATTAAATCATTCATAACTCAAGAACAAAGAAGATATGTTAATTTTTGTAATTTGTAAATCATTATGTTTAATCTTTATACACCAAGAAAACTTGGACTATTGTCATACTAACTTTTCTTTAGCATGGACTTTATGACCATTGTAAATACTAAGATTTCAATGCATACTATCAAACCTTTAGTCAGATCTCCTCTTTCATCACTCCACTTTTCTCCTGTTTTTTTGTCCTCCTTAAACTTCCCACCGTTTCCTGACCTCCTCCTCCATACCATTCTGTACTCATGGTATCTCCCTGCTCTGATCTTTTAAAGACTACCTCCTCTTTTCATGCTACCTTTACCCTCTTTCTATTTTTCTTACAATGTTTCCCAAATTCCTCTACTCCTTTCCTCTCTTCCTCCATCACACTTTGCTCTACTTCCTTTCCCCTATTCACTTATATCTCTCCTTACACAATCCATGCTTTCCTATTCACTTTTTTCCTTCTACCTCATTTGCCCCTTTCTCTCCTCTTACACCACCCCTCCAATGAAGTCTTCTCTCCTGTTTCAACTCTGTCTCTTCCCACCTTTCTCCACTTCTTTTTTTTTATCTCATCCTTAACCCATCTTCCCTTTTCTCAATCATCTGAGATTCCTCTTCTGTCCTCTTCATCACCTGTAACATTCCCTTGCATCTTCTCTTTCCTTCTGACCACATTCAAATTCCCTTCATTTTTTTTCCTCAATTTTTTCTACTCATTTTCTCTGTTCAGTGTGATTTTCATCCTGTTCCCTCAGCCTACCTATCTCTCCAATTTCCTCTTCATTCTCCTTTTGTTTATTTCCACTTCCTACTTAAACCTTTTTACCTCTTTACTTCAGCCTTTCCTACATTTTTCTTCACTCATATCGACGTCTCCCTCTTCTTCCCTACTTCCTACAGTTCCATATTTCCCACATCATCTCCATCTTCTCTTATACTTTTCAATTCAAATCTTTTTAATTTTCCCTGCTTCTTAATCTCCTTTCTCTACTGTCTTTTACACTTATCTATCATCTCTTCATTTCCCAAAGGTCCTCTTACCTCCTCTTTCATTAAATTTTTTTTTTCATTCCTTCTAACCCTTCACAACACTTTCATGGCTCCTCCTTCCTCCCCTTTCTTTGCTTCCTCTTATTCCCTCCTTCAATATCAGACACACTCCATCTGCTTTTCTACTCGCTCACTTTTCTTGTCCCTGCCTGTTTTCTCCTTCTTCTAATCTACTCTTTCCCCATTGTCTTCAGCCTGCCAGCTATAATCCCAATCATGAAGCCAGTATCTTCCTGTCTCATCTGACCAATGCACTACTCTCTTTTTCTCATCTTCCTTCCTTCACTCTCCTTCCTCTTATTAGTTTTAAGACAACAGTCTCCCTTTCCTGTTTGCCCGTGTGTCCTCAATTTCACTTGTTCTATGGCTAAACTATACTAATAATGTTTGAACCCTTCCATGACCTGATATCTCCTCTGAGGTTGTTTCAAACTGGAGGAATTACTTTACAAACAGGAATTCCTTTCCGTGGATATTCAAGAGAGCCAATATTTCCCTTGCATTTCCACTTTATTTACAGCTACATTCTATTTACTAAGATCACTGCTGATAGGAAGCCAATGACATCCTGTTAATATATTCCTCCCATAAATAGGTGAAATGGATCTTCTCTACTGATATTCTTGTAAATTCATGTGTTATTACTCAAGGGAATCTAATAGAAATGAAATTATCCTCAGAAAACATAAAACCCAAATGAAGAACTTTTCAATTATGGCCAGGAAATGATAGCAAATGTGTACACATATATCATATTGATAATAAAAAGCATCCACTATCGAAGAACATGGTAAGCCTTGCTCTACATAGTATGGACGCTTTCATTTTTTGTTCAATGTGAAAAGCACTATACTACATAAAGCACTGCTCACAATCTTCATCATATTAATATACTGCAAAGGTGTCCTCTATCCTTTACTGTATCACTCATAATACACGCTACTCAAGTCCTTGCCTAATTCTTCAATCTTAGGATCTGACTGGTTGTATAATACTACACATTTCTGTCAGAACATGTCCTATAACTTGGCTTCTGTTTTATGATAATTGTTTACAGTTTTAAGATATTAAAATGATTCCATTTCTCTTCCTTACATTAGTACACTCTTTTCCGGACAGATATGGTTTTCTTGCAATGCACAGAAATTAAAAATAAGGATTATGAGTAAGTGAAAACTGGCATCTGCCTGTGAAAGGCAGTGCTATAAGATCAGCTTCACCATCCCTTTAACAACTGGACCAGAGGTGTGCCTGATACATAGGACCTGGGAGGCAAACGTGGAGTTCTCAGTGAGTAGAGAGTTATGTCCTTGCTGGAAAAGGGTACTTTTTGGAACAGAGAAAGTGCCAGGTCCCTGCCAGTAATACTCAGGACAGGGGTTCAGAGGGCTGAGCTCCTAGAACAGCCTCAGAAAGCTCCCACACCTGAGCTCACAAAGACTGGACTGAGTCACTGCCAGCAGAACTCACAGCTTGCCCACAAAATGCTGAACACTCAGAAGGAATTTTCCCTTTGTGCGCGTGGGCCCTCACATCCGCGGGAGAGACTGGCACCAGTCACTGACAACAAGACCACATATAATCACAGATAACATTATGGCAGGATAAAAGCAAGAGAACTTAAGCAATGGGAACCACGACAACCTGACAACATTAGAACCCAGCTCTCCCACCACAACAAGTAGTGGCTTATAAAACACTCCAGAGAAATGAGGCTCCGACTCTAAATCCTACTCAACCATGATGATAGAGATCTTGGAGATAAGTATGAATAACTCCCTTAAAAAACAAGAGGAGAACACACTTAAATAAATAGAACCGCCTACTGAAGAAACACTATAATTACTCAAAGAACTACAGGAAAACACAATCACACAGCAGAAGGAATGAGGCATGGAAATAGAAACTATAAAGAAAACCAAAAAGAGACAACCCAGGAGATATTTATCTCAAAAAATATATCTGGATTCACAGAATCAAGCACCACCAACTGATTACAAGAGATGGAAGAGAGAATCTTATTCTTCCTCTTTCCTCCTCTTTTTACTTTCCACTTCTCAGCAATTCTTCCTTTGTCTTCTTTCATCACCTCTATTCAGATCTCCCCTTTCCTCATTCTACTTTTCTTTTCATTTTTCCTCCATACACTTACCACTTTTTCTTGGCCCCTGTCCTCTTCCTCGTTCTGTACTCATGCTACCTCGCTGCTCCGACACCTTTAAGACTCCTTCCTCCCTTTCTTGTCACCTTTACCTTTTTTCTATATTTTGACAATATTTCCCAATCTTCTCTCCTCCTTTCCATTCTTCCTCCATCACACTTTCCTGTACTTCCTTTGTCCTATTCAGCTATAACTCTCCTTTCCTAATCTATTCTTTGCTATTCTCTTTCCCCCCTTCTATCCCATCTACCCCTTTCTCTCCTCTTACCTCACCCCTCCTATTAAGTATTCTATCCTGTTTCAAATCTCTGTCTCTTGCCACCTCTCTCCACATATTTCTTTCTACCTCTCTTTTACTATCTTCCTTTCTTCCCAATCATGTGACAATCCTCTTCACTCCCCTTCTACACCGCTTACATTCCCTGGAATCCTCTCTTTTCTTCTCACCACATTCAAATTGCCTTCACTTCCCAGTGTTCTTTTATCTTCTACCCTCTGCCTCCCTTTCTCTCCCAGTTTCACTTCCTTCTATTTTCTTTTATTTCCACATCTTTCTTAAACCTAGTCACCTCTTAATTTTCCCATTTCCTCCATTTCTCATCATTCATTTGATGCTCACATTTTCTTCCATCCTCCCTCCAGTTACAGACTTCCCATATCTTCTGCATCTTCTTCTCTTTTCCTCTTTAATCCCACTATGATTTTCTGCTTTTGTTCTTCTCCCTTCTCCCCCTTCTCTTCCCTAGTCACATCTCTATCCTATCCTCTTTACACATGTTTTTTTCCCTGCCCTTCCCTCTCTTAGATCTTACCTCCTTCTCTATTTTCTCTCATATCACCCCTGTTCAAGGCTTCTTTTGGTTGATCTTGCTAGTGATTTTCTTCTTTTACTTCTCACTTCACAACTTTCCTCTTTTACCTATTTCCTCTTCATGTTCTTTCTCTTCTTCTCTGTTTTACCCTTTTCTATCATCTCTTCATTTGACAAATGTCTTCCTACATCTTCTTCCACTTTCTTTCTTTCTCATTACTCCCACCCCTTCACACCTCCTTCTTTGCTCTTCCATTCTCCATGTTCTTCCCTTTCCTTTTCCTTCCTCCCCCTCCCTCCTTCCACCTTAGACACTCTCCATCTGCTTTTCTTCTCTCTCATCTTTCTTCTCCCTGACTGTTTTCTCCTTTTCTAATCTACTCTTTCCCCATTGTCTTCAGCCTGTCAGCTCTAACCCCAATCATGAAGCCAGTATCTTCTTGTTTCATCTGATCAATGCACTACTCTCTTTTTTTCATCTTCCCTCCTTCACTCTCCTTCCTCTTATTAGTTTTAAGACAACAGTCTCCCTTTCCTGTTTGCCCGTGGGTCCTCAATTTCACTTGTTCTATGGCTAAACTATACTAATAATGTTTGAACCCTTCCATGACCTGATATCTCCTCTGAGGTTGTTTCAAACTGGAGGAATTACTTTACAAACAGGAATTCCTTTCCGTGGATATCCAAGAGAGCCAATATTTCCCTTGCATTTCCACTTTATTTACAGCTACATTCTATTTACTAAGATCACTGCTGATAGGAAGCCAATGACATCCTATTAAGATATTCCTTTCATAAATTGGTGAAATGGATCTTCTCTACTGATATTCTTGTAAATTTGTGTGCTATTACTCAAGAGAATCTAATAGAAATGAAATTATCCTCAGAAAACATAAAACCCAAATGAAGAACTGTTCAATTATGGCCAGGAAACTATAGCAAATGTGTACACATATATCATATTGATAATAAAAAGCATCCATTATCGAGGAACATAGTAAGCCTTCCTCTACATAGTATGGGCTCTTCCGCTTTTTGTTCTATGTGAAAAGCACTATATTACGTAAAGCACTGCTCACAATCTTCATCATATTAATATACTGCAAAGGTATCCTCTTTGCTTTACTGTATCACTCATAATACACGCTACACAAGTGTTTGCCTAATTCTTCAATCTTAGGATCTAACTGGTTGTATAACACTACACATTTCTGTCAGAACATGTCCTAAAACTTGGTTTCTGTTTTATGATAATTGTTTAGAGTTTTAAGATATTAAAATGATTCCATTTCACTTTCTTACATTAGTACCCTGCATGCTCTCCCCACTCATGAAGCAAGTATCTTCTTTTCTCTGCCCCATTCAGTACTTTTTTGTTCCTCTTTTCCCCTTCTCAACTCTCCTTCCCCCTCCTACTTTAGTAAGACAGTCTGTTTCCCTTTTTCCTTGTGTGTCCACCAATTCTCTCATTCCATGGGTAAACTACAATGATCAGGTTTGCACCCTACCATGACCTGATACCTCCTCTGATGTTAGATCAAATAGGAGGAATCACATTAAAAACAAGACCTTTCCCCTGGATTGTCAAGAAAGCTTATCCCTTGCAATTTAAATGTATTTATTGTTGCATTCTATTTACTAAAATGACTGCTAAAAGAAAGCCAATAACATTGTACTAATGTATTTGTTTTTATAAATTGGAGAAATGGATATTTTCAAATTTTGCACATCTGTACCTTATTTCATTAGGTAATATAGTAGAACTGAAATTATCTTCAGAAATCATAAAACCAAGAAGAAAAGTTCAATTTTGACCAGGAAACAATAGCAAATTTGTATACATAAAATATTTGGTAGCAAAAAACAACAACTGAGGAACATGGTAAGCCTTCCTCTACATAGTATGAGCTCTTCCACTTTTTGTTCAATGTGAAAAGCACTATACTACGTAAATCACTGCTCAAAATATTCTTCATATTAATAAACTGCAAATGTGTTCTCTGTCCTTTACTGTATCACTCATAATACATGCTACACTAATCCTTGTCTAATTCTTCAATTTTAACTTCTAAGTGTAAAACACTACACATTTGTGTAAGGTCATGTCATCTAACTTGTCCTATGTTTTATGGTAATTGTTTACATTTCTAATATATTAAACTAGTCCCATTTCTTTTCATTTATTAGTACTCTCTTTTAGGGTTGCTCTAAGATCAACTTCACAGTCCCTTTTATGCCTTCTATTTTTTCTTATATTGTTTCTCCAATCTCCTTTCTCCCTTTCCTCTCTTTCTACATCACATTTTCCTCTACTTCCTTCTTCCTTTTCACCTGTATCTGTCATTACTTAATCTCTTCTTTCCTATTATTCTTTTCCCTTTACCCTATATACAGCTTTCTCTCCTCTTACCTCACCCCTCCACTTACGTCTTTTCTCCTGTTCCAAAACTCTGTTTTTTTCCACCTTTTCCCACATCCATCATTCTCTCTCTCTTTCCATCTTTTTCCCCAATTCCTGACAGAGCTCTTCCCTTGTATTCTTCATCCCTCACATTCCTTCTCATCCTCTCTTTTCTTCTCACCACATTCAAATTCCCTTCAATTTCCTCCTCATTTTTCCCTACTCCTTTTCTTTATCCTCTGTGCTCTTTCATGCACTTTCCTCTGCCTCCCTTTCAATTCCATTTCCTCTTCATCTGCCTTTCTTTTATTTCCACTTCCTTCTTAAATCGTTTTAACTCTTAACTTCCCCATTTCCTACATTTTCTTCACTCATTTTGTTGTCCTTCTTCTCTTCTCTACTTCCTACACTTCCATGCTTCCCACATCATCTCTATCTTCTCTTCTATTTCCTCTTTATCTCACATATTCTTTTCTGCTTCTGTCCTTCTCCCTTTCTACCTATTCTCCTCCCTTATTACTTCTTATTCGTATCCTCTTTACTCCTTTTTTCTCTTTGTCTGCTCTACCTTCTCTTAGATGTTACCTCCTCCTCTTTCTTTTCTCATATCACCTCTTTTCAAATCTTCCCTTTGATTATGTTTCTAATTTTTCCCTTTGATTCTCTTTCACTTCACATCTTTTCTCTTTTCCCTATCCCCTCTACATCTTATTTCTCTTCTTCTGTCTTTTACCCTTATAAATCACCTCTTTCCTTGAAAAAAAAACACTCTTACCTTCTCTTCCATTAAATCCCTTTTTCTTTTCTTCCATCCTTTACATATCTTTATTTGTTCCTAATTTCTCCTCTTTCTTCCCTTTCTTTTTGCTTTTTCCTCTTCCCTCTTTCCACGTGAGACACCCACCATCTGCTGTTCTTCTCTCTCATGGTTTTTCTTCCTGCCTGTATGCTCCTTCTTCTTATATACGTTTTCTTCATTGTCTTCAGCCTGCTTGCTCTCACCCCACTAATGAAGCCCATATCTTTTTGTCTCATCTACCCTATGCACTATTCTATTTTCCTCTTTTCCCCTCCTCAACACACCTTCATCCTCATCCTTTAAGACAGCAGTCTTGTTTCCCTGTTTGCCTGTTTGTCCTCAGTTTCACTCCTTCCATGTTTAAACTATGCTAATTAAGTTTGAGCCCTACTATGACATGATAACCAAACATATCCTCTGAGGTTGGTGCAAAAAGAAGGAATCACATTACAAACAGGAGTTCCTTTTCCCTGGATTATCAAGAGAGCCTTTCCCTTGAATGTATTTTTTTACAGTTGCATTCTATTTACTAGGATGACTTCAAAAAGAAAGCCAATAACATTATATTATTGTATTGATTGATACAAAAAAGGGAAATAGATACTTTCTACATTAATTTTGCAAATCTGCATGTTATTACTCAAGGAATTATAGTAGAAATGAAATTATACTAAGGAAACTTAAAACCCAGATACAGAAATGTTCAATTATGCCCAGGAAAGTATAGAAAAGGTCTATACGTAAAACATATTGGTAGTATAAAGAAACCACTATTGCATAACATGGTAAGCATTCCTCTACATAGTATGGGTGCTCTCACTGTTAAATGTGAAAAGCTCTATACTACATAAAAAACTTCGCACAATATTCTTCATATTAATATAATGCATATGCATTATCTATCCTTTACTGTATCAGTCATAATACATGATACCAGAATACTTGCCTAATTCTTCAATCTTAAAATCTAACTCACTGTAAAATACTAAACATTTCTGTAAAATCATATCAGCTAATTTGGCTTCTGTCTTATGGTAATTGTTTACATTTCTAAGATATTAAATTGATCCCTTTTTTCTTCCTTATATTAGTAAACTCTTTATGTACTTGATACTTTTTTCTTGCAATGCACAGAAATTAAAAATAAAGACTGTGAGTAAGTGGAAATCAGTATCTGCATGGGAAAGGTAGTTCTCTAAAATCAGCCTCACAGTCACTTTTACAACTGTACCAGAGATGATCCTTACATATAGGACCAGGGAGGGCACACTGGGAGTTCCCAGTGAGTAGAAAATTATGTAGTAGTGAAAAGGATTCTTTTGGGTCAAGAGAAAGAACCAGGTCCTCACAGGAGTACTCATGACTGTTTGAGAGAGGGCTGACCTTGCAGAACAGCCCCAGAAGAGCTCACAAAGACAGGACTGTCACTGACTCCAGAGATTAGAGCATGGTCACAAAAACCCAAACACTCAGAAGCAATTTTTTCCTGAGCCCAAAGACCTGGAGATCCACAGGAAGGACAGGCAACAGTCACTGACTTCAAGACCACATATAATCACAGATTACAAGATGGCAAGAGAAAGGCAAAAGAACATACGCAATGGAAACCAAGACAACCTGACAACATCAGAACCCAGCTCTCCCACCACAGCAGGTAGTGGATTATCAAACTCTTCAGAGAAACAAGGCTCTGACTTGAAATCATACTGCACAATGATGATAGAGATCTTGGAGATGCACATGAATAAATGCCTTAAACAACTACCGGAGGGGACACACCTAAAGAGCAAAAAAAAAAAAAAAAAAAAAAACACTCAAAGACCTAGAGGAAAACACAATCATACAGCAGAAGGAATTAAAAATGGAAATATAAACAATAATGAATACACAAAAACAAATCAGGAGTCACAGAAGCAAGCATCACCATCAGACTACAAGAGATAGAAAAGAGAATCTTATTCTTTCACATTCCTCCTCTCTTAATTTTCTACTCCTCACCTCTTCTTTCTTTTTTTTTTCTTTTTCTTCTTCTATGCCCTTTATTCAAATCATCTCTTTCCTCATTCAACTTTTCTCCTCCTTTTCTTGTCCTCAATACTCTTCCCAATTTTTCCTGCCTTGCCGTCTCCCAGTTCTGTTTTCATGCTACCATCATACTCTTACCTATTTAAGACTCCATCCTCCCTTTCTTGTCACCTTTATGCTCCTTCTATTTTTTCTTACATTGTTTCTCCAATCTCATCTCTCCCTTTCCTCTCTTCCTCCATCACACTTTCCTCAACCTCCTTCTTCCTATTCACCTGTATCTCTCCTTACTTAATCATTTTTTTCCTATTTACTTGTTTCTCTTCCACCCCATCTACCGCTTTCTACCCTCTTACCTCACTGCTCCAATGAGATCTTCTCACTGGTTTCAATTCTGTCTCTTCCAAACTTTCTCTACTTCCTTCTTTATCTCTTATTCTTTTTCCATCTTCTTTTTTTAATTATCTGACTTTCTTCTTCCCTCTTCTTCTTCACCTGTCTCTTCCCTTGCATCCTCTCTTTTCTTCTCACCACATTCAAATTCCCTTCACATTCCTCCTCAATTTTCCCTACTCCTTTTCCAGTCCACTGTGCCCTTTTATTCTCTTCTCTCTGTCTCCCTTTCAATCCAATTTTCTCACATTAAAAACAGAACTTTTTCCCCTCGATTTTAAGAAATCATTTAGCTTGCATGTACAATTTATTTACTACTATGACTGCCTTTATCTCTCCTTACATAATTTATTCTTATTAACTTTTTTTCTTTCCACCCCATCTACAGCTTTCTCTCATCTAACCTCACCTCTCGAATTAAGTCTTCTCTCCTGTTTCATCTCTCTGTCTCTTCCCACCTTTCCACACTTCCTTCATTCTCTTTCTCTCTCTCTCCGCCCCCTCTCTCTCTCTATCTATCTTTTCTTCTTACTATCATCTGATAATCCTCTTCCCTTCCTTGCTTCCCCGTTCACATTCCCTAGCATCCTCTTTTCTTCTCACCACATTCAAATTCCCTTCCTCCTCAATTTTCCCTACTTTTTTTCTCTTCTCTCTGTGCTCTTTTATCCTCTTCCCTCTTCCTCTCTTTCTCTTCCATTTTCTCTTTCTCCTCCTTCTTTTATTTCCACCTCCTTCTTAAACCTTCTTACCTCTTTCTTACCTTCTTTATTTCCTTCATTTCTCTTCACTCATCTTGATGTCCACCACCTCTTCCCTACTTCCTACAGTCCCATGCTTCCCACTTCATCTCCATCTTCTTCCCCTTTCAGCTTTATTTCTTCTATACTTTTCTGCTTCTTTACTTCTCCCTTTCTTCCCCTTCTCCTCTCTGATAACTTACCCTATACTCTTTACACGTTTTTTTTTTTCCTTTTCATGTAATCTCCTCTCTTAGATCTTACCTTCTGCTTTTTCTTCTCTCATATCACATGCCTTCAAGTATTCCTTTGGCTTCTCTTTCTAATTTCTTACTCTTTTACTTTTCACTTCACATCTGTTCTATTTTTCCTATTACCTCTTCATCTTCTTTCTTGACTTCTGACTTTTACCCTCATCTATCATCTCTTCATTTGCAAAAGGTCCTCTTAACTCCACTCTCAGTTTCTCCCTTTTCATTCCTCCCACCCCTTCAAACCATTTTCTTTTCTCCTCCTTTATCCCTTTTCTTAACTTCCCTTTTGTTTCCTCATCCCCCTCTATCCTCCTCAGACACCCTCCATCTGCTTTTCTTTTGTCTCCTCTTTCTTCTTTCTGCCTGTTTGCTCCTTTTTCTAATCAACTCCTTCCCCATTCTCTTCAGCCTGCTTTCTCTCGCCCCACTCATGAAGCCCTTATCTTCTTGTCTCATATGCCCTATGAACTACCCTATTTTCCTCTTCTTCCCTCCACAACTCTCCTTCCTCCTCTTTATTTAAGACAACAGTCTTGCTTCGCTGTTTGCCTGTGTGTCCTTCATTTCACTCTTTCCATTTGTAAACCATGCTAATTAAGTTTGTACCTAACCATGACCTAATATTTCCTCTGAGGTTGATTGAAACAGCTGGAATTACATTACATACAGGACTTACTTTTATCCAGATTATCAAGAAAGCCTTTCTCTTGCATTTCCACTGTATTTATAGTTACATCCTGTTTACTAGTATGACTGCCAAAAATGCCAATAATATCATATTAATGTATTGGTTGATATGAAAATATGAAATGGATCTTTTCTACTTTTATGTTTGCAAATCCGTAGGTTAATATTTAAGGGAATACAGTAGAAATGAAATTATCTTAAGGACACATAAAACTCAGATAAAGGAATGTTCAGTTATGAACAAGAAACAATAACAAAGGTGTGTACATGAAACATATTGGTAGTAGTAAATAACAACAATTGAGGTACATGGTATGCTTTCCTCTACATAGTATGGATGCTTTCACTTTTTTTTCAATGTGAAAAGCACTATACTATGTAAAGCACTTCTTACAATATTTTTCATATTAATATACTGCAAATTTGTCCTCTATCCTTTACTGTATCAGTAATAATACATGCTACCCAAATACTTGGCTAATTCTTCAATCTTAAAATCTGACTAATTTTAGAGCACTACACATTTCTGTAAGGGCATGTCCTCTAACTTACATTCTGATTTATGATAATTTTATACATTTCTAATATATTAAACTAATCCCATTTCTCGTCTTTATATTAAAACACGCCTTTAGGTACTTGATATTTTATTCTTTCAATGCACAGAAATTAAAATTAAGGATTATGAATAAGAGAATATCTGGATCTGCCTTTGAAATCAGGTCCTTGAAGATCAGCTTCACAGGTGCTTTCATACCTGGAACAGAGGTCATCCAGACACATAGGACCAGGGAGGTCACACTGGAAGTTCTCATTGAGTAGACATTTCTATGCTCACTGGCAAAGGGTCCTTTTTGGCCTAGAGAAAGAGTTATGTCCCTGCCAGTAATACTCAGGTCTGGTGTGCAGAGGTCTGAGATCCTGAAACAATTTCAAAATAGCTCCCACACCTGAGCTCACAAAGAGAGAACTGAGTCACTGCCACCAGAACTCAAAGCTTACCCACAAAAAGCCTAACACCCAGAACCAATTTTCTTCCTGAGTCCACAGGCCCTCGGTCTCATGGGAGGGACAGGCAGCAGTCACTGACAACAAGACCACATATAACCACTAATGAGAAGAAGGCAAGAGGAAAGTTAAAGGACTTAACCAATGGAAACAAAGTGAACGTGGCATGATCAGAACACAGCACTCCCACCATTGCACTAACTGGATTACCAAACACTCCAGAAAAAAATGTGTCTGACTTGAAATCATACTTCATGATGATGAGAGAGATCTTGGAGAAGCACATGAATAACTCCCTTAAACAAATACGGGATAACACAAATAAAGAAATATAAACCTCTAAAGAGAAAGCACAAAAATCACTTAAGGTACTACAAGAAAAGAAAACCAAACAGAGGAAGGAATTAAAAATGGAAATAGAAACAATAAAGAAAATAGAAAAAGAAACAACCATGGAAATATTTAACTCAATAAAAGAAATCAGGATTCACAGATGAAAGCATCGCCAACAGACCACTAGAGATGAAAAAGAGAATCTTTTTCTTTCTCCTTCCTTCTCCCTTCACTTTCCACTTCTCATCTTTTCTTTCTTTTATTCTCTTTTACTTTTTTATGCCATTCATTCACATCTCCTATTTCCTCATTTTACTTTTTCCCTTGATTTTTGGTGACATTCAGAGCTATGATTTAATTTGCCTCTTACGATGATTTATTACACCCCAAAGTTTGGGCATGTTAGACTTCAATTTCTGCTGAATTCTATAAAACCCTTAATTACTTTTTTTTGTTTTCTTCACTGACCACATTATTTTTGAGTAGAAAATTGTTCAGTTTCCATATAAATGTGGACTATTGTTCTGTCTTCTTTTTTTTGTTTTGTTTTGTTTTTTTTAATTATGAAAGACAAGACTGAGTCCATGGTGATCTGATAGGATGTGTGGGAATATTTTGATCTTCTCATATCTGTTGAAGCCTGTTTTTTTATCAAATATCTGTTCAGTTTTGGTAAAGGTACTGTAAGATGCTGTTTTTTTGATGAAATATTCTATAGTTGTCTGTTAAATACAAATGATTCAAAACCTCTGTTAGTTTCAATTTGTCTCTGGTCAGTTTCTGCTACTGTGACCTGCCATCCATTGATGGGAGTGTGGTGGTGATGACCCCACTATTATTATGTGTTGTGCAATTTATGCTTTGAATAAATGTAAGGTTTTTTTTTTTTGAGTGCAGGTGCCCTTGAATTCAGAATATAGATGGTTAGGACTAATAGTTTGTCTTGATAGATTTTTTTTTGATAAGGAAAAAAGTGTACTTCCTATCTTTTTTGATAATGTTTGGTTGAAAATATATGTACTGTTAATTAGAATAGCTACTCCTATTTTTTCTTGTGACAATTTGCTTGGAAGTTATTTTCCCACCTTTTACTTTGAGGTAGTATCTGTTTCTGTTTCTGAGAGGAGGTTCCTGTATAGCAAAATGCTGGACCCTGATTAAGTATCCAGTCTACTCATCTATTTTTTTTAATTGGGGAATTGATTGCATTGATGTTAAGAGACATCAAGTAATAGTGATTGTTTTTTTTTTTTTCTGTTATTATTGTTGTTAGAGAAAGAATTATATTTATGTTCTTTCTTTCCTTTTTGCAAACAAATTATTATTTTGATATTCCTTGGGTGTAGTATTCCTTATTATTTTGGAGTTTTCAATTGCTTGTCCTTTGTAGGGTTGGATTTTTGAAAAGTGATTCTGTAATTTTTTTTGCTGAAACATTTTGGTTTATCCATCTATGGTAATTGAGAGTTTTGCTGGATAAACTAAACTGGGCAGGCATTTGTGTTCACTTAGAGTCTGGAGGATGGCTGTACTATATCTTCTAGCTTTCCTAGTTTGGTTGAGAAGACTTGTGTAATTTTGAATGTTCTGAGTTTATATATTATTTGTCTTCTTTCCATTCCTGCCCTTAGTATTCTTTCTTTCTTTTGAACATTCATTTTTTTCTCTATTATGTGTCAGGAGGAGTTTATTTTCTGTTTCAGTCTATTGAGCGTGTTTCACACAAGCAATATTCAAATACTCGTTGACCTCTTAAAAGGGAATAAAGGGCCTGATCTCCAAAAATCCCCTCCATGTAGCAACTGAAGCACTAAATCCGTCAATATGGCCCTAAATCCTATGGCTTTCTAGATAAGACACAATAGTGCTAATACATCATTAGCTTTAATTCATTGCCCACACATATTTGAGACCTATATCAATCCCAGGGTGTACTGGAATACCTCAATATTCTTGTGGAATATGCACATAGAAATGTAAATTACATGATTGCATTCAAGAGAATAATTAAGCATGGCAGAACAGAGCCCTTCAAACCTGTGGTACAGAGCCTGACATCCTTGCCATCTCCTTTTCCAATTCAGATATTCCATGCTTACTGAAAAATCGATTCAGTTTTGCTTTTAACTTCACAGATTTCCCAGTACAAAAAAAATAACTATTATCGCAATAACAAACAGGATTTTTTTCTTCCTGTTGTGGGGGCCATGTCCTACGCTGTTCTGTACAAAAGTCTGTATCACTGGGCATTCCTCAATATTTACTGATAGAAGAACTAGGGGAGACATGAAAGTTATGTACTATTTCAAATTTAGTTCATTGTCCTCATGGTGGGATATATGGCAGTATCCAGCCTGGTGTGGTACAAGAGGAGCTAAGCAGTCTATATAGCTCCATCATAATGCTGTCAGGAGACTTTTCCACAGGCAGCCATGAGGAGGTGTTCTAATTTATTTGGTAAAGCCTGAGCACAGGAGCCCCAGGACATATTCCCACAGTGACTTAAATAACCTTCTTATCTAATTAGTCCATAACTCCTAATAGTGACATTTTTTCTTGGACATGCATATTCAATTTACCACAGTATCCCTGCAAGTACTGAATGAAAGGACCACACTGACTAAACAAATGCCTATCACTGATGAAATATGTATGGAGGATGCCACTCTCTATGAAATAAATAGATCTCATATAAGGGTATCCGTGACCTGGTGGCTTTTGTCCACACCATGTGCCACACATAAATTTACCTTTACTGTATTCTTGTGACTGTCTTTGCTTTTTTTATTATAATTGTGTTACAAGATTTCTTCTTTCTAATGCTCCTAGTAGGCACCACCAGTGATTCTTTGTTAGTGATACAGGCACCAGAAAAAAAGCAAAATTATACCCACGTGAATGGTGCTGGACTTTGATGAAGCTTTGGATCAAGCTTGCTGTATCACAAATTCTTCTTCTTTTAATTATCTTATCATAACACAAATGACTGTTTCCAGGGTTCCTTTATGTACAGAGGTTGTAGACATTGGATATGCTGAATTGAATGCTCCAATTGTGATGTTATCATGGCCATCAATCTTAAACTCATTTTCAATATTCATTCAATGATCCCTGGGGCAAACAATGGCAAACATGATTGATGTGTAAGCTCTACACTAATGAGTTTTCTAAATATATTATAGCTTACCTACATTTCTCCTGTCACCTTGTTCTTGCCTCTGAATCTGTCTCTACCAACACCAGTATTCTTAAATAAAATAACCAATCTCAGTTCATCAAAATCAACTCCTCATGACTAACTTACCAACAATATATATTGTATCTCTTTCCACTCACCTCCCTTACCAACTCCTCTCAAAACTTATTCAATTCTTCTTTCTCCAGGGCTATATTTCATTCTGCTACTGTTAACATCTGGAATCATGAATGTCAGAATTCTTTATCCACATTAACTTTAGAAAACATTCCAGTTTTTGACCTGCCCCTCCACATTTCCCTTTAAAACCCCTAGCCATAATCCCATTTACATAATCTCATAACATCACTCATAATTCCAATCTCTGCTTGCTTCCTGTCTTGTTTGGTGTTAGTAACACTATGGATTAGTGCATTAAACACTTTATCCAAGGCTTCTCCACCTTCCTAATGATTGTTCCATTCATTTATCTTCTACCAGGCTGAAAAACTCACCGTGCTTCTGGGAGGAGATCAAAGAAAAGAGGAATTTTCATTCTCCTGTTCTTCATACTAAGTCATGAGTACTGCTTCTTTACACAGAATTTCGAAAACAGCCCAGATTCAAAACTCATTCTATGTTAATAATGGACTCAATTTCCAAATCAAGAGACATAGACTATCAGACTAGATATACAAACAGAGGCAAGTATTTTGCTGCATACAGGAAACTCAATCCCAGAGACAAAGAAAGACACTATCTCAGAGTAAAAGGCTGGGAACAAAACTTTGAAGTAAACAGCCCCACGATAGAAGTTGGAGTAGCCATTTTAATAATGGTTGAAGTAGATTTTCATCCAAAAGTTATCAAAAAAGATAAAAAAGATAAAGAAGGACACTTTTTACTCACTACAGAGAAAAATTATCAGGAAAAATTCTCAATCTATGACATATATGCTCCAAATAAAATAACACCCATATTCATAAAAGAAACCCCACTAAAGCATAAAACATACACTATTCCACACACAATAGTAGTGGGAGACTTCAGCACCTCACTCTCACTAATGGACAGACCATGGAATCAGAAAGTGAACAAGGATACAGTAAAATTAGCAGAGATTATGAGCCAATTGTAATTAACAGGCATCTACAAAACATTTTACCCTAAAAAATAGAATAGACCTTATGGCAGCTTCTTTAAAATTGAACACATATTCAGTCACAAAACAATTCTCAATAGATATAAGAAAATTGAAATATTCCCATGTATCCTATCAGATCACCATGGACTAAGGCTGGTAGTTAATTACAACAAAAACAACCAAAAGCCCATATATGCATGGAAGCTAAACAATGATCTACTCAACAATAGCATGTCAAGGAAGAAATAAAGAAAGAAATTAAGGATTTTCTAGAATTTAATGAAAATTAAAGCACAACATACCCAAAACTATGGGATGCAATGAATGAAGTTCTAAGAGGAAAACTCATAGCTCTGAATGCCTCTAAGAAGAAACTGGAGAGAGCATACATCAGCAGCTTGACAGCACACCTGAAAGCACTTGAACAAAAAGAAGCATATACACACAAAAAGAGTAGACGGCAAGAAATAATCAAACTCAGAGCAGAAATTAACCAAATAGACATGAAAAGAACCATTCAAAGAGTCAACAAAACTAAGAGAATGGTAACAAGATTAATAAACCTTTATCCAGACTAACTAGAGAGCAAAGAGAGAGTATCCAAATTAAGAAAATCAGATATGAAAATGTAGACATAGTAACTGAAATGGAGGAAATTCAGGAAATCATCAGATCCTACTACAAAAGACTATACACAAAAAAACTGGAAAATCTGGAGGAATTAAAAGAATTCGTAGACAGACGCCAGATACAAAATTAAACCAGGTCAGGTTAGTCATCTAAATAACCCCAGAACACCTAAAGAAATAGAAGCAGTTATAAAAATCCTCCCAACAAAAAAAAAAAAAAAATCCCAGGTCCAGATGGATTCAGTGCAGAATTTGATCAGACATTTATTAATGACCTAATACCTATACTCTCCAAAATATTGCACAAAATAGAATCAAATGAAATACTACCTGACTCTTTTTTTTTTTTTTTTTTTTTTTTTTTTTTTTTTTTTTTGAAGCTACAATAATCATCTTTCCTATACCACACAAAACCCTACACGGAAAGAGAACTTCAAACCATTCTCACTTATGAACACTGATGCAAAAATACTCAACAAAATCCTTGCAAATCAAATCCAACAACACATCAGAATGATCATTCACCATGATCAAGTAGGGTCCATCCCAGGAATGAAGGGCTGGTTTAATATATGTAAATCCATTAATGTAATCAACCATATAAACCAACTCAAAGGAAAAAAAAAACACATGGTCATCTCACTAGATGCTGAGAAATATTTAACAAAATTCAACACCCCTTCATGCTAAAAGTCTTGGAAAGAATAGGCCCATATCTTAACATAATGAAAGCAATATATAGCAAACCAATAGTCAACATCAAATTGAATGGTGAGAAACTTGAAGCAATCCCACTAAAAGCAGGGACTAAAAAAGGTTGTCCACTCTCCCCTTACCTATTTAACATAGTACTGGAATTTCTTCCCGGAGCATTTAGACAGCAAAAGGAAATCAAAGGGATACAAATCAGAAAGGAAGAAGTAAACATATCACTATTTGCAGAATACAAGATAATATACTTATGTGACCCCAAAAATTCCACCAGAGAACTTTTATAGCTAATAAACAACTTTCGGAAAGTGGCTGAATATAAAAAATAGCTCAATCAAATCAGTAGACTTCCTCTACTCAAAGGACAAACGTGCTGAGAACGTAATTGTGGAAATGATACCGTTCATAATAGTCATAAACAATATGAAATACAATTTTGTGACTCTAACTAAGCAAGTGAAAGACCTGTATAACAATATTTTCAAGTCTCTGTGGAAAGAAATTTATAAAGATCTCAGAAAACAGAAAGATCTCTATTGCACATGGATTGTAAGGATCAACATTGTAAAAATGATCATATTAGAAAAGCAATCCACACATAAGATGCAATCCCCATCAAAATTCCAGCGCAATTCTTCAAAGAGCTGGAAAGAGAAATTTACAAATTCATCTGGAATAACAAAAAACCTGGATTATCAATTCCTCCCTCAACAACAAGAAATCATCTCCAGGAATCACGATCCCTCACCTCAAGCTATATTACAAGGCAATTATTTTGAACACTGCACGGTTCTTGTACAGAGATAGGCTCTTAGATAAATGCAACAGTATAGAAGATTCATAAATGAACTCTTACACATATGGACACTTGATTTTGACAAAGCAGCTGTAAACATTCAATGGAGAAAGGACAGCTTCTTCAACAAATGGTGTTTGTTGGCAGTCACCATGCAGAAGAATGAATCTAGACTCTTATTTTCTTGTACAAAGATTAAGTGCAAGTTGATCAAAGGTCTTCACATAAAACCATGTACACTGAAATTATTAGAAGAGAAGACAGGGTAAACCATAGAACACATAGGGACAGGGGAAAGTTTCCTGAACAGAATACAAACAGCTTATGCTTCAAGATCAAGAATCCATAAATGGGACTTAATGAGAATGCAAGGTTTTTGTAAGGCTAAGGACACTGTCAAGAAAACAAAATGGCAGCCAACAGACTGGGAAAATCATTCCCAATCCCACATCTGATAGAAATCCAAATATATATATATATATAAACTAACACAAAAAGGTAGACTCTAGGTAATCAACCAATCCTATTAAAATATGGGGTATAGAGCTAAACAAAAAATTCTCAGTTGAGGAATATTGAATGGCTTAAAAGCATTTAAGATGTGCTTGACATGCCTAGTCATCAGGAAAATGCAAATCAAAACAACCCTGAGATTCCACCTCACACCAGTCAGAATGGCTAAGATTAAAATCTAAGTTGATAGCAGATGCTGGCAAGGATGCAGAGAAGTAGGGATACTCATCCACTCTTGGTGGGGTTGTAAGCCGGTACAAGCAATGTGCAGGTCCTCAGAAATTTATGCACAGTACTACATGAAGACCCAGGTATTCTACTCCTGGGCATGTATTCTACACCCTTCTTTCCATGTTTTTCATATTTTTTCATCCGCTTGTCTCTATCTCCTCTTTCTTCTCCCCTTTTCTGTTTTCAAATGTTTCATATTATTTTCCCTCTATTTCCTTCCTTACTCCTCTTTCCAGATTTTCTTTTTCCTCCTGTTTTCTTTGTCCATTTTTATCTTTATTTTCCCACCTTCCTTTTCCATATTTCTTTTTCTATCCTTTCTTTTTATTTCCCCTCCCTTCCTCTGCCCACACATATTTTTTTCTTTTATTCTCAATTTCCGCTTTCTCCTCTGGTTTCATGTTCTTCCATTTTCATCCCATTACCTGCCTTTCCCACTTCAAATTTTTTCTTTCTTCCCACCTCTTCTTTCTGTGTTGTTCTTTCCTCTTCCCTGATTTTACCCCATTCCCACTTCTTCTCTCTTCTCTTACTTTCCCTCACTCCCCATTCTTCCTATTTCACTGCTTTTCCTCATCTTCCCTTCTCCTTCCTCCATCAACTTCCCTCTTCCACCTACTTTATAACTCCACCAGCTTCTCTCCACTTCCTTCATGTCTACTTCCACTTATTCACTCCTCGCTCTATGTCCAATTTTCTTCTCTCCTCTTCCCTCCACCATCTTTAAAAAATCATCTCTTTCCTTCGATCTATTGTATTCTCCAACCTGTTCTTTTCTCTTTTCTTTTGCCTTTTTGACTTTCCTTCTTTCTTATGTTCTATTCTTTCTATTTCCTATCTTCTTTCATTTAACTCCAACTTCTTTTGTTCTATTCTTCCCCTCTCTCTCCTTCCCTTGCCTTCCTTTCTCTTCTTTACTTATTCTTAATTTTCCAAATTCCTGCCTTCTTTCTCTCTTTCCTTTACTCCTTTATTTTCCCTTCTATTTTCTCCTCCCTGCATGCTCTTCTTATCCCCCTCTCCTTTTCTCCCTTTCTTCTCAGTTGCCTCCCCACTACTCTTCATTTCTTAATTTTTTAATTTTCCTCTCATTTCCTGTTCTTTTCCCCTCCTTTCTCTTATTCATCCCTCCTCTTCATTACTCTCTTTTCTTTTTTATTATCTTTTTCTCTTTGCTTCCTTTCACTTTTTCTTTTATGTAATACTTTGTACTTCTTCATTTCTTTTCCTCTACTTCTACCTTTGCCTTTTTCTTCTCTTTCCTCCTATCTCCTTTTCACTTCTTCCTTCTGTTTAATATTTCTTCCTTTTCCTCTTCCTTTCACAGAACCTCTTCATCTTCCTTTCCTTTCTCTTCTCCTTCCTCATCTTCTACTTTCTCATCTCTCCTTCCTATTCCTTCTTTCTTCCTCCCCTTTACTTGTCTCTCTTCTTTACAAACAAATTCCATCCCTTCCTCTTCAATCTTCTCTTATTCTATTCCATTATACCTACTCTACATTTGTCCTCCTATTTTCCACTCTCTTCTTTCTTTTTTTCACTTCCTTCCTCATTCTTTCCCTTATCCATACTGTGTTCTCTTGCTTTCACCTTTCCCTTGCACTTCCCTCCTCTTTCTAATTCTACATTCTTTCTTCAACCCTCCTTTGTCCTGGCTGGCTCTACTTCTCTCCTTCCCCACTTCTCTCTTCCTCTCCCCTCCATCCTCATCCCAACTCTTTTATCTTCTTACTTCCTTGCTTTCTCATTTTTTCTCCCTGTGTTTCTCTCTGCCTTTTTCCTCTTCCTTCTTTTCCTTCTCCTTTCACTCTTTTCCATCTTCCTACTTAATCCTACACTTTTCCTTTGTCTCCTTATCTATTTCCTATTTTTCCCTTCTTTTTGATCCTTTTGTATTGCCCTTCTCTACATTCATACTCTTACATTTTATTTTCTTTTTACATTTTATTTTCTTCTTTCTTCTCCATCTTTTCCTCACTGTCCTTCGTTCAGTTTTCTCTTCCCTCCAATTACCTCTTCCTGCCAATTCCCTCTTTCCTCCTGTTAATCTCCTCTTTCTACAAACTTATTCACTGCCTCTTTTCCTCTTCTCCTTTGTCCACCTTTCTTTTCTCCTATTCCCTTTTCTATTCTGTTTATGTATACATGCACTTCCTTCCTCAACCCTCTATCAACTTTGCTTTTCCATCCTCTTTCTGGCTCCCTCCTCTCTCTCTCTCTCTCTCTCTCTCTCTCTCTCTCTCTCTCTCTCTCTCTCTCTCTCCCTCTCCCTCTCTCTCTCTCTCTCTCTCTCTATCTATCTATCTATCTATCTCTCTCTCTCTTTCTCTCTCATCACCATACTCTTCTTCCCTTCTTCCTCACCTTTCTGTTTTCCATCTTCCCTCCTCCCTACTCTTCTCTTTCTATTGCACTGCTTTTGTTCCTTTCCTATTTTGTGCTCTGTCCTCTTTCTCCACTGTTGATCATCCTTTCCGCCTTCTATTCAATCCTCCCACATTCTTCTACACTTCTCTACTCCCTAAAGTTCCACTATTTCTTTTCTTCTTTTCTATTCACCTTTCTCCCTTTTCCATTCTCCATTTTTCTCTTTCCTTTTTCCCAATTATCTCTTTTTTTCCTTCCTTCCTCCTTCATTTTTTCTCCTCTCATATCTTTTACCTTAGTCTTCAATGTATCATTATTTCTGCCTTCCCCTTTTTCTCATATCCTCTTTACTTCCCTGCCATTCTTTACTGTCCTCCACTACCCTCTTGTCTTCTCCCTCCTATTCACTCTCTTCTATTTCCTTTTTTCATTATATCTCTCTTTTCTTTACCCTTTCTTCCTCTTCTACTATCTTCCTTCTCTTTACTCTATCTTCTCATCTTCAACCATCTTTCCCTACTACCTACAGTTTCTTGTTTATCCTGCATCATATTCCCTCACAGTTCCCTTCTTTTGACTTCCTCCCCTTAGTTCAACCTCATTTATTTTCCTCTCTCTTCTCTTCCCTTCACTATCCCCTCCTTTGCTTTTTCCCTTTCTCTTCTTTTGCTGACCTTGTCTATTCCATGATCTCTCTCCATTCCTCCTTCCTACTCCCTTCACTTCTTTTGTTCATCCTCTTTCCCATTCTTCTCCCTTCTGCCTTTATTCTTCTTATTCCTCATAACCCCAAATTCATCTTCTCACTCCTTCCCTCTTTTCTATTCTTTGTGCTTTGTCCTTGTCACACTTTCATCTTCTTCCTCCTCTTCACATTTTTTCCTCTTACCAGACCTTCCTTCCTCTTCCTTCCTCTTCTTCATTCCCTCACCTTCCTCCTTCCTTCCACTTCTTCCTTTCTTCCTCCTCCCACTTCCCCACATTGTCTACCTTTCATTTTTTATGGCTCTTGTACCCTAGTGTCTCCTCTTTTATCCTAAATCTAATTTTCTCTTATCTCCTATACTTATCTCTCTCCATCATCCCTTTGTTTTCTGTTCCAGTCCTTCTCCCTTTCCTCTTTTTTCTTTGTAACTCTACGTCCTTTTACCCCTTATTCCCGTTTTCCTCCCCATACACTCTTCCCTCTTCTTACTTTCTATTTTTCCTCCTTCCATTTCTTTCTTTTCCATACTTACATTCCATTTTCTCCTCTCTCTGCTTCTCCTTTATGTCCTCTTCCCTTCCCTCATTTCCCACTCCCTCTTCTTCCTTCTAACCTTCTCCTTTTTACATTATCCCTCTTCCTTGTTTTTTTTTTCTTCCCCCTTTTCCTTCTCATACATTCTTTTGCCAGCTACTATTTAATCATTCTCTCTCCTCTTTAAGGCCCTTGCTTATTGTCAGCTGTCCTCTTTGTTTCCTGTTCCTTTTCACTTCTTGGCTGGGGCATCCCTTATATTCTCCCTCCTTCCTACACTTTCCTTCTTTCTCCTGGTCCATTCTTCTTCTTTCTTTTTAATGTTCCTCTTCTTCCATCTTCACTTTATCCTACTCTGTCCTTTTCCAGCCTACCTCTTCACCTCTCCCCTTTTAGCTCCCCTTCTATTCCCTCCCCTTTCCTGTCCCCATATCTTCCATCCTTTGACCTCTCCATCCTCCCTCTTCTTTCCACCTCATTTCAGAATCCATTTTGATTCTTTTTAGACTACTAACCTCTTTGTACAATGCCTAAACTTCCCTATTTGTTCTAATCCTATTTTTTCATCTCTGCTCTGTATTGTTTTCCTCCTATGATGGCAAGCATGCAGCTTCCATTTCAGCACTCTTTTCCCTTAGGTACTCTTGAAACAGATTCCTGAACGTTCCTAATCCTGGTTCTTCCTGACTTTGTAACCCCTCTAGCTTTCTCATGTCTTTATAACTTTGATGCCTTCCATCCAGTCTTTTAGGTTCTTGTTTTTAATCCTGCCCCCATCACAAGTACTGTGTCCATAGCATTTTCTGAATCCCCCCTATGCTTCTACATTATTTCAAAATCCTGAGCTTTTACAAAGATTCCTAAAACCCCAGACACTAGCTCTCTACACCTGATATATAAAATTGACCTGGCTATCCTGTCACCCTCACACTACTTCCCTCTTAATTTCCTGATTTCCTCTGTACTCCTGGCACACAATGAACCTCCTTTCCTCTTATGAGGTTCCTCCTATCTTGTCAGAATTCTCTAGCTTTTTCCAATCTCCTTAAACAAACCTGACACCTGGATTTCTCCCTTACACAGTCTCTGATCTGGGCTTCCTGAGACTCCTGCCTTCATACCTGGCTATTGCTCATTTCATCCAAGATCCTGATATCTCAACAAAGGCATTGTCCTTTACCCAGTCATCTACACTGCCATTTACCCTACTTATGCTCTACATTTCCATTATCCATCTTCTAAGATCCAACTGGACCATGCTGGCCTGGTACTCAGAATCTTAGAAAACCTGAGAATTCTTTTGATACTCCAGTCCTGCTCTCCTTGGGAATTTTCTTCTCTCCTATCAAATTTGTCAGCTGTGTAGGCTCCTATCCCTACCTAGGGAGCTGGCACTTCAGATCTCTCAGATCCTGGCCATCCTTTTCCAACCACTGGCTTTTACCTATGACATGCACTCACCTCATCCCTCCTTCATTCTCTCTTTGTTTCCAGCAACCCTACTGTGTGCCATGCTCTTCTTACTGTCCTCCTCCAAATTTCCTCTCCAGGATCATTGTTCTCCTGATTCTCCTCCTATCCTCTTTTAAGCTTATATCTTTATTAATATTCTGCTGTTCCAGACCCTCACATTCTCAAGAGCTCTTTCTGCATTCTCAGCATCAATTCATCAGGACACCATCCCTACCTAGTTTTGTCACTGGGGACTTGATATCCTCTCCCTGAACCTCCTTAACTTCCTGTCCAGATTTGGTGTCCACCTGCATCCATAAAGACATCTCCTTGAGCCTCTTTCCCCCAGACTTCTCCATTTCCAAAGCCCATGGCCCCCATTTGCTAGGACAACATATCACAGTTCACCTCATCCCAGGTCTTCTCTAGTCTGTGATAATTTCCTATTTTCTCACAAGTGACCTCCTGCTGTGTCTCCTGATATCTCCTTTGGTCTCTTCTCACTAGTATCCTGTCACCCTCATATCATGTCCTCACCTCCATTTTCTGTCCACATCCTTCTAAATATGCTAAGCTTCCTGCACTTCTCACAGTTTTAATTATTTCCCATCCCTCTGCCCTGTCCCTGACCTCCCTGCTCTCTTCCTGAACCTTTATTCTTTTGCCTGCTCACCACTATCCCCCTCTGTGTTCTCCTTCTCTCCTCTTGTTCACATGTCCTCTCTTGTACAATTCTCCACTGAACCACCTGGATGCTCATCACCCCGCCCTTCTTCAGTGTGCTGTGTTTCTGGACAACATCCGGTAGCCTCCACACGCACCCTCAGAATCCATTTTGTTCTGTAAACAGAAATCTGTCCATTTTCATAGTCTCCTAAACTCTTCCTAAGACATAAGCCTTTTGTTGATTTTTGGCCTTCTCTCGATGCCCTTTCATCTCCCCATATACTTCCTTCTCTCTCCATACCATCCTCTGTAGACATTATTCTATATTTTCCTCCCATTATGCTGAGTCTCTGATCCCCTCCTCTGTCTCTTACACCCCTGAGTCCTCATTCTCAGACATTCTGTCCTCTAACTGCCACTGCCCTCCCCAGAGTTCAGTCACTCCTTATTCTTCCTAAACCTGTAGGAATCTTAGAATTTTTCAAACCTTCATCCACAGACCCCCTCATTCTTATTTCCCCATCTAGTGCCTAGCTCCCAATTTGCTACTGTTTTTTGAGCATCTGTCCTTTCTCTTCAGCTTCCTAGCCTACAAGTACACTTCTGAGCTCTGTCAGTGTCCTGCCACCCTCTGAAGCCTCATGTTGTTGTCCTTCCCTCCCTGAAGCCTCCTCTTCTCCCTCCTCTTTTCCGTCTCTGGATGTGAACCATTTTATCCTCCCCTGTTGCCTCCCATCTTGCTCCCCCACTTTATACTTTCCACTCCCAGATTTCTTACCTCCAGGAGCCAAGTAACTTCCTTTAATCTTCCATCTTCCTTTATCCACTGATTTTCTTTCTGCTTTTCTTCTGAGTAGAACACCAGCTTCCCCTGCCTTCTAGTTCAAACTCTTCTGCTTCAATAAGCTTCTGGTCATAGTCCACCTTTCTACTCTGTCCCTGCCCCCTCCACAGCTTTCTCCTCCCTTCTAGGCTCCTCCCCTTACTCCTGCCCTACTTTGAACTCCAATTCCACTGCAACAGTACTATAATACTCCCTAGCCTCCAGCACATTGCCTCAGCCTTCTGCCCTTCCCCCATGACTCTCAGGCTCTACTCAGTAGTCTTAAGCCCTCCCACAGCTTCATTCCTTTCACAGAACACCCTGCTCTCCTCAGTCAACCTTTGCCCTTCTCCTAGTGCCTATTGACTGTTCCCAGTATCATCAGGTGTTACCTCCTCAGTCGACATCTCCTACCTAGTCTTCTGCCTCTCACATCCTTCTAGTGTCTTGCCCTCCCCACCTATGTGCCATTCTCCAAAGTCTTTTATTGTCCCCAGTGTTTGGTTACCTCTCATCTGCCACCTCTCCACAGGTATTTCCCTGTTTCATGCTCTCTGTCCAGCAGACTCCTCAATTTCTCCCTTCTGCCCTCTGTTCTCCAGCCCTCTTACACATTCCCTAGCCCAGCCTCATATCTTCCATGACACTCTGCCTCTCTCTTCAGTCCACTGACCTCACAAGCCCCAGGCCATTCCCTGTCTAGATCAGCTTCCTGCTCGGCCTCCATCCCTAGGGCTGCTGTTAGCTCCTCCCTCCCTCTGTGCCTTCCACTCTCTCCTGCAGCTGGTTACATTCACCTTTCCTCAGCCCCCTGAATCTCTAAGCTTCTTTCTCAGTGTTCTGTCTCGTCCCTTGTAAACCATATACCCAGAGCAGCTGGGCTTTAAGTCTTGAATTTCTGCTCTCCCTAAAGTAGTGCTCTCTGGCTCTGCATGCCTCCTCCCTGCCCTCCAGCTTTTGATATGACCTGTGAGACTCATGCTCTGTTAGCAGATTCATACTCTCTTCTGATCTTCTATCCTGGCTGAGGATCTATACTTCCCGAGCATCCTGCAATCTTCCTGAGTCTCATAACCTTCTGAAACTCAGGGTGTCCTGTAACCTGCCCTACTCTGGCTACATCCTCTTATCTGTAACTTCCTCTTGAGCTGCTGGTCTGCCCCTCTACTTTGATCTTTCTTTATGAACCTCCTGCCTGCTTCCCAATATATTCTTTTCAAGGCTCCTCCTTTTTTTTAGTGCTTTCTGTATCCAATATCCTACAAGTGTACTCACATCCTACAATGTCCACAGCCCACTATCCCCCCTCCAGAACCTGTGATTTTTTTTTTTTTTGAGCTCTCTGCCTTCTCATTTCATCTGCCTTCCTCTGCTGCCGGTACTCCTCCACCCCCATCCCAGGCTTTTATTGTACTCCAAGAAGGTCTTGTGTATCTCTTCAGCTTTTTGTCTTTCTCCTTAAATCACTACATTCCAAGGGGTCTACAGTTTCCCTTAATTTCCTGACCTGCTCTACAGTAAGCCCAAACTTCTGGCTCTGTTACTAGTGATTCTACCCTCCCATAAAAATCTCCTGACTCTCTCCCATCTCCATAACTACATGTGAGTTTGATGCCCTCTGTGCCTTTCCAAGGCTTTGTTTCTCCCTTCCTCCCCAATCTGTTGTTTTCCTCCTGCCTATTTTTCTATCCTTCAGTCCTTAAATGTGATTCTTCTTATAATTCTGCTGCCCTAAAACCCCAGGCTCCTCCCCCCTGAGCCTCCTGCACTCTTACTAAGCCACAGCTCACCTCAGTCTTAGAGTCCTGGCTTCTCAGTTAATCTTTCAGAATGGAGTTCTGAGAACACAAACCAGAGGTGGAGAGAGAAAAGCATGCTTTCTCAGTTCCAAAAGAAACTCTGATTCCCTCAATTCGACAAGGCGGTCCAAATATCCGGAAATGAGCTCAACCTATAGGCGGTTTTCTATTGGTTAGATAAAATCCGGAATTCCTCAGGAACTTGTGAAGCAGGTTCAAGACCTGAGGCCTACTGGACAGATAATTACCTGTTGTGTCTGGAATCTCAACATGCACACATGTGTTACACATTCCAAGCAGATTCTTCCAACCTTCTCTACCTTGCAATCACTTCAGGTCAAAGGCTTCCCTGCCCCCAGCTCCTCAATGTTGCTTTTATTGCTATGCACAATCTGTCTCTCTGTCCTGTCTCTCTGTCTCGGTCGCTCTGTCCCTCTGAACCTTCCCCTCTACCTTTCTCTCTCTCTCCCCTCCTTCTTCTTCTCTTTGTATTTTTTCAGGATTCTTTTTGGCCTGCTCTCACCCCCTCTTTCAGTGATCCCTGTGACGTCCAGGATGCTGGCTGTGCTCAATCTACTTCTTTCTCTCCTTACTCTTCTTCCTTATCCAGAAGCCTCCTGCTATTCTTTCATTTTTAAATCAACAATACAGACCTTTTGCCTACACACAGAGTGGAGAATAGTCATGTCCTTAGTTTATACATCATCCAGATTCAGCACCTGCAATTGTTAAACAACAGAAAAGCAATAAGCTCTTTATACCGATACTGCAGAGAGGACTATAGAATGCACACAGTGGCCTCTTCTTTTATTCTTACTCTCAAACTTCAAATTGTATTCAATACCTTGACTCCAGATCCTGGAATGAGAGAAGTCTTTGATTCAGTTTCTTTCTCTGAACAGTGTGAATGAGACCAACTGGAACCTTCTGAACCTTCTGAGCCTGGTTCCACTGTTGCCCATTTAGAGGAAGAGAAAGAGAGAGAGAGAGAGAGAGAGAGAGAGAGAGAGAGAGAGAGAGAGAGAGAGAGGGAGGGAGGGAGGGAGAGAGAGAGAGAGATAATTTGTGTGTGGGGTATCAGAGGGTTGTTGTCCTGTCAAGGATAATCTGGAAGGAGGTTCTGAAGAGTGGAGGTTCTTGCTTAGCCCTGGATTGCCCTCATGGTTTGGAGTTTGTTCTCTTATGCCACACCCAGGAAGAGGTATGGCACCCAGCAGAAAAAAAAGGGGGAGCCTGGCAGTGTTCTGTGTACAGAACTCAAAGATTTTCGTATACATTTGGGAGATAGCAACAGGTAACTACTTCAAAAACCACATCTCTAACTAGATAGAGCTGGTCACAAAGAGTCCCATAAAATGTAATATTGTCAACCAGGTTAAATCTCTAAATTATATGACGCTTCCCTGCGTGCAACACAGACTACAAATAAAGTGCACAATGACATTATACAGTGAGGACACATGGAAGAACAAAGTACCCAAGGGGACAGGAAAGCAGAAACTCACAGACTAATCAGGGCCAGAATGGCACATGAAGTCAAAGCTGAGTCATAGCTCTGCCCCTCTCCTGGCTGACACCACTGGACCCAAAGGCCTAATATCACTTCCTCTGATCTCATACCATAGCCCTGATTATGGAAAGGGATCAGTTTCCCTGTAGGGTGTGTTCTAAGAGAAAGGGAACTCAGACTGAATTTCTCCCAGTAGTCCATGATCCTTCCTGTACCTAGAATACAGGCAATACCCAGGAGGTCCTCTCCCTACCCAATGACCCACCCCTAACACAAACACTTACATACAAGTGCCATACATGCATTCAAATACACACATGCATTCAAACATACACACATGAAGTATTAGTAAAACTAGGGTGACATATGCAAAGAGTCCTGCTCTAAGATGGGAAGCAGAATCCATATGACAGCCACCATTCATTTTGTGCCATTTGGGTGAGACAAACTGTGATCTTCATCTGGGTCTCTGCATCTGAGTGGGCAGTGGGACCACTCTGTCCCTGGTGCAGGCTGGCAGTCTGAAGGTTTCTATATCAGAAATGGAATGAGTAGACTTTGAAGCACAAGTGCCAGAGGAACTGGGGGAGTTTGGGATAAGTAATAAAAGTTTACCTTGGGCCATTCATGGGCATTTAGTGAACATAGCTTCTACCCTACATAGGGCTGCCTGGACAGGTTTTCCTTGATTTATCTGGATGAGATTTTCCATGTGATTCCAGGGTTGGGCCTCAAAGCTTGGTAACAGAGAAACAAAGCCATACCATGGGTCTAAGCCCTCATCTCTCAACCTGGAGGAATGCAGGTTTAGATCAGCCTGATCTCTCTCCTCTTCTCTATGTAACTTGAGAAATCACAATTCTATGAGCCCCATCAAGTTCATGAGGTGGGAGAACACATTTCTCCCACAGTGTTTCTAGGAGATAGCAGTGTACATGGCTCCATTTTTTTTTTTTTTTTTTTTGTGGAAGGAGCAGGATACCTAAGCCACCTCTCCTCTTTTGGCTCAACTGAAAGGACCTACTTCTAGGCAGGCTCTTCACTCAGCTGCTACCTGGGTTGCTACATGAACAGTGGCAGCTTAGGATCCCAGTTGAAATGTTTAGAGAAGGGCTGAGCCATCACCCAGAAGACCAATACCTGAGAAACAAAGAGATTTCAGATTGGCCTCCTGTGCATTCCTTTTCTCGACCTTATTCTGAGAACAGCTCCCTGCTTCTTTTTTTTAATTTTTTTAATATTTGATCATTTTATTTTATTTTTAAACGTTACTTTAAAAAACAAAGACGAAAGAAAAAAAATTAAATATTTTTGCATAAATGTATACAAATACATTTTTGTCAGTGCTTGGCATTTTCTTTTCTTTTTTTTTTTTTCAGGTTTGATATTCTGCATTAAGGTCTTACTAGTTACAATGAGCAAAAAGTACATGTAAAACAGGATGTAACACAGTTAGTCAATTTTTTTTGTTTTGTTTTGTTTTGCTTTCTTTTTTTTTTTCTTGAACTTTACATAGTCTGTGAGTTGTTTCTGGGGCAGTCCAAGCCTCTGGGTTTAGCATTCCACTATCAGTGACTGCATATCATGTCTGTTCTTTTGTGACTGGGTTATCTCACTCAGGATGATATTCTCTAGATGCAACCATTTTCTTAAGAATTTGGTTAAGTCATTGTTTCTGATAGCTGAGTATTACTCCATTTTGTAAATGTACCACAATTTTGTATCCATTTATCTACTGAAGGACATCTGGTTTCTTTCCAGCTTCTGGCTATTATAAATAGAGATGCTATGAACATTGTGGTGCATGTGTCTTTGTTGTATATTGGAGTGTCTCTGGGGTATATGCCCAAAAGTGGAATAGCTGGATCTTTAGGTAGTAATATGTTCAATTTTCTGAGGAATCAGCAGACTGATTTTCAGAGTGATTGTATCAGTTTACAACCCCACCAACAGTGGAGAAGTGTTTCTCTTTCTCCACAACCTTGCCAACATCTGCTGTTATCTGAGCTTTGGATCTTGGCCAATCTGACTGGTGTGAGGAGGAAGCTCAGTGTTGTTTTTATTTGCATTTTTTCTGATGGTTAAGGATGTCAAGCAGTTCCTTAGATGTTTCTCAGCCATTCCTCATTCCTCAATTGAGAACATTTTCTTTAGCCCTGTACCCCATTTTTAATAGGGTTGTTTGATTCTCTGGTTTCTAGAGAAAAAAAGAGTTCTTTGTATACCTTGGATATTAGGTCTCTATCTGATGTGGTGTTGGTAAAGATCTTTTCCCATTCTTTTGGCTGTTGTTTTGTTTACTTGACAATGTCCTTAGCCTCACAGAAACTTTGCAATCTCATTAAGTACCATTTGTTAATCTTTGCCAGTAGAACTTGAGCCATTGGTATTTTGTTCAGAAAATTTTATCCTGTGCCTATGTGTTCTAAGGTTTTCCCTACTTCCTCTTCTAATAGTTTCAGTGTATCTGGTTTAATGTGGAGATCTTTGCCTGTTTCTTGAGTCCTTCCCACTTCTCCACATCCAATGGCACACAGCATCCATGCTGTTCATGACTGGTGGATGGGCTTCTGGCTCTCAGGAGTGTCTTTACAGGTGTTTCAGGGAACCGTTGTCAGGGAGGGAGAATGGGAGACCCAGGTTGTAGGATAAGAGGAATGGACAGAATCAACAATTTCCTCTTCTCTGCACATGCAGAGCCTCAAGAATGTCCTCAGACCGGGTTAAGTTCAGTCCTAGGCCTCCAATTGTGTTAGAGACAATTTTGGAAGAGCTGTGCACAGCTACAGAGAGTATACTTTGGCCTCCCTTCCAAGAAGGGACAGGCCTGCTGATTGGTTCTGTGAGTGGGGCTCCTTTCTTATGTACTGGTGATGATCTTACCCTCCAAGATACCATGCCCCCACTCACACTATTAAAGAATTACCTTACCATGGAACATGGGAAAGCCTTGCTTACCTTCTATTTTCTCAGCTTGAACAGGCTTCAGGTGTGCCAGTGGAGCTATCTTCTTCACCCTCTGGTTTTCTGTTCTCCCCAAACCATCTGTTCTAAAGTTAAACCAACCCTCCTGCTCTTGCCCATCCTACAAGTGTCACCTTCTCTCTGACCTTAGTCCCTAGTCTTTTGTCTTGCTTCAGCCTCCTCAGAGGTCCTGCCCAACTTTTCTTTCCACAGTCTTTATGGTGTCTCCCAGCCCTGTACTCTCTTGCTCATCATTCAGCCTATCTTCTCCTGCCATATATCTTGATTCTCCCACCCTCACCTAGACTCCTATGTTCCTCTTCTACTTATTTCAGCTGTCTCCCAAGTCCTTACACCTTATCTTTTTATGACTATGGCTTTTTTTTTCTTTTTCTAGCCTCCAATTTGCTCCTTAAGCATTCCATCTCTGCAAGCTTGAGCCTGCTCTGAGTTTACTACCCTTTATTGTGAGAGCCCCCTCAGATTCCCACTTCATCCCAGCCTCAAATTACCTCACAAGCCCAGCCTTTTGTATGTATTTCTAACCTCCTGCCTTCTTATAAACCTCCTCCAGGTCTTCTACCCCCCACTAGCTTCATGTCTTCAAGTAGCCTGCCATTAACAACCCAAGCCTAATGTTCTCAGACTCACATGCTCTACCTGAGTTTCTCACCTCTTGCTGACATTCAGCCTTTCCTCTCCAGACTCCTGCCTTGACTCTAGGCTTATGTCCTCCTCTGCTGGTAACATAATATTCTCTGAATCTCCAACCTTCCATGTGAAGCATGTATCACTGCAGTCCCTTGATGGCAAGGAAGAAGATCAAAAGCCATTAAAGTGCCTGTAAAACACCCATTCTTCTCCACAAAAAGCCCAAGTCCTAAAGACAGCTCAAAGTTCCAGAAAGCCTTGATATAAGAAAACAAATAAATGGTCTTCAAAGTGATTTTGCTTGGACTAAACATGAATATTTTGGTATATCTTTGTGAGTAACATACAGATTTTGCTAAGGGATTTTAGATAATCACAACGAAATTTTTTTTCTTTTTATATTATATGATGTTATTTAAATAATTTTTGCATACTCCTTTATTTATGTGTTTACATGTGCACATGCATTTGTGAATATATGTTAAAATATGAGGACTATCTGCCAAAAATCAGTTTTCTCCTTCTATTATGTGGGTCCTGGAGACTGAACTCATGTTATTTGCCTTGGCATCATGTCCCTGTAACTTTATGAGCCACCTTGTCAACCCAGAAATTGTCCTTTTCTTAAAATTAGAAATGTGGGAGGTGATTTATTACCTCCATATTGCAAGAATTTCTTTGAGGGACTTCAGCAAGTTGATTACATATAGATTTGGTAGTTAAATGTCTATTGATCAGTGTAACCATGACACATAAGAGTGACTGACCTCCAAAGAAATATTTACCTTTTCAGCTATCTCCCATTATGCTGCTCACCCCATATTTGAGGAACACAGATATTTGCTTATACTGGTGAAGAGAAGTGACTGTTCCTCACTCCCAACTCAGGGAAGAATAAATGAATGAATGAAAGCTTGGGTGGATGAATGACAAAAAGAACAGGGCTTTACATTTTCCCTGATAACAGGAATGGGGTGTTTAAGGAGAGATGTGGCAGTTGCTTATACTTGTGTGACCCCATACTGCATGCTCCTTGCACCTTCTACCAATTGTTCAGAGGTAAATAAGAAGAAAAGTAGAACTTTGGAAAAAGCATGTTACATTCATGAAATTAACAGATTGCTTGTTTATTGGGGAACAATTAGAAATTACATTGTGCTTACCCTAAAAACTGACCAAAATTGGCCTTAGAGACCGGCAGCAATGACTGAACAGCCCTCCTTCCCTTTGTCCTGTTCTGAGTTTGAAACACACCTAGATGATTTAAACTTACCTCTTACAAAATTCTGATTGGGGAGCCCCACTGCTCACTGAGTCGGGAGGAATATATAACCCTGATGTTGTTCTCCTAAACCTTTGTTTGCCTGCCTAAAGGCCCTTGAGGTGATAAGACATCAAGCTTAAGAACAACTAAAAGAGGCCTGTGAGACTGAGAACATACCCCACCAGTTCAAGGTCATAGACACCATCCTGTTCCGATAACATCAAGTAGGAAACTAAAACCTCACTGGAAGGGGCTGTATCTAATACTTTTAAAAGTTCCTAGCAGTTATATTAGGGTTTAGAGTGGCTGCAGTAGTGGAAACAAACACAGAAGCACTAATACAGACTCCTCAATATTTCCATACATTGAGATCCACAATAGATGAAGTTTTACAAGCCCTAGAGCAATCCATATCTAAGTGTAAGGAGTCACTGATGCCCCTCTTGGAGGTGGTTTTGCAAAACAAAAGGGGACTAGACTTACTGTTCCTTAAAGATAGAGGGCTATGTGCTGCCTTAAGAGAAAAATGTTGCTTTTATGTCAATCATTCAGTGGTGATTAAAGACTCTATGAGTAAGCTAAAAGAAAGACTAGACAAAAGAATAAAAGACAGAGAAAAACAACAAAGATAGTTTAAAATGGTTTAAAATATTTTAACACATCTCCATGGCTGATTATTTTAATCTCCTCATTATTGGGACTTCTGTTAATTTTGCTTTTGTTTCTTACCTTTAGACCATGCATCCTTAAGTAGTCTTTGTTAGGAAAGAGTTAGTACAGTCCAGATTTTAACACTTCGCCAACAATATCATGCAGTAAGAGACTCCAAATAAACTAAATATACTGAGTTCTAAGATTAGAACTAACCACTAAAAGGAATGGGGAATGAAAGAGTTAAAGTTTCAAGTTAGCTCCCACTAACAACTGCTTTGAGGACAAGTATGCTGCAAAACTAAGAAAAAAAAATAACTTGTTTAAAGAAATGGCACAAACTCAGACCAGTTATACTCAATAAGGTCTGGGCTATCCTTGAAGTCCTGAGAGAAACAAAGTATGAAGGTCAGTGTGCCCCAAAACAGAGTGGTCTAGTGTTAAATCATATCCAAAAGCAGACAGACAGTGCCAATTTAAATAAATCAATGAAATTATTATGTGCTTGTTGCTACCTCCTTATGTAATTTTCCCTATAAATATGTCCTCTTCATTGAGTTCAGGGTCATTACCTCTGTCTCCTGTGTGAGATACTTATCAGTCCATAGCTCCATCATTAAACTACCAGTTGCTTTTGCCGCAAAAATGTCTCTCATATTTAATTGGATAACCCTGTGTCCTGACACTCAAGTGGAGGTCCCAGGAAGGGGGTCCTACATTTCATCTTGACCCAGCTGCCTGGCCCCTCTTTTGGTCTGAGAACAATCAACCCCAACATTCTTCGCCTTGTCTCCTGACCTCCCGTGATATCCCTTTAGGTCTTTGATCAGGGTAAAAAAGTCTTTGTCTCATCTCTGGTTTGAATGTCTCAGTCTCTGTGTCTGGGGACAGAATATGTAGAAACTGCTCTAACACAATGAGCTCCAGGATCTCCTGCACAAACCCCGTCTGTGGCTTAAGCCACTGGGAAAAATGTTTCCAGAGGTTGCACTAGGCTTCCTGAGGCCCCTCTGATTCTTCATACTGGAACTGTATGAAGTGCTAGTGGGAGACTTCACAGCCCATGTCATCCTCTGGAGGCTGAGGGTTCTGTTGGCACAGAGAGGGGCCCTGTGTGGCAGAGTTGCTGGGTGCAGGCATTGTCCTCCCCTGGGTGGCCACTTACAGCTTATCTTGGGCCAGGAGTCACAGGGCTCAGCTGTGTTGGACCCTCAACAGTGATGCCACCTGCAGCAAAGCAGTGGGTGGGGGGGATTCGCAGAGTCTTGCCTGAGCATGACAAACATTGTTTACAGGTTTTGCCCTTTAACCACTCTTCTTCTCCTTTGCTAAAATAGGTTACATTCCTAAAGCTAGTCCCCAGTGCCCATGTTCTTATTTGGCCTCTGACCCATTCCTGAGACAAAACATCAAGATCAAAAATTCCAAATTCATTATTTAGCTAGTATGTGCAGTCAGGATTTAGCAACACTCCTTGGAAAGACTTCTTTATTTTGCCCTTAAAATCCCACTGCTGCACAATCCACCTCTCTTGATCTATAGTAACAAGAATGATTTCTGAGTTAAAGGAACATTAGAAAGTCTAGCTGAAATCCCACCAACATAGCCCTCATGGTGGCCATGTACGCAGTTTAAGACAGTTACCCAATTTTTTAAACATTCCATGATTACAAATCCTTTTGGATCTGGAGAGGTGGTTCAGTGTTTATGAGCACTTGTTTTTCATCCAGAAGACCTGTGTTAGATTATGACATGCATAAAGTGGCTCACAACGAAGTGTAACTCCAGTTTCAGGGGTTATAATGGGTGCTGCTGACCTCCATGTACTCCAGGCATGCATATGGTGCACAGGCATCATTGTTGACAAAATTCAAATAGACTTAAAATCAAAACAATTATTTTCTTAAGAAAAATAATTCACTATATTGAAGGCACATGACAGACTTTGAAAAAGAGGTCTCTCTTTCCTAGATCAGCTGGCTTTTCAAATAAGGTTGTCTTTATTACCACATCATCATTACATGGTTACTATATCTTACATCCAGCATCTGAACTTAAATCCAATAACAACCATTTATCATGTGGCATTATATGACTTGTTTTAATGCTCCTTTCTCATTATTCCAAAGGTAATCCCACCATGTTGTCTGATTACTAATCTCTGGTGAGGGTTAAATTTCAGGACATTTAGGATCTCATCTGACACCTAGCAGAACTTAGTAACTGTCCTTTATTTGTAGCATATTACTCATAGCCACTCCTGTTGAAGTATATTTTTCTACAAGGAAAGTTATTTGGAGGCTATGATGGTTAGATTTTATTGTCCATTTGACACAAACCAGAGCTACATAAGAAGAGGGAACCTCAGGTAAGGGATGCCTAGGTGAGATTGTCCAGTATGTATATCTGTGGGACATTGTCTTTAATGTTGTTTAATGTATGAAGGTCAAGCCCACTATGGGCAAGGCAGTTGGACGAGAAATCTATTTTTTAGATGCAGCTAATTAAATGGGAGTGGGAGCTAGTGCTCGAGTAGGCAGGGCAGAATTACAAGGCAAAAGTCCTTAAAGCAGGAACAATGAAGAAATGGTACTTGCTGGATCACTCAAAGACATTTTATTTTAATTGAACAGCATTATTTAAAAAATGAAGATAAATGTACAGATTTTAAGCATTTTTGCAAAAAAGTATATGAATATATTTTTGTCAGTACTTGGTATATTTAAAGGTTTGATAGTGTACATTAAGGTATTACCAGTTACACAGAGCATAAAGTACACGTAAAACAAGATGTAACCTGAAATTAATAATGAATTTTCATTTTCTTGTATTTTTCCTTTCTTTTTTCTTTAACTTCATATAGTCTGTGAGTTCTTTCGGGGGTGTTCTGAGCTTTCTGGGGTTATTGTCTAATTATCAGTTACTGAATATTAAGTCTCTTCTTTGTGACTAGGTTATCTCATTCTGGATTCTATTCTCTAGATGCATCCATTTTCTTAAGAATTTTATAAAGTCATTGTTTCTGATAGCTGAGTAGTACTCCATTGTGTAAATATACCACAATTTTTGTATTCATTCTTCTATTGAAGGACATCTCAGTTCTTTCCAGCTTCTGGCTATTATAAACAGGGCTGCTATGAACATTGAGGTGCATGTGACTTTGATGTATGTTGGAGCTTCTCTCGGGTATATACCCCGAAGTGGAATAACTGGGTCTTTAGATAGTACTATGTCCAATATTCTGAGGAATCAACAGACTAATTTACAGAGTGGTTGTTCCAGTTTACATCCCGTACAAGAAGTGGAGAAGTGTGTCTCTTTTTCCACATCCTCGCCAGCATCTGCTCTCATCTGAATTTTTGTTCTTTGCCATCCTGGTTGGTGTGAGGAAGAATCTAAGTGTTTGGATTTGCATTTTCCTGACAGCTAATGATGTCAAGCACTTCCTTAGATGCTATTGAGCAATTCCATATTCCTCAATTAAGAATTTTTTTGTTTAGCTTTGCACCCCATTTTTAATGGGGCTGTTTTATTCTCTGGTGTCTAGCTTCTTTAATTTTTTGTATACCTTGGATATTAGGTCTCTATCAGATGTGGGGTTGTTAAAGATCTTTTCCCACTCTGTTGGCTGCTGTTTTGTTTTCTTGACACAGTCCTTAGCCTTACAGAAACTTTTCAAACTCATTAAGTCCCATTTGTCAATATTTGACCTTAGAGCAAGAACCACTGGTGTTTTGTTCAGAAAATTTTCTCCTGTCACTATGTGTTCTAAGGTTTTCCCTAATTTCTCTTCTAATAGCTTCAGTATATCTGGTTTAATGTGAAAATCTTTGATCCACTTGCACCTGAACTTCCTACAAGTTTATAAGAAAGGGTCTATTTTCATTCTTCTGCATGCTGAGTGCCAGTTGGACCAACACCATTTGTTGAAGTTGCTGTCTTTTTTCCTTTGAATGTTACAACTCCTTGGTCAAAAATCAAGTGACCATATATGTGAGGGCTTATCTATGGAACTTTCATTCCATTTATTCACATCCCTATCTCTGTACCAGTACCATGCAATTTTTAGCAAAATTTTCTTGTACTATAGCTTGAGGTCAAGGGATTTTGATGGGGATTGCATTTAATCTGTAGATTGGTTTTGGTACAATAACCACATTTACAATGTTCATTCTTTCAATCCATGAACATGGGAGATCTTTCTATTTTCTGAGATCTTCCTCCATTTCCTTCTTTAGAGATTTGAAGTTCTTTTCATACAGTTCCTTCATTTGCTTAGTTATAGTCACACCAAGATATTTTATATTGTTTGTGACAATTTTGAAGGTTATCTTTTCCCAAATTTCTTTCTCTGCATCTTTTCCTTTGTGTACAGGAAGGTTACTAATTTGTTGCAGTTAATTATACATCCAGACACTCTGATGAACTTGTTTATCAGCTTTAAATATTCTCTGGTGGAATTTTCGGGGTCACTTAAGTACACTATCATGTCATCTGCAAACAGTGATGTTTTTAATTCTTCTTTTCAAATTTGTATTATTTGATTTCCTTTTGCTGTCTAATTGCTCCAGCAAGGATTTCCAGTACTATGTGGAATACGTAGGGAGAGAGTAGGCAGCCTTGTCGAGTCCCTTATTTTGGTGGCATTGCTTCAAGTTTCTCAACTTTGAGTTTAATGTTGGCTATTGTTTGCTGTATATTGATTTTATTATATTTAGGTATGTTCCTTGGATTCCTGTTCTTTCCACTTCTTTTAACATGAAGAAGTGTTGAATTTTGTCAAATGCTTTCTCATCACCTAGTGAGATGCCCATGTGGTGTTTTTGAGTTTGTTTCTATGGTGGATTGCATTGATGGTTTTCCATATATTAAACTGTCACTGAATCCCAGGGATTAAGCCTACTTGATCATGGTGAATGATCATTTTGATTTGTTCTTGGATTTTGTTTGTAGGGATTTTGTTGAGTATTTTTGCATCAATGTTCATGAGTAAGATTTGTCTGAAGTTCTCTTTCATTGTAGGGTCTTTGTATGGTTTAGGAACGAGGGTTATGGTGGCCTCAAATAAAAGAGTTAGGAAGTTTTCCATCTGATTCTCTTTTGTGGAGTAGTCTGGAGAGTATTTCTATTAGGTAGTTAATAAATGTCTGATAAACTTCTTCACTGAACCCATGTGGACCTGGGTTTGCTCTCTCCAGTTTCTTTTTGGAAGCACTCAGAGTTATGAGTTTTTCTCTCAGTACTGCTTTCATTTCATCTCATAGGTTTGGGTATGTTGTGTTTTCATTTTCATTAAATTCTAGAAAATCCTTAATTTCTTTCTTTATTACTTCTTTGACCCTGATACAGTTTAATAGTGCATTGTTTAGTTTACATTTGTATATGAGCATTTGTTATCTCTGTTGTTATTAAAGACAAGCCATAGACTATGCTGATATGATAGGATGCATGTGAGTATTTCAATTTCTTATATCTATTGAGGCTTATTTTGTGACCGATTATATGGTCAATTTTGGAGAAGGTGCCTTGAGGTGCTGAAAAGAAGGTGTTTTCTTTTGATTTAGGATGATATGTTCTGTAGATATCTTTTAATTCCAATTTGTTCATAACTCTACTATCTTTACTGTGTCCTTGTTCACTTTCTTTTTCCATGATATGCCCATGGTGAGAGTGGGGTATTGAGGTCTCCAACTATTTTTCTGTGTGTTGAAATGCATATTTTTTGCTTTATTAGGGTTTCTTTTATGAATATGTGTGCTCTTGAATTTGGAGCATATATGTTAAGGATTGATAGTTTCTCCTGACAAATTGTCCCTGTAATGAGTAAAAAGTGTCCTTTCTTATCTTTTTTTGATAATTTTGGTTGAAAATCTACTTTATTTGATATTAGAATGGTCACTCCAGCTTGCTTCTTGTGGGAATTTGCTTTTGAGGGTTTTTATTGTAACCTTTTCATGTGAGATAGTGTCTGTCTTTGTCTCTAAGATGTGTTTCCTGTATGCAGCATCTCTTTCTACAGCAGAGTTCCTGCTCCCCTGAACTAATCAGGGCGTTGCGGTTTCTGCCACCTTACCTCTTAACTTCCTGATTCCCTATATTTCTCTTCACTCATTTTGATGTCCCTCTCCTATTCCCTATGTCGACAGTTCCATAATTACAACATATTTTCCATATTTATATTTCTGTTTGTATCCACACAATCATTTTCTACTTTTTCCTTCATCCATTTCTCCCTCCTTCTCTTCCCTTGTAGCTTTTTTTATCCTATCCTCTGCACTCTGTTCTTTGTTTTGCCTGTTCTCCCCTCTTTTAGATCATATATCCATAAATTTCGTCTTAAACATCACCCCTTTTCAAGTCTTCCTTTTGTTTATCATTCTTGTTCTTTTTTTTTCTTTTTCTTGTCCTCTGTTTTTTATCTTATATTTCACCTCTTCATTTGCCAAATGTCCCCTTTCCTCCTGTTCCATTATCTTATATTTTCAGTTCTCCCACCCCTTCACAACTCCTTCTTTGCACCGTCTACCTTCTATATCTTCCTGTTATTTCTGCTTTCTCTTCTTCTTTCATTCTACCTCAGATGTGCTCCATCTGCTTTGCATCTCTGTTAAATTTATTCTTCCTTCCAGTTTTCTCTTTGTTCCTACCTGAGTCTTTTATCAATTACTTCATACTTTATTCAATCTTAGTCTTCCCTCCTCTCTTAATCAATTTCCATTCTTCTTCCAGATCCTCTTCTGATTCCTAGCATTTGCCATCCTCTCAATTTTAATTATTTTTTTTCCTCCACCATCTTCCATTCTCCATTTTCTCCATCCTTTCAATTACCCCTCTCTTTTTCTTTCAATCATTTCCTCTTCTGTCATCTTCCCTCTTCCCTCTTCTACCTTTCATATTATCTTCCTTCTTCACCCTTTTTTATATTCCCTTATCGTCCCTTTCCATTCCTTCCACCTTCTATTTCTTTCTGTATTCCTCCAATTTCAACTTCACTCCAGTCTGCCTTTGTCTCATTTCCCTTCCAACCTCCTATGCTGCATTATCTACTTTTTCTCCATTGTCTTCAGCCTGCCTGGTCTCACCCCACTCATGCCTCCTGAATCTTATTGTCTCATTTAACTATGCACTACTCTTTTCCTTTTCTTCCCTCCTCAACTCTCATTACTCCTCTTCTTTAAAGACAACAGTCTTGCTTCCAGTTTGCCTTTGTGTCCTTCATTCCACTCCTTACATGTGTAAGTTTGCACACTACCATGACCTGATACCTTCCCTGAGGTTCAATCAAAAGGGATGAATCACATCACAAACAGTACTTCATTTTCTCTGCACTGACAAAAGAATCTTCCCTTTGCATTTCTAATGTATTTACAGTTACATTGTATTTACTAGGATGACTGCCAAAACAAAGCCAATCACATCATATTAATGTTTTTGTTGATATAGAAAGGCAAAATGAATTTTTTGACTTTCATATTTGAAAATCTGTATGGTAATACTCAAGGAATTATACTATAAATGAAATTATCCTCATGAAACGAATCAAAGATGAAGAAATGTTAAATTATGATAAATTAACTATATATAGCAAAGGTGTATACATAGAACATGTTGGTAGTAAAATGCATCAACAATTGAGGAACATGGTAAGCCTTCCTCTACATAGTACGGGCGCTGTCACTTTTTGTTCAATGTGAAGAGCACTACACTACATAAAGCACGGCTCACAATATTCTTCATATTAATATACTGCAAATGTGTCCTCTACCTTTTATTGTATCAATCATAATACATGCTACCCAAATCCTTGACTAATTCTTCAATCTTATGATATAACTAACTGTATAACACTACACATTTCTGTAATATCATGTCCTCTAATATGCCTTCTGTTTTTTGAATTTTCTTTATATTTCTAATATATTAAACTGATCCTGTTTCTCTTTGTTATATTAGTATACTCCTCTAGGTAGTTGTTATGTTTTTCTTGTAATGCACAGAAATAAAAATAAGGATCATGATTAAGTGGGAATTGGAATCTGCTTGAGAAAGTTGTACCTGGGGAACTGACACCCAGGCGTGTTCTTACAACATCCAGCAGAGAAAGTGGGGCACAGGCCTGGTGATGTTTTGGCTTGAGTACACAGAGCTCACTGAGTGCTTGGCAGTGCTTGTGGCAAAGTTTCCTTTCCAGACAAAAGTAAGGACTTTTGAGACTTACTCTGTGAGAGAGAATTATGATCTGCCTGGGGAAGGTAGTGCTCCAAGATTAACTTCAGAGGCATATTTATAACTGGAACAGAGGTGAGCATGTCACTTAGGCCCAGGGAGAGCACACAAGGACTTCTCAGTGAGAGAAGAGTTATGAGATCTCTGGTAAAGGGTTATTTTGGCTTAGAGAAAGAGACTGTAGTACTCAGGACAGCTGGGCAGTGGTCTGATCTCCCAGAACAGCCTCAAAAATGCTCCCACAATGGTGCTTACAAAGAGTAAATTGAGTCAATGTCACCAAAACTCACTTCTTGCCCATAAAAAGCCAAACACTCAAAACTAATTTTGTTCCTTAGGCGCTCACATCCACAAAAGAGACAGTCACGAGTCACTGACTCCAAGACCACTTAAAATCACAGAGAACAAGACACCAAGAAGAAAGTAAAATAAAATCTTTAAGCAATACAAAAAAGACACCCTGGCAAATTCATAAGCTAGCTCTCCCACAATAGCAAGTAGAGGATTACCAAACACTTCAGAAAAACAAAGCTCAGACTTGAAACCATACTGAATGGTAATGATGGAGATCTTGAAGACGCACATGAATAACTCCCTTAAACAACTGCAGGAGACCATACATTAAAAACAGAAGTTCATAAAAAATAGAAAAGAAAAAAAAAAAACAATTATTCAAAGAAGTACAGAAAAAGACAATCATACAGCAGAAGGAATAAAAGTGGAAATATAAACTATAAGCAAAGCACAAAAAGAGACAACAATGAGATAGTAAACTCAAAAAAGAAATCATGCTACACAGATGCAAGCATCAACAGACTAAAGGAGATGGAAGAGAGAATCTTATTATTCCTCATCCTTCCTCTCTTCACTTTCCACTTCTCTCCTTTTCTTTCTTTTTTTTCTTCTGATATCTCCTTAGTTCAGATCACCTCTTGACTCATTCCACTTTTCTCCTCTCTATTCTGTCATCCACACACCTTGTTTTTTATTTCTCCCACCTCTCTACCTCCCCATTCTCTACTCACTATACCTCCATGCTCTGACCTCTTTAAGAGCCCCTACTTTTTTTCTTGCCACCTTTTACTCTGTTTGAATATTTTCTTCCAGATTCTCCAATCACCTCTTACCCTCTCTCCCCTTCACACATGACACTTTCCTCTACTTCCTCCCTCCTTTTCACTTGTATCTCCTCATTATTTAATCTATTCATGCCTATTCAATTTTTCTTCCTTCTACTGCATCTGCTCCTTTATCTCCTGCTATACCTCCCCTCCAGTTAATTCTTATCTTCTGTTTCAACTTCCTTTCTCTTTCCTCCTTTCTCTACTTCCTTATTTTTCTTCTCACTCCCCTTCCATCTGCTCTCCTTTCACATCATGTGACATTACTGTTCCCTCTTTTTCTTCACCCCTCACATTCACTCTAATCCTCTCTTCTATTTTCTCCACATACAAATTCTGTCACTCTCCTCCTCAATTTTCCATAGTCTCTTTACTAGTTTTATCTGTTCACTGTGTAACTTTCTGCTCTGCCTGCTGCCTTTCTCTCCCATTTCATCTTCTTCTTTCTCCCTTCTATTTCCACTTCTTTTTAAACATTCTTACCTCTTTTTTAAGTGAACAACTTTATTAAAAAAACAAAGGTAAATGTACATATTTAAAAGAATTTAGCATAAAAGAATTTGAATACATTTTTTTCAATACTTGATTTTTTATAAAGTTTAATAGTATGCATTAAAATCTTACTAGTTACAATGGGCAAAAAGTACATGTAAAATAAGATGTAACCTGGAAAAGGCTCAAAGTTTTCTTGGTATGTAAAGATTAAGCTTAATGATTTTTCTTTTTTTTTTTGTCCTATGTTTTTATTCAACTTCATATATTCTGCAATTTATTTCTGAGGTGTTCATAGCTTTCTGGGGTTAGTATCCAATAGTCAGTGACTTCATATTATGATTGTTTTGTGAATGGTTTGCCTCACTCAGGATGATATTCTCTAGATGCATCCGTTTTTTTAAAAATTTCATAAAGTCATTGTTTCTGATAGCTGAGTAGTACTCCATTGTGTAAATATAAAACTATTTTTGTAAACATTCATCTACTGAAGTACATCTGGGTTCTTTCCAGCTCTTGGCTATTATAAATATCGTTGCTGTAAACATTGTAGTGCATGAGTCTTTGTTTTATGTTAGAGCATCTATGCAGTATATGCCCAGAAGTGGAATGACTGAGTCTTTAGGTAGTATTATGTCCAATACTCTGAGGAATCGCCTAACTGATTTCTAGAGTGGTTGTACCAGTTTACAACACCACCAACAGTGGAGAAGTGTTCCTCTTTCTCTGCATCCTTACCAGCATCTGCTGTCATCTGAATTTTTGATCTTAGCCATTCTGACTGGTGTGGGGTGGAATCTCAGGGTTGTTTTGATTTGCATTTCCCTGATGGCTAAGAATGTCCAACACTTGCTTAGATGCTTCTCTGCCATTTGAGGATGTTGACCGAGCTCAGAGAGATTAAAAAGATTATTCAATCAACATGTTCCTTGCAGCCTTCCTTGTTATCTAAGGAAGTGCCTATCACAGTGATTTACCTGAAAGGTTGTTTTCTCACAATTCCCTTACATGAATGTGATAATGATTTGCTTTTTCAATACCTAACTTCAACAGAGATCGCCCAGTCAAAAGATATCAGTGGAAAGTTCTGCCTCAAGGAATGTTAAATAGCCCTACCTTGAGTCAATATTTTGTAAAACAGCCATTGGAAATGATTTGCAAGCAGTTTATCCAATCTTTCATTTATCATTATATGTATGGCATATCATTGACTGATTCTTATATAAATATCCTATAAAAAATATTTGATGAAGAAAAACAAAACAAAACAAAACAAACAAACAACCAAAAAATCTTGCCTTGTTGGGGAATGCAAATTGCTTATAAAGATACAAAGCGGGGATTCTGTTAATTATCTGGGGTATAATATCTGCAGAAGGTTAGGCCAGAAAGAGTGAAAATAAAAAGGAACAAATTGAAGACCCTGAACAATTTTCAGAAACTATTGGGAGATATCAACTGGCTGAGGACTGCAATTTGCTTTACCACTCAAGTGCTAAGCAATTTATTTCAACCCTTACTAGGTTTTAAAGTTTTAAATAGCCCAAGGAAAGTATCAGCTAAGACTGAGAATGAGTTAGCTTTGGTAGAAAAGAAATTGCAGGGTGCACATCTATATCATATTGATCCAAAAATTGCCTGCATCTTAATCATTTTGCCTTCTACTCATTCTCCTATAGGTATTCTTATGCAGAGAGAAGATTATATGTTAGAATGGATTTTTAAGCACATAAATGGAGTAAGAAACTAAATACTGTCACTGAGGTCTCTGAATTGATATTAAAGGGTAAATTGAGACTTCCACTATTTATCTGAATGGATCCCACTAAAATTAAGGTACCTTTTACTAATGCAGAAATTGCTTCCTTAAGCGCACAAGATGAACACTAGCAAAAACCATGCAGTAATTTCTTGGAACAGATTAACAACGGATACCCTGAAAGCAAGCGACTCCAGTTCCTAAAAAGAATTAATTGGATTTCCCCTCGTACAGTTAAGGGAACACGTGACACTAAAAATGGCAAGATTTAAGGGGTCTCTTAGCTGGGAAGTAAAGAGAGTAGTGGGATTCTGCCCAATCTAGGTGCTTTGATTGTATTCTTAATTGACTGGTGTTTGCATTTAATGGGTTTCTCCATTTGAAAAATCATTGCAACATCCCTCCTTTCTCTTCTTTGTTTCCTAATTTTCACTTCTCCCCTTTCTTTCTCTTTTCTTCCTTTCCCTCATTTACTTCTTCCTTCTATTTAATATTTTCCCTTTCCTCTTCCTTTCTCACACCATCTTAACCTCCCTTTTCCTTTCACTGTTGTTTCCTCCTCTTCTACTTTCTCCTCTCTCCTTCTTATTCCTTCCTTCTTCCTCCCCTTAATTTCTCTCTCTTATTTCCATCCAAATTCCACTCCTTCCTCTGGCATCTTCTCTTATTATTTTCCATTATACATCTGTCCTCCTTTCTCCCACCGTCTCATTTCTTCCCCCACTTCCTTCCTTACGGTTTTTCTATCCTCACTCTGTTCTCTTACATTCACCCTTGCTTTGCCCTTCCCTCCTCTACCCAATTCCACCTTCTTTCTTCAACCCTCCTTTACCCCTTAGTGTACTACTACCCTCCTCCCTCACTTTTCTCTTCTTGTCTCCTACATCTGCTTTCCAACCTTTTTTCTTCTCACTTCCTTGCTTTCTCAATCTCCCCTTACCTGTCTTTCTCTCCCTGCATCTTCTTCTTTCTTTACACCTCCTTTTGTTCTCCTCTATCTTTCAACTTATTTATACCCAATGACTTTGTCTTCTTATCTCTTTGCATTTATCCCTCCTTTTCGATCCTTCTTTCGTCCCTCCTCCAACAGTCACTTACATAATATTCCTTTCTTTCTCCTCCATCTTGCCCTCTCCCCCCCCTCTCTCTCTTTCCTCATGTCCTTTCTCTTCTTCCCTCCTTACTCACCTTTCTATTTTGCCCTCTACCCTCCTCCCTGTTCTTCTCTTTCTACTGTCCTGCTCTAGTCCCTTCCCTATTTAGTGCTCTTTCCTCTTTCACCACTGTGGAACACCTTGCTTACATCTATTTCTTCCTCCCTCACTTTTCTTCTTCACTTCTCTAATCCCTGCAGTTCCATTTATTCTTTTCTTCATGTTTCTTCACATTTATCTGCTTTGTATCCTACCACCATTTTTTTATTTCCTCCTCTCTCACTTATCTGTTTTCTTTTCTTCCTTCTTCATTTTACTTCTCCTCTTCTCCCAATTATCTCCATTTCAATATCTCTATATTTATACCTTCCCTCTTTGCTCAGAGCCTATATCCTCTTTTCTTTCTTGCCATTCGTTTTTGTCCTCCTCTACCCTCCTGTCTTTTCTCTCTTCTTCACTCTCCTCTATATTCTCCTTTTCATTCTATTTCTCTTTTCTTTCCTCTTTCTTCCTCTTCCACAATCTTCCCTCTCTATCCTCTGTCTCTCTTCATCATCTTCATCACTCTTTTCCTACTCTTACAGTTGATGTTCTCCTCCAAGTTATTCCCTCACAGTTACCTTCTTTTGCCTTCCTCCCCTCCCCTCCACGCTCCTTTACTTTCTTCCCTCTACTCCTTCCTTCACTTTCCTCTCCTCTACTTCTTCCCTCTTCTCTTCCCTTTGCTAACCATGTCTATTCCTTAATTTCTTTCCATTCTTCCCTCCTTCTCACTTCACTTCTCTTTTCTATCCTTTTTCCTACTCTTCTATCTTCCATCTTTCTGTTCTCATTCCTCATAACCTTGTCTTCCTCTTCTCACCCCATTCCCTCTTCCCTATTATTGTGTTTTAAATTTGTCCCCCTTTTATCTTCTTCTTCCTCTTCACTTTTTCTCCTTTACCTGACCTTCTTTGCTCTTCCCTCCTCTTCTTCTTTCCCTCACCCACACTTGTTCCCTAGAATCTCCTCTGTCCTCCTAACTCTAATTTTCTCTTACCTCCTATTCTCAACTCTCTCCATCTCTTAATTTTCTGTTTCCTTCATTCCCTCTTTACACTTTTTTCTTTGTCACTCTACTTCTCTTTACCCCTTCTTTTTTTCCTCCCCATACACTCTTCTTTCATCTTCCTTTGATTTTTCCTCCTTCAACTTTTTTCCACTTTTCTCTCACATTCTCTCCTATCTCTCCTTCTCCCTCCTGTCCTTTTCCCTTCCCTCATTTTCCAGCTTCTCTCCCTGTGACACTTCCTCTTCTTCCCTACAAACCCCTAATCTTTACAGTATTTTTCTTCCCAATTTTTTATTCCTTCCTCTCTTCACTTTTCATTCATTCTCTCCCCTTTTAAGGCCCTTGGTTCTTGTCTTCTGTCCTCTTTGATTGCTGATCTTCTCCACTACATGCTTGTGCCATCCCTTCTATTATCTGTCCCTCCTTTCAACACTTTTGTCCTTTCTCCTGCTCCATTCTTCTTCCTTTCTTTTATAACATCCCTCTTATCCCATCTTCACTTCATCCTAATCTGTCCTTTTCCAGCCTTCCTCTTCTCCTATACCTTTCTTGATCCTCTTTTTCCCTCCTCTTTCCTGTTCCCTCATCTTCCATACTTTAACCTCATCCATCCTTCCCCTTATTTCCTCCTCTCTTTAGAATCCATTTTGTTTTTCTTTTAGACTTCTAACCTCTTTATACAATGGGTAAACTCCCCTCTTATTTGTTCCAATCCTATTGATACTCCTCTGTGCTTTATGGTTTCTTCCTGTGATGTCAAGCATGCAGTCTTCCACTACAGGACTCTTCTCCCTTAGTCTCCTATTCTCAATATTGATTCGTGATCTTTCCTGGTCCTGGTCCTCCCTGACATTCTAATTCCCTATAGTTTTCTCATGTCTTTATGACCCTGCAGCCTTACATCCTAGTCTTTTTACTTCTGGTGTATATCCTTCTCCCCCATCAGAAGTACTTTGTCCACAGCAGTCTCTGAATTTGTCCTGTTTGTCCACACTGTGTCAAAGTCCTGAGCTTCTACATAGATTCATAAAATCCCAGGCACTGGCTCTCTAAACCTGACATATAAAATTTACCTGGGCATTCTGTCACACTCTCAACTTATTATACCCTCTCAAATTTCTGACTTCCTTGGTCCCCAACACACCCTGAACTTTCTGTCCTATTAGGAAGTCCCCCTATCCTCCCAGACTTCTCCAAATCTTTCCAATCTCCTCTTACCACACTAACACCTGGATATCTCACTTACCCCAGTCTCTAACCCAGACTAGCTGAGACACATGCCTTCATCACTGCCAATTGCCCCTTTACCACAAGTTCCTGACACCTCAAACTGGCCTTTACCCAGTCACCTACACTGCCACATACCCTACTGACGTCAGACCTTTCCATTCTGCATCTTGTAATTTTCAACTGGACCCTGCTGGCCTACTACTCATATTCTTTGAAACCCTAGAAATGCTTCTGATCCTCGTGTCCTGCTCTCCCTGGGAATAGGCTTCCCTCCTATTAAAGCTGTCAGCTGCATAGGTTTCTACCCTAATCCAGAGAGGTGACAACTCTGATCAACTAGATGGTGACCATCCTATTCAGATCTCTGTCTTCTACCCATGACATGTGCTCATGTCATACCTCCTTCATCTCCTCCTAGTTTCCAACAACCCCACTGTGTGCCATTCTTCCCTCCTAGACCTCCTCCTAACCTCCTTTCCAGGATCCTTGTTCTGCTGATTCTCCTCCCATCCTCTTTTAAGCTTATATCCTTATTACCCCTCTGCTGTCAGAGAGCCTCACACTCTCAAGAGATTTTCCCCCATTCTCAGCATCCATTCCACTGGACAACATCCCTCCCTAGTTCTGTCACTGGGGACTTGATATCCTCACCCTGAACCTCCTTAACTTCCTGTCCAGACTTGCACATCATGCCCTCACTTCCATTTTCTGTCTGTCCACATCCTTCTAAATCTGCCAAGCTTCCTGTACCTCTCACACTTCCAGCATCTTCCCTGCCCCTCTGCCTTGGCACTGACCTTCCTGCTCTCTTTCCCAACCTTTATTCTTTAGCCTACTCCACTCTGTCCCCTTCTCTCTGATTTTTCTCATATCCTCTCTTGTGCAATTCTCCACTGAACCACCTGGGTCCTCCTCAACCCTGTCCCTCTTCAGTATGCTATGTTTCTGGAAAACATCCTGTAGCCTCAGCACTCACCCTCAGAATACATTTTGTTTTGTCACCAGAAAACTGTCCATTTTCAGAGTCCCTTGAACTCTGCCAAAGAAGTATGCCTTTTGTTGGCCTTTGGCCTTCTCTTCATGCTCCTTAAACTCCCCATTTTCTACATACTCTACACTCTACCACCCTCTGTAGACATTGTTCTCTACTTCCTCCCCTTATGCTGAGTCTCTGACCCCCCTCCTCATTCTCCTACAACCCTGAGTCCTCATTCTCAGACATTCTTTCCTCTAATATCCCTGCTATCTCCAGAGTTCAGTCACTCCACATTCTCCCTAAAGCTCTTTTTCTACACACTATCCTCCTGTCCGCTGCCAAGCTCCTAGTGCCCCTTGAGTCCTCTCTCATTTCCTAGTGTTCCATAGCTCTCAAATAGCTTGATGCATCTCCTCAGACAATTTACTCCCACTGTGAGTACCTTCATCCTCAGATTCATACCCTCCACTTTTCCATTTATCGTCAGACTTTTCTCAACTCAATTTGTCCCCAAAAGCCTTGTACTTCATCCCAGCACTTTGGTTAGACTGTCCCTCTTGTCCTGCTACACTGGTTTCTAGGGACCCTCAGAGCTTCTAGTTCTTCGCCCCCTTGAACTTCTTCTCCTTCTACCACCATCTCTGTGCCCTCCTCTGAAAAGCCTGCTGTCCTCCTCACTAATCTTGCCATCTTAACCTATTCTTGCCTCCCTTCTTTCCTCCTTCAGGCCTTTCTGTATTCCTCCAGGTCCTTCTCATTTCCATCCTATGCTCTCTTCAACACAGTCCTCTCAATCCCACCCTCTGTTCCTTCTTCTACTTCTATAAGGTTCTTGCACTTCTCCTCAACCCTGGACCCTCCTTATGTCTGCTACCATACCATATGCCTTAGACTCTGTCCTTGTGTCAAACTTCTCCCCCAGTATGTTGATATTAAAATCTTAAAGATCACCCAATTAGCCTCCTTTCCTTTGTGAGCCTCCTCACAAACACTTCTCTTTCTCCTCACCATTCTATCTTCTGCCAACCTTCCTAACCTTAGCATGGGCCTGTTTCCCCAGACTCTCACCCTGCTCTGTCACCTCTGTTCCTATAGCCTTTTACTAAATTCTTCCAGACCTTTCAAGATCTGAAATAAAGTGGTTTTTAAGAATCGTAATCTTTGGGCTCATCTAACCAAGGGGTCTTAGGAGCTTATTTGCTCTCAGACTGCCCTGTTTTGGATGACCATATGCATGGAAAGATAGCAGATAAGGTCGACAGCCTTGGACTTTACTCTTAAAGTATCTGCCTATGCCGACATTGATTGTGCTTGGTGTGCTGGCCCATCTCTTACATATAACCTGCTTTTCCACTTTTGGTCCTATTTCTTCCTACCAGACTCCCCAGCTATTCTACCAAGGCCCTGATGCATTCTACCCATGGTTTTCACTTTTTGAGAAACTCTGGATTTCTCCTGAGGCTCCCATAAAGCACTCTTAGCCTTTATACTTTTGCCTTCTGCCACACACCCCCAGCCAGTAGCTTGCTTTCTTTCAGCCTTCTGGCATCCCTCAATGTTTCTTTCCATTCCTCTGTTTACTTCAAGAATACTATAACTTTCCAACCTGACATCCTCAGAACCCACATCCATATTGCCCCATCTAGGGCCTAGCTCCCAATTTGCTACTATTTGTTGAGCATCTGGCCTTTCTCATCAGCTTTCTAGCCTACAAGCACACATCTGAGCTCTGACAGTGTCTTGCCCTCCTCTCAAGATTCATGTTGTTGTCCTGCCCTCTCTAAAGCCTCCTCTTCTCCCTCCTCTTTCCCATCTCTGGATGTGAACCATTTTATCCTCCCCAGTTGCCTCCCATCTTTGTCCACAGCTTTCTGCTTTCCACTCCCAGATTACTTACCACCTTGAACCAAGTATCTTCCCTTAATCTTCCATCTCCCTTTAGTCATTTATTTTCTTTCTGTCTTCCTCCTGAGTCAGACTCCAGCTTCCACAGCCTTCTAGGTAAAACAGACTCTTCTGCTTTTATAGGACTCTGGCCATAGTCCATCTTTCTAGTCTGTCCCTGTCCCTCCACAGCTTTCTGCTCTCCTCTAGCTTAGTCCCTTTACTCCTGCCCTTCTTCAAACTCCAATCTTAATACTATAACACTCTCTAGCCTCCAGCACATTGCCTCAGCCATCTGCCCTTCCCCCAAGACTCTCAGGCTCTCTTCAGTAGACTTAAGTCCTCCCACAGCTGCATTCCTTTCCCAGAACACCTGGCCTCCTCAGTCAACCTTTGCCCTTCACCTAGTGCCTTGGGCCTCATCTCCTCAGTTGTCCTCTCCTCCCTAGCCCCTTGCCTCTCATATCCTTCCTGTGTCTTACCCTCCCACATGTTCTTCTGACAGCCTTCAATACTCCCCAGCATTTGGTTACTTCTCATCTACCACCTCTCCACAGGTGCTGCCTTTTTACCTGATGTTTGTCCATTAGACTCCTCAGTTTCCCCCTTCTGTTCTCTGTCCTACAGCCCTCTTACTTGTACCCAGTTCATTATCACGTCCTCCATGATGGTCTGTATACCTCTTAAGTCCACTACCATCACAAGCTCCAGGCCATTTACTCTCCATATCAGATTCTGGGTTGGCCTCTCTCCCTTGGCCTACTTTTAGCTCCACCCTTCCACAGTGCCTCCCACTCTCTCCTGCAGCCTGTTAAGTTCCTGCAAAATTTACCTTCCCCAAGACACCTGAACTGCACATGAATCTTTATGTCAGCTTCTTTCTCAATGTTCTGTCTTGTCCCTTGCATACCATATTCCCAGGATAGCATGGCCCTCAGTCCTGACTTTCTGCTCCTCCTAAGGTAGTACTCCCTGGCTCTGCCTGCCTCCTCCCTGCCTTTCAAATTCCTACATGACCTGTGAGCCACATGCTCTGTTAGCAGATTCATACTTTCTTCTGATCTACTCCCCTGGCTGAGGAACTATACTTCCTGAGTATCCTGCACTCTTCCTGAGTCTTATATCCCTCTTGTGGGACACAGTGTGTCCTCTAACCTGCCCTCCTCTGGCTATCTCCTTTCATCTGTGACCTCCTCTTGAGCATGCAGCCTGCCCCTCTAGCCTGTGACACTTCTTTATGAACCTTTTGCCTGCATTCCAATATAATCTATCCTCAAGTCTCCTACCTTTTTAGGACTTTCTGTACCCAATATCCTCCAATTGTACACCATTCTACCAAGTCCACAGCCAGCTATACCCCTCCCCAGAATCTGGGATTTCCTTTGAATACCCTACCTTCTTTCTCCTTCCTTCATCTGTTGGCTGGACTCCCCTACCCCCAGCCCAGCCTCTTACTGTACTTCAAAAAGCTCTTGGGCATCTCTTCAGGTTTTTATTTTTTTCTGAGACCTCTGCCTTCCAGGAGATCTACAGTTCCCCGTGATTCCTCCCCTGCTCTACAGTAAGCCTGAGCTTCTCACTGTGCTCCCCATGATTCTACCTTCCCATAAAAACATCCCAACTCTCACCCATCTCCCTAACTAAATGTCAGTTTTATGCCCTCCATGACTTTTCCAAGCCTTCTTTCTTGGTTCCGCCCCATTTGTTGTTTTGCTGCTGCCTCTTTCTCTACCATCCCACTCTTTTTTATAACAACTTTATTTTACAAAACAAAGATAAATGTACAGATTTTAAGCATTGTTTGCATAAAATTATATAATACATTTTTGTCAGTACTTTTTTTCAGATTTTAAAATAATTTTTACATAAAACTGTATGAATATATTTTTAGTCAGTACTTGATTTTTTTAAACGTTTGATAGTATGCATTGAAAACTTAGTAGTTAAAATGAGCATAAAGTACATAAAAAACAAAATGTAACATATCATCCCACTCTTAACAATAATTCTTCTTTATGAATCTGCTATCCTAAGACCCCAAGCTCATCCCCACCGAGCCTCCTGCACTTTTATTTAGTCACACCTTACCTCAGTGCTAGAGTTCCTGCTTCTCAGGTAATCCTTTAGAATCCAGTTCTCTGCACACAGAGATGAGGTGGGGAGAGAAAAGCAGGCATCCCACAGTTCCAAAAGAAACTCAGTTTCCTGCATTTCCAAAAGGCGGTCCAAATATCCGGAAATGACCTCAACCTACAGGAGGGTTTCTATTGGTTAGATAAATTCCAGCATTCCTCAGGAACTTGTGAAACCAGTTCAAGACCTGCATCAGACTGGTCAGATAATTACCTGTTCCTTCTGGAATCTCTACATGCGCACAGGTATCACACTCCCCTGTTACACACTTCAAGCAGATCCTAGAAACCTTCCCTACCTTGCAATGCCTCCAGCTTAAGGGCTTCCCTGTCCCCAGCTACTCAATCTTGCTATTATTGCTATGCATTCTCTCTGTCGCTTACTCTCTTTATCTATCTCTATCTCTTTCCCTCTTCTCTTATCTCTCTCTCTCTCTCTGTCTGTCTCTCTCTCTCTCTCTCTCTCTCTCTCTCTCTCTCACACACACACACACACACACACACACCCTCTCTCCTTTCTCTCTTTTTCTTGAGGTTGAAATTGTATTTAACACCTTGAGTCCAGAACTTAGATTGAGAGAGAAGTCTTTGATTCAGCTTCTTTCTCTGAACATTGTGAAAGAGACCTACTGGAACCTTCTGAGACTGGATCCAGTGTTGCCTATTTAGAGAGAGAGAGAGAGAGAGAGAGAGAGAGAGAGAGAGAGAGAGAGAGAGAGAGAAGGAGAGAGAGCAAGAGTGAGAATCTCTCTCTCTCTCTCTCTCTCTCTCTCTCTCTCTCTCTGTGTGTGTGTGTGTGTGTGTGTGTGTGTGTGTGGTGTCAGAAGGTTTTCATCTTGTTAAGGATGATCCGGAAAGAGGTACTAAAGGAGAGAAACCTGCCTGATCAGCCCTGGATTGCATGTTTCACTTGAAGTTTCTTGTGCCATGTCCAACCCATGTAGTGGTATGGTACGCACCAGAATATGGGTGAACCAGGCAGTGTTCTGTGTACAGGACTCAAGGAGTTTCTTTTAATTTGAGAGATAGCAACACATGAGAACTTCAGAAATCACATCTCTGATCAGACTGAGATCATCACACAGAGTCTCTTTACACATGGAAACATCAACAGCATTAAATCTGTGAATTTGTTGAAGCTCTCCTGCCAGCAATACAGACTGAAAATAAAGTGCACCACTGCCTTATACAGTGAGGTCACATGGGAAAAGAAAGTAGCCAAGGGGATAAGAAAGCAGAAGATCACAGCCCAATGAGGGTCAGAATGGGACATGAAATCAAAGCTGAGTTCTAGGTCTGCCCCTCTCCTGGCTGACAGCACTGGGCCCAAAGGCCTAATATCACTTCCTCTGATCTCACGCCATAGACATGAGTAAGGACAGGAATGGACTATCCTGTAGGGTGAGGTCTAAAAGTCAGGGACTTCAGACTTAATTTCTCCCAGTGGTGCATGATCCTTTCTGTACTTGAAAAACAGGGAATTCCCATGAGCTCCTCTCCTTACCCAATGGCCTCACCCCCATCACACACATACATAAGAGTGAACCTTCTTCTAGGCAGGCTCTTCACTCAGCTGCTACCTGGGTTGCTACAGGAACAGTGGCACATCTAGGATCCAAGTAGAAATGATTAGAAAACGGCTGAGCCATCACCCAGAAGACCAATGCCTGAGAAAGAAAGAGACTTCAGATTGTCCTCCTGTGCATTCCTCTTCTCGACCCTATTCTAAGAGCAGCTGCCTGCTTGTTGAGCCCTTCCCACTTCTCCACATCCAGTGACACACAGAAGTCATGCTGTTCATGACTGGTGGATGGGCTTCTGGGTCTCAGGAGTGTCTTTACAGGTGCTTCAGGGAACCATTGGCAGAAAGGGAGGATGGGAGACTCAGCTTGTGAGTTGGGAGAAATGGCCGGGATCAACTATTTCTTGTTATTCTCTGCAATTTCAGAGCCTCAGGAATGTCCTCAGACTGTGTTAGGGGAGCAAGAAGGAGAGTTCAGTCCCAAGCCCAATCCCCTACAATGGCGGATTTATTTTGGGAAGGGCTGTGCACAGCTACAGAGAGTATACTTTGACCTCCCTGCCAAGAAGGGCCAGGCTTGTTAATTGGTTCAAAAATAAGTGTGAATTATTTTTTATGATCACCTGATTTACTTGGAAATGAATGGACAAATCTTTAATCTCTAGGACTTTTCTGGGAGATCAATGGTCCAATCCTCTCCCATTCAGGATTCAGGTGACATCTCCTGAATGCTCTGCATAAAACAAAAATAGATTGGATGCCTGAAAAGTCTGTGAGTCGTGCTTGGCTCACTGTCTGTGCGCTGGTGATGAACTTAACCTCCAAGATACCAAGCCCCCACTCACACTATTAAGAAATTACACTACCAGGGAACATGGGAAAGCCTTGTTTACATTTTATTTTCTCAGCTTGGACAGGATACAATGGTTCCAGGGGAGCTACATTCTTCTTCACCCTCTGTTTTCTGTTCTCTCCAAACCTTCTGTTCTAAAGTTCACCTGACCCTCCTGCTCCTGCATATTCTCCAAGTGTCACATGCTCTCTGACCTTTGTCCCCAGTTTTCTGTCTTCCTTCAGCCTCCTCAGAGGCCTTCCCACCTTATCTTCCCACAGTCTCTATGGTGTCTCCCAGCCCTGTACTCTCTTGCTCATTATTTAGCCTATCTTCTCCTCTCAGATTTCTTGATTCTCCTACACTCACATAGACACCTGGATTTTTGTCCTGCTTATCTCAGCTATCCCCCTAGTCCTTGGACCTTATCTTTTTATTACTATGACTTTTATCTTTCTCTAACCTCCAATCTACTAGTTGATCATTCCATCTCAGCAAGTTCAGCCATCTCTGAGCTTACTACCCTTTACAGTGAGATCCCCCTCATATTCCCACTCCTTCACAGCCTCCACTTACCCCATCAGCCTGGCCTGGATTCTGTATTTCTAACCTCCTGCCTTCTTATAAACCTCCTCCATGACTTCTAACCTCCCCTTGACTTTCATGTCTTCATGTAGCCTGCCATTATCAACCTGAGCCTACTGTTCTCAGACCCAAATGCTCTCCCTGAATTTCTCACCACTTGCTGACATTCAGCCTTTCCTCTCCAGACTCCTGCTTTGTCCCTAGGCTTATGCTCTCCTCTGGTGATATTCTAGGAGCCTCTGAATCTCCAACCTTCCATGTGAAGCATGTATGACTGCAGTTCCTTCAAGGCAAGGAAGAAGATCAAAAGCCTTAAAAGTGCCTATAAAGTACCCACTCTTCTCCACAATAGCCCAAGTCCCAAACACAGCTCAAATTTCCAGAAAGCCTTGTCACAAGAAAACATATAAATGGACCTCAAAGGGATTGTGCTTGGACTAAATATAAATATTGTGCTATATTTTTGTTTGTATCAGTGTGCATGAAGACAATCCTCTGTAATTGTACTAAATACATGTTGGGAATGTTTAAAACAATCTTATGCAGTGACATCAAGAGGTTGCTAAGGAATTTTAGATAGTGACAATTAAATGGATGCAGTATCTTACATTTTATATTATATTATACTAATTATATTATATTATATTATTTGAAAAATTTATTTGCATACTCCTTTATTTATTGGTTTACATGTGCACCTGCATTTGTAAGCACATGTCAAAGTCTGAGGACTGTTTGCCAAGAATCAGTTCTTTCCTTCTATGATATTGGTCCTGGAGACTGAACTCATGTTATCTGGCTTGGTATCAAGTGCATGTAACTTGATGATCTATCTTGTCAACCCAAAAGTTGTCCCTTTCTTAAAATTGGAAATGTGGGAGGAGATGTATTATCTCCATATGAGAAGAATTTCTTTGGAGGCATTTCTGCAAGTTGAATACACATACATTGGGTCGTTACATATCTATTGATCAGGAGCAGATCTCCAAGCCCATCACTGGCTCTTCCATGTTCTGACTCAACAGCATCCTGTGTTTCAGACACGTAACCAAATGGTCACTGAACCTCACTTGGAAAAGACTCTACACTGTGATTCCCGCATTCCGGTGGCTGTCACAGCAGACAGGGTCTTACACCATGGAGGAATCACACACACTTCATGAAAGTAGACACCATAGATGTAGCCAAATGATCTGTCTATGGACAGTGGATTCATTTTCATGAAGGTTCCGTTTGGACCCTTACATGTCCACTCCGTGCTCTTCTACCCCATTGCAAGACTTGTGTTCCTCTGAATAACAGGGATATTGCCAACCCCCTGACATTGCTTGGTGGGAATGTAACAGCGGCTTCACCAAATGTGCCTCTTCTGATGCTTTGCAAACAAAGTAAATGGATTAACCAGGACCTGGAGATGCTACAACACTCTCGCAGAAATAATCCCTCAGGACCGGAAACGTCTCAAACTTACCTCTTATAACATGAAGGAGACGATGCATGGCCTCAGAGAAACCTGTTGTTCTTGTGCTAATTGTTCATAAGAAATTCACAAGGCCTTGTCCTTGTTAAAAGATTAATATAAGAACTTCAAAAAGAGAAAGAGACAAAATGTAAGAAAATTGATACCATTTACTGTTCTTTTAGCACCCCTGGGTAACTCTTCCACCATCAGCACCAACTGGACCTTTGGTGCTCATTCTAGTCACTATTAACAGCAGGCCCCCAAATCCTCAACCATCTGGCCAATTATGTTTTGTTTCACAGGAATTAATTATCCTTTGGATCAACTGAGCTTCTTTAGAGCAGCATCACGTCCATGATTTGACTCATTCACTGAACCCAACGGTGAGTGTGATCGGGCTCCACAAGCTTGTATGTCCTGAGACCTCATCACAGCTGAATCTGTGATGACAGTGCCATGTAGGACATAGAACTCAGTCCCATAATGAAATCACCTGCTGAAACCAAAACAAATACTTGATCTATCAAAGCCCTTAGTTGTGGGGATGTTTCTAAATGTAGAAATCTTGCTCTTTGGCTGCTGTGGTTTTGGCTCATTATTCGAGTAAATAGAATCATGTCAACCGAAGACATGGCGGTTGGACTTAAAGACTAGAAAATAAAGATTCATTTTGCTGTTAGCATAAACCATCATGGATATGCCTTCATCCCCACCACCCAGCATTCCTATATTTCACTTGAAACACAGCTATGTGCCTTTGTTAATACAGAGGCTGAACCCAAAAAGCATTCCTATGGCATAAAGTGAAAAATTAGTCATGGAGAAATGTTTCATCATATGCATGGCTTGAAAGACACTTCAGGTAATGCACGGCTTGAAAGACATGTCAAGTAAAGCATGTAGCACAAGCTGTTTACCATGTGCAGCTGCTAAACACTGCATTCAGGATCTTGGATCATGTGGCTTGAATTTGAACACTGCTCATGTTGTTTTGATTTGACCGTATTACAGAAGTTTAATTTACAGAGTCATGGAGGTGGCTCTTTATGATTTATGGGGAGTTTCAGTGTTCAAAAAGAGTTTGACTTAACCTAAATATTATAAGGGTGTTCTATAAATATTCCCTAATTGATAATTATTCTGATCAATAGGTGTTTGATTTCATCTCTATTGACTACTTACATATTTAGATTTTCAATTTTCCCATTTTGTTTCTTTCGCCTTGTTTATATAATTGATTAAATCAAATTATTTTATATTGAGCCATGCTTGTATGTATGATGAATCATGCTCAGTGATGCTGAATGATATTTTTGCATATTCTTGAATCCAGTTTGACAGTATTTGGAGTATTTATTTTTTATATATTTCCAAGGTCTGTAATTTTCTTTCTTTGATGAGTCTTTATGTGGTTTGGTGACTAAAGCTTTGTAAAAGAAAATTCTCACTGTTTTTGTTTTCTTTTTGTGGGATTATTTGAGGAATATTGGAATTAAATCTCCTTTGAAATTTTGATAAAATGCTGTGTTAAAACCATCTGGCTTTATTTTCTTTGAGGGGAGGATTTTCAATGAATTTTATATTCTCTTGGATACTAGTATTATTTAAGTCATTTTTCTTTTTTATTCATTAATTCTATAAAATATTATTATAGCTCACAAAATTTGTTACACAATAATATATCATGAAAACACGATTCTTTTTTTCTTTTTCTGCCCATGTTTTCTCTCCTAACCACAGTTTGGCCATATTGTCACTTTTACACTACCCGTGAATTCCCATCGGAATGGAAGGGACTTATGGATTTTCATCGCTCACAGTGGGCATTTATTAATAGTTTAGTGGAAGCCGAGTTAAAACCGTAGACCCTGATCACTTTTCAGTGGTGCTTCTGCCTCTCCTCAGTTGGAGGGTTGTGAGGAATTTCATAAAGTGTGAAAGGGGAAAAATGAGTCATATGCAAATATTAAAAAAACCATGGAAACCTATGAACTGGTCTCAGGTGAGCCTGATCTGAGTTACAGAGTCAGGGTTGAGAACCAAACAGAACTATGAATTTGTAGCAGAACCAGAGAGTCTGTCTTATTACCACACAAATGCATGCACAAGACTGACATACACTATTCTGAAACCTTAAGTTGTCATTCTAACCATAGAACTTCCCAACACACACACAGGGACACACACACATACACACACACATAGGCACACACATGCACTCACCTACAAACAGACAAACGAACACACACAAGTAAGTACTGCTCAACACAGATAAGCATGCACAAACATACACACACAACATACACACACACACATAGTCACACACACATATACACAAACACATACACAAGCACTGCCCAACACTCACAAGCATGCACATACGTACACAGGCACATATACACACAAAGTCACACACACACAGGCACACACACAAGCACACACAAAACAAACAGCCATTTTCTTTTTGATTTTGCTCTTCTGGGGGTGCAGATGCCAACATGCAAGCAGTCTAAAGGTTTCTGACCATGCATGTGAGAGCAGGCTGCTGCATGCTGTCTTGTGGCGGTGTGTTAAGTGTTGACATGCCAGCAACAAGCTGTGTTGACATGACTCATGGAAGCCATGAGGAATCTGGTCTTGGCATACCAAGTGGAGGTCTAGGAGCAGCTGGGCGGATAGCACCAGGCATATACTAGAATGGACAAGGTCTGGCTCCCTGGACACGCACACTTACACACTTGCACACTTGCCATGCTCTACATATACTGCTTAGGGAGCTGAGCCTGGTGCCCTTCTTTGAGCCAAGTTGAAGCCACAAAGAGTGGCTTCTGCAGGGCATGAGATTTTTCACAGAAAGGTCCACACCCTGGTATCTGGGAATCTGATGTTGCTTCATCTGCTCAGATCTGTTTTTAAGTTCTGTCTGCCGCTCCCCTGCTTTCTGAGCTTAACCAACATAAATGTGTTTGTTGTTCAAAAATAAGATCCAAACCTAACATACACTTGCTAAAACTATGGAAGGCACATCAGTCTTGCTAGTCTGTTACTTCTTGTACTAATGACTCAAGGTTTGGACAAAAAAAATGAATTAATTAAAAAGTGACTCAAGATTAGGAATTAATTAAAAAAGCGTCCTTCAATAATGTCCAGGTTCTAACATTAGAGGTGGGTATTGAAAAGCCATCTGCTTTCTAAAGTGAGAGCATCTTTCAATGCTGATCTAGAACACTTACCTTAAGTAAAAGAAAAATCCCAAAAGCACCTGTCAATCTTCCCTCTTAATTATCTTGCTTCCCATCAAAGGCCACAGCTCACTAAAGCAAAGTAAGAAAGAAAGGGATGGGACAAAGCTTATATTTTGTAGATGCTCCTTTCAGGTTCTTCCAGGGCTAAGGAAATAGCCAAAAAAAAAGCACTGTGATAAGCATTGGACAACGTAGGACATGGGGATGTCTGTTTCTCGAAGAGAGGTTCCTTAAAAGTCGAATGCCTACAATTCTTAGTCTATAATTGACAACCTCATCGTGACACATTCTTCCAAATAAATGCCATGAAACATTTGTCCTCATCTGGTTCTTCAATGCCACAATAAAACCATGACGAAAGGCCATTTAGAACGAAAGGGTTTAGTTCACACTGTAGTTAAATTTCACAACTGAAGGCACTTGAAACGTGAGCTGAAGGCAGCAATCTGGAGACAGGATTATAAAGGAGTAATGAAAAAAACAGAGTGATGATTTTATCTGGGGGGGGGAGAAGGGACAGCAACACAGAGGGGGGAGAGAGAACGGAGAAAGAACATTTAGAGGAAAAATGAAAAACACACCAGGAAACATTATTTTATGGTAACTTAAATTGTTATATATATAATATATATTATATAATATATTACATAATTTATATATATTATGTAATTTATATACATTTATACACAGTAATTTATACATATTTATATACATATATATAATCACATACACACATACACACACATACACACACACATATATATATATACACACACACATACACGCACATACACACACATATATATTTATACACATACACACACATACACACACACACACATATATATATATATATATATAAGCACAAACACACATATATATCTACATATAAACACAAACATATATATCTACATATATATAAACACATACACACATACACACTTATATATATATATCCACATACACAGTCATACACACACACACACACATATATATAAACACAAACACACACATACACCCACATATATATATAAACACAAACATACATATATATCTACATACATATAAAACATACACACACACACATATATATATATATATATATAAACATACACACATACACACAAACACACATACACACACATACAGAATCACATACATACATACACACACACATGTATAATTTGAATAAAATTATGCTGGTAGGGTGATAATGTTCATTCCAAGAGCCAAAGATTATCTTGCACACTATGTTCTCTATTGGGACATACAATGCAGGTACCAGACACATCCAGAGCTACATACTATCTAAACCCTAGTACTGTGCATGGAAAACATATCTGTGAATTGTAGGTCAAAGAGGTTGTGATGGTTTGCATATGATTGGCCCAGGGAGTGGCATTATTAGAAGCTGTGGCCTTGTTGGAGGAAGTGTGTTACACTGGGGGTGGGCTTGAAGACACTCCTCCTAGCTGTCTGAGGATGCTCAGTCTGTTTCTGGCTTCCTTTGGATGAAGATGTAGAGCTCTCAGCTCCTCCTGCACCATGCTTGCCGGGATGCTGCCATGTTCTGACCTTCATGATAATGGACTGACCCCATAAGCCAGTCCCAATTACATGGTGTCATTTATAAGACTTGCCTGGGTCACGGTGTCTGTCCACAGTGGTAAAACCCTGATGAACACAGAGGTCTATGCAACTCTTCAAACAGCACTGGTCATTGTCATTGCCCATTTTTCTCTACTCTGACTTGAATGTGAGACCGTATTGGTAAAGTCACGGCACAATTCAGAAATGGGACACAGAAGACCTGGGCACCAACTGACCTACACACCTCCTACCGGACGACCCTGTCTCATGTCATCTTAAGGGCCTTTGCCACACGACAAAAGATTGAAGCAATCAAATCACACACTCTTTGCAGCTGTTAATTCTACAAACATCACCAATGACCAGCAACAACAAGCTACAGTCCAAGGTACACTTTACAAATTACATATGTAATTTGGCTGTAGCCGACGACAATGTCATAGGACAAAAGTCTGCTCGAACAGAGGGTCTCCATGACTGGCATCATGAATTCCTTTTACAACACAAACCATAAGAGAAACCCAAAATTGATCACACTAATTTCATAACGCATCCACGGGTAAACCATACTGTGGTGTCGAGCTTCAACTGGTGAATCTACATCATAATCAATAAACCTACATCTCTGAGAACTTTGAAGAAAATAAAAACCTTCAGCAGGGACAGACGGGCTGCCTTGCCCTCAAGATGACCAACTTGGCCTTCAGAGCCAAATACAGGCAACGGCAAGCTACAAGGTAGGAACTTATCAAACACACACACACACACACACACACACACACACACACACACACACACACACAAAGAAAGAAAGAAAAAAAAAACAAACACACTAACAAACAAAATACACCTAAAAATCTCTTTGAAGAACTATTTGTAAGAAATGCCAACTTGAGATGGAAAAGTCAGTTTGGCCTGAGAGACTATATCCATGTTTCAGTACACGGTCCAACACTCATGCACAAAACTCACACATGGGGAGCAAGAAGTGGGCTTTGGTTATTAAAGAGAGGGAAGGATGATCTGCAACAGGAAGTCAGGAAGACAGGTGTTGCTTAAGATGCCGTGTACTTCACAAAGAGGCTACAGCAATGCCATAGCTGGAATATATCTATCACCCACAGTTATCAAAGGGCTGGGTGAACAACAGCCCTGCCCTGCCATGACACCTGTGAACCACAGTCAGAACAAAAGGATACTGAAGCTTCAGTCGTGAAACACACACTTGGCACTAGCCAACAACTGTCTACTTGTGCTTAAGACACACCTAACAAGAGGAAAGCCAAGCTTGAAAACCTAGATAGCATCCCCGTGACAGTGAAGTCATCATCCATATTGGACGGGAACATGCAACCAACTTAGTAACATAAACCCTAAGGTCAATTTTAATATTTGTCCTTAAACCCGCTGATTAAGTTTTATCTTCACCCCTTAACAAGCCAACTTATCTTTGTAGTATATGGAAAAAAATACAGAAAACTCTAACCAATGAACAGCATGAACTCATGAACTGCCCCAGCACCTAAGGTCACATTATGGAGCAGGGGAAAGAAATATTTTAAGAGTTAAAAGATCAGAGATTTTTCTGTGGGCTTTGATTTTCTAGTAGTGTCTGAGACTCATAAATTGTAACCAATAGGAGCTTAATAGGATGAAACCTAGAGATGTACAAGAGTAAGAGTGGAAAAGTCTATGGGCCACACCATTGTACAGAGGTTACTAAAAAATGCTGAGCAGGAATAATCATCTTCTACAGGGTAAAGGGCATCAACTGGTATTCCAATTGTAACTGGTCAGTGATGAAAACATAGATTATAATACATATACCAAGAAACATTAAAGAGACTAAGTAGATTATATATATTTTAATATATATATATATATATATATATATATCAAGTAACATTATATAACATATATAATATATAATATATTATATGTATATATTATATGTATAATATATTATATAGTTATATATAACATACATTATATATTATTATTAATTGTATATAATATATTATATATATATTATAATATATCTACTTCAACCTTTGTCTTGGTTTGTTTGGTTTGGTCTGGTTTTTTATTTGTTCTCAGGACAGTGTCTCTCCTTAGAACAGCCTTGGCTGTCCTGGTCTCCAGTCTGTACACAAGGCTGGCCTCAAACTCACAAAGGTCTGCATGCCTCTGCCTCCCAAGTGCATGTACCATCCCCACCTGGCTAAATAAATGTTTTAAAAATTATTAAAATTGAAACACTACAATGTCAACTGAACAGACCAAAAGCATAAGATATTGTGGCTACTTCCAGCAGACAGAAACCCAAAAATTCACCTTGCACCTATATTTTTACTATATTTTATTATTAAAGCTTATATTTTATTATTAAAGGTTATATTTGGACTCCTGTAAGCATTATCAAAGCTTATATTCTGACTTCTGCAAGGCTTCTGCCCACTGTGACATCACTTCCGGTGGGCCGCACCACCAGTGAGAATGTCCCCTGGCTCCCTGGCAGAGGTGAGCCTTATTTCTTCTGCAGTGTTACAGCGGCTTCGGCAAAAACCGCAGATTTTTATATGTCTTCGGTACTTTGTCTGCAGGATTCTTCATTGTGCGTAGAGATTCCTAGGTAATGTTCTAGCAAAGTTTTGACTAGTTACGGTATTTCTTCAGGATATGTATTGTCATGGTTTAACCATGGTTTGAGAAATATGTGTAGTAGAATTAATATGTAGACATGTACCTGGGTAGTGGGGGAGTCTCAGCAACAACACATACTGATAATTTGTTCTCTTCATCTTCTGGGTTACCGCTTTGTGCAAACTTTATTATTAACATACTTTCTACAGGTCAAAGATTGAGATTATAGTTTTATACGGTTTAAATGATATCCTCTATATAGATGGTCATCCAGGCATTAAGTATTTTCTCCTTATATTATTTATTTCATTAGTTTCTTTTTTTTTCTTTTTTCTTCTTTTTTTTTCTCTAGCACTCTGGGCTGTTTTGAAGTTTACCTTTGAAAAATAGGATTAGTATTATACATATTTTTTAACTCCCTAACTTCAGTGAAGATCATGAAGTTTCATATCTTATGTTTCTCTTTGCAAATTAATTACTGTGATTGACATATTAGAATAAGTAAATCGCAACCTAACATAAAACATTTTTATTATGTAGAGGGGATACAGACCACACAAGAAGTCAATAAACATGGAACCTTGGGGGTTCTTAAAGACAGAAACACAAAACAGGAGGATGGGCTCGACCTGGGATATCTCAGCATATCATAGGAGATTTGGAGCTTGGTCTTTATTTGGGTCCCCCCAAAACTGGAGTTGGGGCTACCCCAACAGTGCTGCTTGTGTACAGACCTTTTTCCTATAACTGGACTGTCTTTGTCTGATGTCAATGAGGCAATGAAGGGGAGACTGGGAGAAGAGGAGGAAGGCAATGCTGATGGTAAAAAAAATAATTAATTGATGGAAAGAAAAGTGCCAAAATATAAAAGTCATTGTAGATGCAGTCATCAGTGATGGGTACCAGAACCAGTTCATTCCTTTTTTAAAAATAAACAAATAAATAAATAAATAAATAAATAAGACTAGTTACCATTGCACCTGCGCCCAGACCTGGAGCTGGCCCAATACCATCAGGACTCATGACCTGCCCAAGGAGAGCTGAGCACCCAGAAGCCTTCTCCCTTCAGAGCCCATGGGGCCCCAGGAAAGACAAGCTTGAGTCAGAGACAACAAGGTCACTTAACATCACAGATAATGAGATGGCAAAAGACAAGCACAAGAACATAATCAACAGAAACCAAGACACCCTGGCAACATCAGAACCCACAATGGCAAGTAATGCATATCACAAAATATCAGAAAAAAAGAAAACAAAAGAAAACAAAATTTTGACTTAAAATTATACTTCATGTTGATGATAGAGGGTCTAGAAAAGCACATGAATAACTTGCATAAAAATATAGGAGGACACAGGGAAAAAAATACAAGCCCTTTTGAAATTGCAGCAAAACATGAGCAAAGAGAGGAGGGAACTGAACAAATCCATACAGGATCTAAAAATGGAAATACAAAGAATAAAGAAATCACAAAGTGAGAAAACCCAGGAGATAGAGAACCTAGGATATAGATAAGGAGTCACAGACTCAGGTGTCACCATCAGAATTAAAGGTATGGAAGAGGGCTGAGATTCCCAAATAAAAGGCCCTAGTAAGAATCTTCAACAACATTATAGAATAAAATATCTCTGACCTAAAGAAAGTAATGACAATGGACATACAAGGAGCCTACAGAACTCCAAGTAGATTATACGAGAATAAAAAAAAAATCCTCATAATAGTCAAAATAACAAATTCTCAAAGCAAAGAAAGAATACTAAAAGCAGTAAGGGAAAAAAAGGTCATGTAACATATAAAGGCAGACCAATCAGAATCACACCGGGCTTCTCAATAGAGACTATGAAAGCTATATGATCCTGGACAGACCTCATGCAGACCCTAAAAGAACACAAGTGTCAGACCAAGCTGCTATACCCAGCAAAACTCTCAATCATCATAGATGGAGAGACCAAGATATTTCAAAACAAAACTAAATTTACACAATATCTGACCACAAATCTAGCGATACATAGGATAATGGATGAAATACTCCAACAGAAAAATAAAACTACACATGGGAAAAGCAAGAAAGTAAACTACTTGCAAGAAACCCCAAAAAAGAAAAGCATACAAACATAATTTAACCTCTAACAACAAATAAGAACAGGAAACAACAATTACTATCTTTAATGTTTTTTAACATCAATAAAATCAGTTCACCAATAAAAAGATATAGAATATCACAATGGATGCATAAACCAAACCCAGCATTTTGCTGCATACAGGAAACACATCCCAAGAAAAGTCAGAATGAAAACACAGCATACCCAAACCTATGGGATGCAATGAAAGCAGTGCTGAGAGAAAAACTCAGAGCTCTGAGTGCCTCCAAAAAGAAACTGGAGAGAGTATACACTAGCAACTTGACAGCTCAACTGAAAGCTCTAGAACAAAAGGAAGAAGATACGACCAAGAGGAGTAGAAGGCAAGAAATAATCAAACTCAGAGCAGAAATCAAACAAAGAGAGACAAAATGAACTATACTAAAAATCAACAAAGTGAGGAGACGGTTTTTTTGAAAAAACATCAACAAGTTGGATTAACCCTCAGGTAGACTAGCTTCATGGCGCAAACAAAATCAGAAATGAAAAGGGAGGCATAATAGGAGAGACTGAGAATGTTCAAGAAATTATTAGATCTCAATACAAAAGCCTGTGCTCAACAAAAGTGGAAAATCTAGAGGAGATGGACATTTTTTTCTAGACAGATACCGGGTGCCAAAGGTAAATCAGAATCAGATAAGCTGTATAAATGGTCCCATAATCCTAATAGAAATACAAGCAGTCAGAATTCTGTCAGACCTTGAGAGAAGACTTAATACAAATACTTTCCAAATTATTCCAGTAAATAAACACAAAGGGAACACTACCCAACTCATTTTTGAAACCAAAATTATGCTCATATATAAACCACACAAAGACCCTAAAAGGAAAAAGAACTTCAGACAAATCTCCCTCATGAACTTTGATGCAAAGATACTCAATAAAACTGCCCCCAATGTTTTAATATGAAGAGATTCCTATCTGATATTTGACTTCTGCAAATTGTAAAATAACATGTTGTTTTAACTTCCTAATACTTATAATGATTTTATTGCACAGATAGAAAATGGAAAAAATTCTATTTCAAAGGAAACTTGCTTAGTTATATTAGCACAAGGCAGTATATGTAGTCAGATATATATCAGTAAATACTCATAAAGAAATATTGATGAATAGTTATCTCATTAAGAATATATAACAATCTAATACTAGTGCATGCTGTTGCATCCCTGAGATTGTGACACATAAAACAAAAGGATGATTATTCCAAATTGGATGATAGCCTGGAGAACATGGTAACATTCAAGCCTGGTTTTGGGACCATTTCTCCTTATCTAAAGTTTTTTGTTTTTCTTGCCCCATGTGTCCACACCCATCTCACACTAGATTCCCTTTACCTCTCATGCCCATGTATTCAGTTTTCTTCCTGTGTCTCTTTTCCTCACCACACTTACATTCATCTTTTTAACATTCCTGCAGATATAGAGACAGACAGATAGGAAGACAGATGACTGTGATACACCTTGAGATCCAGGGTTTGCCAAAGAGAGATGGAGGGATGGGGAAACAAGGTATAGAGTGGGAAGGAGAGAGAACATGTGAGAACAGACAGAAATATGAATATAAAAATTGGTCACTATAGATATATCTTGGCATGACATGCCTGCTACAAACTCCTTCTCCCAGAAGCTGTGATCACTCGCACAATACTTACACAATATTAATCAATAAAGATCCCATCCTGGACATACGGATAGCAAAAGGCCTCTTGACATCTCACCCCAGCTGGGGAGATTGCTAATTGGGGCCTCAAGGGAAGGAAAGTCTCTTTTATTTCAGACATGTCCCAGGATATATTCCCCATACTTCAGTAGATGAACTCACAACCATAAAACAGACCTACTTGGAGTCATTGGGCTAAAAAAATAAATATTTTAAAAGGAGGGAATAGAGTTTGAAGGGAGATACTGTGGAGGTTTCCTAGGAGAAGTTGGAGATGGAGAATGAGAGGTAGGAATGATCAATAATTATATGCATGTATAAAATTTTCAAAGAATTATCAATAAAAATTATAATAAAGTACTAGTAAAATGTTTTAATACTAAGGAAGGAAACCATTGTCATTTGAGAGATCAGTATTGAGGACTCATTACAGGGAAAGATATTGAATTATAGCTTCACCCTCACATCTTTTATATAATTCAAATGGCATAGATTTCCATGAAGATACATGCATGTTATGTACTCATTAATAAATTATTACGTGATCTGGTATTGTTTGGGGGGAAAGTACTGAAGCCTTGACAGCCAGAAGAATGGAAAAAGGTGACATTCGGAGGTAGGAAGTTTGGAGGAGCCTCCAGAAAGCACTAGAGACAGGACATAATGGGGGTATATAAAATGCCCTACGTGGGGAGTGGGAACATGTAGAGCCCACTTCCAACAGAAAGATGGGCATTGATTTAGGGACCCCACAGTCAAAACTCTGATCCATAGTTGTTCTTGTCTGAAAGAAATGCAGGGGTGAAATGGAGAAAAGTCTGGTGTGCGATGCAGCCCAAGGGAAGGCACCAAGGCCTTAATCTATTCCTGAGGCTATGGGGGGCTCACAATATGGACTGTCATGGCCACCCTCTGAAAGACACAACAAGGAACTGAAAGAGTCAGATGAAGATTATTTGCACCCAACTAATAGACAGAAGCTACTGATCCCTGAGGTTGAATTAGGGAAAAACTGGATGAATTTGAGAAGGAGGGCAACCCTGTAAGGAGACTGGAGGCCTCAGTTTATCTGAACCCCTGAGATCTCTCAGACACTGGATCACCAACCAGGCATCATACACCAGCTGACATGAGGCCCCAACACATATACAACAGAGGGCGGCTAGGTTGGTGTTCAGTCTGAGATGCACCAAACCCTCAAGTGACTGGAGGCCTCGGGGAGTTTAGATGTCTTCTGTCAGGATGAGTGGGTTGGAAACATCCTTTTGGAGACTGTGGGGTGGGACTTAGAACAGTCCAAGGGTGGACAGGAGGAAAATAAATCTGGAGTGTAAAAATTATAAAAAAAAAAAAAAAATACACAAAACAGAACATGACTGAAAACTAAAAAAAAAAAAAAAAAAAAAAAAAAAAAAAAAAAAAAAAAAAATGAAATAAAAACATCTTAAATTACAAATCCTTTCCAATACAATAAAGGACAATATTTTGAGAACCTTTGATTTGATAAAGAGTTATTATATATATGGCCTAAATGTAACTTGTACAATTGTTAGCAAAGACTTCCTCAAAATTAGAAACAATTGTTTGCTTAGTCTTGTCAACAGAAAATAGAATCAAGTGGTTACACAAAGATGTTTCAAAGTCATGTTTAGAAAAAAAAAAAATCCCTTAAAATGGATCAGGGGAAACAGTAAATTAAAATGGGAGGGTAGCTCACCAGCTGAGTGAGTGCTTAGCATGTGCTATTTATTATACTTTTTCTATGCTGACTCTCACCACATGTCCCCCACCTCCTGGCCAAAAAAGGTAAAAGCAAAAAGTGACATTTCACTGAAGAAGGATCATAGCCAGTCAATAAATAGGCACATGGAGAAAAATTACCATCAATTAATACCAGGTAGTTGATAATTAAAAACAATTCTGAAATGCTACAGCATAAATATTAAACATAAAATAAACAATAACGTTGTAATGCAAAGTAGTATGTAATAGTGCCAAGAATTAGACCCCCGATAATTGTCAGGAATATAATATAGTTCAGTAATCACAAAATAGTTGGGGATTTTAAAATGCTGAAACAAACGTCAAACTCCAACTAACCATGCAGCATAGCAGTTGTGTACTTAGCCCAGAAAATGAGACCTTATATCTACAGAGAGCAATCTTCTACATAATTGTTCACTGCAACTTTGTTTGTGGAGGTCCCAATATACAGACAAGCTAGTTGTAGGTTTGGACAAAGGACATATGTTTCAGTAACTGTAGGACATTCACACAATGAGATAAAAAGAGACAACATGTTGGCACATGCAGACAAATATTTCAGTAAAACCTGGGGCGTTAGTACCAAGGGATAAGAAGAAACAAACTCTTGATACACCACAGACTTGTGTCACGCTCAAGGGCATCCTACTGAGTAAAACCAAACTCATTTTTAAAAGTTCCTACACTCTTATGTTTCCATGTTTTATGATGGTCTCAATAGAATAGAGTGATAGAAATATAAAATGTGGTTGATCTTTATTGTATAATAGCATTTGGGAGAAGAACTGAGTTTCTTTCTTAGGACTTGGGACCTGTTAAAAATTTTATGTAATGGTGGTCATACAGATAAACATGTGAGGAAAAACATTTGATCTCAGCCAACACATTTTAGTAATGCTATTTCTTTTGTTACTTTAGTTCTTTGAGATGGGGGTCTCTGATATCACTCTAGTGGAAATCTTCTGCAGCTACCTCTCCCTCACAGGCGTCAGCCGCTATGATGTCCAGTTTCCCAGTTCCACGGGATCTTTAGGAATTACCCTCTTGTCAGGGTTAGTTGACAACCTTGTGAAACCTGGACAAAAATTCAGAATTCTCATGCTGTAGTTTAGATTTACAGATTTGTTAAATAATGCATGAGATTTGTCTTAAGTCATTATATGTATGTTATTTTGTTATTGAAAATATTTTACTATTATGTTACTGAAAATTGTTTTTTCTCATGTTCTTATCTAATTGTATATGAAACAAACATTTTATTTAAATGAAACATCATTTCGTCTTAGTGTACATTTACTCCAGGGAATTTGTTGAGGCAAAAATTATATTAACTGGGGGAACATGGCCATAATATTTTATATGTTTGTGTGAAAAATTACAAACCCAGTTCATTGCACAGTGAATATATACCAAGAATAATTCCATAAATTGACCATTTGTCTATTAACTAAATTTTACACAAATGTGTTGTTTGTATTTTTTTGCGGAGAGATAAAAAAAAGCCTACTCACCCCATGTACAATACATCCTGTGGACCACAGAAGGTACTGATTTTACACCCAAAATGTGTACAGAGAATGGATCAGGTTAGCTGTCACTGGAGCACATGAGACCCCAAAGCAGACACCACCAAAGTGTTTACGCTGACATGGGCATCAACTTTCTCACATGGCAGAGCACAGGCTCAGTGACCCTTTCACACCTCATGTATTAGGATGGCATCTCCTGAAATCACAGGCAGCTAAGGCAGAATTGCATACAGCTGGCAGGGTGAGGCCGCATTGAGCTCATGATCAATCCAAAAATTTTAATGTGAACAGGTGTTGTATTTTGTCATTGAGATTTTAAGCATTTAACGAGATGGATGTGTTATTTTTCCCCTTTGAGTTTGTTTATACAGGGGACGTCATGTTGATGGATTTCTGTGTATTGAGCTATCCATGAATTTGTGGGATGAAGGCCACTTGATCGCGGCGATTGTTTGGACCTGTTTTTGAATTTAGTTTCTGAGAATTTTGTTGAGTGTTTTTGAATTGTATTTCTATGTGGGGTTGATCTGAAGTTTTCTTTCTTTCTAATAGAGATCAGTATAGCACGGGGCTTTAACCAAATCTGAAGATTAATCAATATGTTGATTATGCCCAATAAAGGAGCTTCCTAAAAATATGCAAGCATATATTGCTGACTTTATCACTAGTGTTTGGTTCTGTGATCATGCAGTGCATATACACGTGAAGACATATAAATCACAATTATTGTAGGGAAACATAGTATAACTAGGAACAGGCAGTAGCTGATTAATTGATGGCCATCTTTTTCTCTAATGTGTTCTCCGCTTTCATATGCACCAGAGTTCAGCGTAGGGATGGTGAACACACACACCATGTTCTGGTCACTGGTAATACACACACACACAGTGTTCTTGTCACTGGTGATGCACTCACCGTGTTCTGGTCACTGGTGATACACACACCATGCTCTGGTCACTGGTGACACACACACACACACACACACACACACACGTGTTCTGGTCACTGGTGATACACACACTGTTATCTGGTCACTGGTGATACACACACCGTGTTCTGGTCACTGGTGATACACACACCATGCTCTGGTCACTGGTGACACACACACAGTGTACTAGCCAATGCACAAACAGATTATAACATATAATTACACTCTTGTGTGTAAGAGTGTAGGTGGGGGCTGAGACACAGTTGACTTGTTTCTCATTCTTCCTTAGTTATTTCTCACAGATTTACATGCCACACAGGAAAGGATTCTTGGAGGCTTGACAATTCACCATCCTTTGTAAGTCGATTGACAGACAGCCCAGAGGAAACACTTCTGTGAGGACCAATTCCTACTAAATATCACTGACATCGCTAAAGTACAGACATTGGAATATTGATTTTTTGGCAGCGATTCTGGGGGACAATAAAACAAGTAAGAGATGTGGGGCTGAGGAATAGCGTGTTCTCTGCTATTGTCCTTAGATTTGATTTAATACTTGGTTAATTTTTAAGTGTGACTTGCTGTGAGGGGGGAAGAACGATCCCTCAGTTTTCCTCTGACACCTCCCTCTCTCTGTGTAAATGTCTATGACAAGTGTTCCCACCATTAGTCAGGCGCTCTCACACAGACATTAAGCAAATGGGATGGGTGGGTCTTAATGTTTAAAGCTCCAGAACTGTTAGTAAATAAATAGCATCTTTTGATTGATTTATTTCCTAGGCTCAACTATTTTATAAGAGCAAAATAAAAACTGCATACTTGCAAAAAAATAAAAAAAAAGGAGTCTAGCAAAACCTTCACACAACCACTCAGAATAGTTGATATTTGTTGGGATTTAGTCAGCCTCCGAAAATCTCAAGGGAGGATTACACTGTACTTGTATTGTTTCCCTTGTTATAAGTTACAGTTTCAGTACCACCAACTTCAATTTCAGTTTCAGGAACTTTGTATCTTCTCAAAATTCTCAAAATTTATGTATTATCCATAAAATAATACACAATTAAAATAGGAAAACTAATAAAACATATTAATATCTATACTTAATTAGAAAAATTGATTAGGGGATCTTATGTGAGGTTGTACCAATTAATAAAGCTTCTCACTGAGGATCTGCATAAATATTATCATTGCAAGAAATCTTCAGGAAATTAATTTTGACACATACAATTGATAGACATATAAAATTTGATAGAAATAGCCATTGGTTACGAAGTTAACAATACTGATTAGGAAATATTGTGTTGGCATCAAAAATCAATTAACGTAAGTTGGCCATGTTTCCCATTCAAAGTCTCATTGTTCTGTTCTCATGCTCCAGATTAAATAAAAACGTCTTGTATTATTCAAGTTTTCAGAGGAATCACAGTGTGGAATTTAGCACATGTAGTATTATTTGGGCCATGGTTATAGTATATTAATTCCTGAAAATTCCTAGAAAATGATATGATTTATATTTAGTTTTCTTCTCATACTTCTCATGAAATTTGTTATTGGTGTTGTAGATCAAGGAAACATTTGGGACAGTATCTTTCAATTAACAATATTAGTTCATTGCTTAATTTATAGACAATCAAGGAAATCAGTCAAAAAATAATTTTTTGAAGACAGTACTTTCCAAATAACTTTGGTGACTTTTAAATGATCCTATTGTAATAAGAATGAAGGGCTTTACAGACCTATCAGCACAAAACCCTAAATTCCCAGGGCTTTCCTGATGTTGTTTTTGCAAAATACTAGTCAGTATTATTAATTCAGTTTCCTGCTTTCCAAAGCTGTCTGGGGCAGATAAAGTTGATTTCTACAATAGAATTTTCAGAAGACTCTTAGGCTCACAGAAAACCTGAAGATAAAGGACTGATTTCCCCTGGATTCTTTGTGTTCACAAAAGAACAGCCTGTACTGTGCCTATCACAGTGACACGTTCATTACTACTGGGTAAACTACCAACACATATTTATCATCCAAAGACAATAGTTTAATTGTTGCTCTTTGGCTGCAGAGGTTTTCAACCCCATTAGAGCAACATCAACCAACCAGAGCCCTCAGAGCTCCCAGGAACTAAACCACCAACCAAAGAGTACACATGCAGGGACACCTGGCTCCAGCCTTTGGGATCCAATAGGAGATTCCCTTGGTCCTGTGAAAGTTCAATTTCCCCAGTGTAAGGAAATGCCAGGGTGGTGAGGTGGGAGTGGGTGGGGACTCACACTAACAGAGGATGGCCTTGTGTCCTTCAATAGGAAGATGAGCCCTTGGTCCTGTGAAGTGTCACAGAGATAAACAGGGTAGCATTTCCAGTGATCCTTCTTTTAATTGGCATCGTGCATACATTTAGGTCTTCTTGTGATGTGATAGCCTTTTGTTGGCAGCCATAGCTATTAAGAAACTATTGCATAAGACAGTACACAGAATTTAGAGACATGTTACAATCTCACTGATACATTCGCCCACTGCTGGATGTCTTATAATATAGGCTGCTTAACCAGACCTGGATCCTAGATGGTGCAATATTGAACTACAAGGCAAGATGCTTCTTTAATATGACAGTAGCATGGCCTGGCTACCAACATTCTGGTCAGACTGGAGACCTTTGTCATAGAGGCAATTTAGTCCTGGCAATGTTCAGAAGTCCATGGATGGGAACATTGTAGGGCCTACAATATAACTTACTAGTTTTTTTTTTTTTTTTTTTTTTTTTTTTTTTTTTTTTTGCTACATGGCCATGCTGTTAAAGGACCTTCTAAGTACATATTTCTTTAGGTTTGTACCCATATACCTGAGGTTCTTCCATAGATAATTTGCAATTCGGGTAGGTACATCTCCTAATGTGCGCTAGTTTATAGCCGGGTGCCAAAAGGAGGCAACAAAGTCAGAGCTAGCCTGTAATCTCACTTCTAAGAATCCCCCATGAAGACCAAAAGGCACAAGCATTGCCTGTTACATGGGGCCTAGGTGGTTCGAAAGCATGCTCTTTGGTTGGGAAGCTCAGTGTCTGGGCCACCATGGCCCTGTGTCACTTGACACTGTAGGCTGTTCCCTCAATCTCTGTCCCAGCCTTTTCACTGCGCATCTTGTAGGCAGCACAGGTTCTCATTTAAAAGTATTGTGGCTGGGCTGGTATCCCAGTCTCTCTACTGGAAGTTAAGCCAGTTACAGGCTCCAAGTCCCCCATTTCTAGGCATCTACTGAGACTATCCTTGGTACAAGGATTCTATATCATTCGAGAGATCCCCCAGCCCCAACCATTATCCTTTTATCCTTACCTTACAGTGAATATCCACTGATTGATGAGAACAGACTGTGTTTGTGTTTCAGCTCCTGTGCCAGTTCCTTCCTTGCTCAAGCCACGGGTCCTGTTGCATCTGTGTGAACACAGAATATTGATTAAATTTCTGTCCTTCTTTAGAATGTAGATCAAATATTTATTAAATTTCTATTTAGAATGCCTTGGTTGTTTTCTCTGTGTATATATCTGTGTTCTACTTTCTCACCTCATATGTCACCAGACAGGTCCAACCTAATGATTATCACTATCTCCAAATAAAGCCACAGTTTATAGTTTTATATATATTTTAATTTGAAGTGATACAGTTCACCTTTTAAAAATATGGGTAATCATTCAATGTCTATGAAAATCCAAAAGAGCTCACTGAATGCTGTGTGCTTTCTAGGCTAAGCTATACATACCAAAATCCCACAGTATTGTTCCTAAAATCAGGAATTGTTTGATCTATAAAGTCCTATAAAATTTTTGTTGACTAGACCTAGTGTAGGTAGATGTACAGACAAATGATACTGTAGGCCTGGATTCCTCAATCTTCTGTCCTCAGGGATTTCTCCTTCACATACTTTGCAGGGCTTCTCTTCCACACACTTTCCACCAAAAGGCCCTTGGTATTTTCTCCATAGACACTGAACTGCATTAGGAGGAGGCTTTAAGCTAAGATTTTGTATCTACTTATTTGTAGAACCTTCTCACTTTTTTAACTGAAGTGCTTTATTCCAACTTTTTTTTTTTATTTTTGAAATACGATCTTGTGTAGCCCAGCCTGGCCTCAAACTCACTGTGTAGGTGAGAATGACTTTAATGTGCTCTTCTTCCTGCCCATGCATCATGAGTGTTAAAATTACAAGTGTCTGCTCTCATATTCAACATTATGACAGGTATTTTTTTTAAAGAAGCATTGATAGCAAGTTGGAAAGATAGCAAGGTAGGCCTGCTGAATTCTTCTTTATCTAGCCTTCATCTCAGAGCTGAGGTACACATTGTATAATTGTAATTTAGCATTCAAACAAAGAGAGTAACAGAACAATTGTTGTATAGACTTCTTCCACTCTATCATGGGTAAGCAGATATGCATGTACATCACATTCAATATATATTTTGGAAAGGCTGACTTATGTCTGAAATCTCATGGTTGTTCGAGAGCTTGGGGCTAATCTAGGCTGTGTATTAAGTCTCATGCTAGTTGGAATGAAAACAAAATCAAAACACAGCATTTCAAAAGTCCATGATAAATAGGGGCTATAATAAGCTTTTTATAATTATGTTATGTGCATTCAAACATATTCAAAGCTATATTCAAAGTCACGTTCATTTGAAATCTTCAAAAGATATTCCTGTCTTAGTCACTATTCTGGTATTGTAAAGAGCCATCATGACCACAGCAATCCTTGTACAAGAAAACATTTAACTGGAGGCTTGATTATAGTTTCAGATGCTTAGTCTGTTATTATTATTATTATTATTATTATTATTATTATTATTATTATTATTTGTTGTTGTTGTTGTTGGTGGTGGTGGTGGTGGTGGTGGTGGTGGTGGTGTCATTGTTGCTGCTGCAGTTGGAAGCATGGAGGCATGCACACACATACCCCTGGAGTGGAGATCTTTAAATCCTGATCCACAGGGAGCAGGGAGAGAACCTGGGAGGACATGAGCTTTGGAAACTTTGAAGCTCACCCGAAATGATGCACTTTCTTTTTAAAGTCCACACAGAAAAGGGGTGGGGAACAAGCTGTGTAGTCACCAATAATCTGTTTGTGTAAACTCATTTTCCCAGATGAGAAAGCCAGTCAACTAGAAGTCTGTTGGTAAAAATCCATAGGCAATGACTCAGTGAACTCTTTGTTCATAACTGTGAGAGTGAAGGCCCTGTGTAGTTACTCTGGCCTGAGCAACAGTTTGGCCTGGATTCTAATGTTATATTCCTGCAGCTATCCATCAACTTCCCAAGTAATCATGGGAGGACAGAGCACATAGTTCCAATCTATGTCTACACAGATACCAAGTACACTCATATTTCTTGCCCCTCATTTGAGACATGCCTTTATGCAATTTGAGTCACAAAACCTGTAGCTGATAAATTTCTGGGGGGCCCAGGAGGTGGTGGTTACCTTTAATCTCAGAATTTAGAATGTAGGAGCAGATAAACCTTTGAGTTCAAGCACAGCCAAGACTACACAAAGAACCCCATCTCAAAAACAAAGCAAAGCAAAGCAAAACAGAACAATATCTATCCCTGTGGGGCTATTGAAAGTTGTGAGAAATCATTGGTGAATTGGTTTACAATGAGACAAAATTTTGCAAGACACAGTAGGTAAGGTCTTGTAAGCTAAGACCTGAATGTGAGGGATAAGATAGGGCTTCAGAGATGACACAACTAGGACACCCCCAAGTCCACTGTTTTTCTCATTCCTGACTACTTAAGCAGTAGCTTTCTACACAACAGAGTTATGATGAAAGTTAGCAATCCAGACATCTTGGCCAGAAAGTAAGGGTTTAAAACATGACTTCTAGGCCACAGGAAGCATTATGTTAGCAGAGGCCTCTAATACCTTATTACCAATGTCACAGACATCTTAGGTGAGGAGTGGGTATCTGGGTAGTTCCACCATGTTTTTTCCATGAGAGAAATAAAGAGTTGTTCAATCTTAAAGTAAGACAAATGCAGAGACAGCTAAGTCACCAGACTAGAGGGAGGTTATAGCCACTAACAACAGGAAAGTGAAGGGTCAGGTAGAGCTGTCAAGGGCTGCAGATTCAGGGACCCTGAGAGCAGTTGCTGCCAAAAAGCAAAAGCAACAGGAAGTCCTGGGATGCACAGACACAGAGAACAATTGGTTATTACCCCGAAATGAAAACTACAGTTAGAGCTCAGAGGCTCTAGACACAGAAGGTGGAGAAACACCAACCAGAGAGAAAAACAAGAACAAAATCAGCAAATCTTATTAGCACAGCAATAACAGCTCCAAATAAGTGGATGGGTAGAGCCCCAGAGATGGGAGTCTTCCTGAAGGCTCTGTGCAAGACTTCTAGGCTCCCTGCTACTCTGACCTTTCCAATACTTTCCCCTTTCTCCCTCATTTTACTGCCCTCTAGAAATTAGCACTTTGTAATTTTCACAACCTTTAACTGTTGCAAGGAGCAACTTCTCTTAAGGGGCCAGTCCCATTTTTCTAAATTAGTTCTATTTCCTCTGACCTCCTATATTGCATTCCCTCAGAGACCAGGGATTCACACCCACAGCCATTGTACATGGGGGCATAATCATGATGACCGTTTTCTGATGAGAGAGGGATGTGTTTTATGGTTCCAGGCAGAAATGAAGGGCTCTTAAGGGTGTGCCTTTAGGACCAAGGTAAAGGACCTTGATAGGACTCAGATGGCTGCATAGATTCAGAATGTAGGAGAGACATTTGACATTGTAGATATGTCCAGTGATATCCTGTGGATACAAGGTAGATATTCTGGATAACTGTACCTAATTCTGTGCCAGTGATGGCTGAAAACTTAGATGCCTCACTTGACTGGGGAGCATAGGCAGTTAGAACACTGGATTTTATATTATAGTTAAAGAAGTGATTATTTTCCACAGAACAAAGGTTCTACAAAAGTCAAAGATATGGTTATATTTTCTCTTCACGTTCAGGAGGGTTGGCCATTGGCCCATGAGGAAACAGGTCTTCTAAGTTCACAGTGGAGGCACATTCTTGGGAAATCCATTATGTTTGAATTACCCATTCCCCCTACTATTATTTTTCCTCACTTAAAACATTACAGCCTCCATTCCACCCCAAAATAATAAGCTGACTTTATCTTTTATGCTAGCTAGCGAAGTCTTTTCAATCTGACGTGTTCTAGAGATTTCAGGGCCTCCAATTCTCCTCTGGGAGTGTGGGGCTTCCCTGAATATCTCCAAACCCTGGCACTTCAAGATTCTTGTCAATTCCTCCCCACATAATAGAAGGTCTTACCAGGGGCACTGCTGATTCAGGACTACATGCCTGCAGTCACCTTCCAGTGAGGTTCCTGGTCTCCATGCATTTCTCCAAAATTCCATCCTCCTTTGGCTCCCAGAGTGAACACATAAAAATCCAAACCAGATGCTTAAATTATTCTTTATTTAAAAAACACTTTATTTATACATGTGTGTGTCTGTGTGTAGAAAACCTTGGAGTACAGATAGCCTTAAGTGGGAGTTACAGGCAGTTATGAGATATCTGACAAGTGTGCTAGAAACTAAATTTAAATCCTCTTCAAGAGCAACAAGTCCTTTGAACTCTATTTGAAATCCATCTCTCCAGTCACCAATCTCCTTACTCTATTTCAAACTAAATGTGAGCTCTCTATTCAGCTAAGCAGGACTGTGTGGGCAGGGATATGCCTACTTTAATGTATCACCACATCATACTTTGTATATGCAGCTTTTTAAAAGATCCTGCTACTCCCAGTCCTTTGCTCTACTTTGTGGCTTCTAAAGTGTCTCTGTGGTCTGAAACTCTGGCATTAGCACTGACAAACTTCTTAGAAATTCAAATTCTCAGAAAAGCTCCAGATCTAGTGTAGTGCAACTTATTTTGGATATGATGTGGTCATCTGTTGGAGAAAACTTCTAGGGTAGGTTTCTGTCTTAGTTAGGGATTTACTACTGTGAACAGACACCATGACCAGGGTAAGTCTTATAAGGACACCATTTTATTGGGTCTGGCTTACAGGTTCAGAAGTTTGGTTCATTATTATCAAGGCAGGAGCATAGCAGGACAGTGTCCAGGCAGGCATGATGCAGGAGGAGCTAGAATTTCACCTCTTCATATGATAGAAGACTGGCTCTCTTGTGGATAGGAGGGTCTCATTGCCCATCCTTCCAATTACACACTTCCTCCAACAAGCACATACCTCCAAATAGCACCACTCACTAGGCCAAGCATATTCAAACCACCACGGTTCTCTTTTGCATCCAATATGCATTCTGGGAATAAGCCAAGGCTAACTGGCAGTAACAGGGATTTAAGTGGTTCCCTAAATGTATCCTTTAGCAATGCCAGTGGAGGTGTCTTCCACAGTATTTCCCTAGCCATATACTACAATTGCTCACAAGGAAAATGGCAACATTGCCTAGCTAGGTCCCTGATTGACAGCTGCTCTGACTCCAAATCTCACTTACACTACCATGTTACTAAACACCTTTACAAGAATGAGTGGCCAAAGATCACATGCCTGTAGCTATTGGGTGTTACCTAATTGGGATTGGAATATATGGCACATGTGAATAAATAAAACCAAAACTAAGTGAAATAAAACCAAACCATAATAAACTCAAGAACAGAAAACATAGCTTCCAGTATAATGTCTCCATTAATGGAGTAATTTGTTGATCCACATCATCTTAATCTTTTTCTCACCATATTATATGATATTTTGACTAATGCCAACTGCAGCCTAATGGTGTTTTGTTAATATGTACAGCCATTCCCATCTCTCTAGCCACCAAGCATCAAATGTTCTTTTGAAAGTTTCCATGGTCATGGTTTCAGTTCACAGCAGTAAAACCACAATACAGCTATTAAGATGAGTTCCACTTGGAACAATCAGTTCTTGTCCTCTTCAAAATGTTATATTTTAGAATATAGACATCCAAAGAGACACACATTCTTGAGTAAAATGAGATAGTTTTTTTCAGGTGAATTGTTTTCCATGAGAATGTAAGGAAGTATTTTATAGGGGAGTAATTTGTGTATCATGCCTAACACATGTGTGCTAATGGGAATTGTACAGTTTTTTTTCATGTTGGTCTATTTTGTTAAAGATTTATTTATTATATGTTAGTACAGTATATCTGTCTTCAGACAAACCAGAAGAGGGCATCAGATCCCCATTACAGATGGTTGTGAGCCAAAATGTGGTTCCCAGGATTTGAAATCAGGACTTCTAGAGTTCCAGTTTTCTTATCCACTGAGCCATCTCTCCAGGCCAGAATTGTACAATTTTGCTTTAATTATTGGATTATATTGATTGTTTTCCATGATGCTAATGTTTTCAAAATAAGTTTATCAAACTCTATTAAGCCATGTATATCCACAGTGTGTTAATCTTGGTTGTCAGCTTGACTATATCTACAGTTAGCTAAAACCAAAATGTCTAGGCACACCTGTGGAGAATTTGTTCCTTTTATTTTTCTTATTATTTATTTATTTATTTATTTATTTATTTATTTATTTATTTAGGTGTGGGGATTTTTTGTTAAGTAAATCATTTGAAGCGAGAAGGCCCACTTCTAATCGGGATCATTGGGATGGGAACATTGACCTTTAATTCAGATATTTTGAGGCAGGTATCTGGACCTTTAATATGGACCACACTGTCTGTTGGCATCAAATGTTAAAGGCTTGTAAGAAGGAAACTTGTTCTCCTTCTTTTCCCGCTACCTCTTTGAAAAAATGAATATGATCTGTACATAAATTTCAGCAAGTCCCTTTCTTTACTATCCTTAGAGTTTATGTTTTACCTTCCTGGCCTACACTAAAGACCAGTTGAGACACCCAGAGTTAGGAAATGAATAACTATTTGATTCTTGAACCTGTTGTTGGTAAACAACCACCATTGGACTAGCTAGACTACAACCTGAAAGGCATTCTAATAAATCCCCTCTGAATATATAACATTTCTATAGAGAACCCCAACTAATACAGACTGACACCTGGGACTCTCAATGAGTTGTCTATATCTAAACTCACTCCGGTTTTCCATGGACTGAATGAGATGTTCAGTGTGGGGGATAGAATATATTTTTGTTTTCTCTAGAGGACAGCATTATCAAGAACTGCAATATTGTTTTCATCATAAACTTGGTCTGCTAGAATTCAGGCCCTCCTACAGACAATACCCATGTGAGTCAAACACCAATGCTAACGGCATAGTTGCTACAGAGTAGAGACATGGAAAACACTACACTTTGGCAATTTTGACTATTCATGGCTAACATGTTAGTAATGAAACAGCCCACTGTAAACTGTATAAAGTGTGTATAATAAAAGATGTAAAAAAGAGAAGGCTAATCTAATCACCTAAAAGTGCTTGTTGCTCCTGCAAAGTACCAAAATTCAGTTCTCAGCACACACTTTTGAAGGTTCAAAACCTGGAAGACTAGCTCCAACCTATACAATACATTACCGTGTCCTCTATGGGTACTTGAAGGTGTGTGTGTGTGTGTGTGTGTGTGTGTGTGTCTGTGTGTAAGTTTATGCTTTAATAATTCATAATGTCTGCTGTCTGTAATAGCTCCTTTTGTTTACTGTATCAGCCCAAAACCAGGAGTAGTGGCCAGTGTTTTCATCATAAAAAGGTTACTGTGAGGGTTTTAAGTCCATTGTGCATCATCATAATCTTTGTAAGAACTGACCAATCAGTATCTAAGACAAAGAGAAGGCAGAACTCTCAGGCCTGGTACCAACAGCTCATTTCTTACTGAGATCCTGCAGTGGTCTGAGAGATAAATGGGCAATATTGGTGACCTTTGGGTTTTTCATCATCAACTCACCTGCTGAGTATGTCCTGATCATGTTGGGTACTGGAAAAGATGATAGTTTTGTGTTTAAGCTGATAAGAGAAAATTTCCTTAGAAAGTGTCCAAGGTATAATTATCATGAACTCTCTAGACTGTAGACTATCTACCCTGTAGACTCCCAATACTATAGACTCTCTAGACTACAGACTGTATAGACTATAGATGCTTTAGACTATAGATTTTCTATACTACATAGTCTCTAGACTATAGACTTTCTAATTCCATACCAGGTCAAGAACCAGGTTAAGAACACCTGGTTTGGTTTAGAGCTGTGTCCTTATTTCTTAATTAATCTTTTCCTTTTTTCTTTAGATGTTGACTAAATGTGTCAGGAGATTCCTAGAAATTCAATCTCTTTCTTCTTGAAACCTGTGTACTTGTTTTTGTTTTTTTTTGTAATTTTCTTTGTGATAGATACAAAGAGAAAGGCTTACATTCCCCCATGATATTCTCAAACCTTAAACAAAGAGAAATGTAGTAGTTAGCTTGTAGCATAAATATTTTGTTTAGTAAAAGGAGGAGGAATTGAGGGCTACCAAGGTCGCTCAACCACTTGCTGCAAAGACTAATGAACCACGTTCAATCTCTGAAACCCCTATGGTGCTTATGCTTGTGATTTCCATAGGTAAGCTCTCTCTCTCTCTCTCTCTCTCTCTCTCTCTCTCTCTCTCTCTCTCTCTCTCTCTCTCTCTTTCCCTCTCTCTCACAAACACACACACATACATACACACTGTCTTTAAAAAAGAAACAGTTATTGGAATGTGTTAATGAAACAAAATAGAACTTCTAAACGCACATCAATGTATATGTCAGGATATAACATAAGGTCATGTGAAATATGATAATGTGGAATATGATAAGGGAGACACTGAAAATCAACTTGTGTCTCAAAGCAACTTTATTTGACTATGACATGTAGAATTTATATTTCAGAAACCCACAGACAAAAAAGTGAGAAGGCAGTAAAATGAGGTCTCTGGGTTGACCTGATTATGTGATTTCATCTACTTTTTCAGGCTTTCTCTGTTGCCTTGAGGACACTGAATATTACCAGTCATGGATAAAGAAAATCCTGAAGCTGTTCACAGTCCCCCAAAGCAGAACATGGAGATGGTTCCCCCAAAAAAGTTGAAATGCCAGAAGCACTTCAAAAATATTCTGATACACTTGATTGACAGGCAAGTGGGGAAGCCCAGAAATGATATGGATTTGTTAGAATGGGCATGGACACTAACCTAAACTACTCCCTTTAAAATAGAGTGGCCATTGCAAAATTCATGTTAATGTCTTCTCGAATTACATGTCTTAAAGAGAAGTAAAGCAAAAAGCCACTCTGATGTTTCAGTCATTAAACTAGTCTTCATTGCAACTGCGTTTGGTACATTGTGTGTTTCTTGAATTGGCCTTCATGGGTTGCATTGGGCAGGATACTGTACACACCTTGATATTTCTTTTAGGATTTCAGATGCGATAAGGGTGGGAGGTTGCATTGCACGTTATGTTTCTTGTGTTATTTGTGTTATATGTAATTGTGAATGCATAATTCTCTGGCACATAGCCATTCAGTACTAAAGACTCCTTTCATTGTCCATTTTACAAAGATATTGACTTCATCCCATTTTAAAACCCAACTGACCACTCTGGGGAAATGACACACTGGTGAGAGCAAAGAAGAGGTAGGGTGGGATTTTAGAATATATGCCCTTTAGAGTTGATCTTTATTCCCAGAGATTCAAATAACAATGAATGGGAAAGAATTCCTTTGACTAAAGGACATATAACTAATGTAGTCACTCCCAACCAAAAAGCTCTATCCATGAATGAATGTGCTTAGAAAAGCATATCCACTTTGAGAAATTCAGAATGGGAATGGTGTAAGAAATTGGGCATAAACAAATGACAAATTGTGGAGAGCAACACTTCAGCATCTGTCTAGACTGTTACTTTATTAGAGGTTAAAGATAGGTGTCAGTGTTGTCACCAAATTTTTCTATGTCCCTATTTCTCAACTAGGAGTCTATAGTCATCAGTTCTAAGACAAGAGTAGCTTACTTGTTCTTTATAGTCAATGAGAGCATGGATAATGGATTTGCTCATGGTTTCTGGTGACAGCAGAAACCACAGACATCCACATGGTCTCAAATCCCTGTTGGGGGTTGCAACTTAGTAAGGACTCATTTTTTTGAATATTGCAAGTTTGATTGTGCTCCGGGGAGTAGAAAGTGAACAAAATTGGACTTGATTTTTTTTCGTATCCTTTTTTTTTTTTTTTTATTTTTGTGCGGGGAAGCTACAAAGTTGGGGGACAGACTGGAGAGTACTGGAAGGTGAGTGTAATTGAGATGCATTATGTGAAATTCTCATATAATAAAACTATTATTAGAAAAAGATGACCAATCATAGATATGTTTGTTCATTGAAACACATATGTGGCAATATTTGAAGAGAGGATATAGTGATTTCGAGAAGGTATGGATCAGAAGATCAATCATGGGAAGGGTAGGAGAGAGAAGGAAAAAATATGTCATTATATTTTCATTAAAAATTTAAAAAATAATAGGTGGGTTTAGAATGATGGCTCATTGATTTAGAGCCCCGTTTTTTTCCCACAGGACCTGTCTTTGATTCTACCAGGTCATGTGGTTCACAACTGCCAGTAACATTAGACCCAAAATATCTGAAACACTCTTCTGGCCACAGTGCTCACACACAAACACACACACACACACACACACACACACACACACACACACACACACACACAGAGAGAGAGAGAGAGAGAGAGAGAGAGAGAGAGAGAGAGAGAGAGAGATACTATTCCATTCCCTGCATATATGCTAGATGATGACAATTTTACCTTATTCCCTGCTAGCTTTCCTATGTTTGCCCATTGTCCCTATAACATCTCAAATTCACTCCATCTTCTTTATTCATTCATATGAATAAATAAACCTCAATTACATATATGTATGTATATTAAATGACATAATAAATGACAGGAGGAAACAGAAATCCAATAACTGGATTGACTGATGGATTAGGTAAGTGTAAACCATAAGAAAAGGGAAAGTTCAGAACATTCCACCATTAAAATGAAGACATCTTGTAAACATCACTCCATTATGTAAAGTGACATTTGAAAGGTGAATGTGTAAAAAAAAGAAAAAAGAAAAGAAAAGAAAGAAAGCTGAATGTATAGTTGTGGACTTTTTATTCCTATCATTTTAGAGACTGAGTTAGGGTAAAACTGCGCTTTTTGAGAGTTTAGCCCTTATAGTGAAAATATAACTTAGAAAAAAGAGTCCAAAACCTGGCAGTGGAGGTGTACCCTTTTAATACCAGCATTAGTTAGGCAGAAGCAGACAAATTTTTAAGTTTGTGGCTAGCCTGGTCTATAAGAATTATTTGCAGGACAGCCAGGACTACAGAGAGGAACCATGTCTCAAAAAAAAAAAAAAAAAATTACAAAGGAAAAAAAAAAAAAAAAAAAACAAAAGGAAAGTAAAGACAGGAAGAAAGGAGGGGTGGAGTCCTAGAAGATTGTATTTTTCTCCCCCCCCCCACCCCCATAGAACACTTCTTCACCTCTTTCTGGCTCTGTCCTTATGCCTACAACCCAGTAACAGTCAACCTTTGCCCTCCTATTCTAAATCTTTCTGAATCCTTATCATGCATTAACATAACATTAACTCTCTGGTCATCTTCCATCCCTCCCCATTATCTGTCTGGGCTCTAATTGTGCAGAGAACAAACACAAGTTTCAATCTATCCTCAGAGATGCATGTTGTACCAGGGACAGTTTGAAGAATATACTAGAGTACTCCCAGGCCTGTGACACTGGCTGGAGATGGTCAGTCAAAGACTCACTAGGAGGGAAAGGGGAAAGATTTGAGGATGAGGAAATGAAAGAGGAAGGAGACAAATGAGAACCAGAGATCTTAGAACAAGCCTCCGCCACCCCAAGGCTGCCCAGGACACAGAGACTGCATCTAATTTTATTTTCCAGATCACATCTATTTGTGTGTATGGTGGCTGAAGCATGGGCACTACTACACAGAAGAAGTGGCATAAGTCTCCCTAAAAGGATTTGAATTGAAAATGGTGCCAATTTTAAAGAGCACACATTCCACACTGCCATGTCTAAAGCCCCTCAGTACTGAGAAAACAAAAATGTTATTAGTCTTCAAATAGAGAGAGATGGGGGCTTTGTCACTGATAAGTTCATGAGATAATGAGATAGATTGAGGTGACTTAGAAGGTGTTGGGGAAACTAGAAGTGAACAACTGTGGGAATATTTGTGTTCACAAACAGATCTGTACATGCCCTACCAATCTCAGAATCCTAGTTGCAATATTGTTGTCAAGTATAGTAAGGGACTGGTGAAAATCCAGGGAAGCAGATAAAGATAAAACTCAGATATATTTCAACTGCATTCAAGTATGTAATTATTTCCGCTTCTCCCACACACGGCCTTGATTCTTACTGTGTATCCCTGGCTGTCCAGGAAATCAGATCTGTTGACCTCTTTCTAAATGTTTAAAGACTGGTGAGTTGGAGATCTAGGCAGCCAGGGAGCAGAGAGATCTCTGCTGAGTGCACATGGAAAGCACACCCCTGCCCTGCCCAATCCAGGGACCAGGAACACAACATTGGAACATCTGTTCCAACCCGGCGACTTCAGGGCACAGAACAGGGCACGGCCCATCTGCCACCTGGACCAGTGGAGATCGAGGGACACAGACCAGATACAAGGGAAAAGAAAGAACATATCACTGACAACAAAATGGCAAGAGGAAAGCAAAAGAGTATATCCAAAGGAAACCAAGACAACCTAGCAACACCAGAACCCAGCTCTCCCATAATAGCAAGCATTGGAATGCCAAACACTCCAGAAAAAGAAGATGCAAACCTGAAATCATACCTCAAGATGCTGATAGAGATACTTAAACAAGAAGGGGAGGAAAAGCAAAAAGATTCAGAAGCTTTTAAAGAGGAAACAAGAAAAACACTCAAAAAACTCAAAGAACTAGAGGAAAACAGAACCAAAGAGATGAAGGAATGGAAAAGGGAATTTAAAACAGAAAATGACAAAATAAAGAAAACTCTAAAAGAGATAAACCTAGAGGTAGAACACTTAAAAAAGAAATCAGGAGTCACAGAAGAAGGCATTTCCAATAGATTACAAGAGATCGAAGAGAGAATTTCAGGGGCAGAAGACAACATTGTAAACATAGACAAATCAGCCAGAGAAGATGCAAAAAACAAAAAGCTCCTAACCCAAAATGTCCAGGAAATCCAGGACACAATGAGAAGACCGAACCTAAGAAAAATAGGAATAGAAGAGGGATAAGAGTATCAACTAAGAGGCACAGTAAATATCTTCAACAAAATCGTAGAAGAAAACTTCCCAACCCTCAAGAATGAGATGACCACCAGCATAAAAGAAGCCTTCAGAACTCCAAATAGATTGGACCAGAAAAGAAATACCTCCCGACACATAATAGTCAAAACATCAAGTGCCCAAAGCAAAGAAAGAATACTAAAAGCAGTAAGGAAAAAAGGTCAGGTAACATATAAAGGCAGACCAATCAGAATCACACCTGATTTCTCAACAGAGACTATGAAAGCTAGAAGAGCCTGGACAGACATCATGCACACCCTAAGAGAGCAAAATTGCCAGCCCAAGCTGATATACCCAGCAAAACTATCAATCACCATAGATGGAGAGATGAAGATATTTCAAGAGAAATTAAAATTTACACAATATCTGACAACAAACCCAGCACTATGACAAATTATATGTGGAAAACCCAATACAATGAGAGAAAATACATCCTAGTAAAAACAAGAAAACTCCTAAACAAGAAACCACCTGTGGGGCAGATGTAGCACACATTTATAGGGAAAATATAGGGAGTTGGTTATTCCTTTTTATCCAGTTTTCATTCCTATTTCTATCTTTCCTCGAGTCTTTTTTTCTTTTCCTTTTTTCTACTTCTCACACACCATCGTCTCTATCTTTACAACACCAAATGGAATATTTCATGTAATAGAGAGATTTTGTTTAAGATTACTCCATTTTAAATTTATTTTTCTAAATAAACACAGATAGAAGAACAAATGTTAAGCATTTTTACATAAATGTATAAGAATACATTTTAGTAAGTGCTTTGCATTTTTTTTAAGGTTTGATATTCTGCATTAAGGTCTTAATAGTTACAATGAGCAAAAAGTACATGTAAATCAGGATGTAACCCAGAAGTAGTCAAAGTTTTCTTGGTGGGTGAGGATTGAGTATAATATTTTATTTATTTATCTTGAATTTCACAGTCTGTGAGTTTTTTCTGGGGTAGGCTGAGCTTTCTGGGTTTAGTATCCCATTATCAATGACTGCATATTATGTCTGTTCTTTTGTGACTGGGTTATCTCACTCAGGATGCTATTCTCTAGATGCAACCATTTTCTTAAGAATTTGGTGAAGTCATTGTTTCTGATAGCTGAGTAGTACTTCATTGATTAAATGTACCACAATTTTTGTATCCATTCATCTACTGAAGGGCATCTGGGTTTTTTCCAGCTTCTGGCTAACATAAATAGTGCTGCTATGAACATTGTGGTGCATGAGTCTTTGTTGTATATTGGAGTGCCTCTGGGGTATATGCCCAGAAGTGGAATAGCTGGATTTTCAGGTAGTACTAAGTCCAGTTTTCTGAGGAATCGCCTGACTGATTTCCAGAGTTGTTTTATCAGTTTACAACCCCACCAACAGTGGAAAAGTGTTCCTCTTTCTCCACAGCCTCTCCTGCATCTGATGTCATCTGACATTTGGATCTTGGCCAATCTGACTGGTGTGATGTGGAATCACAGGGTTGTTATGATTTGCATTTGCCTGATGGCTATGGATTTCCAGCACTTCCTAGATGTTTCTCAGTTATTGGATTTTCCTCAATTGAGAACATTTTGTTCATCTCTGTACTGCATTTTTAATAGGGTTGTTGGGTTATCTGGTGTCTAGCTTTTTATATTCTTTGTATACCTTGGATATTAGGCCTCTATCTGATGTGGAGTTGATTATGATCTTTTCCCATTCTGTTGGCTGCTGTTTTGTTTTCTTTACACTGTCCTAAGCCTTACAGAAACTTGCAATCTCATTAAGTTTCATTTGTTAATCTTTGACCTTAGAGCAGGGGCCATTGGTGTTTTGTTCAGAAAATTATTTTCCTATGCCTAAGAATTCTAAGTTTTTCCCTATTTTCTCATCTAATAGTTTCAGTGTATCTGGTTTAATGTGGATATATTTGATCCACTTACACTTCAGCTTTGTACAAGGAGATAAGAAAGGGTCTATTTTCATTCTTCTGCATGCTGAGTGCCATTTGGACCAATACCATTTGCTGAATAAGCTGTCATTTTTCTATTGAATATTTACAGGTCCTTGGTCAAAAATCAGGTGACCCTATATATGGGGCCTCATTACGGCGTCTTCTATTCTATTCCATTGATCCATGTGCCTATTTCTGTACCAGTCCCACACAGTTTTCATCAGAATTGCCTTGTATTATAGCTTGAGGTCAGGGATAGTGATTCTCGCAGATGTTTTCTTGTTTTTGAGGATGGATTTCGCTTTTCTAAGTTCTTTGTTATTCCAGGTGAAATCGCACATTTCTCTTCCCAACTCAATGAAGAACTACATTAGAATTTTGATGGGGATATCATTGAATCTGTAGATTGCTTTCGGTAAGATGTTCATTTTTAGAATGTTGATCCTTCCATTCCATGAGCATGGGAGATCTTTCCATTTTCTGAGACTTTCCTTGATATCCTTCTTTAGAGGTTTGAAGTTCTTGTCATACAGGTCCTTCACTTACTTAGTTGGAGGCACACCAAGGTATTTCATCGTATTTGTGACTATTGTAGAGGATATCTTTTTCCTAATTTCTTTCTCCACATGTTTGTCCTTTGAATACAGGAAGGCTACTGATTTGTTTGAAGTAATTTAATATCCAGCCACTTTGCTGAATGTTTATCAGCTGTAGTAGTTCTCTGGTGGAATGTGTGGGATCACTTACGTAAACTATCATGTCATCTGCAAAAAGTTTTTAGCTTCCGAATGTGACAGTTTACATTTCACAGAAAACCCTTTATTATTTATATCTTCAATGTATCTTCAGTTGATTAAAATGATATCAGCAATCCTCTCTTATTAGTAAAAATCTCAAATGGCAAGCAATAGATAAGAAAGTATCATAGTTTGGTATAGTGTCAATACTTAGAGTCAGGTTACTCTGAAGGAGATAACTCTGTAGTTCTCCTGATGAAGATGGGAAGGCAGAGGCAGATGTAGAGGCAAAAGTGGGTGCACAAGGTACAGAAGCTCTGCATTCAGTACATGATTTTGGTCCCTTTTTCACAACATGGTTATTTTCTTGTACATTTAACTAGTTAGGCTTTTGATAAAACACAGTGCTACACAATATGTGTGTATATATATATATGTGTGTGTGTGTGTGTGTGTGTGTGTGTGTGTGTGTAAGAAATTGGCTAAAGATTCTTCTTAAAGTTTCAAATATATCTGTAATTTTAATATAAATTCTCTTCATGTGCACATTTTCATAGACTAATATATACATAGAACGTTAGTTCAGAGATGCTCCTGTTAAGCTTACCTAGTATTACCTAGATCTGACATTGTCTTTATAAATACTCAGCGAAGCAAACAAAGATACTCTAACTTTTGGATCATATCCAAGATTAATTAGAAAGAACAAAAGCAGCAATCCATAGAAGACAGTGAGGTGAGCCCTTTACTATCATTTGCTTTTCGTTTTAGTTGTTTGAAAAACACTGGAAGCAGACATGAGGTTATCTCTATATCGTCCAAGAACTTGATTTTCTGATTTTAGCTTCAGGTTTTCTTCTTCAACTGCATCTAATCTTGCAGAAATATTTTCAAGTTTGTGTTGTAGTTCAAACTCCTGATTGAGAAGTTGAGTCTTTCTTCCAGTTCCACCTGATTTTCAGCATAAACTGTGTCCATATCAGCATTCATTATCTTGGGAACATACATTGAGCTCTTGAAAGCAAACTCCTTAGTGAAGGGTCTTGCATCTGCAGCACATAGAGGAGGTGGGATAGGTAGCCAACTTACATTAAATTAAAGAGAAAAAGTTCAGTATACAGTGTATAGATCTTAGATTTAAAAATCTGGTATTGAAAAAGGATCAGTTGAGATTTCCCTATGCAAATAAATAGATGTGAGGATCACATGGTCCACTTTCAAATTCTAAATGTTAGTTTGTTTGTTCATTTGTTTGTAATCTTCAGGCAACAGTAAAATCTACTTGTTGACAGAGGTGTCCATAGAAACAATAAACCAATTTCAGGGAAGATATTTTTTGAACAGTCAGTTTGTACTGGTAAGTGATGCTTGGGAGTGAGACTTCAGATGCTGCTTGAGGTAACAGGTTCTGGAATAGCTTTTGTTGCAGAGGGGACAAGCATGGGGCCTCTCACCACTGTGCTTTTTTATGTGTCTGTTTAGGTCTGTTGAACGGTAGAATGTCCATTTGCAGCCAGGCACATTGCACTCATAACTCCTCTTTCCAGTGTGTTTCTTCATGTGGTCTTTGAGGTGGTGAGCCTTTGTGTAAGATTTCCCACAAACTGGGTAGGAACATGAGTAGCGCTTCAAAGGTTGAGGGTTGATTGGAGAAACACGGCTCAGTGTCTGCAGGTCTGCGTTCAACTCTGGACCCTTTCCTTGAACCAAATCAGAAGCTGAAAAGCTTGCCTGAGGTTGCCTTTGAAAAGAAGGGTAACTTGAACGATTTGAGGATTCACCTACATCTGGGGCTTGGTTTTTAAGTAAAGTCACATGATGATCAAGGTTTTGCACAACATTGGGTGTTCCATTGCTACTTGGGTAGACATTAGGATCAAGAGAGGTACTCAAATGATCCAAGGAGAATGACTCTTCAGAACTTGGACTTCTCTCTGGATGCCAAGCTAAGTGTTCTTGTATAGGACATGAAGTCACCTGAGGATCAAGTCTTTCTTCCACATCAGGTGTTCCATTCACACTTGGGGAAGCATCAGAATCAAGAAAGGCCATTATGTCATCCAAGAAAAAAGACTCTTCAGAAAGTGGACTTGTCTCTGGGTGCCAAGCTAGGTTGACTTGGTTACTAAGTGAAGTCACTTGAGGATCAAGGCTTTCTTCAAATTTGGGTGTTCCATGCAAACTTCAGGAAGCATCAGAATCAAGAAAGGCAATTATGTCATCCAAAAAGAAAGACTCTTCAGAACTGGGACTTGTCTCTGGGTGACAATCTAGATTGGCTGGGTTACTAAGTGAGGTCACCTGAGGATCAAGGTTTTCTTCAACATTGGGGGATCCATTCAAACTTGAGGAAGTATCAGAATCAAGAAAGGCTATTACCTCATCCAAGAAAAAAGACTCTTCAGAACTGGGACTTGTCTCTGGGTGACAAGCTTGGTTGGCTGGGTTACTAAGTGAAGTCACCTGAGCATTTTGGCTTTCTTCAATATTGGTAGTTTCATTCAGATTTAGGGAAGCATTAGAATCAGGAAACGCTATTATCTCATCCAAGAAGAATGTCCCTTCAGGACTGGGACTTGTCTCAATGTGACAAGCTAGGTGGTCTTCCTTACTAAGTGAAGTCACCTGAGGATCAATGCTTTTTTCACCGTTAGGTTTTCCATTCAGACTTGGATGGATATTTGGATCCACAGATGTTCTCATGGGATCCAAAGAGAACAAAACATCAGAACTGCGGTTTGCCTCTGGATGCCAAGCTAGGTGGTCTTGACCAATATATGAAATCATTTGAGATTCATGGCTTTTTTCAACATTAGGTGTTCCATTCAGTCTTGGGTGGATATTTGGATCCACAGAGGTTCTCATCTGATCCAAGGAGAATAACTCTTTAGAACTGGGACTTGTCTCTGGATCCCAAGCTATGTGGTCTTGATTACAAAATGAATTCACCTGAGGATCCAGCCTTTTTTCAACATTTGGTGTTCCATTCAGACATGGGGAGACATTTGGATCAGAGGACCTCATCTGCTGCAGGTAGCATGACACTTTAGAACTGGGATAATTCTGTGGATGCCAAGTCATATTTTCTTCTGCATTGAATGTTGCCCTCTTAGATCCATGAATATTTGGGCCTAAACTGGTGTTTGGCATCTGAAAACCATAGAAAGTCTGGCCCCCAATTGGATTTGTCACCCAGTGACTGACCATCAAATCCTGATCATATCTGTGTCCTGATAACTGATACCCAGAGAGAAAGTGCTCACCACAGACCAGGTTATCATGACCTCTGTAGACATTCTGACCACGGAAGGATGACTTCTGGTAGAAGAGCTTCATGTGGTCATGGTTATCTCTCAACGGAGGCTCATAAAAAGCCTGAAATTCATTAGAAGGTATCATCAGGTCTGCATTGAATCTATTATTAGATACTAAATCTCTCTGCTTATACCTAAAAGAACTCTGTTCAGAAAAATAGTCCAGGGAGCGATCTACATTTGAATTCTGGTCTGCATGGCTTCCAGAGGGAGCAGGATGATGATTACCAAAGGGAATCCTCTGACTCTCATTCAAGGCTGTATTTTGGATCACAAGAGTCTTGTCAAAGTTAACTGTCCTCATCCAGTGTCCTTCAATATAGAGAGATTCCATAGCTTCAAGGACAGCTTTATTCTGGGCATGAGGTTGGCATATCTTTGGTGTGCTGTTGAGCTCCTTAAGCTGAGGGTATTCCGGGCATATTTTCTGCTGAAGAGACACAGCTATCTGATTCACAGAGGAAGTCTCACTTGGCTCTCCAGTTTTTCCTGGGTGTGCTGTCGAGTTCAGAGTAAAGGATATCTCAGGTGTGCTAGAGTATGCAGATGCCATCACTGTTGGTTTCCAGGCAAGCATCTCTGAGCTCTGAACTGAGACAGGCTGGCTGGACTCCAAAAGGAAAGGCTGGGGATTACACCTCCCTGGCTGGAATGCACCTGTGGATTCTTCCATGTCTATGCAGGTTTCACAAATGGCCTGTGGACTCTTCAAGTTCCTGCACTGTTGGGAGAAAAATCAACATCTGGCTAAACTAGGTATTCAGTGGTAGAGATTAAAGTTCTTGAGAATACTCAAACTCGGCGGACAGGCAGAACTTAAATGGTAGACACAAGAAGGCAAAAAATGTTCTCTAAAGATCAGGGATTCACAACATTAACGCTCTGATTAAGGTGGGATGGGCAAACAAAAGCTTCATTACTCTGGGATCTCCTTTTATAAAGCTAGGCCTGATATGTTCAGAACTTCTGAGTCTATGATTTCATAAGACATATGTTTCAATATGTAGGCCCCCATACTTAGAAGACATGTTGAAATATCTCACCCCAGGCTCTTAGAGTTTAGAAGATGCTCTCATTAATAAACTCTTAGGAACTGTGTATGTTAGCTTGCCTCTGATTTACTTTATAAACAATATACTGTTACAGGGATGCATTCATCAACTTTAGAAGAGAATGTGGAATAGGATTTGTTGGTGGCACTTGTGGGTTTTTACAGAAGCAGTAGGTCATGTGGGCATTGTTTTGAATGAAGAGAGTGAATGAAAAGAAACTAGTGTGATGATGAAACCTCTTGCTGTGGAGACTTATAGAGTACAAGAGGTTAATCTTTGTAATGGTGGATATAGAATCTGGTGTGATTATTTTTTTGCAATGCTACAATCTGTTGTGTCCTTTTGGTATGGGATCCCATCCATTTTCTCAAATATTATAGATAAATGCTAAGAGAGGGTTTCACTCTCAGCACACTGACAATAGGACCCAGTTACCAAGAATTGTATCCACATAGTTCATGGATCCTGGATAGATCCTGATGGTGGTAAAGGTTGATGAAATGAGACAAAAATCTTATTTTAAATTTTAAAAGCAAATAGTGAAAACAAATGTTTAAGAAAAGAAGATGGAATGAAAGACAGAAAAAAACAAGAAAAGAAATAATACAAATGGAGAAATCACATCATCATCATGAGACACAACCTGTAGTATTGGAACAAAAGTGAAGTTGTTTGGATGGATAGTTGCACTCTGAAAATTAATAAAAAAGCTGTAAGATAGGAGATTAAAATTGCTTGCACCTTTTCACCAATTAGAAACCACTTGAAAAAAATACACTCTGGATTTGTGAAGGCATCATTCCGTAGGCATCACTTATTAAAACACATACAAGGTGTCCAGATCAACATCCAGCATCACTTCTATCCCAGAGAAGTGGGAAATCATTCCTCCCATGAAGATTTACAGGAAGTTACAGGACAACTCATTTTTACAGAAGACATTTATACTTCAATCTGGTCTCATAATCTTTATCTTTTGTCTCTAACTCTTGATTGCAGAAATTAAAAATACTTGCCATAATATAGGCCAAGGATTCTCTTTCTTTGTATTGCCATAACGCATAGCTGCAGTCTACTTCCTAATTAATACCATACCACATAACATATTCAGTTTTTAAATAATTTATATTTTGATATTTATGATTTTCAACTAACAACATCTACAACAACAACAATTAGAATACTATGGTAAGACAATAAAATCAATCACAACAATCTTAACTATCTCTTAAGATCAATGCCCTTGCCATTCAGCTTCATAAGGTAGAATTTTTAGAAAACAAAGTGGAGAAGAGCTTAAAACATGTAGGCACAGGGGAAAGTTTTCTCAACAAAAAACAAATAGATTATACTCTAAGATCAAGAATCAACAAATGGGACCTCATATAATTGGAAAGTTTCTGGAGGCTAAGCATATTATCAAGAAGACAAAATGTCCAACCACAGATTGAGGAAGGATGTTTGATACTCCTGCAACTGATGGAGGGCTAATATACAACATATACAAAGAGCTCAGGAAGTTAGACTCCAGAGAACCAAATATTTATGTATAAAAATGGTATACAGAGCCCAACAAAGAATTCTCAGCTGAGAAATTCCAAATACCTATGAAGCACAAAAAGAAATTATAAATATGGCTAGTTATCAGGTAAATGCAAATCTAAACAACCCTGAGAATACACCTTATTTTAATGAGAATGGCTAAGGTCAAAAATCAGGTGACAGAAGATGCTGGCAAGAATGTGGAGAGAAAAGAAAACTTCTTGAGTGTTGGTGGGATTGTAAGCTGGTACAACCACTCTGTAAAACAGTCTGGTGGTTTCGCAGAAAATTGAACATAGTGCTACCTGAAAACCCAGCTATTTCACTCCTAGACATATAGCCCAAAGATGTTCCAACATATGACAAGCACACATGCTCCACCATGTTCTAGCAGCCTTATTTATGATAGCCAGAAGCTGGAAAGAACCCAGATGTTTAAAAAAAGAAGAATGGATAAAGAATGAATGGTACATTTATAAATTAGAAACAATGACTCTATGAAACACCTAGGCAAACGTATGGGTGGAGATAATATCGTGAGTACCCCACTCACAAAAACACACACATGGAATGCACTCACTGTGAAGCAAATACTAGCCACAGAAAACTTTGAGTACCCCAGCAACAATTGACAGACCTTATGATGTGCAAAGAAGAAGGAAGGCCAAAATGCCAAACCTCAGTCCTTTTTAGTAGAAAGAACAAAACACTTTAGATAGGAAATACAAGGTAAAATAGAGGAATAGGGAATAAAGAAAAATCATTCAGAGACTTCTTTAAATGGGGATCCACACCATATGAAGCCACCAATCCCTAGCTCTATTGCTGATGCACAAAGTGCTTAAAGCAAGAAACATATAGAGATGCCTCCTCTGGGTCTCTGCCAGAGTTAAATGCATACAGCTGAGCATGTTAGCATCTAACCATAAGAGTGAACTTGGGGACCTCAATGAAGGTGCTAAAGAAAACCCTGAAGGAGCTGAAAGGGGTTGCAACTGCATGGGAAAACAATGTGATCAACAAACAAAATCCTACACAACCCCCAGGTACTATAACACTGATCATTGAGAACACATTGAGAAAACTATGGTTACAGTTGCATATGTAGCTGAACCTAGCAGTATCTGGCATTAATTTGAGAAGAGGTCTTTGGTCCAGAGAGAACATGTTTCCCCAATATAGGGAAATGCCAAAACACTGGGGTTCAGAGGGCTGGAAGGGAGCAAGGTGGAGGAAGAGCATACCATTATAAATATCAAAACAAAGAGTATGTAATAAGAAAGGAAAAGAAGAACCAATAAGAAAGAAGAATTCCCATTTCGGGTCAGGGTCTGGTCATTGGCACTTTGCTACATGTTCCAGTCATCCACCTCTGTTCTGAGCAAATAGTGACATATCTTTGAAAACCATCCCTTAGTCAGACTATTAGACTCCACAAGAAACTGACTTTCTCAGATCAAAAAATTGCACTCTCTCACCAGTGGTCATCTCCAACTCTAAATATACTGCCCACAGGTGTGGCAGATCAACTCCACAAGGAACAGTATTTTGAAATGTTGTTTCGACACCTGGCTTCACAATTTTTTTTCTCCTATACTGCTCAAGCATTGTGCTAATCATTGTTGCCTTATCCTTGTGTAGCCCCTTCCTCCTTCCCTGGGAAGGATAGGACTCACAGGAATATGTTCTTAAGCATTCCAAGGCCAAGGAAAGGGGTGGCTCCCACACTGTCTCTTAAGATACAACAGAAATACTGTAAAAACTCTAATTATGGGGCTTAGAATTCCATTCCAAACAACTAAAGGAAAGTCCCACATAAACTGTATATGGATTTTTTATGAACTTCTAAATTCATGCCTATAGCATAAGTTAAGCTTGTGATCATTAAATAAATTTATGAAACCACAATAAACTGCACAGACCGTATGGAGATGAAGAAGGAATTATGGAAGCTTCATTCTAACTTAGAAGAAGGAACTTTGAAGACCTACTTAGAAGTAAGGCCAGAGCCTTTCTGAAACCAACACAGATGCTTATAGCCAGCCATCAGACTGAGTACTGCGACCCCATTGGAGGAGTTATGGAATGTCCTAAAAGAGTTGAAGAAGTTTGCAACCCCATTGTAAGAACAATAATACCAACCAGCCTGACTGTCCAGAGCTCCAAGGGAATAAACCACCCACCAAAGAGCAAATATAGAGGAAGAAACCAAGGTTCCTGCTGCATGTAGCAGAACATGACCTTACTATTGATTTAAGGGGAAGCCCTTGGTCCAGTATAGACTTGATGACCTTGTGTAGGGAAACCTTAGGGTGGTGAGGTAGAACTCTCATAGAAACAACTTGATGTAGATGGAATGAAGGTTTGTGTAGAGGAAACCAGGAAAGAACATATAGATGAAAGTTAAATGAATAAAATATCCCATAAAAATAAAATTATGAAATTAATTTTTCTCTATAAGTGTGTAAAAAAAAGAATTTTTGGATGTACTTACGGTTCTCAGTCCTGTACACTCACAATGGCAAGCTGAGGATGAAAAGTCCAAAAGAATTGTAGTTTGGAGTATTGGAACACAGATTGGTACAGCTGGTCTAATCTAGAGCCTGGAAACAGGAACAGCTGGTGCCAGTACCAGTGTAGGGACAGACTTGTGAACAAGCTGAGGACAAGCTGACAAATAGGCACTCCTTCCTGCTTCCATGGACTTATATAGGCCTCCAGTGGAAGGTGTATCCTGGATTAAAGTATGTCTTCCTGTCATGTGTTCTTGGTCACCAACCAATTAACAAAATTCAACCAGTCACTATCTCACACGTGTGTCTATCTTGTGTAGATATTTTGGCTTTCTAGGTATTTTCAAGTGGACAAAAAAGGGAAACTTGTTGGAAATCACAACCTTGACCTCAGAAAAATGTGGTTTTCATGGCCTAAAACACATTAAAAGTAGGGGACAACATAGTGTATCATGATTTCATTTCAGAAGATATTTATCAGATGGATGAATACCTAAGTTTGACCAAGTGGACTTGCAAATGATCTCTTTCTTTTACTTACCTCCTGCATTTGCCAGGCTTCTCTAGAGGACCAACACTTTCACAGTGAATCTTTCTATATATGTAAGTAGGCAGAGATTTAGTATAATGGCTTACTGGTTGAGGTAGCTCAGCAACCCGTATCAAACAGAGCATAGCTCCAATCACTAGACTACTCCAAATATGATGAGAGTTTCAAGGTTTTATATAAAAACAAGACCAGCAGTTCTGGATTATTTCCCCAACAAACCTGGTTACAAAGTCAGTGTTTGCCTCAAAACTGTCAATGCAGAGGGAAGCAGATATTAAGTTTATGATATGACTCCCAGCATCACCCAATTACGTTAAAGGCCACAGTAGTATTCCAAGTAGATGTTTGTACCCATCCATTCTAATCGATGCTTTCTATAAAACATTATTCCAGTAGATATTTGGGGTTGCAGTACAATACAAACTATCTTGCCTTACAATTGTAAATGTGGTCATGAGATAGCTTGAATAAGGACCTAGCTGTGAGTTGCATCATATCAAACCTGTCTGGTTTTCGGGAGATCACAAATATTTCCCTGGCACTATAGCTTCTTGAGTTCTCTTTGTACCTTTGATACTAGGTCCAAATGGTAGCATGTGCCTTTTATCCCAACTCTCAGAAGACAAATTGGTAGATTTCTAAGTTCTAGGTAAGCCTGGGAATGAGCCAGTTCTACTTTAAAAAAAATATGATTTGGTCGAGGAATGATGACACATGCCTTAAATCCCACAACTCTGTAATTGAGCATTCAGATCCTTCAGTTAAAAATTACACAAAAAGGCCAAGACAGCTAATACTAAACAGGGAATGACTTAATACAATAAGGGAGACAAGTACCAGGCCCAGGAAGCAGAATCATTTGGGAGCAATGGCCTTGTACCTCTGGCTTTAGAGTCAAGAACCGAAGGGATTGCAGATTCTGGCTAGCTGGAGATAGGATATCAATGGAGATAAGAATAGACCATTTTATTATGAAGAAATATTCTGATAAGTGATTTCTGAGGACATAAAATTGTTGTGTTCCAGAATTAACTGAGTCTGTACTTAGCCCTACAGGGAAATTAATTATTTATAGGTATCACACAGGTGGTAATGATTTTTAAGGCATTTAAGGATCAAGGAGTTTTGATCCAACAATTCCTGCAGAAATTACACAAACTCAGCCAAATAGTTACTTTGAATGCACACCGGAATACTGTTCACATCAATGATGCAGCTCATGTTTTTGAATATGCCTATATGATAGAGAGTAGAATAGAGTGACTAGGGAGTGTGAATATTAGCTGTGACCTTGTTGAAGTAGTTGTTGCTTTATTCAAGGTAGTGTTTCACTATCAGTGTGTGCTTTGATGATCCGATGCTGTGGCTCCACCCAATGCAGAATGAGAGGGCTCCCTTGCCTCCCTTTGTATCAAGCAGTAGAATGATCATCTCTGCCAACACCATGTCTGTCATGCTACATGATTCCATGCTTCTTACCATGAAGAAATGGACTGAACCTCTCAGACTGTTAACCAGCCCTAATTAAATGTTTGCCTTTACAAGAAATGACTTGTTCATAGTGTCTCTTCAGAGCAATAAAACCTTAACTAAAACTTATAGGAAATAAAATGTCAGAGACTACTGAAGGTTGGAATCATATGAAAAATGTGAAAGTATTTGAAATGTCTAAGGGACAATCTGAAATAAAGCAGTCTTGAAATAATACCATGGTTTTATAACCATGGTTCAATTTTATACTGTTAAATGAATTAGTAACCTTGAATTTAGTACACAAAATTGTATTGAATTATTGTTCAGAGAGTATGTGTACTTTGGAGAGGCAAGCTTAGGTAGTATATAAGTGGGTAAACAAAAAGAACGTCCAATAGAGAAAAGGAATTCCACAGGAAGACCAATAGAGTCTACTATTCTGGACTCCTGAGAGCTCTCACCAAAGAGCATGCACAGGCTGATCCAATCCCCATCCCCATGCACATATGTAGCAGATTCTTAGTCTCCACTTGGATCCTCCAACAACTGCATAAGGGACTGTACCTAAAGCTGTTGTCTGACTGGAATCTGTTTCCTTAGAAGGTTACCTTGTCTGACCTCAATGAAAAAGGATGGGCCTAATCCTGATGAGATAAGATTAGATGTGCTAGTGTGGGTGGATTCCCACGGAGCCTTCCCCCCTGTAAGAGGAAAGGGGAGATGGTGGGAGAGGGACTCTGTAAGGAAGTGACAAATGAGCAGTGTTTGGGATACAAGTAAATAAATAAAAAAATTAAAAATAAAAAAAAATATAGTGATAATGTATTAAAACAAGGGGTACATAATCACTGTCCTTCAGGCAGCAGTAAATGCTCTGGCCAGATGATTCTAGAAATAGAGACAAGAATAAAGGGACCACGGGGAAAACTGATGCTGTTATGCTGGAGCAAAAAAATTAGAGTTGATTAAGAAGAGACCAGCTTAGAGTCAGCCTCGAGTGCTACAAAGATCAGAGCTGGAAAAATGGCACAAGCCCTTTGTCATGGCACAGAAGACAATAGGTGAAGCCCAACTAATGACACAAGGAGCTGGGCATAATTTCTTCCCCAGGATATTTTACTTCCCCTTCTAAGAATGACTGAAGCATCCACATTTAGTTCTTCCTTCTTATCGATGTTCATATGATCTGTGAGATATATTTTGGGTCTTTAAAACATTTGGGCTGATATCCGTTTATCAGTGAGTGCATACCATGTGTGTTTTTTTGTGAAGGGGTTACCTCACTCAGGAGGATATTTTCTAGTTCCTTCCATTTGCCTAAGAGTTTCATATAGTCAGTATTTTGAATAGCTCTGTAGTGCATCATTGAGTAAATGTTCCATGTATTTGTTGTAAGCATACCTATTTTGAAGGACATCTGGGTTCTTTCCAGCTCACGGCTTTTATAAATAAGGCTGATATGAACAAATAGGGATCCATCCTGTTATGGTTTACATATACTTGGCCCAGGCAGTGGCACTATGGAATGTGTGGCTTTATTGGAGTAAGTGTGTCATTGTGGAGATGGACTTTGAGACCCTCCTCCTATCTACGAGAGGAGACCAAGTCTGTTCCTATCTTCCTTTGGATGAAAATGTAGAACTCTCAACTCCTCATGCACTTTGCATGCCTGGACTTGCCATGTTCCTGCCTTGATAATGAACTGAATCATTGAACCTACAAAGTAATCCCAACTAAATGTTATCTGTAAGACATGCCTTGGTCATGGTGTCTGTTGAAAGCAGTGAAACCTTAAGACAGATGATGGCACCAGGTGTGGGTTATTGCTTTGAAAGGCCTTATCATTCATTTGAGTGGAAAAATGTGGATTTTGGTATTTTGGATTTAAATAGTACTTTAATTCTTTAAATGGGGTTTAATAAACTATCCTTGAAGGGATATGGAAGACTATGTTGGTGAGGGTGATCTGAACTGTTCAGACCTGGCCCAAGATCATGTGGTCTATTTCAGTGCAGAATTTCAGTCTGTGGCCTAAACATTGGTTTTCAGGTAGTTGGGTGGAAAAATTCTTAAGCAGTGAAGGAGTTAGAAAATAGGCATGTAGTGATAATGTAATACAACAAGGGGACAGATTCAAGCTCTTGCAAGCAGCATAACTCAGCAGCTTTAAGCCTGGGTCTCTGGCTTTATGTTCAAGGGAATGAGGCTACCCAGACAATTGATGCTTTTGTCTGGAGCTAAAAAATTAGCGATGATTAAGAACAGGCCAGCATCACTGTGGTAAAATCTTCTGAAAAGTATTGGAGAGCAGAAAGAATCTGTGTTCCTGAGACATGGAAAGTTGCACCTCACACTGCAGCTGTACTTAGTAATATGTAAGAATCCCCCATGTGGTCCTGGTTTTGAAGGGGCCATGAAGAACTCTTGAGGCTTGTTACTATGAGAGGCCATTGAAAGCAAAAGGGATTGTGGAAAATACAGCTTATCAGCTGTAAAAGGTTTCTGGTGGAATTCTTGGAATCACATAAATATACTATCATATCATCAACAAATAGTGATATTTGACATTTGTTTTCTAATTTACATCCATTTGACTGAATTTGTGGTATGATTGCTCTGTTAAGACTTCCAGTACTCCATTACAGAAGAAGAGTAATAGAAGTGTGGGCAGATTTGTCGAGTATCTGATTATAGTGTGATTGCTTCAACGTTCTCCCTATTTAGATTAATATTGGCTGCTCATTTGCTGTATATTGCTTTTACTATCTTTAAGGATGAGCATAAAGTTCCAGATATTTCCAAACCATGAACATGAAATGGTGTTTTATTTTCTCAAGTTACTTCTAAGCATCTAAAGAGATCTTTATATGGTTTATTTATATGATTTTGTTTTTGGTTGATTACTTTGATGGATTTTCATATATTGAACTCTCCCTGTATCCCTGGGATGAACTTACTTGATCATGATAAAGGATCATATGTTGTGTTCTAGTATTCTTTTTACAAGAATTCGATTGAATATTTTCCCTGCCGTTCATGATGGAATATTGTCTGACACTTTATTTCTTTCTTTGTAGGGTCTCTGTGTGATTTAAGCATTAGAGTAATTTTGGCTTCAAAGAATGAGTTGTGTAGTGTTCCTTCTCTTTCTATTTCTTGAAATAGTGTCGACTGTATTGGTATCAGTTCTTCAATGAATGTCTGATAAAATATGGCATTGAAACCATTGGCATTTCCCCCCCTTTGGATCAGAGGCTTTTGATGAGTTCTTGTTTTTATATAGGGATTATGGGACTGTTGCGATAATTTACTTGATTTAGATTTAAATTTGATCTTTGATAATATGGAGAATATGAGACAATTTCTCCACATTTTCTGTTTTTTTGAATATACACTTTTGTTGCAGGATCTGATGATTTGTTTTTACTTTCTTCAGTTTCTGTTGTTATATCTTCATTTTCTTTTCTGAGTTTGTTAATTATGATAGTCTCTGTGTCCTCTAGTTAGTCTGGCTCAGGTTTTATCAATCTTTTTTGATTTTATCAAAGACTTAGCTCCTGGTTTTGTTGATTTTTTGTTTAGTTCCTTTTTGTTTCTACTTTGTTGTTTTCATCTCTGATTTTGAATGTTTCCTGCTGTCTATTCCTCTAAGATGTATCTTCTTCTTTTTGTTCTATAAGGTTTAGTTCTTCTGTCAAGCTGGTTGTGTATGCTCTCTGCAGTTTCTTTTGGAATAAATCCAAGCAATGAGTTTTCTTCTTAGTACTGCTTTCATTGCATCCCATAGTTTCAGTTTGGTGTGCTCTCATTTTCAATAAATTTTGAAAATCCTTAAGATTTTATTTATTTCTTCCTTGAACATGGTATTGTTGAGTAGGGCATTGTTCATGTGTATGTGGACTTTTTGATTTGTTTTTGTTTTTCAAGAGGAGCCTTCGTCCATGGTTATTTGAAAGGGTGCATGGAATCATGTCAATTTATTTTTTTATTTATTTATTTATTTTTTTTTTTTTTACGAAATGTAGGTGCTCTTGTATTTGGAGCACAGTTCTTCACCTTGATACAACTTTTCCTCTGATTAGTCAATATTGTCCTTCCTTAACAATGTTGGTAACTTTTGGTTGAAAATTTATCTTATTTGGTATTAGAATAGCCACTCTAGAGTGTTTCTTAGTACCATTTTTCCTTGAAATTTCTTCCTAACCTTTTACTCTGAGGTACTATTTGTGTTTGTTCCTGAGAGGAGTTTCCGGTATGCAGCAAAATGTTGGACTCGGATTGTGTATACATTCTGATAATCTATGTCTCTTTATTGGGGAAATGAATCCAATGATGCTAAGAGATATCAAAGAACCATTATTGGTCCCTGTTATTTTTATTGTTAGAAGTAGAATTATGTTTGTGTGGTTTTCTTTTTTAGGGTTTTCACAAGTGATAGAAAAACACAAGGATTTGGGGGACTCTGAGACTTTTGCAAAAAGCCTCATTTGTATAATGTAAGACACTAAAAACATAGAAATGGTTAAAGTCAAACTCATAGACTTTCCAGTCATTACTAAGCTCTGAGACTCAGCCTGTGCCTGACAAATAAAAACAGTGGCCTAGAATAAATCTCAAAAAAGCCAGAATATACTGACTGATTGCCACCTATCTAGAAAGACCTTCAAGGTTCCTGATGCATGGCATATTCAGTTCATGCTATAATAACACAATTCTGAGAAACAAAACAGGGACACAACTCTTAAAAATTTGGAATGTATAAACAAAGTTCTAAACATGAAAAAGCACAGATTTAGTGGACAGGTTAAGCTATACAGTCCAAGCTGAGTATACCTCTTTTGCTATACTTTCTTTGTTTTGAATATTTGGTATTTTGACTACTTTATGTCAGAGTGAATTTTATTTATCTGGTCTAATCTATTTGGAGATCTGTAGATTTCTTGTATGTTCATGGTCATCTCTTCCTTTAGGTTAGTGAATTAGCCTCTAAATTTTGTTCAAGATATTTAGTGACACTTTTATTTGAGAGTCTTTATTTTCTTCTACAAATATTATACCTTGGTTGACTCTTCTCATTGAGTCCTGGAGTTACTAGATGCTTTAGGATAATGCTTTTAGATTTTTGCATTATCTCTGACTGATGTGCCAATGTTTACTGTGGTATCTTTTGCCCCTGAGAAACTCTCTTCCATCTCTTGCATTCCGTTGGTAATGCTTGTGTCTATGACTTCTAATCTCTTTCTGAGGTTTTCTATCTCCAGGGTTGTTTCTTTTTGTGATTATTTTTTTCTATTTTTGTTTCTAATTCCTTCACCTGTGTGGATGTATTTTTCTATAGCTCTTTAACTGATTTTTCTGTTGCCTCTTTAAGGTCTTCTACGTGTTTAATGGTTCTCATGTGTTTCTTCAACTTGTTTACTGGTTCTCATGTAATTAATGTGCCTCTGGAAGACCTTCATCATCCTTATCATGCAGTTTGTTTTTATGTCCAAATCTTGCTTTTCTGGTGTGTTGGGCTGTCTCTTCCTTGTTTCTGTCATTTTCAGGTTGTGTTTGATTCCCTTGATTATTTACTAGCACTACACTCTTAACATCTTGTTATTTGTGATGCCAGGTTTGCTTATTGTCTCTGAATTGTGTGTGTGTGTGTGTGTGTGTGTGTGTGTGTGGGTGTGTGTGTGTGTGTGAATGTGACTGTTCCCTTCAAACTACTCCACATTAGAGAGGTAATCAAAATTATGAAGCACAAAAATTATATAGTCCTATTGAACCAACTGATATCAGTACACATTGATTTGTTTTCATTACATTTTGTATATATCAACTAATCAGTAATATTTATGAGTGACAAATTTATTTTCAAGCTTTTTTGTATACTTTTTACATGTTTGTTTGTCCTGAAGTATATGTATATGCTCTCTAGACACCAGAACATGTTAGATTGCTTCTAAATAATTGTATTACAATTTTAATGGAAATTATTTTGAATCTGTAAATTGCTTTTGGTAAGATAGTTAATTAACTATGTTAATCCTGCTCAGTCGGGATCATGGTAGATCTTTGCATCTTCAGATATCTTCCCCAGTTTCGTCATAGACATGAAATTCCTGTTATATAGGTCTTTGACTTGCTGGGTTAAAGTCATATGAGGAATTTTTTTTAGAATTTTTGGGTATTATAAGAGAATTATCACCTTAAATTCAGTCTCAGCATATCATTTGCACAAATGAGGCCTACTGATTTTTCTTTTATTAATATTTTGTGCAAGCATCTTGCTGAATGAGTTCATCAGCTGTGTAAGTTTTCTGGTAGAACTTGGAGGTCTGCTATTTATACTTTCAAGTCATCTGTGAACAATAATACTGTGCCTACTTTGTTCCAAATTGAATCCCTTAGATATTCTCATGTTGTCTTACTGCCCTTGTTAGAACTTCAAGTTTGTTTTGCCTACATATTGTGCAGAGATAAAGATGGAACAGACAGTGAGGAAACAGCCCTCCAATGATTATCCCAAAGAGAGATACATTTCATGGGAGAGAGTCCACACTAGACCATATTAATGATACTTGGCTACTCTTCTATGCTTGCATGTAGGAACCTAGCATTATTGTCTCCTGAGTCTTCATCCAGTAGAGTATAGAAACAGACTGACAAACATCATGTGGAGCCCAGGAAGCATTCTGGAAGTTAAACAGGGTCTATCTCAGTCTCTGTTCATTGATATTGGTACTCTTTTCTTCTTCCTGGCCTCACTGGATAGGCCTCAGCAGGAAAGGATATGACTAGACCTGCTGGGAATAGATGATCCAGGGTGGGGTGATACCCAGTGGACTCTGTTTCATTGAGGAGATAAACAGGTAGTAATTAACATAAGGGTGAGAACCAATACAACACAATAGCATGTGTTCCATGTTTTAAATGTTTTTCACTATTGCAATAAAAAACACTCACTACCTTAGCTATCATATTTCCTGGGGAGACATAATATTCATAATATTCATGCCTACTAATCTCAGATAAGACTCATGGTATATATATACATATATATATACATATATATATATATACATATATATATGTGTGTGTGTGTGTGTGTGTGTGTGTGAAGAGCTAGAAATAGAGAGATTGAGAGATAGAGAGAGACAGGGAGGTATGTAGGAAGGGAGGTAGGGAGGGAGGGATCGAGGTAGGTAGGGAAGGAGGTGGGGAGAGAGAGAACTAAATTCCAACTTGGTGAATCAGTAAGTTTTATGGAGGTTATTTTCACAAAAGCAGATGAGGTGTTACAGGGGCAAAAATTACACAAAAGCAGCTTTATCTCCAATGTCCACCTCATCATTGGTGACAAGTCACTAGAGGTATAAACCTGAAGAAAATTGACAGCACAACAATTGTATAGTGCATTTTTCAAGTGACTATGCTATTATAAACCTCTCCCAGGCATGTAGGTTTGAGCTGCAAAGGAAGAGTGGCATAATGGATATAATGGGTGGTTTGTGCTTATTCAGGGACTTCTTGGATGTATTATTAGTCATTTCCCTTCCTACCTAATATTCCTGAAGATTACTGAATGATGGAATGTTTTAGTCTCAGAGGAAACCACTGACCTTGGCAGCTCAAAACCATTATTTCTTACTCTCTTGGTTGTATCAGAAATCTACCAGAGTATCTGAATTTATATTACTTCATTTTGATTTTCTTATGTTAAAACTGTAAGTAATGATTCTACCTGTTGTGAAAGCCCCTTACATATTTATTGGCCTAGTAAATGAATATGTTCCCTTAAACTTGTGTTTCATTTATAAATTTATAAAGCAGTTTATAAATAGTTAGTGTAAATCACGTTAGAAGAAATTTTATACAAGATATTTCATAACACTTGAGCATCTAAAATAATAGACCCAGAAGTTAAACCAAGATTTTGGCATAGTACCATATCTTAACATATGCTCTACAACTCTATTAGGAACTAGAGACATTGCTGTGATGATGTCAAAATGGGGACTGATTGTTCTATAAAGAAATATCATGAAAATTTATTCCTGTAACTGATAAATACCATAGAGGAGCAAAAGAAGTGGCTAAAATATAGTGCAAAGATCATATTGTCAACCTAACGTATGTCCAAGAAAATATGAGAAAATAAGAACTGTCATTATTCTAAATTTTTACATCTCTAGAAATTCAACATCATGATATATGTATAGGAGGAGTAGACACTAATGTGTATGAATGACACAGAATTTGTGGACAGTAGTGATTAGGGTTGAAATAAGAAGAGTTGAGACAGGAATATGTGCAAGAAGTCTATTATAAAGGAGAGTTACTTTATATTCAAGGACTTGAAGATTGTGTTACTGTTAAAACCATCTTTTCTAGAAAGGCTGGATCATTACAAAGACAAACCTAGGTGCACAACAAATATTTATTAGAAAGGCCAATAAATCACACAATTTTAATGTATCAAAAAAAGTCACAGAGTTTAAAAACTAGTGTTTTTACTCATTTTATTTGAGATGCAATTCATGAAAACAAGTTTGAGGAAGAGGAAAGGGGAGTAAAGGGGAGGATATAAGGTTAGAAATGTAAATGTTCAGAATAACCAATAAAATTTTAAAAATGTCAAACATAACAAATTTTTTTTCTTAAAAAATTTTATTAAATTGCAAAGCAGAACTTGAACACAAATTTAAATATCAGTAACAAGGTCACAAAACTGTTGCAAAATGTCTGTAATGGGAGGATTATATATCCTTATAACTAAGTCACCCATCCATGCCTACATTAGTACATTAGATAAATCTACAAGTCAGCAGCCCATCGAAGAACTAGAAGTTCCATTATTGGATATTTCCTGTTACAAAAACTTGCTAATATTTTGGGTATCAGCTCTTTATCAGATGGAAACTACAAACTAAACTTTTAAAATTTGTTAAAGAATGACTAAAAACTGTAACTAATTTGGTTTCAAAAACTCTGGGTATACAACTGAGATAAAACACTAAGAATTATACTTATCGCATTGATAAAACTCTTTTATATTTACGATTTTGGTATTAATATACTCTCAATTAAATTTCAAAAGTCCATCTAATCATACAAATAAACATTGAGACCAACCTTTCACTGGTCTCATAATCCACTCACATTAGACATAATTCACTTTCATTCATGTCCCAAATTTGCACCTGTGGGGTAGATGTAGCACACATTTATAGGAAAAATATAGGGAGTTGGTTATTCCTTTTTATCCAGTTTTCATTCCTATTTCTATTTTTCCTCAAGTCTTTTTTTCTTTTCCTTTTTTTCTACTTCTCACACACCAGCATCTCTATCTTTACAACACCAAATTGAATATTTCATGTAATAGAGAGATTTTGTTTAAGATTTACTCCATTTTAAATTTATTTTCTAAATAAACACAGATAGAAGAACAAATGTTAAGCTTTTTTACATAAATGTATAAGAATACATTTTAGTAAGTGCTTTGCTTTTTTTTAGGGTTTGATATTCTACATTAAGGTCTTAATAGTTACAATGAGCAAAAAGTACATGTAAATCAGGATGTAACCCAGAAGTATTCAAAGTTTTCTTGGTGTGTGAGGATTGAGTATAATGTTTTATTTTTTTTCTTGAATTTCACAGTCTGTGAGTTTTTTCTGGGGTAGGCTGAGCTTTCTGCGGTTAGTATCCCATTATCCATGACTGCATATTATATCTTTTCTTTTGTGTCTGGGTAATCTCACTCAGGATGCTATTCTCTAGATGAAACCATTTTCTTAAGAATTTGGTTAAGTCATTGTTTCTGATAGCTGAGTAGTACTTCATTGATTAAATGTACCACATTTTTTGTATCCATTCATCTACTGAAGGGCATCTGGGTTCTTTCCAGCTTCTGGCTAACATAAATAGTGCTGCTATGAACATTGTGGTGCATGCGTCTTTGTTGTATATTGGAGTGCCACTGGGGTATATGCCTAGAAGTGGAATAGCTGGATTTTCAGGTAGTATTATGTCCAGTTTTCTGAGGAATCGCCTGACTGATTTCCAGAGTTGTTTTATCAGTTTACAATCCCACCAACAGTGGAAAAGTGTTCCTCTTTCTGCACAGCCTCTCCTGCATCTGTTGTCATCTGACATTTGGATCTTGGCCAATCTAACAGGTGTGATGTGGAATCACAGGGTTGTTATGATTTGCATTTGCCTGATGGCTATGGATGTCCAGCATTTCCTAGATGTTTCTCAGTTATTGGATTTTCCTCAATTGAGAACATTTTGTTTAGCTCTGTACTGCATTTTTAATAGGGTTGTTGAATTATCTGGTGTCTATCTTTTTCTGTTCTTTGTATACCTTGGATATTAGGTCTCTATCAGATGTGGAGTTGGTTATGATCTTTTCCCATTGTGTTGGCTGCAGTTTTGTTTTCTTGACACTGTCCTAAGCCTTACAGAAACTTGCAATCTCATTAAGTTTCACTTGTTAATCTTTGACCTTAGAGCAGGGGCCATTGGTGTTTTGTTCAGAAAATTATTTTCCTATGCCTAAGTATTCTAAGTTTTTCCCTATTTTCTCATCTAATAGTTTCAGTGTATCTGGTTTAATGTGGATATATTTGATCCACTTACACTTAAGCTTTGTACAAGGAGATAAGAAAGGGTCTATTTTCATTCTTCTGCATGCTGAGTGCCAGTTGGACCAATACCATTTGTTGAATAAGCTGTCATTTTTCCATTGAATATTTACAAGTCCTTGGTCAAAAATCAGGTGACCCTATATATGGGGCCTCTTTACGGGGTCTTCTATTCTATTCCATTGATCCATGTGCCTATTTCTGTACCAGTCCCACACAGTTTTCATCAGAATTACATTGTACTATAGCTTGAGGTCAGGGATAGTGATTCTCGCAGATGTTTTCTTATTTTTGAGGATGGATTTAGCTTTTCTAAGTCTTTTGTTATTCCAGGTGAAATCGCACATTTCTCTTTCCAACTCAATGAAGAACTACATTAGAATTTTGATGGGGATATCATTGAATCTGTAGATTGCTTTCGGTAAGATGGTCATTTTTAGAATGTTGATCCTTCCATTCCATGAGCATGGGAGATCTTTCCATTTTCTGAGAATTTCCTTGATATCCTTCTTTAGAGGTTTGAAGTTCTTGTCATACAGGTCCTTCACTTACTTAGTTGAAGGCACACCAAGGTATTGCATCGTTTTTGTGACTATTGTAGAGAATATCTTTTTCCTAATGTCTTTCTACACATGTTTGTCCTTTAAATACAGGAAGGCTACTGATTTGTTTGAAGTAATTTAATATCCAGCCACTTTGCTGAATGTTTATCAGCTGTAGTAGTTCTCTGGTGGAATTTGTGGGATCACTTACGTAAACTATAATGTCATCTGCAAAAAGATTTAGCTTCCAAATGTGACAGTTTACATTTCACAGAAAGACCTTCATTATTTATAGATTCAATGTATTTTCAGTTGATTAAAAAGATATCAGCAATCCTCTCTTATTAGTAAAAATCTCAAATGGCAAGCAATAGATAAGAAAGTATCATAGTTTGGTATAGTGTCACTACTTAGAGTCAGGTTACTCTGTAGGAGATAACTCTGTAGTTCTTCTCTTGACGAAGATGGGAAGGCAGAGGCAGATGTAGAGGAAATGTGGGTGCACAAGGTACATAAGCTCTGCATTCAGTACATGATTTTGGTCCCTTTTTCACAACATGGTTATTTTCTTGTACATTTAACTAGTTAGGCTTTTGATAAAACACAGTGCTACACAATGTGTGTATATATATATATATATATATATATATGTAAGAAATTGGCTAAAGATTCTTCTTAAATTTTCAAAAATATCTGAAATTTTAATATAAAGTCTCTTCATGTGCACATTTTCATAGACTAATATATACATAGAACGTTAGTTCAGAGATGCTCATGTGTTAAGCTTTAGTATTACCTAGATCTGACATTGTCTTTATAAATACTCAGCGAAGCAAACAAAGATAATCTAACTTTTGGATCATATCCAAGATTATGTAGAAAGAACAAAAGCAGCAATCCATAGAAGACAGTGAGGTGAGCCCTTTACTATCTTTTGCTTTTCGTTTTAGAAGTTTGAAAAACACTGGAAGCAGACCAGAGGTTATCTGTATATTGTCCAAGAACTTGATTTTCTGATTTTAGCTTCAGGTTTACTTCCTCAACTGCATCTACTCTTGCAGAAAGATTTTCAAGTTTGTGTTGTAGTTCAAACTCGTGATTGAGAAGTTGAGTCTTACTTCCAGTTCCACCTGATTTTCAGCATAAACTGCGTCCATATCAGCATTCATCATCTTGGGGACATACATTGAGCTCTTGAAAGCAAACTCCTTAATGAAGGGTCTTGCATCTGCAGCACATGGAGGAGGTGGGATAAGTAGCCAACTTACAATAAATTAAAGAGGAAAAGTTCAGTATAGAGTGTATGAATCTTAGATTTAAAAATCTGGTATTGAAAAGGGATCAGTTGAGATTTCCCTATGCAAATAAATAGATGTGAGGATCACATGGTCCACTTTCAAATTTTAAATGTTAGTTTGTTTGTTCATTTGTTTGTAATCTTCAGGCAACAGTAAAATCTACTTGTTGACAGAGGTGTCCATAGAAACAATAAACCAATATCAGGGAAGATATTTTTTGAACAGTCAGTTTGTACTGGTGAATGATGCTTGAGAGTGAGACTTCAGATGCTGATTGAGGTAACAGGTTCTGGAATAGCTTTTGTTGCACAGGGGACAAGCATGGGGCCTCTCACCACTGTGCTTTTTTATGTGTCTGCTTAGATCTGTTGAACAGTACAAGGTCCATTTGCAGCCAGGCACATTGCACTCATAACTCCTCTTTCCAGTGTGTTTCTTCATGTGGTCTTTGAGGTGGTGAGCCTTTGTGTAAGATTTCCCACAATCTGGGTAGGAACATGAGTAGCGCTTCAAAGGTTGAGGGTTGATTGGAGAGACAGGGATCAGTGTCTGCAGGTCTGCGTTCAACTCTGGACCATTTCCTTGAACCAAATCAGAAGCTGAAGAGCTTGCCTGAGGTTGCCTTTGAAAAGAAGGGTAACTTGAAGGATTTGAGTATTCACCTACATATGGGGCTTGGTTACTAAGTAAAGCCACATGATGATCAAGGCTTTGCACAACATTGGGTGTTCCATTGCTACTTGGGTAGACATTAGGATCAAGAGAGGTTCTCAAATGATCCAAGGAGAATGACTCTTCAGAAATTGGACTTCTCTCTGGATGCCAAGCTAAGTGTTCTTGTATAAGACATGAAGTCACCTGAGGATCAAGTCTTTCTTTCACATCAGGTGTTCCATTCACACTTGGGGAAGCATCAGAATCAAGAAAGGCCATTATGTCATCCAAGAAGAAAGACTCTTCAGAAAGGGGACTTGTCTCTGGGTGCCAAGCCAGGTTGACTTGGTTACTAAGTGAAGTCACTTGAGGATCAAGGCTTTCTTCAACTTTGGGTGTTCCATGCAAACTTCGGGAAGCATCAGAATCAAGAAAGGCAATTATGTCATCCAAAAAGAAAGACTCTTCAGAACTGGGACTTGTCTCTGGGTGACAATCTAGGTTGCCTAGGTTACTAAGTGAGGTCACCTGAGGATCAAGGTTTTCTTCAACATTGGGGGATCCATTCAAACTTGAGGAAGCATCAGAATCAAGAAAGGCAATTATGTCATCAAAGAAAAAAGACTCTTAAGAACTGGGACTTTTCTCTGGGTGACAAGCTTGGTTGGCTGGGTTACTAAGTGAAGTCACCTGAGCATTTTGGCTTTCTTCAATACTGGTAGGTCCATTCAGATTTAGGGAAGCATTAGAATCAGGAAAGGTTATTATCTCATCCAAGGAGAATGTCTCTTCAGGACTGGGACTTGTCTCAGGGTGACAAGCTAGGTGGTCTTCCTTACTAAGTGAAGTCACCTGAGGATCAATGCTTTTTTCAACATTAGGTTTTCCATCCAGACTTGGATGGATATTTGGATCCACAGAGGTTCTCATGCGATCCAAGGAGAACAAAACGTCAGAACTGGGGTTTGTCTCTGGATGCCAAGCTAGGTGGTCTTGACCAATATGTGAAATCATTTGAGATTCATGGCTTTTTTCAACATTAGGTGTTCCATACAGTCTTGGGTGGATATTTGGATCCACAGAGGTTCTCATCTGATCCAAGGAGAATAACTCTTTAGAACTGGGACTTGTCTCTGGATCCCAAGCTATGTGGTCTTGATTACAAAATGAATTCACCTGAGGATCCAGCCTTTTTTCAACATTTGGTGTTCCATTCAGACATGGGTAGACATTTGGATCAGAGGACCTCATCTGATGCAAGTAGCATGACACTTTAGAGCTGGGATAATTCTGTGGATGCCAAGTCATATTTTCTTCTGCATTAGATGTTGCCCTCTTAGACCCATGAAAATTTGGGCCAAAACTGGTGTTTGACATCTGAAAACCATAGAAAGTCTGGCCACCAATTGGATTTGTCACCCAGTGACTGACCATCAAATCCTGATCACATCTGTGTCCTGATAACTGATACCAAGAGAGAAAGTGCTCACCACAGACCAGGTTATCCTGACCTCTGTAGACATTCTGACCACGGAAGAATGACTTCTGGTAGTAGAGCTTCATGTGGTCATGGTTATCTCTCAACGGAGGCTCATAAAAAGCCTGATATTCATTAGAAGGTATCATCAGATCTGCATTGAATCTATTATTAGATCCTAAATCCCTCTGCTGATACCTAAAAGAACTCTGTTCAGAAAAATAGTCCAGGGAGTGATCTACATTTGAATTCTGGTCTGCATGGCTTCCAGAGGGAGCAGCATGATGATTACCAAAGGGAATCCTCTGACTCTCATTCAAGGCTGTATTTTGGATCACAGGAGTCTTGTCAAAGTTGACTGTCCTCATCCAGTGTCCTTCAATGTAGAGAGATTCCCTAGCTTCAAGGACAGCTTTATTCTGGGCATGAGGTTGGCAAATCTTTGGTGTGTTGTTGAGCTCCTTAAGCTGAGGGTCTTCCAGGAATTTTTTCTGCTGAAGAGACACAGCTATCTGATTCACAGAGGAAGTCTCACTTGGCTCTCCAGTTTTTCCTGGGTGTGCTGTCGAGTTCAGAGTAAAGGTTATCTCAGGTGTGCTAGAGTATGCAGATGCCATCACTGTTGGTTTCCAGGCAAGCATCTCTGAGCTCTGACCTGAGACAAACTGGCTGGACTCCACAGGGAAAGGTTGGGGATTACACCTCCCTGGCTGGAATGCACCTGTGGATTCTTCCATGTCTATGCAGGCTTCACAAATGGCCTGGGGACTCTTCAAGTTCCTGCACTGTTGGGAGAAAAATCAACATCTGGCTAAACTAGGTATTCAGTGGTAGAGATTAAAGTTCTTGAGAATACTCAAACTCGGCGGACAGGCAGAACTTAAATGGTAGACACAAGAAGGCATAAAATGTTCTCTGGAGATCAAGGATTCACAACTTTAAGGGCTCTGATGAAGGTGAAATGGGCAAACAAAAGCTTCATTACTCTGGGATCTCCTTTTATAAAGCTAGGCCTGATATGTTCAGAACTTCTGAGTCTATGATTTCATAAGACATATGTTTCCACATATAGGCCCCCGTATTTAGAAGACATGTTTAAATATCTCACCCCAGGCTCTTAGAGTTTAGAAGATGCTCTCATTAAGTAAACTCTTAGGAACTGTGTATGTTAGCTTGCCTCTGATTTACTTTATAAACAATATACAGTTACATGGTTGCATTCATCAACTTTAGAAGAGAATGTGGAACAGGATTTGTTGGTGGGACTGGTGGGTTTTTACAGGAGCAGTAGTTTATGTGGTGTTCTTTTTGAATGAAGAGAGTGAATGAAAAGAAACTTTTGTGATGATGAAACCTCTTGCTGTGGAGACATATAGAGTACAAGAAGTTAATCTTTGTAATGGTGGATACAGAATCTGGTGTGATTATTTTTTTGCAATGCTACAATCTGTTGTGTCCTTTTGGTATGGGATCCCATCCATTTTCTCAAATATTATAGATAAATGATAAGAGAGGGTTTAACTCTCAGCACACTGACAATAGGACCCAGTTACCTAGAATTGTATCCACATAGTTCATGGATCCTGGATAGATCCTGATGGTGGTAAAGTTTGATGAAATGAGACAAAAATCTTATTTTAAATTTTAAAAGCAAATAGTAAAAACAAATGTTTAAGAAAGGAAGATGGAATGAAAGACAGAAAAAAACAAGAAAAGAAATAATACAAATGGAGAAATCACATCATCATCATGAGACAAAACATGTAGTATTGGAACAAAAGTGAAGTTGTTTGGATGGATAGTTGCACTCTGAAAATTAATAAAAAAAGCTGTAAGATAGGAGATTAAAATTGCTTGCACCTTTTCACCAATTAGAAACCACTTGAAAAAAATTCACTCTTGAGTTGTGAAGGCATCATTCCGTAGGCATCACTTATTAAAACACATACAAGGTGTCCAGATAAACATCCAGCCTCTCTTCTATCCCAGAGAAGTGGGAAATCATTCCTCCCATGAAGATTTACAGGAAGTTACAGGACAACTCATTTTTACAGAAGACATTTATACTTCAATCTGGTCTCATAATCTTTATCTTTTGTCTCTAACTCTTGATTTCCGAAATTAAATATACTTACCACAATATAGGCCAAGGATTCTCTTTCTTTGTATTGCCATAATGCAAAGCTGCAGGCTACTTCCTAATTAATACCATACCACATAACATATTCAGTTTTTAAATAATTTATATTTTGATATTTATGATTTTCAACTAACAACATCTACAACAACAACAATTAGAATACTATGGTAAGACAATAAAATCAATCACAACAATCTTAACTATCTCTTAAGATCAATGCCCTTGCCATTCAGCTGCATAAAGAAAAAATTTTAGAAAACAAAGTGGAGAAAAGCTTAAAACATGTTGTCACAAAGGAAAGTTTTCTCAACAGAAAACAAATAGATTATACTCTAAGATCAAGAATCAACAATTGGGACCTCATAAAATTGGAAAGTTTCTGGAGGCTAAGCATATTATCAAGAAGACAAAATGTCCAACAACAGATTGAGGAAGGATGTTTGATACTCATGCAACTGATGGAGGGCTAATATACAACATATACAAAGAGCTCAGGAAGTTAGACTCCAGAGAATCAAATATTTATATATAAGAATGGTATACAGAGCCCAACAAAGAATTCTCAGCTGAGAAATTCCAAATAGCTATGAAGCACCCAAAGAAATTATAAATATGGCTAGTTATCAGGTAAATGTAAATCTAAACAACCCTGAGAATACACCTTATTTTTATGAGAATGGCTAAGGTCAAAAATCAGGTGACAGAAGATGCTGGCAAGAATGTGGAGAGAAAAGAAAACTTCTTGAGTGTTGGTGGGATTGTAAGCTGATACAACCACTCTGTAAAACAGTCTGGTGGTTTTGAAGAAAATTGAACATAGTGCTACCTGAAAACCCAGCTATTCCACTCCTAGACATATAGCCCAAAGATGTTACAACATATGACAAGCACACATGCTCCACCATGTTCTAGCAGCCTTATTTATGATAGCCAGAAGCTGGAAAGAACCCAGATGTTTAAAAAAGAAGAATGGATAAAGAATGAATGGTACATTTATAAATTAGAAACAATGACTCTATGAAACACCTAGGCAAACATATGGGTCGAGATAACATCGTGAGTACCCCACTCACAAAAACACACACATGGAATGCACTCACTGTGAAGCAAATACTAGGCACAGAAAACTTTGAGTACCCCAGCAACAATTGACAGACCTTATGATGTGCAAAGAAGAAGGAAGGCCAAAATGCCAAACCTCAGTCCTGTTTAGTGGAAAGAACAAAACACTTTAGATAGGAAATACAAGGTAAAATAGAGGAATAGGGAATAAAGAAAAATCATTCAGAGACTTCTTTAAATGGGGATCCACACCATATGAAGCCACCAATCCCTAGCTCTATTGCTGATGCACAAAGTGCTTAGAAGCAAGAAACACATAGAGATGACTACTCTTGGTCTCTGCCGGAGTTAAATGCATACAGCTGAGCATGTTAGCATCTAACCATCAGAGTGAACTTGGGGAACCCAATGAAGGTGCTAAAGAAAACCCTGAAGGAGCTGAAAGGGGTTGCAACTGCATGGGAAAACAATGTGATCAACAAAACAACCCCTACACAACCCACCGGTACTATAACACTGATCATTGAGAACACATTGAGAAAACTATGGTTACAGTTGCATATGTAGCTGAACCTAGCAGTATCTGGCATTAATTTGAGAAGAGGTCTTTGGTCCAGGGAGAACATGTTTCCCCAATATAGGGAAATGCCAAAACACTGGGGTTCAGAGGGCTGGAAGGGAGCAAGGTGGAGGAAGAGCATACCATTATAAATATCAAAACAATGAGTATGTAATAAGAAAGGAAAAGAAGAACCAATAAGAAAGAAGAATTCCCATGTCGGGTCAGGGTCTGGTCATTGGCACTTTGCTACATGTTCCAGTCATCCACCTCTGTTCTGAGCAAATAGTGACATATCTTTAAAAACCATCCCTTAGTCAGACTATTAGACTCCACAAGAAACTGACTTTCTCAGATCAAAAAATTGCCCTCTCTCACCAGTGGTCATCTCCAACTCTAAATGTACTGCCCACAGGTGTGGCAGATCAACTCCACAAGGAACAGTATTTTAAAATGTTGTTTCGACACCTGGCTTAACAATTTTTTTTTTCTCCTATACTGCTCAAGCATTGTGCTAATCATTGTTGCCTTATCCTTGTGTAGCCCCTTCCTCCTTCCTTGGGAAGGATAGGACTCACAGAAATATGTTCTTAAGCATTCCAAGGCCAAGGCAAGGGGTGGCTCCCACCCTGTCTCTTAAGATACAACAGAAATACCATAAAAACTCTAATTATGGGGCTTAGAATTCCATTTCAAACAACTAAAGGAAAGTCCCACATAAACTGTATATGGATTTTTTATGAACTTCTAAATTCATGCCTATAGCATAAGTTAAGCTTGTGATCATTAAATAAATTTATGAAACAACAATAAAATGCACAGACCGTATGGAGATGAAGAAGAAATTATGGAAGCTTCATTCTAACTTAGAAGAAGGAACTTAGAAGACCTACTTAGAAGTAAGGCCAGAGCCTTTCTGAAACCAACACAGATGCTTATAGCCAGCCATCAGACTGAGTACTGCAACCCCATTGGAGGAGTTAAGGAATGTCCTAAAAGAGTTGAAGAAGTTTGCAACCCCCGTTGTAAAAACAATAATACCAACCAGCCTGACTGTCCAGAGCTCCAAGGGAATAAACCACCCACCAAAGAGCAAATATGGAGGAAGAAACCAAGGTTCCTGCTGCATGTAGCCGAACATGACCTTACTACTGATTTAAGGGGAAGCCCTTGGTCCAGTATAGACTTGATGACCTTGTGTAGGGAAACCTTAGGGTGGTGAGGTAGAACTCTCATAGAAACAACTTGATGTAAATGGAATGAGGTTTGTGTAGAGGAAACCAGGAAAGAACATATAGATGAAAGTTAAATGAATAAAATATCCCATAAAAATAAAATTATGAAATTAATTTTTTTCTATAAGAATGTAAAAAAAAAGAATTTTTGGATGTACTTACGGTTCTCAGTCCTGTACACTCACAATGGCAAGCTGAGGATGAAAAGTCCAAAAGAATTGTAGTTTTGAGTATTGGAACACAGATTGGTACAGCTGGTCTAATCTAGAGCCTGGAAACAGGAACAGCTGGTGCCAGTACCAGTGTAGGGACAGACTTGTGAACAAGCTGAGGACAAGCTGACAAATAGGCACTCCTTCCTGCTTCCATGGACTTATATAGGCCTCCAGTGGAAGGTGTATCCTGGATTAAAGTATGTCTTCCTGTCACGTGTTCTTGGTCACCAACCAATTAACAAAATTCAACCAGTCACTATCTCACACGTGTGTCTATCTTGTGTAGACGTTTTGGCTTTCTAGGTATTTTCAAGTGGACAATAAAGGGAAACTTGCTGGAAATCACAACCTTGACCTCAGAAAAATGTGGTTTTCGTGTCCTAAAACACATTAAAAGTAGGGGACAACATAGTGTATCATGATTTCATTTCAGAAGATATTTATCAGATGGATGAATAACTAAGTTTGACCAAGTGGACTTGCAAATGATCTCTTTCTTTTACTTACCTCCTGCATTTGCCAGGCTTCTCTACAGGACCAACACTTTCACAGTGAATTTTCTATATATGTAAGTAGGCAGAGATTTAGTATAATGGCTTACTGGTTGAGGTAGCTCAGCAACCTGTATCAAACAGAGCATAGCTTCAATCACTAGACTACTCCAAATATGATGAGAGTTTCAAGGTTTTATATAAAAACAAGACCAGCAGTTCTGGATTATTTCCCCAACAAAACTGGTTACAAAGTCAGTGTTTGCCTCAAAACTGTCAATGCAGAGGGAAGCAGATATTAAGTTTATGATATGACTCCCAGCATCACCCAATTATGTTAAAGGCCACAGTAGTATTCCAAGTAGATGTTTGTACCCATCCATTCTAATCGATGTTTTCTATAAAACATTATTCCAGTAGATATTTGGGGTTGCAGTACAATACAAACTATCTTGCCTTACAATTGTAAATGTGGTCATGAGATAGCTTGAATAAGGACCTAGCTGTGAGTTGCATCATATCAAGCCTGTCTGGTTTTCGGGAGATCACAAATATTTCCCTGGCACTATAGCTTCTTGAGTTCTCTTTGTACCTTTGATACTAGGTCCAAAAGGTAGTATGTGCCTTTTATCCCAACTCTCATAAGAAAAATTGGTAGATTTCTAAGTTCTAGGTAAGCCTGGGAATGAGCCAGTTCTACTTTAAAAAAATATGATTTGGTCGAGCAATGATGACACATGCCTTAAATCCCAGAACTCTATAATAGAGCATTCAGATCCTTCAGTTGAAAATTACACAGAAAAGGCCAAGACAGCTAAAAATAAACAGGGAATGACGTAATAGAATAAGGGAGACAAGTACCAGGCCCAGGAAACAGAATCATTTGGGAGCAATGGCCTTGTACCTCTGGCTTTAGAGTCAAGAACCGAAGGGATTGCAGATTCTGGCTAGCTGGAGATAGGATATCAATGGAGATAAGAATAGACCATTTTACTATGAAGAAATATTCTGATAAGTCATTTCTGAGGACATAAAATTGTTGTGTTCCAGAATTAACTGAGTCTGTACCTAGCCCTACAGGGAAATTAATTATTTATAGGTATCACACAGGTGGTAATGATTTTTAAGGCATTTAAGGATCAAGGAGTTTTGATCCAACAATTCCTGCAGAAATTACACAAACACAAATCTCACTCAGCCAAATAGTTACTTTGAATTCACACCCGAAGACTGTTCACATCAATGATGCAGCTCATGTTTTTGAATATGCCTATATGATAGAGAGTAAAATAGAGTGACTCGGGAGTGTGAATATTAGCTGTGACCTTGTTGAAGTAGTTGTGGCTTTATTCAAGGTAGTGTTTCACTATCAGTGTGTGCTTTGATGATCCGATGCTGTGGCTCCACCCAATGCAGAATGAGAGGGCTCCCTTGGCTCCCTTTGTATCAAGCAGTAGAATGATCATCTCTGCCAAAACCATGTCTGTCATGCTACATGATCCCATGCTTCTTACCATGAAGAAATGGACTGAACCTCTCAGACTGTTAACCAGCCCTAATTAAATGTTTGCCTTTACAAGAAATGACTTGTTCATAGTGTCTCTTCAAAGCAATAAAACCTTAACTAAAACTTATAGGTAATAAAATGTCAGAGACTACTGAAGGTTGGAATCATATGAAAAATGTGAAAGTATTTGAAATGCCTAAGGGACAATCTGAAATAAAGCAGTCTTGAAATAATACCATGGTTTTATAACCATGGTTCAATTTTATACTGTTAAATGAATTAGTATCCTTGAATTTAGTACACAAAATTGTATTGAATTATTGTTCAGAGAGTATGTGTACTTTGGAGAGGCAAGCTTAGGTAGTATATAAGTAGGTAAACAAAAAGAACATCCAAAAGGGAAAAATAACTCCACAGGAAGACCAATACAGTCTACTATTCTGGACTCCTGAGAGCTCTCACCAAAGAGCATGCACAGGCTGATCAAATCCCCATCCCCATGCACATATGTAGCAGATTCTTAGTCTCCAAGTGGATCCCCCAACAACTGCATAAGGGACTGTACCTAAAGCTGTTGTCTGACTGGAATCTGTTTCCTTAGAAGGTTACCTTTTCTGACCTCAATGAAAAAGGATGGGCCTAATCCTGATGAGATAAGATTAGATGTGCTAGTGTGGGTGGATTCCCACGGAGCCTTCCCCCCTGTAAGAGGAAAGGGGAGATGGTGGGAGAGGGACTCTGTAAGGAAGTGACAAATGAGCAGTGTTTGGGATACAAGTAAATAAATAAAAAATTTAAAAATAAGAAAATATATTGAAAATGTATTAAAACAAGGGGTACATAATCACTGTCTTTCAGGCAGCAGTAAATGCTCTGGCCAGAATATTCTAGAAATAGAGACAAGAATAAAGGGACCACGGGGAAAACTGATGCTGTTATGCTGGAGCAAAAAAATTAGAGTTGATTAAGAAGAGACCAGCTTAGAGTCAGCCTCGAGTGCTACAAAGATCAGAGCTGGAAAAATGGCACAAGCCCTTTGTCATGGCACAGAAGACAATAGGTGAAGCCCAACTAATGACACAAGGAGCTGGGCATAATTTCTTCCCCAGGGTATTTTACTTCCCCTTCTAAGAATGACTAAAGCATCCACATTTAGGTTTTCCTTCTTATCGATGTTCATATGATCTGTGAGATATATTTTGGGTCTTCAAAACATTTGGGCTGATATCCCTTTATCAGTGAGTGCATACCATGTGTGTTTTTTTGTGAAGGGGTTACCTCACTCAGGAGGATATTTTCTAGTTCCTTCCATTTGCCTAAGAGTTTCATATAGTCAGTATTTTGAATAGCTCTGTAGTGCATCATAGAGTAAATGTTCCATGTATTTGTTGTATGCATACCTCTTTTGAAGGACATCTGGGTTCTCTCCAGCTCATGGCTTTTATAAATAAGGCTGATATGAACAAATAGGGATCCATCCTGTTATGGTTTACATATACTTGGCCCAGGCAGTGGCACTATGGAATGTGTGGCTTTATTGGAGTAAGTGTGTCATTGTGGAGATGGACTTTGAGACCCTCCGCCTATCTACGAGAGGAGACCAAGTCTGTTCCTATCTTCCTTTGGATGAAAATGTAGAACTCTCAACTCCTCATGCACTTTGCATGCCTGGACTTGCCATGTTCCTGCCTTGATAATGAACTGAATAATTGAACCTACAAAGTAATCTCAACTAAATGTTATCTGTAAGAAATGCCTTGGTCATGGTGTCTGTTGAAAGCAGTGAAACATTAAGACAGAAGATGGCACCAGGAGTGGGTTATTGCTTTGAAAGGCCTTATCATTCATTTGAGTGGAAAAATGTGGATTTTGGTATTTTGGATTTAAAGAGTACTTTAATTCTTTAAATGGTGTTTAATAAACTATCCTTGAAGGGATTTGGAAGACTTTGTTGGTGAGGGTGATCTGAACTGTTCAGACCTGGCCCAAGATCATGTGGTCTATTTCAGTGCAGAATTACAGTCTGTGGCCTAAACATTGGTTTTCAGGTAGTTGGGTGGAAAAATTCTTAAGCAGTGAAGGAGTTAGAAAATAGGCATGTAGTGATAATGTAATACAACAAGGGGACAGATTCAAGCTCCTGTCAGCAGCATAACTCAGCAGCTTTAAACCTGGGTCTCTGGCTTTATGTTTAAGGGAATGAGGCTACCCGGACAATTGATGCTTTTGTCTGGAGCTAAAAAATTAGGGATGATTAAGAACAGGCCAGCATCACTGTGGTAAAATCTTCTGAAAAGTATTTTTGGAGAGCAGGAAGAATCTGTGTTCCTGAGACATGGAAAGTTGCACCTCACACTGCAGCTGTTCTTAGTAATATGTAAGAATCCCCCATGTGGTCCTGGTTTTGAAGGAGCCATGAAGAACTCTTGAGGCTTGTTACTATGAGAGGCCATTGAAAGCAAAAGGGATTTTGAAAATACAGCTTATCAGCTGTAAAAGGTTTCTGGTGGAATTCTTGAAGTCACATAATTATAGTATCATATCATCAAAAAATAGTGATATTTGACATCTTGTTTTCTAATTTACATTCATTTGACTGAATTTGCAGTATGATTGCTCTGTTAAGACTTCCAGTACTCCATTACAGAAGAAGAGTAATAGAAGATTGGGCAGACTTGTCGAGTATCTGATTTTAGTGTGATTGCTTCAACGTTCTCCCTATTTAGATTAATATTGGCTGTTCATTTGCTGTATATTGCTTTTACTATCTTTAAGGATCAGTCTAAAGTTCCAGATATTTCCAAACCATTAACATGAAATGGTGTTTTATTTTCTCAAGTTACTTCTAAGCATCTAAAGAGATCTTTATATGGTTTATTTATTTGATTTTGTTTTTGGTTGATTACTTTGATGGATTTTCATATATTGAACTCTCCCTGTATCCCTGGGATGAACTTTACTTGATCATGGTAAAGGATCATATGTTGTGTTCTAGTATTCTTTTTACAAGAATTCGATTGAATATTTTCACTGCTGTTCATGATGGAATATTTTCTGACACTTTCTTTCTTTCTTTGTAGGGTCTCTGTGTTATTTAAGCATTAGAGTAATTTTGGCTTCAAAGAATGATTTGTGTAGTGTTCCTTCTCTTTCTATTTCTTGAAATAGTGTCGACAGTATTGGTATCAGTTCTTCTCTGAATGTCTGATAAAATATGCCACTGAAACCATTGGCTTTTCCCCCCCTTGGGATCAGAGGCTTTTGATGAGTTCTTGTTTTTATATAGGGATTATGGGACTGTTGCGATGATTTACTTGATGTAGATTTAAATTTGATCTTTGGTAATACGGAGAATATGAGACATTTTCTCAACATTTTCTGTTTGGTTGAATATACACTTTTGTTGCAGGATCTGATGATTTGTTTTTACTTTCTTAAGTTTCTGTTGTTATATCTTCATTTTCTTTTCTGAGTTTGTTAATTAAGATAGTCTCTGTGTCCTCTAGTTAGTCTGGCTCAGGTTTCATCAATCTTTTTTGATTTTATCAAAGACCTAGCTCCTGGTTTTGTTGATTTTTTGTATAGTTCCTTTTTGTTTCTACTTTGTTGATTTCATCTCTGATTTTCAAAGTTTCCTGCTGTCTATTCCTCTTAGATGTATCTTCTTCTTTTTGTTCTATAAGGTTTATTTCTTCTGTCAAGCTGGTTGTGTATGCTCTCTGCAGTTTCTTTTGGAATAAATCCAAGCAATGAGTTTTCTTCTTAGTACTGCTTTCATTGCATCCCATAGTTTCAGTTTAGTGTGCTCTCATTTTCATTAAATTTTGAAAATCCTTAAGATTTTATTTATTTCTTCCTTGAACATGGTATTGTTGAGTAGGGCATTGTTCATGTGTATGTGGTCTTTTTGATTTGTTTTTGTTTTTGAAGAGGAGCCTTTGTCCATGGTTATTTTAAAGGGTGCATGGAATCATGTCCATTTTTTTTTTTTTTTTTTTTTTTACTAAATGTAGGTGCTCTTGTATTTGGAGCACAGTTCTTAACCTTGATAGAACTTTTCCTCTGATTAGTCAAAATTGTCCTTCCTTAACAGTGTTGGTAACTTTTGGTTGAAAATTTATCTTATTTGGTATTAGAATAGCCACTCTAGATTGTTTCTTAGTACCATTTTTCCTTGAAATTTCTTCCTAACCTTTTACTCTGAGGTACTATTTGTGTTTGTTCCTGAGAGGAGTTTCCGGTATGCAGCAAAATGTTGGACTCGGATTGTGTATACATTCTGATAATCTATGTCTCTTTATTGGGGAAATGAATCCAATGATGCTAAGAGATATCTAAGAACCATTATTGGTCCCTGTTATTTTTATTGTTAGAAGTAGAATTATGTTTGTGTGGTTTTCTTCTTTAGGGTTTTCACAAGTGATAGAAAAACACAAGGATTTGGGGGACTCTGAGACTTTTGCAAAAAGCCTCATTTGTATAATGTAAGACACTAAAAACATAGAAATGGTTAAAGTCAAACTCATAGACTTTCCAGTCATTACTAAGCTCTGAGACTCAGCCTGTGCCTGACAAATAAAAACAGTGGCCTAGAATAAATCTCTAAAAAGCCAGAATATACTGACTGATTGCCACCTATCTAGAAAGATTTTCATAGGTTCCTGATGCATGGCATATTCAGTTCATGCTATAATAACACAATTCTGAGAAACAAAACAGGGACACAACTCTAAAATATTTGGAATGTATAAACATAGTTCTAAACATGTAAAAGCGCAGATTTAGTGGACAGGTTAAGCTATACAGTCCAAGCTGAGTATACCTCTTTTGCTATACTTTCTTTGTTTTGAATATTTGGTATTTTGACTATTTTATGTCAGAGGGAATTTTATTTATCTGGTATAATCTATTCAGATTTCTGTAGATTTCTTGTATGTTCATGGTCATCTCTTCCTTTAGGTTAGTGAATTAGCCTCTAAAATTTTGTTCAAGATATTTAGTGACACTTTTATTTGAGAGTCTTTATTTTCTTCTACAAATATTATACTTTGGTTGACTCTTCTCATTGAGTCCTGGAATTACTAGATGCTTTAGGATAATGCTTTTAGATTTTTGCATTATCTCTGACTGATGTGCCAATGTTTACTGTGGTATCTTTTGCCCCTGAGAAACTCTCTTCCATCTCTTGCATTCCGTTGGTAATGCTTGTGTCTATGACTTCTAATCTCTTTCTGAGGTTTTCTATCTCCAGGGTTGTTTCTTTTTGTGATTATTTTTTTCTATTTTTGTTTCTAATTCCTTCACCTGTGTGGTTGTATTTTTCTGTAGCTCTTTAACTGATTTCTCTGTTGCCTCTTTAAGGTCTTCTACGTGTTTAATGGTTCTCATGTGTTTCTTCAACTTGTTTACTGGTTCTCATGTAATTAATGTGCCTCTGGAAGACCTTCATCATCCTTATCATGCAGTTTGTTTTTATGTCCAAATCTTGCTTTTCTGGTGTGTTGGGCTGTTCCTTCCTTGTTTCTGTCATTTTCAGGTTGTGTTTGATTCCCTTGCTTAGTTACTAGCACTACACTCATAACATCTTGTTATCTGTGATGCCAGGTTTTCTTATTGTCTCTGAATTGTGTGTGTGTGTGTGTGTGTGTGTGTGTGTGTGTGTGAGTGTGTGTGTGTGTGTGTGTGTGTGTGAATGTGAGTGGTACTTTCAAACTACTCCACATTAGAGAGGTAATCAAAATTTTGAAGCACAAAAAGTATATAGTCCTATTGAACCAACTGATATCAGTACACATTGATTTGTTTTCATTACGTTTTGTATATATCAACTAATCAGTAATATTTATGAGTGACAAATTTATTTTCAAGCTTTTTTTGTATACTTTTTACATGTTTGTTTGTCCTGAAGTATATGTATATGCTCTCTAGACACCAGAACATGTTAGATTGCCTCTAAATAATTGTATTACAATTTTAATGGAAATTATTTTGAATCTGTAAATTGCTTTTGGTAAGATGGTTAATAAACTATGTTAATCCTGCTCAGTGGGGATCATGGTAGATCTTTGCATCTTCTGATATCTTCCCCAGTTTCTTCATAGACATGAAGTTCCTGTTATATAGGTCTTTGACTTGCTGGGTTAAAGTCATATGAGGAATTTTTTTTAGGATTTTGGGGTATTATAAGAGAATTATCACCTTAAATTCTGTCTAAGCATATCATTTGCACAAATGAGGCCTACTGATTTTTATTTTATTAATTTTTTGTGCAAGCATCTTGCTGAATGAGTTCATCAGCTGTGGAAGTTTTCTGGTAGAACTTGGAGGTCTGCTATTTATACTTTCAAGTCATCTGTGAACAATAATACTGTGCCTACTTTGTTCCAAATTGAATCCCTTAGATATTCTCATGTTGTCTTACTGCCCTTGTTAGAACGTCAAGTTTGTTTTGCCTACATATTGTGCAGAGATAAAGGTGGAACAGACAGTGAGGAAACAGCCCTCCAATGATTATCCCAAAGAGAGATACATTTCATGGGAGAGAGTCCACACTAGACCATATTAATGATACTTGGCTAGTCTTCTATGCTTGCATGTAGGAACCTAGCATTATTGTCTCCTGAGTCTTCATCCAGTAGAGTATAGAAACAGACTGACAAACATCATGTGGAGCCCAGGAAGCATTCTGGAAGTTAAACAGGGTCTATCTCAGTCTCTGTTCATTGATATTGGTACTATTTTCTTCTTCCTGGCCTCACTGGTTAGGCCTCAGCAGGAGAGGATATGACTAGACCTGCTGGGAATAGATGATCCAGGGTGGGGTAATACCCAGTGGACTCTGTTTCATTGAGGAGATAAGGAGGTAGTAATTAACATAAGGATGAGAACCAATACAACCAAATAGCATGTGTTCCATGTTTTAAATGTTTTTAACTATTGCAATAAAAAACACTCACTACCTTAGCTATCATATTTCCTGGGGAGACATAATATTCATAATATTCATGCCTACTAATCTCAGATAAGACTCATGGTATATATATACATATATATACATATACATATATATATATATATATATATATATATATATATATATATATATATATATATGTGTGTGTGTGTGTGTGTGTGTGTGTGTGTGTGTGAAGAGCTAGAAAGAGAGAGATTGAGAGATAGAGAGAGAGAGGGAGGTATGTAGGAAGAGAGGTACGGAGGGAGGGACCGAGGTAGGTAGGGAAGGAGGTGGGGAGAGAGAGAACTAAATTCCAACTTGGTGAATCAGTAAGTTTTATGGAGGTTATTTTCACAAAAGCAGATGAGGTGTTACAGGGGCAAAAATTACACAAAAGCAGCTTTATCTCCAATGTCCACCTCATCATTGGTGACAATTCACTAGAGGTAGAAACCTGAAGAAAATTGACAGCACAACAATTGTATAGTGCCTTTTTCAAGTGACTAAGCTAATATAAACCTCTCCCAGGCATGTAGGTTTGAGCTGCAAAGGAATAGTGGCATAATGGATATAATGGGTGTTTTGTGCTTATTCAGGGACTTCATGGATGTATTATTAGTCGTTTCCCTTCCTACCTAATATTCCTGAAGATTACTGAATGATGGAATGTTTTAGTCTCAGAGGAAACCACTGACCTTGGCAGCTCAAAACCATTATGTCTTACTCTCTTGGTTGTATCATAATTCTACCATAGTATCTGAATTTATATTACTTCATTTTGATTTTCTTATGTTAAAACTGTAAGTAATAATTCTACCTGTTGTGAAAGCCCCTTACATATATATTGGCCTAGTAAATGAATATGTTCCCTTCAACTTGTGTTTCATTTATAAATTTGTAAAGCAGTTTATAAATAGTGAGTGTAAATCACGTTAGAAGAAATTTTATACAAGATAGTTCATAACACTTGAGCATCTAAAATAATAGACCCAGAAGTTAAACCAAGATTTTGGTATAGTACCATATCCTAACATATGCTCTACAACTCTATTAGGAACTAGAGACATTGCTGTGATGATGTCAAAATGGGGACTGATTGTTCTATAAAGAAATATCATGAAAATTTATTCCTGTGACTGATGGATACCATAGAGAAGCAAAAGAAGTGGCTAATATATAGTGCAAAGATCATATTGTCAACCTAACATATGTCCAAGAAAATATGAGAAAAATAAGAACTGTCATTATTCTAAATTTTTACATCTCTAGAAATCCAACATCATGATATATGTATAGGAGGAGTAGAATCTAATGTGTATGAATGAGACAGAATTTGTGGACAGTAGTGACTAAGGTTGAAATAAGAAGAGTTGAGACAGGAATATGTGCAAGAAGTCTATTGTAAAGGAGAGTTACTTTATATTCAAGGACTTGCAGATTCTGTTACTGTTAAAACCATCTTTTCTAGAAAGGCTGGATCATTACAAAGACAAACCTAGGTGCACAACAAATATTTATTAGAAAGGCCAATAAATCACACAATTTTAAAGTATCAAAAAAAGTCACAGAGTTTAAAAACTAGTGTTTTTACTCATTTTATTTGAGATGCAATTCATGAAAACAAGTTTGAGGGAGGAGGAAAGGGGAGTAAAGGGGAGGATATAAGGTTAGAAATGTAAATGTTCAGAATAACCAATAAAATTTTAAAAATGTCAAACATAACAAATTTTTTTTCTTAAAAAATTTTATTAAATTGCAAAGCAGAACTTGAACACAAATTTAAATATCAGTAACAAGGTCACAAAACGGTTGCAAAATGTCTGTAATGGGAGGATTCTATATCCTTATAACTAAGTCACCCATCCATGCCTACATTAGTACATTAGATAAATCTACAAGTCAGCAGCCCATCGAAGAACTAGAAGTTCCATTATTGGATATTTCCTGTTACAAAAACTTGCTAATATTTTGGGTATCAGCTCTTTATCAGATGGAAACTACAAACTAAAGTTTTAAAATTTGTTAAAGAATGACTAAAATACTGTAACTAATTTGGTTTCAAAAACTCTGGGTATACAACTGAGATAAAACACTAAGAATTATATTATCGCATTGAAAAAACTATTTTATATTTACGATTTTGGTATTAATATACTCTCAATTAAATTTCCAAAAGTCCATCTCATCATACAAATAAATATTGAGACCAACCTTTCAGTGGTCTCATAATCCACACACATTAGACTAAATTCACTTTCATTCATGTCCCAAATTTGCACCTGTGGGGTAGATGTAGCACATATTTATAGGGAAAATATAGGGAGTTGGTTATTCCTTTTTATCCAGTTTTCATTCCTATTTCTATCTTTCCTCAAGTCTTTTTTTTCTTTTCCTTTTTTTCTACTTCTCACACACCAGCATCTCTATCTTTACAACACCAAATGGAATATTTCATGTAATAGAGAGATTTTGTTAGAGATTTACTCCATTTTAAATTCATTTTCTAAATAAACACAGATAGAAGGACAAATGTTAAGCATTTTTACATAAATGTATAAGAATACATTTTAGTAAGTGCTTTGCTTTTTTTTAAGGTTTGATATTCTGCATTAAGGTCTTAATAGTTACAATGAGCAAAAAGTACATGTAAATCAGGATGTAACCCAGAAGTAGTCAAAGTTTTCTTGGTGTGTGAGGATTGAGTATAATGTTTTATTTTTTTTTCTTGAATTTCACAGTCTGTGAGTTTTTTCTGGGGTACGCTGAGCTTTCTCGGGTTAGGATCCCATTATCAATGACTGCATATTATATCTGTTCTTTTGTGACTGGGTTATCTCACTCAGGATGCTATTCTCTAGATGCAACCATTTTCTTAAGAATTTGGTTAAGTCATTGTTTCTGATAGCTGAGTAGTACTTCATTGATTAAATGTACCACATTTTTTGTATCCATTCATCTACTGAAGGGCATCTGGGTTCTTTCCAGCTTCTGGCTAACATAAATAGTGCTGCTATGAACATTGTGGTGCATGCATCTTTGTTGTATATTGGAGTGCCACTGGGGTATATGCCTAGAAGTGGAATAGCTGGATTTTCAGGTAGTACTATGTCCAGTTTTCTGAGGAATGGCCTGACTGATTTCCAGAGTTGTTTTATCAGTTTACAACCCCACCAACAGTGGAAAAGTGTTCCTCTTTCTGCACAGCCTCTCCTGCATCTGTTGTCATCTGACATTTGGATCTTGGCCAATCTGACAGGTGTGATGTGGAATCACAGGGTTGTTATGATTTGCATTTGCCTGATGGCTATGGATGTCCATCACTTCCTAGATGTTTCTCAGTTATTGGATTTTCCTCAATTGAGAACATTTTGTTTAGCTCTGTACTGCATTTTTAATAGGGTTGTTGTATTATCTGGTGTCTAGCCTTTTCTGTTCTTTGTATACCTTGGATATTAGGTCTCTATCAGATGTGGAGTTGGTTATGATCTTTTCCCATTCTGTTGGCTGCAGTTTTGTTTCTTGACACTGTCCTAAGCCTTACAAAAACTTGCAATCTCATTAAGTTTCATTTGTTAATCTTTGACCTTAGAGCAGTGGCCATTGGTGTTTTGTTCAGAAAATTATTTCCTATGCCTAAATATTCTAAGTTTTTCCCTATTTTCTCATCTAATAGTTTCAGTGTATCTGGTTTAATGTGGATATATTTGATCCACTTACACTTAAGCTTTGTACAAGGAGATAAGAAAGGGTCTATTTTCATTCTTCTGCATGCTGAGTGCCAGTTGGACCAATACCATTTGTTGAATAAGCTGTCATTTTTCCATTGAAAATTTAAAGGTCCTTGGTCAAAAATCTGGTGACCCTATATATGGGGCCTCATTACGGGGTCTTCTATTCTATTCCATTGATCCATGTGCCTATTTCCGTACCAGTCCCACACAGTTTTCATCAGAATTGCCTTGTACTTTAGCTTGAGGTCAGGGATAGTGATTGTCGCAGATGTTTTCTTGTATTTGAGGATGGATTTCGCTTTTCTAAGTCTTTTGTTATTCCAGGTGAAATCACACATTTCTCTTTTTAACTCAATAAAGAACTACATTAGAATTTTGATGGGGATATCATTGAATCTGTAGATTGCTTTCGGTAAGATGGTCATTTTTAGAATGTTGATCCTTCCATTCCATGAGCATGGGAGATCTTTCCATTTTCTGAGACTTTCATTGATATCCTTCTTTAGAGGTTTGAAGTTCTTGTCATACAGGTCCTTCACTTACTTAGTTGGAGGCACACCAAGGTATTTCTTCGTTTTTGTGACTATTGTAGAGGATATCTTTTTCCTAATTTCTTTCTCCACATGTTTGTCCTTTAAATACAAGAAGGCTACTGATTTGTTTGAAGTAATTTAATATCCAGCCACTTTGCTGAATGTTTATCAGCAGTAGTAGTTCTCTGGTGGAATTTGTGGGATCACTTACGTAAACTATCATGTCATCTGCAAAAATTTTTAGCTTCCAAATGTGACAGATTACATTTCACAGAAAGCCCTTCATTATTTACAGATTCAATGTATCTTCAGTTGATTAAAATGGTATCAGCAATCCTCTCTTATTAGTAAAAATCTCAAATGGCAAGCAATAGATAAGAAAGTATCATAGTTTGGTATAGTGTCACTACTTAGAGTCAGGTTACTCTGTAGGAGATAACTCCTTAGTTCTTCTCCTGACGAAGATGGGAAGGCAGAGGCAGATGTAGAGGAAAAAGTGGGTGCACAAAGTACAGAAGCTCTGCATTCAGTACATGATTTTGGTCTCTTTTTTACAACATGATTATTTTCTTGTACATTTAACTAGTTAGGGTTTTGATAAAACACAGTGCTACACAATATGTGTATATATATATATATATATATATATATATATATATATATATATATATATATATATGTAAGAAATTGGCTAAAGATTCTTCTTAAATTTTCAAAAATATATTTAATTTTAATATAAAATCTCTTCATGTGCACATTTTCAGAGACTAATATATACATATAACGTTAGTTCAGAGATGCTCCTGTTAAGCTTTAGTATTACCTAGATCTGACATTGTCTTTATAAATACTCAGCGAAGCAAACAAAGATACTCTAACTTTTGGATCATATCCAAGATTATGTAGAAAGAACAAAAGCAGCAATCCATAGAAGAAAGTGAGGTGAGTCCTTTACTATCTTTTGCTTTTCATTTTAGATGTTTGACAAACACTGGAATCAGACAAGAGTTTATCTGTATATTGTCCAAGAACGTGATTTTCTGATTTAACTTCAGGTTTACTTCCTAAACTGCATCTACTCTTGCAGAAAGATTTTCAAGTTTGTGTTGTAGTTCAAACTCCTGATTGAGAAGTTGAGTCTTTCTTCCAGTTCCACCTGATTTTCAGCATAAACTGCGTCCATATCAGCATTCATCATCTTGGGAACATACATTGAGCTCTTGAAAGCAAACTCCTTAGTGAAGGGTCTTGCATCTGCAGCACATGGAGGAGTTGGGATAAGTAGCCAACTTACATTAAATTAAAGAGGAAAAGTTTAATATAGGGTGTATGGAATTTAGATTTAAAAATCTGGTATTAAAAAGGGATCAGTTGAGATTTCCCTATGCAAATAAATAGATGTGAGGATCACATGGTCCACTTTCAAATTCTAAATGTTAGTTTGTTTGTTCATTTGTTTGTAATCTTCAGACAACAGTAAAATCTACTTGTTGACGGAGGTGTCCATAGAAACAATAAACCAATTTCAGGGAAGATATTTTTTGAACAGTCAGTTTGTACTGGTGAATGATGCTTGGGAGTGAGACTTCAGATGCTGCTTGAGGTAATAGGTTCTGGAATAGCTTTTGTTGCAGAGGGTACAAGCATGGGGCCTCTCACCACTGTGCTTTTTTATGTGTCTGTTTAGATCTGTTGAACGGTAGAAGGTCCATTTGCTGCCAGGCACATTGCACTCATAACTCCTCTTTCCAGTGTGTTTCTTCATGTGGTCTTTGAGGTGGTGAGCCTTTGTGTAAGATTTCCCACAATCTGGGTAGGAACATGAGTAGCGCTTCAAAGGTTGAGGGTTGATTGGAGAGACAGGGCTCAGTGTCTGGAGGTCTGCGTTCAACTCTGGACCATTTCCTTGAACCAAATCAGAAGCTGAAGAGCTTGCCTGAGGTTGCCTTTGAAAAGAAGGGTAACTTGAAGAATTTGAGGATTCACCTACATATGGGGCTTGGTTACTAAGTAAAGTCACATGATGATCAAGGCTTTGCACAACATTGGTGTTCCATTGCTACTTGGGTAGACATTAGGATCAAGAGAGGTTCTCAAATGATCCAAGGAGAATGACTCTTCAGAACTTGGACTTCTCTCTGGATGCCAAGCTAAGTGTTCTTGTATAGGACATGAATTCACCTGAGGATCAAGTCTTTCTTCCACATCAGGTGTTCCATTCACACTTGGGGAAGCATCAGAATCAAGAAAGGCCATTATGTCATCCAAGAAGAAAGACTCTTCAGAAAGGGGACTTGTCTCTGGGTGCCAAGCCAGGTTGACTTGGTTACTAAGTGAAGTCACTTGAGGATCAAGGCTTTCTTCAACTTTGGGTGTTCCATGCAAACTTCGGGAAGCATCAGAATCAAGAAAGGCAATTATGTCATCCAAAAAGAAAGACTCTTCAGAACTGGGACTTGTCTCTGGGTGACAATCTAGGTTGGCTGGGTTACTAAGTGATGTCACCTGAGGATCAAGGTTTTCTTCAACATTGGGGGATCCATTCAAACTTGAGGAAGCATCAGAATCAAGAAAGGCAATTATGTCATCAAAGAAAAAAGACTCTTCAGAACTGGGACTTGTCTCTGGGTAACAAGCTTGGTTGGCTGGGTTACTAAGTGAAGTCACCTGAGCATTTTGGCTTTCTTCAATACTGGTAGTTCCATTCAGATTTAGGGAAGCATTAGAATCAGGAAAAGTTATTATCTCATCCAAGGAGAATGTCTCTTCAGGACTGGGACTTGTCTCAGGGTGACAAGCTAGGTGGTCTTCCTTACTAAGTGAAGTCACCTGAGGATCAATGCTTTTTTCAACATTAGGTTTTCCATGCAGACTTGGATGGATATTTGGATCCACAGAGGTTCTCATGCGATCCAAGGAGAACAAAACGTCAGAACTGGGGTTTGTCTCTGGATGCCAAGCTAGGTGGTCTTGACCAATATGTGAAATCATTTGAGATTCATGGCTTTTTTCAACATTAGATGTTCCATTCAGTCTTGGGTGGATATTTGGATCCACAGAGGTTCTCATCTGATCCAAGGAGAATAACTCTTTAGAACTGGGACTTGTCTCTGGATCCCAAGCTATGTGGTCTTGTTTACAAAATGAATTTACCTGAGTATCCAGCCTTTTTTCAACATTTGGTGTTCCATTCAGACATGGGTAGACATTTGGATCAGAGGACCTCATCTGATGCAAGTAGCATGACACTTTATAGCTGGGATAATTCTGTGGATGCCAAGTTATATTTTCTTCTGCATTGGATGTTGCCCTCTTAGACCCATGAATATTTGGGCCAAAACTGGTGTTTGGCATCTGAAAATCATAGAAAGTCTGGCCACCAATTGGATTTGTCACCCAGTGACTAACCATCAAATCCTGATCACATCTGTGTCCTGATAACTGATACCCAGTGAGAAAGTGCTCACAACAGACCAGGTTATCCTGACCTCTGTAGACATTCTGACCACGGAAGGATGACTTCTGGTAGTAGAGCTTCATGTGGTCATGGTTATCTCTCAACGGAGACTCATAAAAAGCCTGATACTCATTAGAAGGTATCATCCGATCTGCATTGAATCTATTATTAGATACTAAATCCCTCGGCTGATACCTAAAAGAACTCTGTTCAGAAAAATAGTCCAGGGAGCGATCTACATTTGACTTCTGGTCTGCATGGCTTCCAGAGGGAGCAGCATGATGATTACCAAAGGGAATCCTCTGACTCTCATTCAAGGCTGTATTTTGGATCACAGGAGTCTTGTCAAAGTTGACTGTCCTTATCCAGTGTCCTTCAATGTAGAGAGATTCCCTAGCTTCAAGGACAGCTTTATTCTGGGCATGAGGTTGGCATATCTTTGGTGTGTTGTTGAGCTCCTTAAGCTGAGGATCTTCCGGGCATTTTTTCTGCTGAAGAGACACAGCTATCTGATTCACAGAGGAAGTCTCAATTGGCTCTCCAGTTTTTCTTGGGTGTGCTGTCGAGTTCAGAGTAAAGGTTATCTCAGGTGTGCTAGAGTATGCAGATGCCATCACTGTTGGTTTCCATGCAAGCATCTCTGAGCTCTGACCTGAGACAAACTGGCTGGACTCCACAGGGAAAGGTTGGGGATTACACCTCCCTGGCTGGAATGCACCTGTGGATTCTTCCATGTCTATGCAGGCTTCACAAATGGCCTGGGGACTCTTCAAGTTTCTGCACTGTTGGGAGAAAAATCAACATCTGGCTAAACTAGGTATTCAGTGGTAGAGATTAAAGTTCTTGAGAATACTCAAACTCGGCAGACAGGAAGAACTTAAATGGTAGACACAAGAAGGCATAAAATGTTTTCTGGAGATCAGGGATTCACAACTTTAAAGGCTCTGATGAAGGTGGGATGGGCAAACAAATGCTTCATTACTCTGGGATCTCCTTTTATAAAGCTAGGCCTGATATGTTCAGAACTTCTGAGTCTATGATTTCATAAGACATATGTTTCCACATGTAGACCCCCATACTTAGAAGACATGTTTAAATATCTCACCCCAGGCTCTTAGAGTTTAGAAGATGCTCTCATTAAGTAAACTCTTAGGAACTGTGTATGTTAGCTTGCCTCTGATTTACTTTATAAACAATATACAGTTACATGGTTGCATTCATCAACTTTAGAAGAGAATGTGGAACAGGATTTGTTGGTGGGACTGGTGGGTTTTTACAGGAGCAGTAGGTCATGTGGGGTTTGTTTTGAATGAAGAGAGTGAATGAAAAGAAACTTGTGTGATGATGAAACCTCTTGCTGTGGAGACTTATAGAGTACAAGAGGTTAATCTTTGTAATGGTGGATACAGAATCTGGTGTGATTATTTTTTTGCAATGCTACAATCTGTTGTGTCCTTTTGGTATGGAATCCCATCCATTTTCTCAAATATTATAGATAAATGCTAAGAGAGGGTTTCACTCTCAGCACACTGACAATAGGACCCAGTTACCTAGAATTGTATCCACATAGTTCATGGATCCTGGATAGATCCTGATGGTGGTAAAGGTTGATAAAATGAGACAAAAATATTATTTTAAATTTTAAAAGCAAATAGTAAAAACAAATGTTTAAGAAAGGAAGATGGAATGAAAGACAGAAAAAAACAAGAAAAGAAATAATACAAATGGAGAAATCACATCATCATCATGAGACACAACATGTAGTATTGGAACAAAAGTGAAGTTGTTTGGATGGATAGTTGCACTCTGAAAATTAATAAAAAAAAAAGCTGTAAGATAGGAGATTAAAATTGCTTGCACCTTTTCTCCAATTAGAAACTACTTAAAAAAATACACTCTGGATTTGTGAAGGAATCATTCTGTAGGCATCACTTATTAAAACACATACAAGGTGTCCAGATCAACATCCAGCCTCTCTTCTATCCCAGAGAAGTGGAAAATCATTCCTCCCATGAAGATTTAAAGGAAGTTACAGGACAACTCATTTTTACAGAAGACATTTATACTTCAATCTGGTCTCATAATCTTTATCTTTTGTCTCTAACTCTTGATTGCAGAAATTAAAAATACTTGCCATAATATAGGCCAAGGATTCTCTTTCTTTGTATTGCCATAACGCATAGCTGCAGGCTACTTCCTAATTAATACCATACCACATGACATATTCAGTTTTTAAATAATTTATAATTTGATATTTATGATTTTCAACTAACAACATCTACAATAACAACAATTAGAATACTATGGTAAGACAATAAAATCAGTCACAACAATCTTAACTATCTCTTAAGATCAATGCCCTTGCCATTCAGCTGCATAAGGAAGAATTTTTAGAAAACAAAGTGGAGAAGAGCTTAAAACATGTTGTCACAGGGGAAAGTTTTCTCAACAAAAAACAAATAGATTATACTCTAAGATCAAGAATCAACAATTGGGACCTCATATAATTGGAAAGTTTCTGGAGGCTAAGCATATTATCAAGAAGACAAAATGTCCAACCACAGATTGAGGAAGGATGTTTGATACTCCTGCAACTGATGGAGGGCTAATATACAACATATACAAAGAGCTCAGGAAGTTAGACTCCAGAGAATCAAATATTTATATATAAAAATGGTATACAGAGCCCAACAAAGAATTCTCAGCTGAGAAATTCCAAATACCTATGAAGCACAAAAAGAAATTATAAATATGACTAGTTATCAGGTAAATTTAAATCTAAACAACCCTGAGAATACACCTTACTTTAATGAGAATGGCTAAGGTCAAAAATCAGGTGACAGAAGATGCTGGCAAGAATGTGGAGAGAAAAGAAAACTTCTTGAGTGTTGGTGGGATTGTAAGCTGGTACAACCACTCTGTAAAACAGTCTGGTGGTTTCGCAGAAAATTGAACATAGTGCTACCTGAAAACCCAGCTATTCCACTCCTAGACATATAGCCCAAAGATGTTCCAACTTATGACAAGCACATATGCTCCACCATGTTCTAGCAGCCTTATTTATGATAGACAGAAGCTAAAAAGAACCCAGATGTTTAAAAAAAGAAGAATGGATATAGGATGAATGGTACATTTATAAATTAGAAACAATGACTTTATGAAACACCTAGGCAAACGTATGGGTTGAGATAATATCGTGAGTACAGCAGTCACAAAAACACACACATGGAATGCACTCACTGTGAAGCAAATACTAGCCACAGAAAACTTTGAGTACCCCAGAAACATTTGACAGACCTTATGATGTGCAAAGAAGAAGGAAGTCCAAAATGCCAAACCTCAGTCCTGTTTAGTAGAAAGAACAAAACCCTTTAGATAGGAAATACAAGGTAAAATAGAGGAATAGGGAATAAAGAAAAATCATTCAGAGTCTTCTTTAAATGGGGATCCACTCCATATGAAGCCACCAATCCCTAGCTCTATTGCTGATGCACAAAGTGCTTAGAAGCAAGAAACATATAGAAATGCCTCCTCTGGGTCTCTACCAGAGTTAAATGCATACAGCTGAGCACGTTAGCATCTAACCATCAGAGTGAACTTGGTGACCCCAATGAAGGTGCTAAAGAAAAGCCTGAAGGAGCTGAAAGGGGTTGCAACTGCATGGGAAAACAATTTGATCAACCAACCAAACCCTACAAAACCCCCAGGTACTATAACACTGACCATTGAGAACACATTGAGAAAACTATGGTTACAGTTGCATATGTAGCTGAACCTAGCAGTGTCTGGCATTAATTTGAGAAGAGGTCTTTGGTCCAGGGAGAACATGTTTCCCCAATATAAGGAAATGCCAAAACACTGGGGATCAGAGGGTTGGAAGGGAGCAAGGTGGAGGAAGAGCATGCCATTATAAATATCAATACAAAGAGTATGTAATAAGAAAGGAAAAGAAGAACCAATAAGAAAGAAGAATTCCCATGTCGGGTCAGGGGCTAGTCATTGGCACTTTGCTACATGTTCCAGTCATCCACCTCTATTCTGAGCAAATAGTGACATATCTTTGAAAACCATCCCTTAGTCAGACTATTAGACTCCACAAGAAACTGACTTTCTCAGATCAAAAAATTGCCCTCTCTCACCAGTGGTCAACTCCAACTCTAAATGTACTGCCCACAGGTGTGGCAGATCAACTCCACAAGGAACAGTATTTTAAAATATTGTATCGACACCTGGCTTCACAAATTTTTTTCTCCTATAGTGCTCAATCATTGTGCTAATCATTGTTGACTTAGACTTGTGTAGCCACTTCCTCCTTCCCTGGTAATGATAGGACTCACAGGAATATGTTCTTAAGCATTCCATGGCCAAGGCTAGGGATGGCTCCCACCCTGTCTCTTAAGATACAACAGAAATACAGTAAAAACTCTAATTATGGGGCTTAGAATTCCATTCCAAACAATTAAAGGAAAATCCCACATAAACTGTATATGGATTTTTTATGAACTTCTAAATTCATGCCAATAGCATAAATTAAGCTTGTGATCATTAAATAAATTTATGAAACCACAATAAAATTCACAGACTGTATGGTGATGAAGAAGGAATTACGGAAGCTTCATTCTAACTTAGAAGAAGTAACTTAGAAGACCTACTTAGAAGTAAGGCCAGAGCCTTTCTGAAACCAACACAGATGCTTATAGCCAGCCATCAGACTGAGTACTGCGACCCCATTGGAGGAGTTATGGAATGTCCTAAAAGAGTTGAAGAAGTTTGCAACCCCGTTGTAAGAACAATAATACCAACCAGCCTGACTGTCCAGAGCTCCAAGGGAATAAACCACCCACCAAAGAGCAAATATGGAGGAAGAAACCAAGGTTCCTGCTGCATGTAGCCGAACATGACCTTACTACTGATTTAAGGGGAAGCCCTTGGTCCAGTATAGACTTGATGACCTTGTGTAGGGAAACCTTAGGGTCGTGAGGTAGAACTCTCATAGAAACAACTTGATGTAAATGGAATGAGGTTTGTGTAGAGGAAACCAGGAAAGAACATATAGATGAAAGTTAAATAAATACAATATCCCATAAAAATAAAATTATGAAATTAATTTTTTTCTATAAGTATGTAAAAAAAAAGAATTTTTGGATGTACTTACGGTTCGCAGTCCTGTACACTCACAATGGCAAGCTGAGGATGAAAAGTCCAAAAGAATTGTAGTTTTGAGTATTGGAACACAGATTGGTACAGCTGGTCTAATCTAGAGCCTGGAAACAGGAACAGCTGGTGCCAGTACCAGTGTAGGGACAGACTTGTGAACAAGCTGAGAACAAGCTGACAAATAGGCACTCCTTCCTGCTTCCATGGACTTATATCGGCCTCCATTGGAAGGTGTATCCTGGATTAAAGTATGTCTTCCTGTCACGTGTTCTTGGTCACCAACCAATTAACAAAATTCAACCAGTCACTATCTCACACGTGTGTCTATCTTGTGTAGATGTTTTGGCTTTCTAGGTATTTTCAAGTGGACAATAAAGGGAAACTTGCTGGAAATCACAACCTTGACCTCAGAAAAATGTGGTTTTCGTGTCCTAAAACACATTAAAAGTAGGGGACAACATAGTGTATCATGATTTCATTTCAGAAGATATTTATTAGATGGATGAATACCTAAGTTTGACCAAGTGGACTTGCAAATGATCTCTTTCTTTTACTTACCTCCTGCATTTGCCAGGCTTCTCTACAGGACCAACACTTTCACAGTGAATTTTCTATATATGCAAGTAGGCAGAGATTTAGTATAATGGCTTACTGGTTGAGGTAGCTCAGCAACCCGTATCAAACAGAGCATAGCTTCAATCACTAGACTACTCCAAATATGATGAGAGTTTCAAGGTTTTATATAAAAACAAGACCAGCAGTTCTGGATTATTTCCCCAACAAACCTGGTTACAAAGTCAGTGTTTGCCTCAAAACTGTCAATGCAGAGGGAAGCAGATTTTAAGTTTATGATATGACTCCCAGCATCACCCAATTATGTTAAAGGCCACAGTAGTATTCCAAGTAGATGTTGGTACCCATCCATTCTAATCGATGTTTTCTATAAAACATTATTCCAGTAGATATTTGGGGTTGCAGTACAATACAAACTATCTTGCCTTACAATTGTAAATGTGGTCATGAGATAGCTTGAATAAGGACCTAGCTGTGAGTTGCATCATTTCAAGCCTGTCTGGTTTTCGGGAGATCACAAATATTTCCCTGGCACTATAGCTTCTTGAGTTCTCTTTGTACCTTTGATACTAGGTCCAAAAGGTAGTATGTGCCTTTTATCCCAACTCTCATAAGAAAAATTGGTAGATTTCTAAGTTCTAGGTAAGCCTGGGAATGAGCCAGTTCTACTTTAAAAAAATATGATTTGGTCGAGCAATGATGACACATGCCTTAAATCCCAGAACTCTGTAATTGAGCATTCAGATCCTTCAGTTGAAAATTACACAGAAAAGTCCAAGACAGCTAATAATAAACAGGGAATGACTTAATAGAATAAGGGAGAAAAGTACCAGGCCCAGGAAACAGAATCATTTGGGAGCAATGGACTTGTACCTCTGGCTTTAGAGTCAAGAACCAAAGGGATTGCAGATTCTGGCTAGCTGGAGATAGGATATCAATGGAGATAAGAATAGACCATTTTATTATGAAGAAATATTCTGATAAGTCATTTCTGAGGACATAAAATTGTTGTGTTCCAGAATTAACTGAGTCTGTACCTAGCCCTACAGGGAAATTAATTATTTATAGGTATCACACAGGTGGTAATGATTTTTAAGGCATTTAAGGATCAAGGAGTTTTGATCCAACAATTCCTGCAGAAATTACACAAACACAGATCTCACTCAGCCAAATAGTTACTTTGAATTCACACCCGAAGACTGTTCACATCAATGATGCAGCTCATGTTTTTGAATATGCCTATATGATAGAGAGTAGAATAGAGTGACTAGGGAGTGTGAATATTAGCTGTGACCTTGTTGAAGTAGTTGTGGCTTTATTCAAGGTAGTGTTTCACTATCAGTGTGTGCTTTGATGATCCAATGCTGTGGCTCCACCCAATGCAGAATGAGAGGGCTCCCTTGGCTCCCTTTGTATCAAGCAGTAGAATAATCATCTCTGCCAACACCATGTCTGTCATGCTACATGATCGCATGCTTCTTACCATGAAGAAATGGACTGAACCTCTCAGACTGTTAACCAGCCCTAATTAAATGTTTGCCTTTACAAGAAATGACTTGTTCATAGTGTCTCTTCAGAGCAATAAAACCTTAACTAAAACTTATAGGTAATAAAATGTCAGAGACTACTGTAGGTTGGAATCATATGAAAAATGTGAAAGTATTTGAAATGTCTAAGGGACAATCTGAAATAAAGCAGTCTTGAAATAATACCATGGTTTTATAACCATGGTTCAATTTTATACTGTTAAATGAATTAGTAACCTTGAATTTAGTACACAAAATTGTATTGAATTATTGTTCAGAGAGTATGTGTACTTTGGAGAGGCAAGCTTAGGTAGTATATAAGTGGGTAAACAAAAAGAACGTCCAATAGGGAAAAGGAACTCCACAGGAAGACCAATAGAGTCTACTAATCTGGACTCCTGAGAGCTCTCACCAAAGAGCATGCACAGGCTGATCCAATCCCCATCCCCATGCACATATGTAGCAGATTCTTAGTCTCCACTTGGATCCCCCAACAACTACATAAGGGACTGTACCTAAAGCTGTTGTCTGACTGGAATCTGTTTCCTTAGATGGTTAACTTGTCTGACCTCAATGAAAAAGGATGAGATAAGATTAGATGTGCTAGTGTGGGTGGATTCCCACGGAGCCTTTCCCCCTGTAAGAGGAAAAGGGAGATGGTGGGAGAGGGACTCTGTAAGGAAGTGACAAATGAGCAGTGTTTGGGATACAAGTAAATAAATAAAAAATTTAAAAATAAGAAAATATATTGATAATGTAATAAAACAAGGGGTACCTAATCACTGTCCTTCAGGCAGCAGTAAATGCTCTGGCCAGAATATTCTAGAAATAGAGACAAGAATAAAGGGACCACGGGGAAAACTGATGCTGTTATGCTGGAGCAAAAAAATTAGACTTGATTAAGAAGAGACCAGCTTAGAGTCAGCCTCGAGTGCTACAAAGATCAGAGCTGGAAAAATGGCACAAGCCCTTTGTCATGGCACAGAAGACAATAGGTGAAGCCCAACTAATGACACAAGGAGCTGGGCATAATTTCTTCCCCAGGGTATTTTACTTCCCCTTCTAAGAATGACTGAAGCATCCACATTTAGGTCTTCCTTTTTATCGATGTTCATATGATCTGTGAGATATATTTTGGGTCTTCAAAACATTTGGGCTGATATCCCTTTATCAGTGAGTGCATACCATGTGTGTTTTTTTGTGAAGGGGTTACCTCACTCAGGAGGATATTTTCTAGTTCCTTCCATTTGCCTAACAGTTTCATATAGTCAGTATTTTGAATAGCTCTGTAGTGCATCATTGAGTAAATGTTCCATGTATTTGTTGTATGCATACCTCTTTTGAAGGACATCTGGGTTCTTTCCAGCTCATGGCTTTTATAAATAAGGCTGATATGAACAAATAGGGATCCATCCTGTTATGGTTTACATATACTTGGCCCAGGCAGTGGCACTATGGAATGTGTGGCTTTATTGGAGTAAGTGTGTCATTGTGGAGATGGACTTTGAGACCCTCCTCCTATCTACGAGAGGAGACCAAGTCTGTTCATATCTTCCTTTAGATGAAAATGTAGAACTCTCAACTCCTCATGCACTTTGCATGCCTGGACTTGCCATGTTCCTGCCTTGATAATGAACTGAATAATTGAACCTACAAAGTAATCCCAACTAAATGTTATCTGTAAGAAATGCCTTGGTCATGGTGTCTGTTGAAAGCAGTGAAACCTTAAGACAGAAGATGGCACCAGGAGTGGGTTATTGCTTTGAAAGGCCTTATCATTCATTTGAGTGGAAAAATGTGGATTTTAGTATTTTGGATTTAAAGAGTACTTTAATTCTTTAAATGGGGTTTAATAAACTATCCTTGAAGGGATATGGAAGACTTTGTTGGTGAGGGTGATCTGAACTGTTCAGACCTGGCCCAAGATCATGTGGTCTATTTCAGTGCAGAATTTCAGTCTGTGGCCTAAACATTGGTTTTCAGGTAGTTGGGTGGAAAAATTCTTAAGCAGTGAAGGAGTTAGAAAATAGGCATGTAGTGATAATGTAATACAACAAGGGGACAGATTCAAGCTCTTGCAAGCAGCATAACTCAGCAGCTTTAAGCCTGGGTCTCTGGCTTTATGTTCAAGGGAATGAGGCTACCCAGACAATTGATGCTTTTGTCTGGAGCTAAAAAATTAGGGATGATTAAGAACAGGCCAGCATCACTGTGGTAAAATCTTCTGAAAAGTATTTTTGGAGAGCAGAAAGAATCTGTGTTCCTGAGACATGGAAAGTTGCACCTCACACTGCAGTTGTACTTAGTAATATGTAAGAATCCCCCATGTGGTCCTGGTTTTGAAGGAGCCATGAAGAACTCTTGAGGCTTGTTACTATGAGAGGCCATTGAAAGCAAAAGGGATTGTGAAAATACAGCTTATCAGCTGTAAAAGGTTTCTGGTGCAATTCTTTGAGTCACATAAGTATACTATCATATCATCAACAAATAGTGATAATTTACATCTTGTTTTCTAATTTACATCCATTTGACTGAATTTGCGGTATGATTGCTCTGTTAAGACTTCCAGTACTCCATTACAGAAGAAGAGTAATAGAAGTGTGGGCAGACTTGTCGAGTATCTGATTTTAGTGTGATTGCTTCAACGTTCTCCCTATTTAGATTAATATTAGCTGCTCATTTGCTGTATATTGCTTTTACTATCTTTAAGGATGAGCCTAAAGTTCCAGATATTTCCAAACCATGAACATGAAATGGTGTTATATTTTCTCAAGTTACTTCTAAGAATCTAAAGAGATCTTTATATGGTTTATTTATTTGATTTTGTTTTTGGTTGATTACTTTGATGGATTTTCATATATTGAACTCTCCCTGTGTCCCTGGGATGAACTTTACTTGATCATGGTAAAGGATCATATGTTGTGTTCTAGTATTCTTTTTACAAGAATTCGATTGAATATTTTCACTGCTGTTCATGATGGAATATTGTCTGACACTTTCTTTCTTTCTTTGTAGGGTCTCTGTGTGATTTAAGCATTAGAGTAATTTTGGCTTCAAATAATGAGTTGTGTAGTGTTCCTTCTCTTTCTATTTCTTGAAATAGTGTCGACAGTATTGGTATCAGTTTTTCTCTGAATGTCTGATAAAATATGGCACTGAAACCATTGGCATTTCCCCCCCTTGGATCAGAGGCTTTTGATGAGTTCTTGTTTTTATATAGGTATTATGGGACTGTTGGGATAATTTACTTGATTTAGATTTAAAGTTGATCTTTGGTAATATGGAGAATATGAGACATTTTCTCCACATTTTCTGTTTGGTTGAATATACACTTTTGTTGCAGGATCTGATGATTTGTTTTTACTTTCTTCAGTTTCTCTTGTTATATCTTCATTTTCTTTTCTGAGTTTGTTAATTATGATAGTCTCTGTGTCCTCTAGTTAGTCTGGCTCAGGTTTCATCAATCTTTTTTGATTTTATCAAAGACCTAGCTCCTGGTTTTGTTGATTTTTTGTATAGTTCCTTTTTGTTTCTACTTTGTTTATTTCATCTCTGATTTTGAATGTTTCCTGCTGTCTATTCCTCTTAGATGTATCTTTTTCTTTTTGTTCTATAAGGTTTAGTTCTTCTGTCAACCTGGTTGTGTATGCTCTCTGCAGTTTCTTTTGGAATAAATCCAAGCAATGAGTTTTCTTCTTAGTACTGCTTTCATTGCATCCCATAGTTTCAGTTTGGTGTGCTCTCATTTTCATTAAATTTTGAAAATCCTTAAGATTTTATTTATTTCTTCCTTGAACATTGTATTGTTGAGTAGGGCATTGTTCATGTGTATGTGGTCTTTTTGATTTGTTTTTGTTTTTGAAGAGGAGCCTTTGTCCATGGTTATTTTAAAGGGTGCATGGAATCATGTCAATTTTTTTTTTTTTTTTTTTTTTTTTTACTAAATGTAGGTGCTCTTGTATTTGGAGCACAGTTCTTCACCTTGATAGAACTTTTCCTCTGATTAGTCAAAATTGTCCTTCCTTAACAATGTTGGTAACTTTTGGTTGAAAATTTATCTTATTTGGTATTAGAATAGCCACTCTAGATTGTTTCTTAGTACCATTTTTCCTTGAAATTTCTTCCTAGCCTTTTACTCTGAGGTACTATTTGTGTTTGTTCCTGAGAGGAGTTTCCGGTATGCAGCAAAATGTTGGACTCGGATTGTGTATACATTCTGATAATCTATGTCTCTTTATTGGGGAAATGAATCCAATGATGCTAAGAGATATCTAAGAACCATTATTGGTCCTTGTTATTTTTATTGTTAGAAGTAGAATTATGTTTGTGTGGTTTTCTTCTTTAGGGTTTTCACAAGTGATAGAAAAACACAAGGATTTGGGGGACTCTGAGACTTTTGCAAAAAGCCTCATTTGTATAATGTAAGACACTAAAAACATAGAAATGGTTAAAGTCAAACTCATAGACTTTCCAGTCATTACTAAGCTCTGAGACTCAGCCTGTGCCTGACAAATAAAAACAGTGGCCTAGAATAAATCTCTAAAAAGCCAGAATATACTGACTGATTGCCACCTATCTAGAAAGATTTTCATAGGTTCCTGATGCATGGCATATTCAGTTCATGCTATAATAACACAATTCTGAGAAACAAAACAGGGACACAACTCTAAAATATTTGGAATGTATAAAAAAAGTTCTAAACATGTAAAAGCACAGATTTAGTGGACAGGTTAAGCTATACAGTCCAAGCTGAGTATACCTCTTTTGCTATACTTTCTTTGTTTTGAATATTTGGTATTTTGACTATTTTATGTCAGAGGAAATTTTATTTATCTGGTATAATCTATTCGGATTTCTGTAGATTTCTTGTATGTTCATGGTCATCTCTTCCTTTAGGTTAGTGAATTAGCCTCTAAAATTTTGTTCAAGATATTTAGTGACACTTTTATTTGAGAGTCTTTATTTTCTTCTACAAATATTATACTTTGGTTGACTCTTCTCATTGAGTCCTGGAATTACTAGATTCTTTAGGATAATGCTTTTAGATTTTTGCATTATCTCTGACTGATGTGCCAATGTTTACTGTGGTATCTTTTGCCCCTGAGAAACTCTCTTCCATCTCTTGCATTCCGTTGGTAATGCTTGTGTCTATGACTTCTAATCTCTTTCTGAGGTTTTCTATTTCCAGGGTTGTTTCTTTTTGTGATTATTTTTTTCTATTTTTGTTTCTAATTCCTTCACCTGTGTGGTTGTATTTTTCTGTGGCTCTTTAACTGATTTCTCTGTTGCCTCTTTAAGGTCTTCTACGTGTTTAATGGTTCTCATGTGTTTCTTCAACTTGTTTACTGGTTCTCATGTAATTAATGTGCCTCTGGAAGACCTTCATCATCCTTATCATGCAGTTTGTTTTTATGTCCAAATCTTGCTTTTCTGGTGTGTTGGGCTGTTCCTTCCTTGTTTCTGTCATTTTCAGGTTGTGTTTGATTCCCTTGCTTAGTTACTAGCACTACACTCTTAACATCTTGTTATCTGTGATGCCAGGTTTTCTTATTGTCTCTGAATTGAGTGTGTGTGTGTGTGTGTGTGTGTGTGTGTGTGTGTGTGTGTGTGTGAATGTGAGTGGTCCCTTCAAACTACTCCACATTAGAGAGGTAATCAAAATTTTGAAGCACAAAAAGTATATAGTCCTATTGAACCAACTGATGTCAGTAGACATTGATTTGTTTTCATTACGTTTTGTATATATCAACTAATCAGTAATATTTATGAGTGACAAATTTATTTTCAAGCTTTTTTTGTATACTTTTTACATGTTTGTTTGTCCTGAAGTATATGTATATGCTCTCTAAAGACCAGAACATGTTAGATTGCCTCTAAATAATTGTATTACAATTTTAATGGAAATTATTTTGAATCTGTAAATTGCTTTTGGTAAGATAGTTAATAAACTATGTTAATCCTGCTCAGTCGGGATCATGGTAGATCTTTGCATCTTCTGATATCTTCCCCAGTTTCTTCATAGACATGAAGTTCCTGTTATATAGGTCTTTGACTTGCTGGGTTAAAGTCATATGAGGAATTTTTTTTAGGATTTTTGGGTATTATAAGAGAATTATCACCTTAAATTCTGTCTCAGCATATCATTTGCACAAATGAGGCCTACTGATTTTTATTTTATTAATTTTTTGTGCAAGCATCTTGCTGAATGAGTTCATCAGCTGTGGAAGTTTTCTGGTAGAACTTGGAGGTCTGCTATTTATACTTTCAAGTCATCTGTGAACAATAATACTGTGCCTACTTTGTTCCAAATTGAATCCCTTAGATATTCTCATGTTGTCTTACAGCCCTTGTTAGAACGTCAAGTTTGTTTTGCCTACATATTGTGCAGAGATAAAGGGGGAACAGACAGTGAGGAAACAGCCCTCCAATGATTATCCCAAAGAGAGATACATTTCATGGGAGAGAGTCCACACTAGACCATATTAATGATACTTGGCTAGTCTTCTATGCTTGCATGTAGGAACCTAGCATTATTGTCTCCTGAGTCTTCATCCAGTAGAGTATAGAAACAGACTGACAAACATCATGTGGAGCCCAGGAAGCATTCTGGAAGTTAAACAGGGTCTATCTCAGTCTCTGTTCATTGATATTGGTACTATTTTCTTCTTCCTGGCCTCACTGGTTAGGCCTCAGCAGGAGAGGATATGACTAGACCTGCTGGGAATATATTATCCAGGGTGGGGTAATACCGAGTGGACTCTGTTTCATTGAGGAGATAAGGAGGTAGTAATTAACATAAGGATGAGAACCAATACAAAAAAATAGCATGTGTTCCATGTTTTAAATGTTTTTAACTATTGCAATAAAAACACTCACTACCTTAGCTATCATATTTCCTGGGGAGACATAATATTCATAATATTCATGCCTACTAATCTCAGATATAACTCATGGTATATATATATACATATATATACATATATATATATATATATATATATATATATATATATATATATATATATATGTGTGTGTGTGTGTGTGTGTGTGTGTGTGTGTCTGTGTGTGTGTGTGTGTGAAGAGCTAGAAAGAGAGAGATTGAGAGATAGAGAAAGAGGGAGGTATGTAGGAAGGGAGGTAGGGAGGGAGGGACCGAGGTAGGTAGGGAGGAGGTGGGGAGAGAGAGAACTAAATTCCAACTTGGTGAATCAGTAAGTTTTATGGAGGTTATTTTCACAAAAGCAGATGAGGTGTTACAGGGGCAAAAATTACACAAAAGCAGCTTTATCTCCAATGTCCACCTCATCATTGGTGACAATTCACTAGAGGTAGAAACCTGAAGAAAATTGACAGCACAACAGTTGTATGGTGCCTTTTTCAAGTGACTAAGCTAATATAAACCTCTCCCAGTCTTGTATGTTTGAGCTGCAAAGGAAGAGTGGCATAATGGATATAATGGGTGTTTTGTGCTTATTCAGGGACTTCATGATGTATTATTAGTCGTTTCCCTTCCTACATAATATTCCTGAAGATTACTGAATGATGGAATGTTTTAGTCTCAGAGGAAACCACTGACCTTGGCAGCTCAAAACCATTATGTCTTACTCTCTTGGTTGTATCAGAATTCTACCATAGTATCTGAATTTATATTACTTCATTTTGATTTTCTTATGTTAAAACTGTAAGTAATAATTCTACCTGTTGTGAAAGCCCCTTACATATTTATTGGCCCAGTAAATGAATATGTTCCCTTCAACTTGTGTTTCATTTATAAATTTATAAAGCAGTTTATAAATAGTGAGTGTAAATCACGTTAGAAGAAATTTTATACAAGATAGTTCATAACACTTGAGCATCTAAAATAATAGACCCAGAAGTTAAACCAAGATTTTGGTATAGTACCATATCCTAACATATGCTCTACAACTCTATTAGGAACTAGAGACATTGCTGTGATGATGTCAAAATGGGGACTGATTGTTCTATAAAGAAATATCATGAAAATTTATTCCTGTGACTGATGGATACCATAGAGAAGCAAAAGAAGTGGCTAATATATAGTGCAAAGATCATATTGTCAACCTAACATATGTCCAAGAAAATATGAGAAAAATAAGAACTGTCATTATTCTAAATTTTTACATCTCTAGAAATCCAACATCATTATATATGTATAGGAGGAGTAGACTCTAATGTGTATGAATGAGACAGAATTTGTGGACAGTAGTGACTAGGGTTGAAATAAGAAGAGTTGAGACAGGAATATGTGCAAGAAGTCTATTGTAAAGGAGAGTTACTTTATATTCAAGGACTTGCAGATTGTGTTACTGTTAAAACCATCTTTTCTAGAAAGGCTGGATCATTACAAAGACAAACCTAGGTGCACAACAAATATTTATTAGAAAGGCCAATAAATCACACAATTTTAAAGTATCAAAAAAGTCACAGAGTTTAAAAACTAGTGTTTTTACTCATTTTATTTGAGATGCAATTCATGAAAACAAGGTTGAGGAAGGAGGAAAGGGGAGTAAAGGGGAGGCTATAAGGTTAGAAATGTAAATGTTCAGAATAACCAATAAAATTTTAAAAATGTCAAACATAACAAATTCTTTTTCTTAAAAAATTTTATTAAATTGCAAAGCAGAACTTGAACACAAATTTAAATATCAGTAACAAGGTCACAAATCGGTTGCAAAATGTCTGTAATGGGAGGATTCTATATCCTTATAACTAAGTCACCCATCCATGCCTACATTAGTACATTAGATAAATCTACAAGTCAGCAGCCCATCGAAGAACTAGAAGTTCCATTATTGAATATTTCCTGTTACAAAAACTTGCTAATATTTTGGGTATCAGCTCTTTATCAGATGGAAACTACAAACTAAACTTTTAAAATTTGTTAAAGAATGACTAAAATACTGTAACTAATTTGGTTTCAAAAACTCTGGGTATACAACTGAGATAAAACACTAAGAATTATACTTATCGCATTGAAAAAACTCTTTTATATTTACGATTTTGGTATTAATATACTCTCAATTAAATTTCCAAAAGTCCATCTCATCATACAAATAAACATTGAGACCAACCTTTAACTGGTCTCATAATCCACTCACATTAGACTAAATTCACTTTCATTCATGTCCCAAATTTGCACCTGTGGGGTAGATATAGCACACATTTATAGGGAAAAAATAGGGAGTTGGTTATTCCTTTTTATCCAGTTTTCATTCCTATTTCTATCTTTCCTCAAGTCTTTTTTTCTTTTCCTTTTTTTCTACTTCTCACACACCAGCATCTCTATCTTTACAACACCAAATGGAATATTTCATGTAATAGAGAGATTTTGTTTAAGACTTACTCCATTTTAAATTTATTTTCTAAATAAACACAGATAGAAGAACAAATGTTAAGCATTTTTACATAAATGTATAAGAATACATTTTAGTAAGTGCTTTGCTTTTTTTTAAGGTTTGATATTCTGCATTAAGGTCTTAATAGTTACAATGAGCAAAAAGTATATGTAAATCAGGATGTATCCAAGAAGTAGTCAAAATTTTCTTGGTGTGTGAGGATTGAATATAATGTTTTATTTTTTTTTTCTTGAATTTCACAGTCTGTGAGTTTTTTTTGGGGTAGGCTGAGCTTTCTGGGGTTAGTATCCCATTATCAATGACTGCATATTATGTCTGTTCTTTTGTGACTGGGTTATCTCACTCAGGATGCTATTCTCTAGATGCAACCATTTTCTTAAGAATTTGGTTAAGTCATTGTTTCTGATAGCTGAGTAGTACTTCATTGATTAAATGTACCACATTTTTTTGTATCCATTCATCTACTGAAGGGCATCTGGGTTCTTTCCAGCTTCTGGCAAACATAAATAGTGCTGCTATGAACATTGTGGTCCATGCGTCTTTGTTGTATATTGGAGTGCCACTGGGGTATATGCCTAGAAGTGGAATAGCTGGATTTTCAGGTAGTACTATGTCCAGTTTTCTGAGGACTCGCCTGACTGATTTCCAGAGTTGTTTTTTTCATTTTACAACCCCACCAACAGTGGAAAAGTGTTCCTCTTTTTGCACAGCCTCTCCTGCATCTGTTGTCATCTGACATTTGGATCTTGGCCAATCTGACGGGTGTGATGTGGAAGCACAGGGTTGTTATGATTTGCATTTGCCTGATGGCTATGGATGTCCATCACTTCCTAGATGTTTCTCAGTTATTGGATTTTCCTCAATTGAGAACATTTTGTTTAGCTCTGTACTGCATTTTTAATATGGTTGTTGGATTATCTGGTGTCTAGCTTTTTCTGTTCTTTGTATACCTTGGATATTAGGTCTCTATCAGATGTGGAGTTGGTTATGATCTTTTCCCATTCTGTTGGCTGCAGTTTTGTTTCTTGACACTGTCCTAAGCTGTACAGAAACTTGCAATCACATTAAGTTTCATTTGTTAATCTTTGACCTTAGAGCAGGGGCCATTGGTGTTTTGTTCAGAAAATTATTTTCCTATGCCTAAGTATTCTAAGTTTTTCCCTATTTTCTCATCTAATAGTTTCAGTGTATCTGGTTTAATGTGGATATATTTGATCCACTTACACTTAAGCTTTGTACAAGGAGATAAGAAAGGGTCTATTTTCATTCTTCTGCATGCTGAGTGCCAGTTGGACCAATACCATTTGTTGAATAAGCTGTCATTTTTCCATTGAATATTTAAAGGTCCTTGGTCAAAAATCAGGTGACCCTATATATGGGGCCTAATTACGGGGTCTTCTATTCTATTCCATTGATCCATGTGCCTATTTCTGTACCAGTCCCACACAGTTTTCATCAGAATTGCCTTGTACTATAGCTTGAGGTCAGGGATAGTGATTCTCGCAGATGTTTTCTTGTTTTTGAGGATGGATTTAGCTTTTCTAAGTCTTTTGTTATTCCAGGTGAAATCGCACATTTCTCTTTCCAAGTCAATGAAGAACTACATTAGAATTTTGATGGGGATATCATTGAATCTGTAGATTGCTTTCGGTAAGATGGTCATTTTTAGAATGTTGATCCTTCCATTCCATGAGCATGGGAGATCTTTCCATTTTCTGAGACTTTTCTTGATATCCTTCTTTAAAGGTTTGAAGTTCTTGTCATACAGGTCCTTCACTTACTTAATTGGAGGCACACCAAGGTATTTCATCATTTTTGTGACTATTGTAGAGGATATCTTTTTCCTAATTTCTTTCTCCACATGTTTGTCCTTTAAATACAGGAAGACTACTGATTTGTTTTAAGTAATTTAATATCCAGCCACTTTGCTGAATGTTTATCAGCTGTAGTAGTTCTCTGGTGGAATTTGTGGGATCACTTACTTAAACTATCATGTCATCTGCAAAAAGTTTTTAGCTTCCAAATGTGAAAGTTTACATTTCACAGAAAGCCCTTCATTATTTATAGATTCAATGTATCTTCAGTTGATTAAAATGATATCAAGAATCCTCTCTTATTAGTTAAAATCTCAAATGGCAAGCAATAGATAAGAAAGTATCATAGTTTGGTATAGTGTCACTACTTAGAGTCAGGTTACTCTGTAGGAGATAACTCTGTAGTTCTTCTCCTGACGAAGATGGGAAGGCAGAGGCAGATGTAGAGGAAAAAGTGGGTGCACAAAGTACAGACGCTCTGCATTCAGTACATGATTTTGGTCCCTTTTTTACAACATGATTATTTTCTTGTACATTTAACTAGTTAGGGTTTTGATAAAACACAGTGCTACACAATATGTGTATATATATATATATATATATATATATATATATATATATATGTAAGAAATTGGCTAAAAATTCTTCTTAAATTTTCAAAAATATATTTAATTTTAATATAAAGTCTCTTCATGTGCACATTTTCATAGACTAATATATACATATAACGTTAGTTCAGAGATGCTCCTGTTAAGCTTTAGTATTACCTAGATCTGACATTGTCTTTATAAATACTCAGCGAAGCAAACAAAGATACTCTAACTTTTGGATCATATCCAAGATTATGTAGAAAGAACAAAAGCAGCAATCCATAGAGGACAGTGAGGTGAGCCCTTTACTATCTTTTGCTTTTCGTTTTAGATGTTTGAAAAACACTGGAATCAGACAAGAGGTTATCTGTATATTGTCCAAGAACTTGATTTTCTGATTTAACTTCAGGTTTACTTCCTCAACTGCATCTACTCTTGCAGAAAGATTTTCAAGTTTGTGTTGTAGTTCAAACTCCTGATTGAGAAGTTGAGTCTTTCTTCCAGCTCCACCTGATTTTCAGCATAAACTGCGTCCATATCAGCATTCATCATCTTGGGAACATACATTGAGCTCTTGAAAGCAAACTCCTTAGTGAAGGGTCTTGCATCTGCAGCACATGGAGGAGTTGGGATAAGTAGCCAACTTACATTAAATTAAAGAGGAAAAGTTTAATATAGGGTGTATTGAATTTAGATTTAAAATCTGGTATTGAAAAGGGATCAGTTGAGATTTCTCTATGCAAATAAATAGATGTGAGGATCACATGGTCCACTTTCAAATTCTAAATGTTAGTTTGTTTGTTCATTTGTTTGTAATCTTCAGGCAACAGTAAAATCTACTTGTTGACGGAGGTGTCCATAGAAACAATAAACCAATTTCAGGGAAGATATTTTTTGAACAGTCAGTTTGTACTGGTGAATGATGCTTGGGAGTGAGACTTCAGATGCTGCTTGAGGTAACAGGTTCTGGAATAGCTTTTGTTGCAGAGGGGACAAGCATGGTACCTCTCACCACTGTGCTTTTTTATGTGTCTGTTTAGATCTGTTGAACGGTAGAAGGTCCATTTGCAGCCAGGCACATTGCACTCATAACTCCTCTTTCCAGTGTGTTTCTTCATGTGGTCTTTGAGGTGGTGAGCCTTTGTGTAAGATTTCCCACAATCTGGGTAGGAACATGAGTAGCGCTTCAAAGGTTGAGGGTTGATTGGAGAGACAGGGCTCAGTGTCTGCAGGTCTGCGTTCAACTCTGGACCATTTCCTTGAACCAAATCAGAAGCTGAAGAGCTTGCCTGAGGTTGCCTATGAAAAGAAGGGTAACTTGAAGGATTTGAGGATTCACCTACATATGGGGCTTGGTTACTAAGTAAAGCCACATGATGATCAAGGCTTTGCACAACATTGGGTGTTCCATTGCTACTTGGGTAGACATTAGGATCAAGAGAGGTTCTCAAATGATCCAAGGAGAATGACTCTTCAGAACTTGGACTTCTCTCTGGATGCCAAGCTAAGTGTTCTTGTATAGGACATGAAGTCACCTGAAGACAAAGTCTTTCTTCCACATCAGGTGTTCCATTCACACTTGGGGAAGCATCAGAATCAAGAAAGGCCATTATGTCATCCAAGAAGAAAGACTCTTCAGAAAGGGGACTTGTCTTTGGGTGCCAAGCCAGGTTGACTTGGTTACTAAGTGAAGTCTCTTGAGGATCAAGGCTTTCTTCAACTTTTGGTGTTCCATGCAAACTTCGGGAAGCATCAGAATCAAGAAAGGCAATTATGTCATCCAAAAAGAAAGACTCTTCAGAACTGGGACATGTCTCTGGGTGACAATCTAGGTTGGCTGTGTTACTAAGTGAGGTCACCTGAGGATCAAGGTTTTCTTCAACATTGGGGGATCCATTCAAACTTGAGGAAGCATCAGAATCAAGAAAGGCAATTATGTCATCAAAGAAAAAAGACTCTTCAGAACTGGGACTTGTCTCTGGGTGACAAGCTTGGTTGGCTGGGTTACTAAGTGAAGTCACCTGAGCATTTTGGCTTTCTTCAATACTGGTAGTTCCATTCAGATTTAGGGAAGCATTAGAATCAGGAAAAGTTATTATCTCATCCAAAGAGAATGTCTCTTCAGGACTGGGACTTGTCTCAGGGTGACAAGCTAGGTGGTCTTCCTTACTAAGTGAAGTGACCTGAGGATCAATGCTTTTTTCAACATTAGGTTTTCCATCCAGACTTGGATGGATATTTGGATCCACAAAGGTTCTCATGCGATCCAAGGAAAACAAAACGTCAGAACTGGGGTTTGTCTCTGGATGCCAAGCTTGGTGGTCTTGACCAATATGTGAAATCATTTGAGATTCATGGCTTTTTTCAACATTAGGTGTTCCATTCAGTCTTGGGTGGATATTTGGATCCACAGAGGTTCTCATCTGATCCAAGGAGAAAAACTCTTTAGAACTGGGACTTGTCTCTGGATCCCAAGCTATGTGGTCTTGTTTAAAAAATGAATTCACCTGAGGATCCAGCCTTTTTTCAACATTTGGTGTTCCATTCAGACATGGGTAGACATTTGGATCAGAGGACCTCATCTGATGCAAGTAGCATGACACTTTATAGCTGGGATAATTCTGTGGATGCCAAGTCATATTTTCTTCTGCATTGGATGTTGCCCTCTTAGACCCATGAAAATTTGGGCCAAAACTGGTGTTTGGCATCTGAAAATCATAGAAAGTCTGGCCACCAATTAGATTTGTCACCCAGTGACTAACCATCAAATCCTGATCACATCTGTGTCCTGATAACTGATACCCAGTGAGAAAGTGCTCACCACAGACCAGGTTATCCTGACCTCTGTAGACATTCTGACCACGGAAGGATGACTTCTGGTAGTATAGCTTCATGTGGTCATGGTTATCTCTCAACGGAGGCTCATAAAAAGCCTGATATTCATTAGAAGGTATCATCCGATCTGCATTGAATTTATTATTAGATACTAAATCCCTCTGCTGATACCTAAAAGAACTCTGTTCAGAAAAATAGTCCAGGGAGCGATCTACATTTAACTTCTGGTCTGCATGGCTTCCAGAGGGAGCAGCATGATGATTACCAAAGGGAATCCTCTGACTCTCATTCAAGGCTGTATTTTGGATCACAGGAGTCTTGTCAAAGTTGACTGTCCTTATCCAGTGTCCTTCAATGTAGAGAGATTCCCTAGCTTCAAGGACAGCTTTATTCTGGGCATGAGGTTGGCATATCTTTGGTGTGTTGTTGAGCTCCTTAAGCTGAGGGTCTTCCGGGCATTTTTTCTGCTGAAGAGACACAGCTATCTGATTCACAGAGGAAGTCTCAATTGGCTCTCCAGTTTTTCTTGGGTGTGCTGTCGAGTTCAGAGTAAAGGTTATCTCAGGTGTGCTAGAGTATGCAGATTTCATCACTGTTGGTTTCCATGCAAGCATCTCTGAGCTCTGACCTGAGACAAACTGGCTGGACTCCACAGGGAAAGGTTGGGGATTACACCTCCCTGGCTGGAATGCACCTGTGGATTCTTCCATGTCTATGCAGGCTTCACAAATGGCCTGGGGACTCTTCAAGTTTCTGCACTGTTGGGAGAAAAATCAACATCTGGCTAAACTAGGTATTCAGTGGTAGAGATTAAAGTTCTTGAGAATACTCAAACTCGGCAGACAGGAAGAACTTAAATGGTAGACACAAGAAGGCATAAAATGTTTTCTGGAGATCAGGGATTCACAACTTTAAGGGCTCTGATGAAGGTGGGATGGGCAAACAAATGCTTCATTACTCTGGGATCTCCTTTTATAAAGCTAGGCCTGATATGTTCAGAACTTCTGAGTCTATGATTTCATAAGACATATGTTTCCACATGTAGGCCCCCATACTTAGAAGACATGTTTAAATATCTCACCCCAGGCTCTTAGAGTTTAGAAGATGCTCTCATTAAGTAAACTCTTAGGAACTGTGTATGTTAGCTTGCCTCTGATTTACTTTATAAACAATATACAGTTACATGGTTGCATTCATCAACTTTAGAAGAGAATGTGGAACAGGATTTGTTGGTGGGACTGGTGGGTTTTTACAGGAGCAGTAGGTCATGTGGGGTTTGTTTTGAATGAAGAGAGTGAATGAAAAGAAACTTGTGTGATGATGAAACCTCTTGCTGTGGAGACTTATAGAGTACAAGAGGTTAATCTTTGTAATGGTGGATACAGAATCTGGTGTGATTATTTTTTTGCAATGCTACAATCTGTTGTGTCCTTTTGGTATGGAATCCCATCCATTTTCTCAAATATTATAGATAAATGCTAAGAGAGGGTTTCACTCTCAGCACACTGACAATAGGACCCAGTTACCTAGAATTGTATCCACATAGTTCATGGATCCTGGATAGATCCTGATGGTGGTAAAGGTTGATAAAATGAGACAAAAATATTATTTTAAATTTTAAAAGCAAATAGTAAAAACAAATGTTTAAGAAAGGAAGATGGAATGAAAGACAGAAAAAAACAAGAAAAGAAATAATACAAATGGAGAAATCACATCATCATCATGAGACACAACATGTAGTATTGGAACAAAAGTGAAGTTGTTTGGATGGATAGTTGCACTCTGAAAATTAATAAAAAAAAAAAGCTGTAAGATAGGAGATTAAAATTGCTTGCACCTCTTCACCAATTAAAAACCACTTGAAAAAAATACACTCTGGATTTGTGAAGGCATCATTCTGTAGGCATCACTTATTAAAACACATACAAGGTGTCCAGATCAACATCCAGCCTCTCTTCTATCCCAGAGAAGTGGGAAATTATTCCTCCCATTAAGATTTACAGGAAGTTACAGGACAACTCATTTTTACAGAAGACATTTATACTTCAATTTGGTCTCATAATCTTTATCTTTTGTCTCTAACTCTTGATTGCAGAAATTAAAAATACTTGCCATAATATAGGCCAAGGATTCTCTTTCTTTGTATTGCCATAATGCATAGCTGCAGGCTACTTCCTAATTAATACCATACCACATGACATATTCAGTTTTTAAATAATTTATATTTTGATATTTATGATTTTCAACTAACAACATCTACAATAACAACAATTAGAATACTATGGTAAGACAATAAAATCAGTCACAACAATCTTAACTATCTCTTAAGATCAATGCCCTTGCCATTCAGCTGCATAAGGAAGAATTTTTAGAAAACAAATTGGAGAAGAGCTTAAAACATGTTGTCACAGGGGAAAGTTTTCTCAACAAAAAACAAATAGATTATACTCTAAGATCAAGAATCAACAATTGGGACCTCATATAATTGGAAAGTTTCTGGAGGCTAAGCATATTATCAAGAAGACAAAATGTCCAACCACAGATTGAGGAAGGATGTTTGATACTCCTGCAACTGATGGAGGGCTAATATACAACATATACAAAGAGCTCAGGAAGTTATACTCCAGAGAATCAAATATTTATATATAAAAATGGTATACAGAGCCCAACAAAGAATTCTCAGCTGAGAAATTCCAAATACCTATGAAGCACTAAAATAAATTATAAATATGACTAGTTATCAGGTAAATTTAAATCTAAACAACCCTGAGAATACACCTTACTTTAATGAGAATGGCTAAGGTCAAAAATCAGGTGACAGAAGATGCTGGCAAGAATGTGGAGAGAAAAGAAAACTTCTTGAGTGTTGGTGGGATTGTAAGCTGGTACAACCACTCTGTAAAACAGTCTGGTGGTTTCGCAGAAAATTGAACATAGTGCTACCTGAAAACCCAGCTATTCCACTCCTAGACATATAGCCCAAAAATGTTCCAACATATGACAAGCACATATGCTCCACCATGTTCTAGCAGCCTTATTTATGATAGACAGAAGCTAAAAAGAACCCAGATGTTTAAAAAAAGAAGAATGGATATAGGATGAATGGTACATTTATAAATTAGAAACAATGACTTTATGAAACACCTAGGCAAATGTATGGGTCGAGATAATATTGTGAGTACCACAGTCACAAAAACACACACATGGAATGCACTCACTGTGAAGCAAATACTAGCCACAGAAAACTTTGAGTACCCCAGAAACATTTGACAGACCTTATGATGTGTAAAGAAGAAAGAAGGCCAAAATGCCAAACCTCAGTCCTGTTTAGTAGAAAGAACAAAACACTTTAGATAGGAAATACAAGGTAAAATAGAGCAATAGGGAATAAAGAAAAATCATTCAGAGTCTTCTTTAAATGAGGATCCACTCCATATGAAGCCACCAATCCCTAGCTCTATTGCTGATGCACAAAGTGCTTAGAAGCAAGAAACATATAGAGATGCCTCCTCTGGGTCTCTGCCAGAGTTAAATGCATACAGCTGAGCACGTTAGCATCTAACCATCAGAGTGAACTTGGTGACCCCAATGAAGGTGCTAAAGAAAAGCCTGAAGGAGCTGAAAGGGGTTGCAAATGCATGGGAAAACAATGTGATCCACCAACCAAACCCTACAAAACCCCCAGGTACTATAACACTGACCATTGAGAACACATTGAGAAAACTATGGTTACAGTTGCATATGTAGCTGAACCTAGCAGTGTCTGGCATTAATTTGAGAAGAGGTCTTTGGTCCAGGGAGAACATGTTTCCCCAATATAAGGAAATGCCAAAACACTGGGGATCAGAGGGTTAGAAGGGAGCAAGGTGGAGGAAGAGCATACCATTATAAATATCAATACAAAGAGTATGTAATAAGAAAGGAAAAGAAGAACCAATAAGAAAGAAGAATTCCCATGTCGGGTCAGGGTCTAGTCATTGGCACTTTGCTACATGTTCCAGTCATCCACCTCTATTCTGAGCAAATAGTGACATACCTTTGAAAACCATCCCTTAGTCAGACTATTAGACTCCACAAGAAACTGACTTTCTCAGATCAAAAAATTGCCCTCTCTCACCAGTGGTCAACTCCAACTCTAAATGTACTGCCCACAGGTGTGGCAGATCAACTCCACAAGGAACAGTATTTTAAAATATTGTATCGACACCTGGCTTCACAAATTTTTTTCTCCTATAGTGCTCAATCATTGTGCTAATCATTGTTGACTTAGACTTGTGTAGCCCCTTCCTCCTTCCCTGGGAATGATAGGACTCACAGGAATATGTTCTTAAGCATTCCATGGCCAAGGCTAGGGGTGGCTCCCACCCTGTCTCTTAAGATGCAAAAGAAATACCGTAAAAACTCTAATTATGGGGCTTAGAATTCCATTTCAAACAACTAAAGGAAAGTCCCACATAAACTGTATATGGATTTTTTATGAACTTCTAAATTCATGCCAATAGCATAAATTAAGCTTGTGATCATTAAATAAATTTATGAAACCACAATAAAATTCACAGACTGTATGGTGATGAAGAAGGAATTACGGAAGCTTCATTCTAACTTAGAAGAAGTAACTTAGAAGACCTACTTAGAAGTAAGGCCAGAGCCTTTCTGAAACCAACACAGATGCTTATAGCCAGCCATCAGACTGAGTACTGGGACCCCATTGGAGAAGTTATGGAATGTCCTAAAAGAGTTGAAGAAGTTTGCAACCCCGTTGTAAGAACAATAATACCAACCAGCCTGACTGTCCAGAGCTCCAAGGGATTAAACCACCCACCAAAGAGCAAATATGGAGGAAGAAACCAAGGTTCCTGCTGCATGTAGCAGAATATGACCTAACTATTGCTTTAAGGGGAAGCCCTTGGTCCAGTATAAACTTGATGACCTTGTGTAGGGAAAACTTAGGGTGGTGAGGTAGAACTCTCATAGAAACAACTTGATGTAGACAGAATGAAGGTTTGTGTAGAGGAAACCAGGAAAGAACATATAGATAAAAGTTAAATGAATAAAATATCCCATAAAAATAAAATTATGAAATTAATTTTTCTCTATATATATATGTCAAAAAAAGAATTTTTGGATGTACTTACGGTTCGCAGTCCTGTACACTCTCAATGGCAAGCTGAGGATGAAAAGTCCAAAAGAAATGTAGTTTTCAGTATTGGAACACAGATTGGTACAGCTGGTCTAATCTAGAGGCTGGAAACTGGAACAGCTGGTGCCAGTACCAGTGTAGGGACAGACTTGTGAACAAGCTGAGGACAAGCTGACAAATAGGCACTCTTTCCTGCTTCCATGGACTTATATAGGCCTCCAGCGGAAGGTGTATCCTGGATTAAAGTATGTCTTCCTGTCACGTGTTCTTGGTCACCAACCAATTAACAAAATTCAACCAGTCACTATCTCACATGTGTGTCCATCTTGTGTAGATCTTTTGGCTTTCTAGGTATTTTCAAGTGGACAAAAAAAGGAACCTGTTGGAAATCACAACCTTGACCTCAGAAAAATGTGGTTTTTGTGTCCTAAAACACATTAAAAGTAGGGGACAACATAGTGTATCATGATTTCATTTCAGAAGATATTTATCAGATGGATGAATAACTAAGTTTGACCAAGTGGACTTGCAAATGATCTCTTTCTTTTACTTACCTCCTGCATTTGCCAGGCTTCTCTAGAGGACCAACACTTTCACAGTGTATCTTTCTATATATGTAAGTAGGCAGAGATTTAGTATAATGGCTTACTGGTTGAGGTAGCTCAGCAACCCGTATCAAACAGAGCATAGCTCCAATCACTAGACTACTCCAAATATGATGAGAGTTTCAAGGTTTTATATAAAAACAAGACCAGCAGTTCTGGATTATTTCCCCAACAAACCTGGTTACAAAGTCAGTGTTTGCCTCAAAACTGTCAATGCAGAGGGAAGCAGATATTAAGTTTATGATATGACTCCCAGCATCACCCAATTATGTTCAAGGCCACAGTAGTATTCCAAGTAGATGTTTGTACCCAGCCATTCTAATCAATGCTTTCTATAAAACATTATTCGAGTAGAATTTTGAGGTTGCAGTACAATACAAACTATCCTGCCTTGCAATTGTAAATGTGGTCATGAGATAGCTTGAATAAGGACCTAGCTGTGAGTTGCATCATATCAATCCTGTCTGGTTTTCTGGAGATCACAAATATTTCCCTGGCACTATAGCTTCTTGAGTTCTCTTTGTACCTTTGATACTAGGTTTAAATGGTAGTATGTGCCTTTTATCCCAACTCTCAGAAGACAAATTGGTAGATTTCTAAGTTCTAGGTCAGCCTGGGAATGAGCCAGTTCTACTTTAAAAAAAAATATGATATGGTCGAGGAATGATGACACATGTCTTAAATCCCAGAACTCTGTAATTGAGCATTCAGATCCTTCAGTTGAAAATTACACAGAAAAGGCCAAGACAGCTAATATTAAACTGGGAATGACTTAATAGAATAAGGGAGACAAGTACCAGGCCCAGGAAGCAGAATCATTTGGGAGCAATGGCCTTGTACCTCTGGCTCTAGGGACAAGAACCGAAGGGATTGCAGATTCTTGCTAGCTGGAGATAGGATATCAATGGAGATAAGAATAGACCATTTTAATATGAAGAAATATTCTGATAAGTGATTTCTGAGGACATAAAATTGTTGTGTTCCAGAATTAACTGAGTCTGTACCTAGCCCTACAGGGAAATTAATTATTTATAGGTATCACACAGGTGGTAATGATTTTTAAGGCATTTAAGGATCAAGGAGTTTGGATCCAACAATTCCTGCAGAAATTACACAAACACAGATCTCACTCAGCCAAATAGTTACTTTGAATGCACACCCTAATACTGTTCACATCAATGATGCAGCTCATGTTTTTGAATATGCCTATATGATAGAGAGTAGAACAGAGTGACTAGGGAGTGTGAATATTAGCTGTGACCTTGTTGAAGTAGTTGTGGCTTTATTCAAGGTAGTGTTTCACTATCAGTGTGTGCTTTGATGGTCCAATGCTGTGGCTCCACCCAATGCACAATGAGAGGGCTCCCTTGGCTCACTTTGTATCAAGCAGTAGAATGATCATCTCTGCCAACACCATGTCTGTCATGCTACATGATTCCATGCTTCTTACCATGAAGAAATGGACTGAACCTCTCAGACTGTTAACCAGCCCTAATTAAATGTTTGCCTTTACAAGAAATGACTTGTTCATAGTGTCTCTTCAGAGCAATAAAACCTTAACTAAAACTTATAGGTAATAAAATGTCAGAGACTACTGATGGTTGGAATCATATGAAAAATGTGAAAGTATTTGAAATGTCTAAGGGACTATCACAAATGAAGCAGTCTTGAAATAATACCATGGTTTTATAACCATGGTTCAATTTTATACTGTTAAATGAATTAGTAACCTTGAATTTAGTACACAAAATTGTATTGAATTATTGTTCAGAGAGTTTGTGTACTTTGGAGAGGCAAGCTTAGGTAGTATATAAGTGGGTAAACAAAAAGAACATCCAAAAGGGTGATCAATAGAGTCTAGTAATCTGGACTCCTGAGAGCTCTCACCAAAGAGCATGCACAGGCTGATCCAATCCCCATCCCCACGCACATATGTAGCAGACTCTTAGTCTCCACGTGGATCCCCCAACAACTGCATAAGGGACTGTACCTAAAGCTGTTGTGTGACTGGAATCTGTTTCCTTAGAAGGTTACCTTGTCTGACCTCAATGAAAAAGGATGGGCCTAATCCTGATGAGATAAAATTAGATGTGCTAGTGTGGGTGGATTCCCACGGAGCCTTCTCCCCTGTGAGAGGAAAGGGGAGTTGGTGGGAGAGGGACTCTGTAAGGAAGTGACAAAAGAGCAGTGTTTGGGATACAAGTAAATAAATAAAAAAATTAAAAATAAAAAAAAATATAGTGATAATGTATTAAAAAAAGGGGTACATAATCACTGTCTTCAGGCAGCAGTAAATGCTCTGGCCAGATGATTTTAGAAATAGAGACAAGAATAAAGGGACCACGGGGAAAACTGATGCTGTTATGCTGGAGCAAAAAAATTAGAGTTGATTAAGAAGAGACCAGCTTAGAGTCAGCCTCGATTGCTACAAAGATCAGAGCTGGAAAATGGCACAAGCCCATTGTCATGGCACAGAAGACAATAGGTAAAGCCCAACTAATGACACAAGGAGCTAGGCATAATTTCTTCCCCAGGGTATTTTACTTCCCCTTCTAAGAATGACTGAAGCATCCACATTTAGGTCTTCTTTCTTATCGATGTTCATATGATCTGTGAGATATATATTGGGTCTTCAAAACATTTGGGCTGATATCCCTTTATCAGTGAGTGCATACCATGTGTGTTTTTTTGTGAAGGGGTTACCTCACTCAGGAGGATATTTTCTAGTTCCTTCCATTTGCCTAAGAGTTTCATATAGTCAGTGTTTTGAATAGCTCTGTAGTGCATCATTGAGTAAATGTTCCATGTATTTGTTGTATGCATATCTCTTTTGAAGGACATCTGGGTTCTTTCCAGCTCATGGCTTTTATAAATAAGACTGATATGAATAAATAGGGATCCATCCTGTTATGGTTTACATATACTTGGCACAGGCAGTGGCACTATGGATTGTGTGGCTTTATTGGAGTAAGTGTGTCATTGTGGAGATGGACTTTGAGACCCTCCTCCTATCTACAAGAGGAGACCAAGTCTGTTCCTATCATCCTTTGGATGAAAATGTAGAACTCTCAACTCCTCAGGCACTTTGCATGCCTGGACTTGCCATGTTCCTGCCTTGATAATGAACTGAATCAATGAATCTACAAAGTAATCCCAACTAAATGTTATCTGTAATACATGCCTTGGTCATGGTGTCTGTTGAAAGCAGTGAAACCTTAAGACAGAAAATGGCACCAGGAGTGGGTTATTGCTTTGAAAGGCCTTATCATTCATTTGTTTGGAAAAATGTGGATTTTGGTATTTTGGATTTAAAGAGTACTTTAATTCTTTAAATGGGGTTTAATAAACTATCCTTGATGGGATACAGAAGACTTTGTTGGTGAGGGTGATCTGAACTGTTCAGACCTGGCCCAAGATCATGTGGTTTATTTCAGTGCAGAATTTCAGTCTGTGGCCTAAACATTGGTTTTCAGGTAGTTGGGTGGAAAAATTCTTAAGCAGTGAAGGAGTTAGAAAATAGGCATGTAGTGATAATGTAATACAACAAAGGGACAGATTCAACCTCCTGCAAGCAGCATAACTCAGCAGCTTTAAGCCTGGGTCTCTGGCTTTATGATCACGGGAATGAGGATATCCGGACAATTGATGCTATTTGTCTGGAGCTAAAAAATTAGGGATGATTAAGAACAGGCCAGCATCACTGTGGTAAAATCTTCTGAAAAGTATTTTTGGAGAGCAGAAAGAATCTGTGTTCCTGAGACATGGAAAGTTGCACCTCACAATGCAGCTATACTTAGTAATATGTAAGAATCCCCCATGTGGTCCTGGTTTTGAAGGGGCCATGAAGAACTCTTGAGGCTTGTTACTATGAGAGGCCATTGAAAACAAAAGGGATTGTGGAAAATACAGCTTATCAGCTGTAAAAGGTTTCTGGTGGAATTCTTTGAGTCACATAAGTATACTATCATATCATCAACAAATAGTGATAATTTACATCTTGTTTTCTAATTTACATCCATTTGACTGAATTTGAGGTATGATTGCTCCGTTAAGACTTCCAGTACTCCATTACAGAAGAAGAGTAATAGAAGATTGGGCAGACTTGTCGAGTATCTGATTTTAGTGTGATTGCTTCAACGTTCTCCCTATTTAGATTAATATTGGCTGTTCATTTGCTGTATATTGCTTTTACTATCTTTAAGGATCAGCCTAAAGTTCCAGATATTTCCAAACCATTAACATGAAATGGTATTTTATTTTCTCAAGTTACATCTAAGCATCTAAAGAGATCTTTATATGGTTTATTTATTTGATTTTGTTTTTGGTTGATTACTTTGATGGATTTTCATATATTGAACTCTCCCTGTATCCCTGGGATGAACTTTACTTGATCATGGTAAAGGATCATATGTTGTGTTCTAGTATTCTTTTTACAAGAATTCGATTGAATATTTTCACTGCTGTTCATGATGGAATATTTTCTGACACTTTCTTTCTTTCTTTGTAGGGTCTCTGTGTTATTTAAGCATTAGAGTAATTTTGGCTTCAAAGAATGATTTGTGTAGTGTTCCTTCTCTTTCTATTTCTTGAAATAGTGTCGACAGTATTGGTATCAGTTCTTCTCTGAATGTCTGATAAAATATGCCACTGAAACCATTGGCTTTTCCCCCCCTTGGGATCAGAGGCTTTTGATGAGTTCTTGTTTTTATATAGGGATTATGGGACTGTTGCGATGATTTACTTGATGTAGATTTAAATTTGATCTTTGGTAATACGGAGAATATGAGACATTTTCTCAACATTTTCTGTTTGGTTGAATATACACTTTTGTTGCAGGATCTGATGATTTGTTTTTACTTTCTTAAGTTTCTGTTGTTATATCTTCATTTTCTTTTCTGAGTTTGTTAATTAAGATAGTCTCTGTGTCCTCTAGTTAGTCTGGCTCAGGTTTCATCAATCTTTTTTGATTTTATCAAAGACCTAGCTCCTGGTTTTGTTGATTTTTTGTATAGTTCCTTTTTGTTTCTACTTTGTTGATTTCATCTCTGATTTTCAAAGTTTCCTGCTGTCTATTTCTCTTAGATGTATCTTCTTCTTTTTGTTCTATAAGGTTTAGTTCTTCTGTCAAGCTGGTTGTGTATGCTCTCTGCAGTTTCTTTTGGAATAAATCCAAGCAATGAGTTTTCTTCTTAGTACTGCTTTCATTGCATCCCATAGTTTCAGTTTGGTGTGCTCTCGTTTTCATTAAATTTTGAAAATCCTTAAAATTTTATTTATTTCTTCCTTGAACATGGTATTGTTGACTAGGGCATTGTTCATGTGTATGTGGTCTTTTTCATTTGTTTTTGTTTTTGAAGAGGAGCCTTCTTCCATGGTTATTTGAAAGGGTGCATGGAACCATGTCATTTTTTTTTTTTTTTTTTTTTTTTTTTTTTTTTTTTTTTTTTTTTTTTTTTTTTTTTACTAAATGTAGGTGCTCTTGTATTTGGAGCACAGTTCTTCACCTTGATAGAACTTTCCCTCTGATTAGTCAATATTGTCCTTCCTTAACAATGTTGGTAACTTTTGGTTGAAAATTGATCTTATTTGCTATTAGAATAGCCACTCTAGATTGTTTCTTAGTACCATTTTTCCTTTAAATTTCTTCCTAACCTTTTACTCTGAGGTACTATTTGTGTTTGTTCCTGAGAGAAGTTTCCGGTATGCAGCAAAATTTTGGACTCGGATTGTGTATACATTCTGATAATCTATGTCTCTTTATTGGGGAAATGAATCCAATGATGCTAAGAGATATCAAAGAACCATTATTGGTCTCTATTATTTTTATTGTTAGAAGTAGAATTATGTTTGTGTGGTTTTCTTCTTTAGGGTTTTCACAAGTGATAGAAAAACACAAGGATTTGGGGGACTCTGAGACTTTTGCAAAAAGCCTCATTTGTATAATGTAAGACACTAAAAACATAGAAATGGTTAAAGTCAAACTCATAGACTTTCCAGTCATTCCTAAGCTCTGAGACTCAGCCTGTGCCTGACAAATAAAAAAATTGGCCTGGAATAAATCTCAAAAAAGCCAGAATATACTGACTGATTGATACCTATCTAGAAAGACCTTCATAGATTCCTGATGCATGGCATATTCAGTTCATGCTATAATAACACAATTCTGAGAAACAAAACAAGGACACAACTCTTAAAAATTTGGAATGTATAAACAAAGTTCTAAACATGTAAAAGCACAGATTTAGTGGACAGGTTAAGCTATACAGTCCAAGCTGAGTATACCTCTTTTGCTATACTTTCTTTGTTTTGAATATTTGGTATTTTGACTATTTTATGTCAGAGGGAATTTTATTTATCTGGTGTAATCTATTTGGAGTTCTGTAGATTTCTTGTGTGTTCATGGTCATCCCTCCCTTTAGGTTAGTGAATTAGCCTCTAAAATTTTGTTCAAGATATTTAGTGACACTTTTATTTGAGAGTCTTTATTTTCTTCTACTACTATTATACTTTTGTGACTCTTCTCATTGAGTCCTGGAATTACTAGATGCTTTAGGATAATGCTTTTAGATTTTTGCATTATCTCTGACTGATGTGCCAATGTTTACTCTGGTATCTTTTGCCCCTGAGAAACTCTCTTCCATCTCTTGCATTCCGTTGGTAATGCTTGTGTCTATGACTTCTAATCTCTTTCTGAGGTTTTCTATCTCCAGGGTTGTTTCTTTTTGTGATTATTTTTTTCTATTTTTGTTTCTAATTCCTTCACCTGTGTGGTTGTATTTTTCTGTAGCTCTTTAACTGAATTTCTGTTGCCTCTTTAAGGTCTTATACGTGTTTAATGGTTCTCATGTGTTTCTTCAACTTGTTTACTGGTTCTCATGTAATTAATGTGCCTCTGGAAGACCTTCATCATCCTTATCATGCAGTTTGTTTTTATGTCCAAATCTTGCTTTTCTGGTGTGTTGGGCTGTCTCTTCCTTGTTTCTGTCATTTTCAGGTTGTGTTTGATTCCCTTGCTTAGTTACTAGCACTACACTCTTAACATCTTGTTATCTGTGATGCCAGGTTTTCTTATTGTCTCTGAATTGTGTGTGTGTGTGTGTGTGTGTGTGTGTGTGAATGTGAGTGGTCCCTTCAAACTACACCACATTAGAGAGGTAATCAAAATTTTGAAGCACAAAATGTATATAGTCCTATTGAACCAACTGATATCAGTACACATTGATTTGTTTTCATTACATTTTGTATATATCAACTAATCAGTAATATTTATGAGTGACAAATTTATTTTCAAGCTTTTTTTGTATACTTTTTACATGTTTGTTTGTCCTTAAGTATATGTATATGCTCTCTAGACACCAGAACATGTTAGATTGCCTCTAAATAATTGTATTACAATTTTAATGGAAATTATTTTGAATCTGTAAATTGCTTTTGTTAAGATAGTTAATTAACTATGTTAATCCTGCTCAGTCCGGATCATGGTAGATCTTTGCATCTTCTGATATCTTCCCCAGTTTCTTCATAGACATGAAGTTCCTGTTATATAGGTCTTTGACTTGCTGGGTTAAAGTCATATGAGGAAGTTTTTTTAGGATTTTTGGGTATTATAAGAGAATTATCACCTTAAATTCTGTCTCAGCATATCATTTGCACAAATCAGGCCTACTGATTTTTATTTTATTAATTTTTTGTGCAAGCATCTTGCTGAATGAGTTCATCAGCTGTGGAAGTTTTCTGGTAGAACTTGGCGGTCTGCTATTTATACATTCAAGTCATCTGTGAACAATAATACTGTGCCTACTTTGTTCCAAATTGAATCCCTTAGATATTCTCATGTTGTCTTACTGCCCTTGTTGGAACGTCAAGTTTGTCTTGCCTACATATTGTGCAGAGATAAAGATGGAACAGACAGTGAGGAAACAGCCCTCCAATGATTATCCCAAAGAGAGATACATTTCATGGGAGGGAGTCCACACTAGACCATATTAATGATACTTGGCTAGTCTTCTATGCTTGCATGTAGGAACCTAGCATTATTGTCTCCTGAGTCTTCATCCAGTAGAGTATAGAAACAGACTGACAAACATCATGTGGAGCCCAGGAAGCATTCTGGAAGTTAAACAGGGGCTATCTCAATCTCTGTTCATTGATATTGGTACTCTTTTCTTCTTTTTGGCCTCCCTGGTTAGGCCTCAGCAGGAGAGGATATGACTAGACCTGCTGGGAATAGATGATCCAGGTTGGGGTGATACCCAGTGGACTCTCTTTCATTGAGGAGATAAGGAGGTTGTAATTAACATAAGGGTGAGAACCAATACAACAAAATAGCATGTGTTCCATGTTTTAAATGTTTTTCAGTATTGCAATAAAAAACACTCACTACCTTAGCTATCATATTTCCTGGGGAGACATAATATTCATAATATTCATGCCTACTAATATCAGATAAGACTCATGGTATATATATACATATATATACATATACATATACATATACATATATATATATATATATATATATATATATATATATATATATATATATATATGTGTGTGTGTGTGTTTGTGTGTGTGTGTGTGTGTTTGTGTGTGTGTGTGTGTGTGTGTGAAGAGCTAGAAAGAGAGAGATTGAGAGATAGAGAAAGAGGGAGGTATGTAGGAAGGGAGGTAGGGAGGGAGGGACCGAGGTAGGTAGGGAGGAGGTGGGGAGAGAGAGAACTAAATTCCAACTTGGGAAATCAGTAAGTTTTATGGAGGTTATTTTCACAAAAGCAGATGAGGTGTTACAGGGGCAAAAATTACACAAAAGCACCTTTATCTCCAATGTCCACTTCATCATTGGTGACAATTCACTAGAGGTAGAAACCTGAAGAAAATTGACAGCACAACAATTGTATAGTGCCTTTTTCAAGTGACTAAGCTAATATCAACCTCTCCCAGGCATGTAGGTTTGGGCTGCAAAGGAAGAGTGGCATAATGGATATAATGGGTGTTTTGTGCTTATTCAGGGACTTCATGGATGTATTATTAGTCGTTTCCCTTCCTACCTAATATTCCTGAAGATTACTGAATGATGGAATGTTTTAGTCTCAGAGGAAACCACTGACCTTGGCAGCTCAAAACCAGTATGTCTTACTCTCTTGGTTGTATCAGAAATCTACCATAGTATCTGAATTTATATTACCTCATTCTGATTTTCTTATGTTAAAACTGTAAGTAATTATTCTACATGTTGTGAAAGCCTCTTACATATTTATTGGCCTAGTAAATGAATATGTTCCCTTCAACTTGTGTTTCATTTATAAATTTATAAAGCAGTTTATAAATAGTGAGTATAAATCACGTTAGAAGAAATTTTATACAAGATAGTTCATAACACTTGAGCATCTAAAATAATAGACCCAGAAGTTAAACCAAGATTTTGGTATAGTACCATATCCTAACATATGCTCTACAACTCTTTTAGGAACGAGAGATATTTCTATGATGATGTCAAAATGGGGACTGATTGTTCTATAAAAAAATATCATGAAAATTTATTCCTGTGACTGATGGATACCATAGAGGAGCAAAAGAAGTGGCTAAAATATAGTGCAAAGATCATATTGTCAACCTATTGTATGTCCAAGAAAATATGAGAAAAATAAGAACTGTCATTATTCTAAATTTTTACATCGCTAGAAATCCAACATCATGATATATGTATAGGTGGAGTAGACACTAATGTGTATGAATGAGACAGAATTTGTGCAGTAGTGACTAGGGTTGAAATAAGAAGAGTTGAGACAGGAATATGTGAAAAAAGTCTATTGAAAAGGAGAGTTACTTTATATTCAAGGACTTGCAGATTGTGTTACTGTTAAAACAATCTTTTCTAGAAAGGCTGGGTCATTACAAAGACAAACCTAGATGCACAACAAATATTTATTAGAAAGGCCAATAAATCACACAATTTTAAAGTATCAAAAAAAGTCACAGAGTTTAAAAACTAGTGATTTTACTCATTTTATTTGAGATGCAATTCATGAAAACAAGGTTGAGGGAGGAGGAAAGGGGAGTAAAGGGGAGGATATAAGGTAAGAAATGTAAATGTTCAGAATAACCAATAAAATTTTAAAAATGTCAAACATAACAAATTTTTTTTCTCAAAAAATTTTATTAAATTGCAAAGCAGAACTTGAACACAAATTTAAATATCAGTAACAAGGTCACAAAACGGTTGCAAAATGTCTGTAATGGGAGGATTATATATCCTTATAACTAAGTCAACCATCCATGCCTACATTAGTACATTAGATAAATCTACAAGTCAGCAGCCCATCGAAGAACTAGAAGTTCCATTATTGGATATTTCCTGTTACAAAAACTTGCTAATATTTTGCATATCAGCTCTTTATCAGATAGAAACTACAAACTAAACTTTTAAAATTTGTTAAAGAATGACTTAAATACTGTAACTAATTTGGTTTCAAAAACTCTGGGTATATAACTGAGATAAAACACTAAAAATTATACTTATCGCATTGACAAAACTCTTTTATATTTACGATTTTGGTATTAATATACTCTCAATTAAATATCCAAAAGTCCATCTCATCATACAAATAAACTTTGAGACCAACCTTTCAGTGGTCTCACAATCCACTCACATTAGACTAAATTCACTTTCATTCATGTCCCAAATTTGTACCTGTGGGGTACATGTAGCACACATTTAAAGGGAAAATATAGGGAGTTGGTTATTCCTTTTTATCCAGTTTTCATTGCTATTTCTATCTTTCCTCAAGTCTTTTTTCTTTTCCTTTTTTTCTACTTCTCACACACCAGCATCTCTATCTTTACAACACCAAATGGAATATTTCATGTAATAGAGAGATTTTGTTTAATATTTACTCCATTTTAAATTTATTTTCTAAATAAACACAGATAGAAGAACAAATGTTAAGCATTTTTACATAAATGTATAAGAATACATTTTAGTAAGTGCTTTGCTTTTTTTTAAGGTTTGATATTCTGCATTAAGGTCTTAATAGTTACAATGAGCAAAAAGTACATGTAAATCAGGATGTAACCCAGAAGTAGTCAAAGTTTTCTTGGTGTGTGAGGATTGAGTATAATGTTTTATTTTTTATTTCTTGAATTTCACAGTCTGTGAGTATTTTCTGGGGTAGGCTGGGTTTTCTGGGGTTAGTATCCCATTATCAATGACTGCATATTATGTCTGTTCTTTTGTGACTGGGTTATCTCACTCAGGATGCTATTCTCTAGATGCAACCATTTTCTTAAGAATTTGGTTAAGTCATTGTTTCTGATAGCTGAGTAGTACTTCATTGATTAAATGTACCACATTTTTTGTATCCATTTATCTACTGAAGGGCATCTAGGTTCTTTCCAGCTTCTGGCTAACATAAATAGTGCTGCTATGAACATTGTGGTGCATGCGTCTTTGTTGTATATTGGAGTGCCACTGGGGTATATGCATAGAAGTGGAATAGCTGGATTTTCAGGTAGTACTATGTCCAGTTTTCTGAGGAATCGCCTGACAGATTTCCAGAGTTGTATTTTAATTTTACAACCCCACCAACAGTGGAAAAGTGTTCCTCTTTCTGCACAGCCTCTCCTGCATCTGTTGTCATCTGACATTTGGATCTTGGCCAATCTGACTGGTGTGATGTGGAATCACAGGGTTGTTATGATTTGCATTTGCCTGATGGCTATGGATGTCCAGCACTTCCTAGATGTTTCTCAGTTATTGGATTTTCCTCAATTGAGAACATTTTGTTTAGCTCTGTACTGCATTTTTAATAGGGTTGTTGGATTATCTGGTGTCTAGCTTTTTCTGTTCTTTGTATACCTTGGATATTAGCTCTCTATCAGATGTGGAGTTGGTTATGATCTTTTCCCATTCTGTTGGCTGCAGTTTTGTTTCTTGACACTGTCCTAAGCCTTACAGAAACTTGCAATCACATTAAGTTTCATTTGTTAATCTTTGACCTTAGAGCAGGGGCCATTGGTGTTTTGTTCAGAAAATTATTTTCCTATGCCTAAGTATTCTAAGTTTTTACCTATTTTCTCATCTAATAGTTTCAGTGTATCTGGTTTAATGTGGATATATTTGATCCACTTACACTTAAGCTTTGTACAAGGAGATAAGAAAGGGTCTATTTTCATTCTTCTGCATGCTGAGTGCCAGTTGGACCAATACAATTTGTTGAATAAGCTGTCATTTTTCCATTGAATATTTACAGGTCCTTGGTCAAAAATCAGGTGACCCTATATATGGGGCCTCATTACGGGGTCTTCTATTCTATTCCATTGATCCATGTGCCTATTTCTGTACCAGTCCCACACAGTTTTCATCAGAATTGCCTTGTATTATAGCTTGAGGTCAGGGATAGTGATTCTTGCAGATGTTTTCTTGTTTTTGAGGATGGTTTTCGCTTTTCTAAGTCTTTTGTTATTCCAGGTGAAATCGCACATTTCTCTTTCCAAGTCAATGAAGAACTACATTAGAATTTTGATAGGGATATCATTGAATCTGTAGATTGCTTTCGGTAAGATGGTCATTTTTAGAATGTTGATCCTTCCATTCCATGAGCATGGGAGATCTTTCCATTTTCTGAGACTTTCCTTGATATCCTTCTTTAGAGGTTTGAAGTTCTTGTCATACAGGTCCTTCACTTACTTAGTTGGAGGCACACCAAGGTATTTCTTCATTTTTGTGACTATTGTAGGGGATATCTTATTCCTAATTTCTTTCTCCACATGTTTGTCCTTTAAATACAGGAAGGCTACTGATTTGTTTGAAGTAATTTAATATCCAGCCACTTTGCTGAATGTTATATAAGAAATTGGCTAAAGATTCTTCTTCAATTTTCAAAAATATCTGTAATTTTAATATAAAGTCTCTTCATGTGCACATTTTCATAGACTAATATATACATATAACGTTAGTTCAGAGATGCTCCTGTTAAGCTTTAGTATTTTCTAGATCTGACATTGTCTTTATAAATACTCAGCTAAGCAAACAAAGATACTCTAACTTTTGGATCATATCCAAGATTATGTAGAAAGAACAAAAGCAGCAATCCATCGAAGACAGTGAGGTGAGCACTTTACTATCGTTTGCTTTTCGTTTTAGATGTTTGAAAAACACTGGAAGCAGACAAGAGGTTATCTGTATATTGTCCAAGAACTTGATTTTCTGATTTTAGCTTCAGGTTTACTTCCTCAACTGCATCTACTCTTGCAGAAAGATTTTCAAGTTTGTGTTGTAGTTCAAACTCCTGATTGAGAAGTGGAGTCTTTCTTCCAGTTCCACCTGATTTTCAGCATAAACTGTGTCCATATCAGCATTCATCATCTTGGGAACATACATTGAGCTCTTGAAAACAAACTCCTTAGTGATGGGTCTTGCATCTGCAGCACATGGAGGAGGTGGGATAGGTAGCCAACTTACATTATATTAAAGAGGAAAAGTTCAGTATAGAGTATATGGAACTTAGATTTAAAAATCTGGTATTGAAAAGGGATCAGTTGAGATTACCCTATGCAAATAAATAGATGTGAGGATCACATGGTCCACTTTCAAATTCTAAATGTTAGTTTCTTTGTTCATTTGTTTGTATTCTTCAGGCAACAGTAAAATCTACTTGTTGACAGAGGTGTCCATAGAAACAATAAACCAATTTCAGGGAAGATATTTTTTGAACAGACAGTTTGTACTGGTGAATGATGCTTGGGAGTGAGACTTCAGATGCTGCTTGAGGTAACAGGTTCTGGAATAGCTTTTGTTGCAGAGGGGACAAGCATGGGGCCTCTCACCACTGTGCTTTTTTATGTGTCTGTTTAGATCTGTTGAACGGTAGAAGGTCCATTTGCAGCCAGGCACATTGCACTCATAACTCCTCTTTCCAGTGTGTTTCTTCATGTGGTCTTTGAGTTGGTGAGCCTTTGTGTAAGATTTCCCACAATTTGGGTAGGAACATGAGTAGCGCTTCAAAGGTTGAGGGTTGATTGGAGAGACAGGGCTCAGTGTCTGCAAGTCTGCATTCAACTCTGGACCATTTCCTTGAACCAAATCAGAAGATGAAGAGCTTGCCTGAGGTTGCCTTTGAAAAGAAGGGTAACTTGAAGGATTTGAGGATTCACCTACATATTGGGCTTGGTTACTCAGTAAAGTCACATGATGATTAAGGCTTTGCACAGCATTGGGTGTTCCATTGCTACTTGGGTAGACATTAGGATCAAGAGAGGTTCTTAAATGATCCAAGGAGAATGACTCTTCAGAACTTGGACTTCTCTCTGGATGCCAAGCTAAGTGTTCTTGTATAGGACATGAAGTCACCTGAGGATCAAGTCTTTCTTCCACATCAGGTGTTCCATACAAGAGGTTAATCTTTGTAATGGTGGAAACAGAATCTGGTGTGATTAATTTTTTGCAATGCTACAATCTGTTGTGTCCTTTTGGTATGGGATCCCATCCATTTTCTCAAATACTATAGACAAATGCTAAGAGAGGTTTTCACTCTCAGCACACTGACAATAGGACCCAGTTACCTAGAATTGTATCCACATAGTTCATGGATCCTGGATAGATCCTGATGGTGGTAATGTTTGATGAAATGAGACAAAAATCTTATTTTAAATTTTAAAAGCAAATAGTAAAAACAAATGTTTAAGAAAGGAAGATGGAATGAAAGGCAGAAAAAAACAAGAAAAGAAATAATACAAATGGAGAAATCACATCATCATCATGAGACACAACATGTAGTATTGGAACAAAAGTGAAGTTGTTTGGATGGATAGTTGCACTCTGAAAATTAATAAAAAAAAGCTGTAAGATAGGAGATCAAAATTGCTTGCACCTTTTCACCAATTAGAAACCACTTGAAAAAAATACACTCTGGATTGGTGAAGGCATCATTCCCTAGGTATCACTTATTAAACACATACAAGGTGTCCAGATCAACATCCAGCCTCTCTTCTATCCCAGAGAAGTGGGAAATCATTCCTCCCATGAAGATTTACAGGAAGTTACAGGACAACTCATTTTTACAGAAGACATTTATACTTCAATCTGGTCTCATAATCTTTATCTTTTGTCTCTAACTCTTGATTGCAGAAATTAAAAATACTTGCCATAATATAGGCCAAGGATTCTCTTTCTTTGTATTGCCATAAAGCATAGCTGCAGGCTACTTCCTAATTAATACCATACCACATAACATATTCAGTTTTTAAATAATTTATATTTTGATATTTATGATTTTCAACTAACAACATCTACAACAACAACAATTAGAATACTATGGTAAGACAATAAAATCAATCACAACAATCTTAACTATCTCTTAAGATCAATGCCCTTGCCATTCAGCTGTATAAGGAAGAATTTTTAGAAACAAAGTGGAGAAGATCTTAAAACATATTGTCACAGGGGAAAGTTTTCTCAACAGAAAACAAATAGATTATACTCTAAGATCAAGAATCAACAATTGGGTCCTCATAAAATTGGAAAGTTTCTGAAGGCTAAGCATATTATCAAGAAGACAAAATGTCCAACAACAGATTGAGGAAGGATGATTGATACTCCTGCAACTGATGGAGGGCTAATATACAACATATACAAAGAGCTCAGGAAGTTATACTCCAGAGAATCAAATATTTATATATAAAAATGGTATACAGAGCCCAACAAAGAATTCTCAGCTGAGAAATTCCAAATACCTATGAAGCACAAAAATAAATTATAAATATGACTAGTTATCAGGTAAATTTAAATCTAAACAACCCTGAGAATACACCTTACTTTAATGAGAATGGCTAAGGTCAAAAATCAGGTGACAGAAGATGCTGGCAAGAATGTGGAGAGAAAAGAAAACTTCTTGAGTGTTGGTGGGATTGTAAGCTGGTACAACCACTCTGTAAAACAGTCTGGTGGTTTCGCAGAAAATTGAACATAGTGCTACCTGAAAACCCAGCTATTCCACTCGTAGACATATAGCCCAAAGATGTTCCAACATATGACAAGCACACATTCTCAACCATGTTCTAGCAGCCTTATTTATGATAGCCAGAAGCTAAAAAGAACCCAGATGTTTAAAAAAAGAAGAATGAATAAAGGATGAATGGTACATTTATAAATTAGAAACAATGACTTTATGAAACACCTAGGCAAACGTATGGGTCGAGATAATATCGTGAGTACCCCACTCACAAAAACACACACATGGAATGCACTCACTGTGAAGCAAATACTAGCCACAGAAAACTTTGAGTACCCCAGAAACAATTGACAGACCTTATGATGTGCAAAGAAGAAGGAAGGCCAAAATGCCAAACCTCAGTCCTGTTTAGTAGAAAGAACAAAACAGTTTGGATAGGAAATTCAAGGTAAAATAGAGGAATAGGGAATAAAGAAAAATCATTCAGAGTCTTCTTTAAATGGGGATCCACCCCATATGAAGCCACCAATCCCTAGCTCTATTGCTGATGCACAAAGTGCTTAGAAGCAAGAAACATATAGAGATGCCTCCTCTGGGTCTTTGCCAGAGTTAAATGCATACAGCTGAGCACGTTAGCATCTAACCATCAGAGTGAACATGGGGACCCCAATGAAGGTGCTAAAGAAAAGCCTGAAAGAGCTGAAAGGTGTTGCAACTGCACGGGAAAACAATGTGATCAACCAACCAAACCCTACAAATCCCCCAGGTACTATAACACTGACCATTGAGAACACATTGAGAAAACTATGGTTACAGTTGCATATGTAGCTGAACCTAGCAGTGTCTGGCATTAATTTGAGAAGAGGTCTTTGGTCCAGAGAGAACATGTTTCCCCAATATAAGGAAATGCCAAACCACTGGGGTTCAGAGGGTTGGAAGGGAGCAAGGTGGAGGAAGAGCATACCATTATAAATATCAATACTAAGAGTATGTAATAAGAAAGGAAAAGAAGAACCAATAAGAAAGAAGAATTCCCATGTCGGGTCAGGGTCTAGTCATTGGCACTTTGCTACATGTTCCAGTCATCCACTTCTATTCTGAGCAAATAATGACATATCTTTGAAAACCATCCCTTAGTCAGACTATTAGACTCCACAAGAAACTGACTTTCTCAGATCAAAAAATTGCCCTCTCTCACTAGTGGTCAACTCCAACTCTAAATGTACTGCCCACAGGTGTGGCAGATCAACTCCACAAGGAACAGTATTTAAAATGTTGTATGGACACCTGGCTTCACAAATTTTTTTCTCCTATAGTGCTCAAGCATTGTGCTAATCATTGTTGACTTAGACTTGTGTAGCCTCTTCCTCCTTCCCTGGGAATGATAGGACTCACAGGAATATGTTCTTAAGCATTCCATGGCCAAGGCTAGGGGTGGCTCCCACCCTGTCTCTTAAGATGCAACAGAAATACCGTAAAAATACTAATTATGGGGCTTAGAATTCCATTACAAACAATTAAAGGAAAGTCCCACATAAACTGTAAATGGATTTTTTATGAACTTCTAAATTCATGCCTATAGAATAAGTTAAGCTTGTGATCATTAAATAAATTTATGAAACCACAATAAAATTCACAGACCGTATGGTGATGAAGAAGGAATTACGGAAGCTTCATTCTAACTTAGAAGAAGGAACTTAGAAGACCTACTTAGAAGTAAGGCCAGAGCCTTTCTGAAACCAACACAGATGCTTATAGCCAGCCATCAGACTGAGTACTGGGACCCCATTGGAGGAGTTACGGAATGTCCTAAAAGAGTTGAAGAAGTTTGCAACCCCGTTGTAAGAACAATAATACCAACCAGCCTGACTGTCCAGAGCTCCAAGGGAATAAACCACCCACTAAAGAGCAAATATGGAGGAAGAAACCAAGGTTCCTGCTGCATGTAGCAGAACATGACCTTACTATTGATTTAAGGGGAAGCCCTTGGTCCAGTATAGACTCGATGACCTTGTGTAGGGAAACCTTAGGGTGGTGAGGTAGAACTCTCATAGAAACAACTTGATGTAGACGGAATGAAGGTTTGTGTAGAGGAAACCAGGAAAGAACATATAGATGAAAGTTAAATGAATAAAATATCCCATAAAAATAAAATTATGAAATTAATTTTTCTCTATAAGTGTGTAAAAAAAAGAATTTTTGGATGTACTTACGGTTCTCAGTCCTGTACACTCACAATGGCAAGCTGAGGATGAAAAGTCCAAAAGAATTGTAGTTTGGAGTATTGGAACACAGATTGGTACAGCTGGTCTAATCTAGAGGCTGGAAACTGGAACAGCTGGTGCCAGTACCAGTGTATGGACAGACTTTGAACAAGCTGAGGACAAGCTGAGAAATAGGCACTCCTTCCTGCTTCCCTGGACTTATATAGGCCTCCAGCGGAAGGTGTATCCTGGATTAAAGTGTGTCTTCCTGTCACGTGTTCTTGGTCACCAACCAATTAACAAAATTCAACCAGTCACTATCTCACACGTGTGTCCATCTTGTGTAGCTCTTTTGGCTTTCTAGGTATTTTCAAGTGGACAAAAACGGGAATCTTGTTGGAAATCACAACCTTGACCTCAGAAAAATGTGGTTTTTGTGTTTTAAAACACATTAAAAGTAGGGGACAACATAGTGTATCATGATTTCATTTCAGAAGATATTTATCAGATGGATGAATACCTAAGTTTGACCAAGTGGACTTGCAAATGATCTCTTTCTTTTACTTACCTCCTGCATTTGCCAGGCTTCTCTAGAGGACCAAAACTTTCACAGTGAATCTTTCTATATATGTAAGTAGGTAGAGATTTAGTGTAATGGCTTACTGGTTGAGGTAGCTCAGCAACCCGTATCAAACAGAGCATAGCTCCAATCACTAGACTACTCCAAATATGATGAGAGTTTCAAGGTTTTATATAAAAACAAGACCAGCAGTTCTGGATTATTTCCCCAACAAACCTGGTTACAAAGTCAGTGTTTGCCTCAAAACTGTCAATGCAGAGTGAAACAGATATTAAGTTTATGATATGACTCCCAGCATCACCCAATTATGTTAAAGGCCACAGTAGTATTCCAAGTAGATGTTTGTACCCATCCATTCTAATCGATGCTTTCTATAAAACATTATTCCAGTAGATATTTGGGGTTGCAGTACAATACAAACTATCCTGCCTTACAATTGTAAATGTGGTCATGAGATAGCTTGAATAAGGACCTAGCTGTGAGTTGCATCATATCAATCCTGTCTGGTTTTCGGGAGATCACAAATATTTCCCTGGCACTATAGCTTCTTGAGTTCTCTTTGTACCTTTGATACTAGGTCCAAATGGTAGTATGTGCCTTTTATCCCAACTCTCAGAAGACAAATTGTTAGATATCTAAGTTCTAGGTCAGCCTGGGAATGAGCCAGTTCTACTTTAAAAAAAAAATATGATATGGTCGAGGAATGATGACACATGCCTTAAATCCCAGAACTCTGTAATTGAGCATTTAGATCCTTCAGGTGAAAATTACACAGAAAAGGCCAAGACAACTAATATTAAACAAGGAATGACTTAATAGAATAAGGGAGACAAGTACCAGGCCCAGGAAGCAGAATCATTTTGGAGCAATGGCCTTGTACCTCTGGCTTTAGAGTCAAGGATTGAAGGGATTGCAGATTCTGGCTAGCTGGAGATAGGATATCAATGGAGATAAGAATAGACCATTTTACTATGAAGAAATATTCTGATAAATGATTTCTGAGGACATAAAATTGTTGTGTTCCAGAATTAACTGAGTTTGTACCTAGCCCTACAGGGAAATTAATTATTTATAGGTATCACACAGGTGGTAATGATTTTTAAGGCATTTAAAGATCAAGGAGTTTGGATCCAACAATTCCTGCAGAAATTACACAAACACAGATCTCACTCAGCCAAATAGTTACTTTGAATACACACCCTAATACTATTCATATCAATGATGCAGCTCATATTTTTGAATATGCCTATATGATAGAGAGTAGAATAGAGTGACTCGGGAGTGTGAATATTAGCTGTGACCTTGTTGAAGTAGTTGTTGCTTTATTCAAGGTAGTGTTTCACTATCAGTGTGTGCTTTGATGATCCAATGCTGTGGCTCCACCCAATGCAGAATGAGAGGGCTCCCTTGGCTCCCTTTGTATCAAGCAGTAGAATAATCATCTCCGCCAACACCATGTCTGTCATGCTACATGATCCCATGCTTCTTACCATGAAGAAATGGACTGAACCTCTCAGACTGTTAACCAGCCCTAATTAAATGTTTGCCTTTACAAGAAATGACTTGTTCATAGTGTCTCTTCAGAGCAAAAAAACCTTAACTAAAACTTATAGGTAATAAAATGTCAGAGACTACTGAAGGTTGGAATCATATGAAAAATGTGAAAGTATTTGAAATGTCTAAGGGACTATCTCAAATAAAGCAGTCTTGAAATAATACCATGGTTTTATAAACATGGTTCAATTTTATACTGTTAAATGAATTAGTAACCTTGAATTTAGTACACAAAATTGTATTGAATTATTGTTCAGAGAATATGTGTACTTTGGAGAGGCAAGCTTAGGTAGTATATAAATGGGTAAACAAAAAGAACGTCCAAAAGGGAAAAGGAACTCCACAGGACGACCAATAGAGTCTACTAATCTGGACTCCTGAGAGCTCTCACCAAAGAGCATGCACAGGCTGATCCAATCCCCATCCCCACGCACATATGTAGCAGATTCTTAGTCTCCACCTGGATCCCCCAACAACTGCATAAGGGACTGTACCTAAAGCTGTTGTCTGACTAGAATCTGTTTCCTTAGAAGGTTACCTTGTCTGACCTCAATTAAAAAGGATGGGCCTAATCCTGATGAGATTAGATTAGATGTACTAGTGTGGGTGGATTCCCACGGAGCCTTCCCCCCTGTAAGAGGAAAGGGGAGATGGTGGGAGAGGGACTCTGTATTGAAGTGACTTATGAGCAGTGTTTGGGATACAAGTAAATAAATAAAAAAATTAAAAATAAAAAAAATATACTCTCTTGCTCATCATTGAGCCTATATTCTTCTGCCTGACATCTTGTTTCTCTCCCTCTCACCTAGATTCCAGGGTTCCTCCCCTTCTTATCTCATCTGTTTCCCACGTCCTTCCATCTTAACTTTATATAACAATGGCTTTTATCTTTCTCTAGCGTACAATCTGCTCCTTGAGCATTCCATCTCAGCAAGCTTCAGCTTTCTCTGAGCTTACTACCCTTTACTGTGAGATGCCCCTCAGATTCCCACTCCTTACTAGCCTCCACTTACCCCACCAGCCCAGCCTGGTGACTGTATTTCTAACCTCCTCCCTGTCTTCTACACTCCCCAATAGCTTTATGTCTTCATGTAGCCTGACATTAACAACCCAAGCCTACTGTTCTCAGCCTCACATGTTCTCCCTGAGTTTCTCACCTCTTGCTGACATTCAGCCTTTCCTCTCCAGACTCCTGCCTCGTCTCTAGGCTTATGTCCTCTTTTGCTGGTAACCTAAGAGACTCTGAATCTCCAACCTTCTTTTTGAAGCATGTATCACTGCAGTCTTTTGATGGCAAGGAAGAAAATCAAGAGCCCTTAAACTACCTATAATCCACCCACTCTTCTCCACAAAAGCCCAAGTCCTAAACACAGTTCAACGTTCCAGAAAGCTGTGGTATAAGAAAACATATAAATGGACCTCAAATGGATTGTGCTTAGACTAAATATGAATATTGTAGTATATCTTTGTTTGTATCAGTATATGTTGATATGAAGACAATCCTCAGTAGCTCTACTTAATATAATTTGGGAATGTTTAAATAAATCTTATGCAGTGAGTGACATACAGAGGTTGCTAAGGGATTTTAGACAGTCACAATTAAATGGAAATAGTTACTTTCATTTGATATTATATTATATTATTTGAATAATTTATTTCCTTACTCCTTTATTTATTTGTTTACAGTTGCACTAGCATTTGTAAGCACATGTCAACATCTGAGGACTATTATTCATGAATTAGATTTCTCCTTTGTTTATGTGTGTCTTACATTGTGAATTCATGTTATCTGTCTTGGCATCAAGTCCCTGTAACTTTATGAGCCACATTATAAACTCAGAAATTGTCCACCTCTTAAAATTAGAAATGTGGGAGGTGATTTATTGTCTCCATATGAGAAAAAATTCTTTGGGGCACTTCAGCAAGTTGAGTACATATTGATTGGGTAGTTACATTTCTATTGATCAGCTTAACCATGAGAAAAAAGATTGACTGCCAAGGAATGAATTATCTATTCAGCTACCATCATGCTGCTTACCCCAACTTTGAAGAACACAGATATTTGCTTATATTTGGTGAAGAGAAGTAACAGTTCCTCACTCCCAACTCAGGGAAGAAGGAATGAATGAATAAAAATGTCAGTCAGTGAATGGCCAAAAGAACAGTGCTTTACATTTTCCCTGATAACAAGAATGGGGTGGGTAACGATGGATGTGGCAGTTGCTTATATTTGTTTGTCCCCCAAAGTGCATGCTCCTTGCAACTTCTACCAATTGTTCAGAGGTAAATGAGATGAAAAGTAGAACTTTGGAAAAAGCATGTCACATTCATAAAATGAACAGGTTACTATCCTCTTTTCCCTCTATATGAAGAAAAGGCCTAAGGACATACAGTCTTCATGTCTCACTTTGGGTAGATATTTTCACTGTGGGTAAATATGATGAATGCACAATGTGACTCTTCTCTCTCTGCTATGGTTCTCTGGATCTTCGAGATGTCACAACCAAAGGTTCAGAAATAGGTTCCTCTCCTCAATACCTCCAGCTGTTCTCTATCATATGGTAGCCAATGGCATTCTGCTTAACATTTAATGGGCCTTCCTTAAAGAAAAATATAGTTAAGATTACTGAAAATTATTCAGATCCACATTAAGTTTCTCAAATGACATGAGCTCTATCTGAGGTACTCATGAACTACCTGTCGCCAGTAGCTCCATCATGTGAAGAAATATGAATTCTGATTGCCAAAGTGTCCATCCCATTGTCAAATGCCCTGAACCTATCTTTTCTGTAAGTTAGGCACTTGCTCACTGCTGATTCCCCATAGATACTGAAGTGGACATTGAGGAAAGGGAGAATCTGTTTTCTTGTTCCATTTGCCCTGCTCTGTGGGCACTATGGAATAGTAGTACCTGTTATTGCACATCTCAGCTTGAGTGTTCCCATGGACCCCAGACAGGGACTCTTTTTCAAGAAGTTCAGGCCTCACTCCTGGTAAAGTAACATTAATCTTGTGTTTTGAAGTTCATGAGCACTCCAGAAGAATGAGTGAAAACCATATATAATTCTCCTGAATAACCATTAACAAACTCTCTAGTTTTGAGTCTCCCCTAATATCCTTCTATATAAGAGACCAACCCAGAAGCCACAATATCTAAAGACAACAAATCCTTTCACCTCATTTTTTTGATCAGAGGCTACTTGTGAGCTAGGGACCCCCACACAATGTTCCAGTGTCTTATCAGCCTGTGTGGTACACATTACCACCAATGCAACTTTGGGGAGAAAGAATTTATTTCATCAATATGATTTAAAGTACACCATGAAGGAAAGCCAAGGCAGAGTGACATGGAAGATGTCTCAGGCAGAAACCGTAAAATACTGCTGATTATCAAGATAATGCATCCTGTATGTGTAAGCCAAACATGACCTCTCCTACCCAAGTTGCTTTTTGTGGGTATAATTTAACACAGCAGCAGGAGACTAGAACAGAAGGCCATCTATACTCACAAGAATGATTTCTAAGTTGCAAACACATTTTAAAATCTATCTGAAATCTAACCAACATAGCCCTCATTGTGGCCATGACCTGCAACTTAAGACTTTGACCCAGTTGATCTAAATTCTTTAAAACTCCCATGTTTACAAAAGCCTTTTGGGTCTGGAGAGCTGGCACAGTGGTTATGAGCACTTGTTGTTCATTCAGAAGACCTGGGTTTGTGTACCACACCCATAAAATGGCTCACAACCATGTGTAACTCCAGTTTCAGAGGTTATAATACTCTCTGCTACACTCCATGTTCTCCAGGCATGCATATGGTGCACAGTCATACTTGCTGACAAAATTTAAATAAACTTAAAATCAAAACAATTACTTTTTTTAAAAAATCTTTCACAGTATTGAAGGTGTATGGCAGACTTTGAAAAAGAAGTCGCTCTTTTCTAGTTCAGCTGGCTTCTTAATTAAGGTTGTTTTTCTTATCACAGCATCATTGCATGGTTGGTATATCTTACATCCAGAAGATGAACATAAATACAATAACAACCATTTATCATGTGGCATTGTATGAATTGGTTTAATGCTCCTTTCCCATTATCCCAAGGGGAATCACACAACACTGCCTTATTTGTAATCTCTGGTGAGGGTTAAATTTCAGGACATGTAGGATCTCATCTGACACATAGCAGAACTTAGTAACTGTCCTTTATTCCTGGCATATTACTCATAGCCCTTCCTGTTGCAATATATATTTCTAGTTGGAAAGCTACTTGGAGGGTATGCTGTTTAGTTTTTATTGTCCATTTGACTCAAAGCAGAGCTATATAGGAAGAGGCAGCCTAGGGTGTAAGATTGCCTAGGTGAGATTGGCCACTAGGTATGTATGTCTGTTGGACATTGCCTTGGGTGTTGTTTAATATAGGAAGGCCAAGCTTACTATGCACAAGGTAATTGGACCAGAAATCTATTTTTTAAGTTGAAGCTAATTGAGTGGGAGTGGGAGCTAGTCCAAGTGATGGCAGGGCAGGATATAAGGAAAAACCCTGAAAGCATGAACAACAGAGGAGTGGTACTTGCTGGCTCACTCACAAACATTTTTATATAGCCCAGGCATCCCACACATCCATAGGCTAAGACCTCCATCATCAATTAATAATCAAGACAATCCTCAAAGATATATCCTCTAGAAAATATAATGGAGGCAATTCCCCAAGTGAGATTTCTTTTTTTAAGTGACTCTAGGCTATGCCAGGTTGACAGTTAACAATCTTACCCTCTCAAGCATTACATTAAAAATCATATCCTTGCTTCTGACTATGTACAAAAATAATGGTTACTTAATGACCATCTTTTCTATCTTGTATCTGTCCTATGATATTACTAGTAATCTCTCAAGGTTTAATAGGTCTCTATCTTCTAGAGTTCACAGAAATTTTCTGGAATAAGTTAATGCTCTTGCAAAGAGTTGAGGTTGTAATGTATAATTTTCTGCCATGCTAATGCCAAGAGAGTTAAAAAAATCTTGCTGCAAATTCTATGATAAAGAGGGTAGTTATATAAATGTCTCTTATAGCCCCAAGATTTGGATGTCCCTATGTGCTATGTGTTCTCTCCTGTATCATAGCTTTTGTTGAGACACTTTCTATAGCAGTCCACTTGTGTAAAAAAAAGTCATAGATGAGAAATACTCATGATTCTCATCAGGTGTGCTAATAAAAGCACATGGGAGACTAAAACAGGAGAAACCTTAATTTAAGGTCAGTCTGAGCATCTTAAAATGTGAAGTTAAGGTTGGACTGTATAGAAAGCTCTTGTCTTAAAATAAAAAGAAAATAAAATCTCCAAGAACAGCAATAAAAATCAATGGCCTGTGTCTTAACAACTCAGTGATAGAGTGCTTGCAGAGCATGTGCAAAGCCCTAACTTCTATCTACAGCAAACACACACATACACACACACTTACTCACACACCCATAACACCCACACATATCCTCACAGAATCTCACCCCTCTTCCCCAGTCTGTGACTGAAAAACAATATTTTCTAAGTGAAACCAATTTTGGTGCTAGCCTGTGTGATCATAACTCTCAGTGTGTACATTTGCAACATGTCATTTACTATAAAATATATTTCATAAAATGCCCTGAGTTCAATTTTATAGGAAAAAAAAAAAAAAACAAGTATACTGGTTTCCAGTATCTGATAGAGAAATGTGAGTCCATACTCCAGTGCCAGAAAAGAAAGAAGGTCAGGTGAGTCTGAAAAGTTGAAGAAATTGCAAGGAGTCACAGGCAGATACAAGATAGTGTGGTGATTTGTATGATATGTCCCCCATATGATTCAGTCATTTGAATGCTTAGTCACTAGTTGGTAGCTGTTTTGTGTGTGGCTTTCATAGTGCAGTATGTGAATCCAGACAGACTTTGAGGTTTACAACTATTAGTGTGATTCCCAGTGAGCCCTCTCTTCTTGCTAATTATGGATACAGATGTGAGGTCTTAACTTCCCCTGCCACTATCCCTTTGCCCTGTCCTAATGGACACTAAGCTTCTGCACACACAAACCTAATTAAGTAAAAACAATGGTAATAATAATAATAATAATAATAATAATAATAATAATTCCTTATTGTTTCTAAGTAAGCCACTAGACAAGCAGATACCAGCAGGCTCACAGGTACACACCAGCACACAAAGGCTGAAACATGCAAAGCAGTCACAAGCAGGATCTTAGGGACACACAGGCCAGTGCAAGCACACACACCAAGCACAAGGAGGCAGACTCATAGAACTCCAAACACTCACAGACAGGCTACTGAAGGCACAAGACATAGATAAAGGCCTAAGGAAAGGTCCAACCTCTAACATCAAGGACATACTTATACAAAATCAATGCAAAATTAGCATTCTGAAAAATAACTAGTCACATATCAGATTTTAATACTTTTTACTTGGGGGTATACGGGACATCCAGTGTCAATGAGTTTTGATGACTCATAGAGTCCCCTGGATAATCAGAGTTACCCAACTAGGCTCATTGAAGGGATCCATTTTAGCATGTTGTTGTCTAAACATAAATTGGTCATTATTGTCCTCTGTTTTCTACCAGAGGTAGTATTTCAAGCTTATCTATCATGTGGACTCCTTCCTAGGAAGACTTGGTTTACATGAGCCTAAGCATCTAAACTGTAGAGTTTTTGTTGCTGTTGCTCTTGTTTTGTTTTGTTTTCTTTGAGCTCTCCATTAATTGATTTTCAGCTCAGCATTTGTAGCCTCAACGACCCAAACCTTTCCACTATGTCAAGTAGTATGGCTCAGTGTTAGAGCATTTTCACAGCATGTGATAACCCTGAGTTCCATCCCCAGCACAGAGGAAAGTATAAACAAAACACAGAATGTAGGAGGGAAGACTGACTTGGCATGGATCCAGTAGAAGTAGAAACAATAAAATATAAAAAGATCTAGTTTGGGTTAATGTGGATTAGGAATCAACTTCAATTAATTGACAGTTCTGCTGTTAGCTCTGATCAACCCCTCAATAGGCAGCTGGAAACAGGCATCTTGTTTTTACTGGTGATATCTCAAAGGCATGGTTTTCTGTCCTTGAAAACGATTCAATAAAATGTAGATTGTGGGTTTAGAACAGAGTGCTTTGTAAAAGCCATTGTCTCAGAAAACCTCACGAAATTTACTGGGTTTTTGTCTAGAGCCTTGAATACTCTAAGGAATGATGGTCCCAGGCCATGTGAACAGTTGAGTCTCAAAAGACAAAGTCATATTTGTCTCTCGGGACTTGGGGAAAAAGCAGAGCTCTGTAATCACCTCACCAATACTGACAGTATGGAACATAACCACAGAAAATAATTTCTATCCAGGTCTAGAGGCTCAAGCACACAATTCCTGGTATCTGGCAGGTTGGTGCAGGAGGATTGCAAGTACAAGGGCTTCCTGGACCTGTCCACTAAGTTCAAGGCCAATCTAAGAAAACATGTGAGATAAATGATGCACACCAACATCTAAAAGGTAGAAACAAAGGAAGACCAAAATGTGGATGCTTCAGTACTTCTTAGAAGGGGGAACAAAATACTCACTGGAGGTAGAGGGTGGGATATAATTGGAAGGAAGAGAGGGAAGGCAGGGTCAGGTATGAGAGGAGAAAATTAGGATGATATACAAAGGATCAGGAAGTTTAACAGAGCTGTGTAGCAATGGGAGGTGGGGACCTAGGGGTAGCCAACAGCAATTCACAGATGCCAGGAATGCAAGAGGCTCACTGGACCCAACAGGGAGAAACTTAATTGAAAAATGTAACAAAGTTGGGGGACAGCCTGTAGAGACTATATCCAGAAGTTAGGTAAGGCTCCTGGTCAGGGGATGGGGCAACCCACACTTCTCCAAATTTTAACACAGAATGGCTCCTGTCTAATGGACATCCATGGACAATAAGTCTATCAGAGACTGAAGGAAAGCCATTCAGAGACTGCCCTACCTTGGGATCCATCCCATATACAGATACCAAACCCAGACACTATTGCTGATGGCAAGAAGTGCATGCTGACAGAAGCCTGATATGGATGTCACCTGAGAGGATCTGCCAGAAAGAACCTTACAGAAAGGTGAGGATGCTTGCAACTAAACATCAAACTGAGCATGGGAACCATAATGGAGGACTTAGAGAAAAGACTGAAAAAGCTGAAGTGGTTTGCAACCCAATAGGAAGGTCAACAGTATCAACCAACAGGACTCTTGAGTTTTCCCAGGGAATAAACCACCCAGAAAGATTACACATGCAGGGAACCATTGCTCCAGTAGCACATGTATTAGAGGATAGCCTTGTTGGACATCAATGGTTGAAAAAGCTCTTGGTCCTGTGAAGGCTCAAACTCTAGTGTAGTTGAATGCCATGGCAGTGAGATAGGAGTGGTCGGGGTCATCCACAGAGAAACATGGGAAGGGGAACTGGTGAGGAGGGAACCAGAAAAGGGGATAACATTTGAAATCCAAATACTTAAAATATCCAATAAATAGGTGGAAACAAATTTCAAGGCCATCCTTGGATACTTAAGCAGGTCTATAGGCTTCATGGGCTACATGAGACTGTATCTTTAAAAACAACAACAAAACAGTTTTTTGAAACTACAGAGGCTAGCCATGGTGGCTGAGACCTTTAGTCCCACAGCTTGGGAGGAAGAGGTCAACAGATCTGAGTTCCTGGACAGTCAGGAATGCATATAAAGAATCAATTCAGTGTGTGGGAGAAGCAGAAATAATTACAGACTTTAATGCAGTTGAAACATATCTGAATTTTGTCTTTATCTGCTTCCCTGGATTTTCACCAGTCCCTTACTATACTTCAGAATAATTTTACAACTAGGATTCTGATATATTTAGGCCATGTACAGAATGGTTTGTGAACATAAATATTCCCACAGTTGTTCCCTTCAAATTTCCTTCACCACCTTCTAAGCCACCTCACTCCACATCATGAACTGATCACTGACAAAGCCCCCATCTTTCTCTATTTGAAGACTAATACCATTTTTGTTTTCTCAGTACCGATGGGGGCTTTAAACATGGCAGTGTGGTATGAGTACCCTGTAAATTTGGCACCATTTTCAATTCTAATCCTTCTAGAGAGACTCATTCCAGTTCTCCTGTGTAGTAGTGCCACCATACACACAAATAGATGTGATCTGGAAAATAAAATTAGATGCCATCTCTGTGTCCTGGACAGACTTGGGGTGGAGAAGGTTTGTTCTCTGTTCTCTGGTTCTCATTTGTCTCCTTCCTCTCTCATATCCTCACCCTCAACTCTTCCCCCTTTCCCTCCTAGTGAGTCTTTGACTTAGCATCTCCAGCCAGTGTCACAGGCATGAGAGTACTCTAGTATGTTCTACAAACTGTCCCTGGTATGACATGCATCTCTGAGAATAGATTAGAACTTGTGTTCAGTCACTGCACAATTAGAGACCAGACAGATAAAGAGGAGGGACGGAAGATGACCAGAGAGTTAAAGTTGTGAGGCATAATAAGGATTCAGAAGGAAGTAGGATAGGAGGGCAAAGGGTGACTCTCACTGGGATGTAGGAACAGGGAACGAGCCAGCAAGAGGTGAAGAAGTTCTCTTTTGGGGGGGCAGAATAGTACAAGCTTCTGGGACTCCTCCCCTCCTTTCTTCCTGTTTTTCCTTTCCTTTTGTTTTTGTTTTTTTTTTTTGTTTTTTTTTTTTTTTCTTATTTGTTTTGTGTTTTGAGACTTGGTTCCTCTGTGTAGCCCTGGCTGTCCTGCAAATAATTCTTATAGACAAAGCTAGCCTCAAACTTAAAAATTTGTCTGCTTCTGCCTCACAAATGCTGGGATTAAAGGGGTGGACCTCCACTGCCAGATTTTGGACTCTTTTTACTAAGTTATATTTTCACTATAAGGGTTAAGCTGGCTAGAAGCACAATATCATCCTGACTCAGCCTCTAAAATGATAGCAATAAAAAGTCCACAACCACACATTCAGCTTTCAAATGTCACTTTACATAATGGGAGTGATGCTTGCAATATGTCTTCATTTTAATGTTGGAACCTTCAGAACTTTTCCTTTTCTCATTGCTTACACTTGCCTAATCAATCAATCAATCCAGTATGTGGCTTTCTGTTTCCTGCTGTCATTTATTCTGACATTTAATATATATATATAATTGATATTTATTCATTCATATAAATGATTAAAAAAGAAGGAGTGCATTTGAGAGGGTATAGGTACAAGGGGCAGGCATTGGAAAGCTAGGAGGGAAGAAGGTAAAATTGTCATCTTCTAGCATATTTCCAGGGAGGAAGAGAGAGAGAAAGAAAGAGAGAGAGAGAGAGAGAGAGAGAGAGAGAGAGAGAGAGAGAGAGAGAGAGAGAGAGAGAGAGAAAGTTTGTGTGTGAGTGCTGAGGCCAGAAGAGATTTTCAGATATTTTTGGTCTAATGTTACAGGCAGTTGTCAACCACATGATCTGGGTGAATCAAACACATGTCCTCTGGAAAAACAGCAAGTGCTCTAAATCAAAGAGCCATCATTAAAACCCTCCAATTTTTTAATTTTAATTAAAATATAATGACATCATTTTAGCTCCTCTCTCCTACACTTCTCATGTCTGCACTTCTGCTACATACCTTCTCCAAATCATGATGACCTCTCTTCAACTATTGCTACATATATGTATGAATGAACACATATATCTATGATTTGTCATTTTTTTTCTAACAATTGTTTTATTATATGAGAATTTCACAAAATGCATCTCAATTACACTCACCTTCCAGTACTCTCAGGTCTGCCCCCCACTTTTGTAGCTTCCCCTCACAAAAAAGGATAAGAAAAAAACCGTCCAATTGTGTTCACTGTGTACTCCCTTGAGCACAATCAAACTCCCAACAGTCATAAAATTGAGTCCTTACCAACTTGTAACTCTCACCAGAGAGTTGAGACCATGTGGATATCTGTGGTTCATGCTGTCACCAGAAACCATGAGCAAATTCATTATCCATGCTCTCATTGCCTGTAAAGGACAAATAAGATACTCTTGCCATAATACTGATGACTATAGACTCCTAGTTGAGAAATAGGGACATAAAAGGTTCTGTGACAACACCTGCCATAGAATTGATTATTATAGACGGTTAGTTTAGAAAGAAGGACATAGAAATGTTCTGTGACAACACTGACACCCATCTTTGACCTCCAAAAATGTCACAGTTTATACAGATGCTCAAGTATAGGTCTCCACAATTTGTCATTTGTTTATGCCCAATTTCTTACACAATTCCCATTCTTAATTCCTCAAAGTGGATATGATTTTCTAAGCACAATCATTAGTGAATAGAGCTTTTAGATTGGGAGTGACTACATTAGTTTTATGTCCTTAAGTCAAAGGAATACTTTCCCATTCATTGTAATCTGAATCTCTGGGAATAAGGATCAACCTTAAATGGCATATATTCTAAAATCCCATCCCAGGTCTTCTTTGCTCTCCAAGTGTACCGTTTCACCAGGGCAGTCAGTTGGGTTTTATAATGGGATGCAGTCAATATCTCTAAAAAATGGACAATGAAAGTGTCTTTAGTACTGATTGGTTGGTTATGTGACAGAGATTTCGGCATAAACAATAACATATAAGGCAAATAACAGAAGAAACATGACATTCAATGCAACCTCCTATCCTTACTTCAGCTGAGATCCTACAAGAAATATCAAGATGCATACAATATCCTCCACAGTCCAACCCAAGAAGGCCAAGTCAAGAAACACACAATGTACCTAAAGCAGTTGGAATGAAGGCTAGTTTAATGACTGAAAAATCTGAGTGGCTTTTACTTTACTTCTCTTTAAGTCATTTATTTTGAGTAGACATAAACATGAATTTTGCAATGGCCACTCTATTCTAGAGGGAGCACTTTACTTTAGTGACCAAGCCCATACTAACAAATCCATATCATTTCTGGGCTTCCCCAGCTGCCGGTCAATCAAGTAGATCAGAATATTGTTGGAGCGCTTCTGCAATTTCAACTTTTTCGGGGGAACCACCTCCATGTTCTGTTTTGGTGTAGTGCGAACAGCTTCAGAATTTTCTTTATCCATGACTGGTAATATTCAGTGGCCCCAAGGCAACAGAGAAAGCCTGAAAAAGCAGATGAATCCACATAATCAGGTCAACCCAAAGGCCTGTTTTTACTGCTTTCTCCCTTTTTTGTCTGTCAGTTTCTCAAATATAAATTCTACATGCCATAGTCAAATAATGTGGCTTTGAGACATAATTTGATTTTCAATGTCTCTCCTCATATTCGACATTATCACATTTCACATGACCTTATCTTATATCCTGACATATACATTGATGTATGTTAAGAAGCTCTATTTTGTTTCACCAACACATTTGCATTCCTGTTTCTTTAAAAAAGACATTGTGTGTGTGTGTGTGTGTGTGAGAGAGAGAGAGAGAGAGAGAGAGAGAGAGAGAGAGAGAGAGAGGGAGGGAGGGAAAGCTTACCTATGGAGATCACAAGGATAATCACCATATGGGTTTCAGGGATTGAACTCAGTTCATTAGTCTTTGCAGCAACTGGTTGAGCAACCTAGGTAGTCCACAATTGCTCCTCCTTATAATAAAACATTTATGCTATATGCTAACTACTACATTTCTCTTTGTTTCTGGTTTTAGAACATTAGGGGGGAGTGTAAGCCTTTCTCTTTGCATCTGTCACAAAGAAAGTTACAGAAAAACAAGTACACAGGTTTCAAGAAGAAAGGGATTGAATTTCTAGGATACTCCTGACACATTTAGCCAACATGTAAAGAAAAAAAAGGGAAATTCAGCCAAGAAATAAGGACACAGCTCTAAACCAAAGCAAGGTGTTCTGAATGCTGAGACCTGGATATGAACATAGAGAGCCTATAGTCTAGAGAGTGTATAATATAGAGAGTCTATAGTATAAAGACTCTGTAGTATAGAGAATTTATATTCTAAAGCATCTATAGTCAATACAGTCTGTAGTCTTGAGACTATAGTATAGAGAGTCTACAGTGTAGAGTCTACAGTCTAGAGAGGTCATGATGATTATACCTTGGACATTTTCTACAGAAAATTTTCTCTTATCAGCTTAAACACAAAACTATCATCCTCCCTCTCCAGTACCCAATATGTTCAGAACATACTCAGCAGATGAGTTGATGATGAAACACCCAAAGGTCACCAATATTGCCTGTTTTTCTCTCAGACCACCAGAGGATCTTAGTAAGAAATGAGCTGTTGGCACAAGACATGAGAGTTCTGCCTTATCTTTGTCTTGAATACTGATTGGTCAGTTTTTACAAGAATTATGATGATGCACAATGGACTTAGAACCCTCAAAGTAACCTTTCTATGATGAAACCACTGGCCATTACTTCTGGTTTTGGGCTTATACAGTAAAGAAAAAGAGCTACTACCAGGCATTATGAATTATGAAAGTATAAAATTACACAAACACACACACACACACACACACACACACACACACACACACACACACACACCCATATACCACACCCATACAAACAACTGCAAGTGCCCATAGAAGCCAGGGTAATGCATTACATGCCCTGGAGCTAGTCTTCCAGGTTTTGAAGCTTCAAAAGTGTGTGCTAAGAACTGAGTTTTGGTACACTGCAGGAGCAACAAGAACTTTTAGGTGATTAGCATAGACATCTCTTTTTCACATATTTTATAGTACAAACTTTATACAGTTTATAGTGGGCTGTTTCCTTACTAACATGTTCGCTATGAATAGTCACAATTGCCAGTCTTTAGTACCGGCCAGGAAGGTAAAACATAATCTCTAAGGCTAGTAAAGAAATGGAGTTTCTGAAATGCAAGTACAGACTGTATCAAGTTTTTTTTTTTTTTTTTTTTTTTTTTTTTTTTTTTTTTTTTTTTTTTTTAATAGCTAGCTGACAAAGAAAAAAAACAAGATTCCTTCTTCCAAGCCTTTAATATTGGCTGCCAACAGAGGCTGTGGTCCAGATTAAAGGTCCAGATTCCTGCCTCAAAATATCTGGAATAAAGGTCAATTTTCCTATCCCAATTATCCAGATTAGAATTGGGCCCTCTCACTTCAAATGATTTACTTAAGAAACAAACCCCCACACAAAATAATAAAAAAAAAGAAAAGAAACAAATTCTCCACAGGTGTGACCAGACATTTTGGTTTTAGCTACCTGTAGATATAGTCAAGCTGGCAACCAAGGTTAACACACTATGGATACACATGGCCTAATACTGCTTGATAAACTTATTTTGTAAACATTAATATCATGGAATACAATCAATAAAATCCAATAATTACAGCAAAATTGTACAATTCTGGCCTGAAGAGATGGCTCAGTGGTTAAGAGACCTGACTGCTCTTTCAAAGGTCCTGATTTCAAATCTTAGCAACCACATAGTGGCTCACAACCATCTGTAATGGGGATCCGATGCCCTCTTCTGGTTTGTCTGAAGAATGCTACAGTGTACTCACATATAATAAATAAATCTTTAACAAAATAGAACAACATTGAAAAAAATATTCAGTTCCCATTAGCACACATGTTCTATGCATGACACACAACTTACTCCCCTGTAAAATGCTTCATTACACAGGCATTGAAGGCTATTCATCAGAAAATAAACTATTTCATTTTACTCGGTAATGTGTGTGCTTTTGGATGGCTATATTCTAAAATATATCATTTTGAAGAGGACAAGAAAGGATTGTCCCATGTGGAATGTATCTTAATAGCTCTCTTAGTGTTTTACTCCAGTTAACAGAATCAATGACCAAGGAAACTTTCAATAGAACATTTAATGCTTGGTGGCTAGAGAGATAGGAATGGCTGTACTTATTAACACAACACGACCAGGCTAGAGTTGGCCTTGGCCAAAATACCATATAATATGATGATAAAATGATTAAGATGATGTGGATCAACAAATTACTCCATTAATGGAACCATTAAACTGGAAGGTTAGTTTTCTGTCCTTGAGTTAAATATGGTTTGGTTTTATTTCACCTTGTTTGGTTTTGTTTATTCACATGTGCCATATATTCCAGTCCTGAGTAGGTGTCATCCAATAGCTGCAGGCATGTGATCTTTGGCCACTCATTCATGAAAATGTGTTTAGTAGCATTGTAAAGTAAGGGAGATTTGATCAGAGCAGCTGTCAAGTCACCTAAGGACATGCATTGAATGAAAGGAATTCTTGAAAGAATGGGGACCTAGCTAGGAAATATTACCAGTTTCCCTTGTGTCCATTTGGAGTATATGACTAGGGAAACCCTGTGGAAGACACCTCCATTTGAATTGCTAAAGTATATCTTTCTGGAGCCACTTAAACCCCTGTTACTTTCAAGTAGCCTTGGTTTATTCCCAAAATGTCTATTGGATGAAGAAGAGAACTGTGGTGGTTTGAATATGTTTGGCCTAGTGAGTGGTGCTATTAGGATGTATGGCCTTTTTAGAGGAAATGTGTCACTGGGAGGATGGAAAACAAGACCCTTCTTGTAGCCACAAGAGAGCCAGTCTTCTATCATATGAAGAGGTGAAATTCTTAGCTCCTCCTTCATCATGCCTGCTTAGACATTGCCATGCTATGCTCCTGCCTTGATAATAATGGACCAAACCTCTGAACCTGTAAGCCAGCCCCAAACAAATGATGTCCTTATAAGACTTGCATTGGTCATGGTTACTGTTCACAGTAGTAAATCCCTAACTAAGACAGGAACCTACCCTAGAAGTTTTCTCCAAGAGATGACCAGATTGTATCCAAAAGAGGCTGCACTACATTAGATCTGGAGCTTTTTTGAGAATTTGAATTTCTACGAAGTGTGGTAGTGACAATGTTTGAGTTTCAGACCACAGAGCAATTTTAGAAGCCACAAAGTAGAGCAAAGGACTGGGAGAACAGGGTCTTGTAAAAAGCTGCATATACAAAGTATGATGTGGTGATGCATTAAAGAATCAGGAATGTCTCTGACCACACAGACATGCTTGGCTGAATAGGGAGGTTACATTTAGTTTGAAATAAAGTAAGTATATTGGTGACTGGAGAGATGGGACAGTAGTTCAAAGGGCTTGTTGTTCTCAAAGAGGATTTAAATTTAGTTTCTAGTACCCTTGCCAGATATCTCATAACTTCCTATAACTCCAAGTTCAGGCTATCTGTGCTCCAAGGTTTTCTACACACAGACACATACATGTATAAATAATGAAAGTGTTTTTTTTTTTTTAAATAAAGAATGATTTAAGCATCTGGTTGTATTTTAATGTGTCCACTCTGGCAGCCAAAAAAGGATGAAATGGTGGAGAAATGCATGGAGACCAGGAACCTCACTGGAGGTTGATTGCAGGCATGTAGTCCTGAATCAGAAGTGCCCCTAGTAAGATCTTGTTTTATGTGCAGAGAAACTGACAAGAGCCTTGAAATGCCAGGGTGATGAGATATTCATGAAAGACCCATCATACCAGAGGAGAATGTGAGGCCCTGAAAACTCTAGGACACTTCAGATGAAAAATGCTTCTCTACCTGGTATAAATATAAAGTCAGCTTATTATTTTGGGGTAGAATAGAGACTATAATGTTTTAAGGGAGGAAAAATAAGAATGGGGGAAATAGGTAAGGCAAAAAAAAAATGGATTTCCCAAGAATGTGCCTCCACTGTGAACTTGGAAGAGCTGTTGGATCATAGGCCAAAGGCCAACCCTCCTGAACCTGAGGAGAAAATATAAACATATATTTGTCTTTTGTAGAACCTCTGTTCTGTAAAAAAAAAAAATTGCTTCTTCAATTATAATATATAATCCAACATTCTAACTGTCTATGCTCCCCATTCCAGTGAGGCATCTACGTTTCTAGCCATCACTGGCACAGAATTAGGTACAGTTATCAAGAATATCTACCTTGTTCCCACAGGATATCACTGGACATATCTACAATGTCAAATGACTCTCCTACATTGTGAATCTATGAAGCCATCTGAATTCTATCACAGTACTTTATCTTGGTCCTAACAGTCCTAAGAGCCTTCTATTTCTGCCAGAAACCATAAAACACTTTCCCCTCTCATCAGGAAGGAGCCATAGTGGATATGCCCCCATCTGGAATGGCAGTGAGTGTCAATCCCTAATCTCTGAGGGAAGAAAATAGAGAAGGATCAGAGGAAATAGAACTAATTTAGAAAACAGGGACTGGCCTGTTAAGAGAAGTTGCTACTTGTAACAGTTAAAAGTTGTGAAAATTAGAAAGTGCAAATTGTTGAGGACAGTAAAATGATGGAGAAGGGAAAAAGGACTGGAAAGGTCAGAGTCCTAGGGAGCCTAGAAGTATAACACAGAGCTGTCAGAAGACTCCCATCTCTCTGTCTCTCACCATCTCCTTGATTGGATCTGTTATTTCTGTTCTTATAACATTTGCTGATTTTTTTCTTGTTTCTCTCTCTGGTTGGTGTTTCTCCACCTTCTGTGTCTAGGGCCAAACGAGCTCCACCTATATTTTTCATTTTGTGGTAATAGCCACTTACTCTCTGGGTCTGTGAACCCCAGGATCTCCTGTTGCTTTTTCTTTCAGGCAGCAACTGCCCTCAGACTCCCAGAATCTGCAGCCCTTGACAGCTCTACCTGCCCTTTCAGTTTCTTGTTGTTAGTGGCTATAACCTCCCTCTAGTCTGGTGACTTAGCTGTCTCTGCATTTGTCTTATTTTAAGAACTAACAAATATTTATCTCTCTCATGGAACAAACTTGGTGGAACTCCCCAGATGCCCACAACTCACCTAAGATGCCTGTGACCTTGGTTATAAGGAATTAGAGGCCTCTGCTAACCTACTGCTTCCTGTGGCCTAAAAGTCATGTTTTAAACCCTTACATCCTGGCAAAGATGTCTGGATTGTTAACTTTCATCATAACTCTGTTGTGTAAAAATGTACTACTTAAGTAATCAGGAATGAGAAGAAAAGAGGACTTGGGGGAGTCCTTGTTGTGTCACTTCTGAACTTCTGTCTTATCCCTCATATCTCAGGACTTGGCATATAATTCCTTATCTATGGTGTCTTATGAAATTTTTTTCTCATGTTAAACCCATTCCCCAATAATTTCTCACAACTTTAAATAGACCCACAAGGATAGATTTTGTTCTGCTTTGCCTTGCTTTGCATTTTTAGATGGGTTTCTTTGTGTTGCTTTGGATGCCCTTGATCTCAGAGGCTTATCTGCTCCTACCTTTCAAATGCTGAGATTAAAAGTCACTACCACTTCCTGCCCACCCCCAGGAATCTGTCAGCTACATGTTTTGTGATTCAAATTGTGTAAAGGCATGTCTCAAATGAGGGTCAAGAAATCTGAGTGTACTTGATATCAGTGTGGAATTAGATTGGAACTATGTTCTCTGTCCTCCCATAATTACTTGGGAAGTTGATGGATAGCTGCAGGAATATAACATTAGAATCCAGAACAAACATTTGTTAATGCACAGTAACTACAGAGGGCCTTCTTCTCTCACAGTTATGAACAGGCAGTTCACTAAGGCATTGCCTATGGATCTTTAGCCACAGACTTTTATGTGACTGACTTTCTCATCTGAGAAAATGAGTTTACATGAAAGAGATTATTGGTGACTACACAGCTTGCTCCCCACCTCTTTGCTGCCTCCTGCCTGAGAATGAGAGTCTAAATATAGGCTCCAAGCTGTAATCCCCCATGCTCTTATTGTCATAAAAGACTTCTGTTTCTGCTCAAAGAAGCCTCTGACATGCTGTTTTCTGTCTGTCTGTCCAGGGCATCAATGACTTGTTTATTTTTGAGACAGGGTTTGACTTTGTAGCCCTGGTTGGCCTGGGATTCACTATGTATACCAGGCTATCTTTGATCACACAGAACTATGCCGGTCTCTGCCACTCAAGTGCTGGAATTAACATGTATGTGTCACTACGCCCGAGTAATGGCTTTTGAAATAAACAAATTGCCACCAAACAATCAATCTCAGTGTCCCCTTGATCCCTAACATCTGAGAATTTTTAAGAGCAATTGAGAGAAATGTGTTAGTATGAAAAACTATTCTCATCTTAATGGATTCTCCCACACCCAATGCAGTCTCTGATGACCCATATGGTACTAATCATAATCCATATCAGAGGTAATCCTTCAAAGGTATAGTTGGACCCACAGTTCTTCCCTTGTCTCTTTAATGCTTAGAAAGTCAAGAAACAATGATAACTGGATCTGTGAGGTATTAATGCAGGAGTTCCCTCTCAATATATGAAGGAAGAAAGCTCATGGTAAAAACTTCAAGCTGCTCATTTGTGTTGAAATGAATAGATAAGCTGCAATTAAAATGAGGATTATGGGATAACACAGCAAGACCTATAACATGAGGAATATGCATATGTTATCTATTTTTTTATTTCTGTGTGGACACAACTTGACAAAAGCAACAAATAGATAAAAGCATTTGATTGGGGGCTTGGTTTGAATTTTAGAGAATTAGGCATGATCATCATTTTGGGGAGAGAAGTAGTAGGAAGATTCTAGAGGAATAGATGAGAACTTAAACCCTGATCCATGGAATGGATATATATATATATATGTGTGTGTGTGTGTGTGTGTGTGTGTGTGTGTGTGTGTGTGTGTGTGTAGAGAGAGAGAGAGATAGAGAGGGAGGGAGGGGTTTGGGGGGGGGATTGGGGCTGGTGGGGTTTTAGAAACCTCCAAAACCATGTCACTAGAATGTAGGATATCAGCGCTTGGGCTGCAAGTGTCCCATACCCTTCTATTTATACCCAGACCCCTTCACACACAAAGAAACACAGCTGCGGAGGAGCTCAGTGAAACATTGCTCAACAATAGCCACTAATCCATGCTACCCCATTTTTCTCTGTCTGCAGCACTTCTCCATATCTAATGGCTTTATAGGTTTAGATTTTTTGGCCCATCCATGGCCTTCCAACATAAGAATCGGAATATCTGCTTCGCTCACTTCTGGCTTACATGTGCTTAGCACACTTAATGTCCAAAATGCAGTCTTGGTGTTGCATTTTGTTTTGATTGTTGAAGAGTTGGAACTTTTATTTAGTTTTCAAACTTCCAAAATTGTAATAATATTGCAAGGGAGAGAGCATTCATCATAGCATCTTTTCACAGGACTGCTCGAAATATCTTGTCTTTCTGTCCAGAAAACAACTTGAAAGAGTGTGCCCCAGTGAAAAAATTACATCCTCCTTACAATCCCTCTTTTAGTAATGAGTACATTAAGCCAAAGTGGTGATTATTGACATGCAAAACAATCTTAACATGACAATTTACATATTGTCTTTCTGGTTTGACTATTGTCAGTGATTTCCTGTATAGTTCAGTCGTAACCTCCAACACCTCCGTCCTTCTTGTTGTTTTTTCTCCTCCAGTCCTAAAATAGTAGTAGTTTAAAACTCTAATTGTGACATTTACAATACTATACATGGCAACAATATGCTCTTATCTCCTTTCAAGTTTTCTTTACATTGATATTTTTATTCATTAGTGTGTCTCTCTGTCTCTGACTCTGTCTCTCTTTATGAGTTACTCTCTCTCTCTCTCTCTCTCTCTCTCTCTCTCTCTCTCTCTCTCTCTGTGTGTGTGTGTGTGTGTGTATGTGTGTGTGTTCATGTACTTGTCACAGTCCCTCTCCAGCTTCCTTTTCTGTGCCTGGGGGATACAGCCAAGGCTTTGTGCTTGCAAGGGTTCTTCCACCAACCTTTATCGCAGACTTTATATTTTTAAAAAAATGGTAACAATTATGCATTAGAAAATAATACCCTAGAGTCAAGTGTGGATTCTCATGCTTCTATTTCTAGCACTTGCATAAGGGTAAGCAAGAGGTTTATGAGCTCAAGATCTGCTAAATGGTGAATTGGACCTGGACTACCTAGGGCATCTTCTCAAGATAGGAATGGCCTGAAAAAAATGGCTCAGTGATTAATTAAGATCATATATTTTTCTTACAGAGGACCCCAGCTCCAGGGATACTAATTCAATTCTCAGTACCCACAAGGTCAACTCCAAGCTTCCACATTGGCTACATCCTAAAATACTTTCACTGAAATTCCAAGAAATCTAACATTTCTTCCTTTCCCTGGATTCCTCTGGTAACTTTACTCATGGGCACAGATACAAATGTACACACACATGTGTAAACTTAATAAAAGTATATTTCAGAAGAGGGGATGAGGGAATAGATGGTTCAGAGGGTAATGGGCTTGCCACAAAGACTGACAATCTGAATTATACCACCAGGACACATATGGAAGGAGAAAACCACTTTGTAAGGTTGTATTCTGACCTGTATGCTTGTGCAGAGACATGTGAATATCCCACCTCAGTCTCACTGAAAATAAATTAATAAAGGTAATAATCTGAAATAATGAAGAGCAGTCATGCTAGATTTGTGTTAGTTGAGGAGAACCGGAGAAGGAAATTGGGGTTCCATGAGGGGTCAGAAAGAAGGAATTTGCAGAAAATATGTTCAAGGAGTACAAATTACATATATAAAAATTCCAAGGATGAAATAGAAGAGAATGTCATAAAAGAATATTTATTATTTTGAAAAGACCCTTACAAGATTTTGTTGCAAACTAGAAACAAGATATTGTGCAGGTAAGTTTATACACTAAATTTTTAATTACATTAAAGTAAATGCAAATTAATGTGAAGAAAGTAATGTGATATTCTGGGTTTCTTTTCAAGGTAGCATATGTCAGGTGAATTTGATCTTTGCTTTGCAAGTATTATGAAAATATTACACACTTTAGTTACAGAAGTTAATAAAATGTTCTGAAGTTGTGCAGCTCTGCCATCTTGTGGCTGAACTAGAGATTACTTTTTAAACACCTCGTCAAAAATCTTTGTGGTGTGTGTGTATGTGTGTGTGTGTGTGTGTTTACACATGACATAATCATACACATGAACACATGTCTGTCTTGCATGTTCTTCTTAGATGTCAGAGGATAACTAAGAGTTGGTTTTATCCTTCCACAATGTAGGTCCCAGAAATTAAACTAAGATCATCAGGGTTGAAAACCAACCTTTTGCCCACAGAGCTATATTGCTGGCCATGGAACTGTCTAATTGTAGTCTGATGGACGGATGCTGGAATACAGACTGCAGAGCAAATACTACTCAGGGTATAACCACAGGGTATCACATTCTAATTTCACATGTAGTTAGGATATGTAACTATGCTGATGTCCTAGAAGAGTAGTAGTTTTGAACTCTAACTGCTACATTTACAATACTAAAATGGGGACAATATGCTCTTAGCTCCTTTCAAGTGTTTCTTTACATTTATTCATTATTCCTTCATTGTCTGTCTCTCTCTCTCTCTCTCTCTCTCTCTCTCTCTCTCTCTCTCTCTCTCTCTGTCTCTCTCTCTTTCTCTCTCTCTCTCTCTCTCTCTCTCTCTCTCTCTGTGTGTGTGTGTGTGTGTGTGTGTGTGTGTGTGTTCATGTGTTCATTTACTTGTCATAAAACAACTTTAAGGAATTTATTCTCATGGTGGGTTCTGAAGATTGAATGCAGGTAGTTAGGCTTGGTGGCAAGTGTCCTTACCCACTGAGCTATCTTACAAGCCCCTCACATAAAACCATTCATCAAGACAATCCTTTACTTGCTATCTTAACAAAAGTGATGATTTTTCCATATTGCTACAGACACCTGAACACCATGATGAGTTCTGAATTTTATTTCACTAGATACCTACTGAGACTAGTTACTTTCTTGCCTATTACCCAACCCCTGCATATATGTTTATTTGAGGGTTAGGTTCAATGCACTTCATATCTCTATGCTGGAGAATTTAAGAAGCTACAATATCTCACTCAGTGGAAGGCAAAACAATGTCTTCACTAAAAGTATGATGTCATAGGAATCTGAAGGTTGCCTATAGTACCACTTGGAGAATACCAACCTGATAAGATTCTTAGTACTTTACAGTCTACTCCTGCATATAAATTAGCAAGAAGTACAAAATTTTAATTAAAAAAATTTTATGAGTGTACAACAGCATGCTGGGTTTGGTTTTGTTGATGTTTATTTGTTTGAAGACAGGCTCTCACCCTGTAGACCAGGCTAGCATTAGACTTGTGTTGACTCTTCTGCCTCAGATAGCTGTGAGTTGCAATACCCGGCATTCTTCAATCAACTTGTTAGATTTCTGAATTGTCTGAATTAAGAATTAAAATAGAAAATTAACAGTTTGGTGGTTTGAATAACAGTGGCCAACAGGCTAATATATTTGACTGCTTAGTCATCAGAGAAGGGCATTGTTTGAGAAGAGTTAGAAGGATGAGTATGTGTGGACTTTATGGAGGAAGTGCATCACTGGGGGTGAGCTTCAAAGTTTCCAAAGCTCATGTCCTCCCAGGTTCTCTCCCTGCTCCCTGTGGATCAGGATTTAAAGATCTCCACTCCAGGGCTATGTTTGTGCATGCCGCCATGCTTCCAACTGCTGCAGCAACAATGACAACAACAACAACAACAAAAATAATACTACTAATAATAACAGACTAAACATCTGAAACTATAATCAAGCCTCCAGTTAAATGTTTTCTTGAACAGGATTGTTCTGGTCAAGATGACTCTCTTCAGTACCAGCATATTAACTAAGACAGGAACATCTTTTAAAGATTTCAAATGAACTTGATTTTGAATATAACTTTGAATATGTTTGAATGCATATAAAATACAATAAAAAGCTTATTAGAGCCCCTATTTATCATAGACTTTTAAAGTGTTTTATTTTTTTTTTTTATTTTGTTTTCATTTCGACTAGCATGGAACTTACTACACAGCCTAGACTGCCCCAAGCTCTCAAACAACCCTGAGATTTCAGGCATGAGTCAGTCTGTCCAAAATGTAACTTGAATGTGATTTACATGCAGATCTGCTGAACCATGAGATAGAGTGGAAGAAGTCTATACAACCATTGTTCTGCTACTCTCTTTGTTTGAATGCTAATCTACAATTATGCAAGGTGTACCTCTGCTCTGAGGTGAAGGCTAGATAAAGAAGAATTCAAGAGACCTACCCTGCAAAGTATGTGGAGGAGAGAGCCCTGAGGACAGAAGTTTGAGGAATCGAGGCCTACAGCATCATTTGTCTGTACATCTACCTATGCTGGATCTAGTCAACAAAAATTTAGTACAACTTTAAAGATCAAAATTTACTGATCTTAGAGACAGGACTGTGGGGTTTTGGTATGCATAGCTTAGCCTAGAAGGCACCCAGGATTCAGTGAGCTCTTTTGGATTTCAACAGACATGGAATGGTTAACCATGTGTTTAAAAGGTGAACTGTATTACTTCAAAATAAAATGTAGATAAAACTCAAATCCCTGGCTATATTCGGAGATAGTGACAATCATTAGGGTGGCCCTGTCTGGTGACACCTGAGGAGAGAAAGTAGAAAAGAGATAAATACACAGAGGCAACAAACCAAGTCATTCTAAAGAGAAATTTAATCAACATTTGATCGACATTCTAAAGAAAGAGAGAAATTTAATCAATATTCTGCACTCGCACAGATGCAACAGGACCCGTGGCTTGAGCAATGAAGGAACCAGCACAGGAGCTGAAACACAAACACAGTCTGTTCTCATCGATCAGTGGATATTCACTGTAAGGTAAGGATAATGGTTGGGGCCAGGGGATCTCTCGAATGATCTAGAATCCTCAGACCAAGGAAAGACTCAGGAGATGCCTAGAAATGGGGGACCTGGAGCCTGTAACTGGCTTGACTTCCAGTAGAGAGACTGGGACACCAGCCCAGACACAAAACATTTAACCAAGAATCTGTGCTGCCTACAATATGTGCAGCAAAAAGTCTGGGACAGAGATCAAGGGAACAGTCTACAGTGTCAAGTGACACAGGGCCATGGTGGCCCAGACAGAGTTTCCCAACCAAAGAGCATGTGTTCGACCCACCTAGGCCCTGTGTAACAGGCAATGTTTGTGCATCTTGGTCTTCATGGGGGACTCCTAAAAGCAATATTACAGGCCAGCTCTGACTCTGTTGCCTCCTTTTGGCACCTGGCTATTAGCTAGTGCACATTAGGAGATGTACCTACTCAAATTGCCACTTATCTTGTTGGTGTCTATGGAAGAACACGGGTATATGGGTACAAACCTAAAGAAATAGGTATTTAGAAGGTCCTTTCACAGCATGGCCATGTAGCAAAAAAAAAAAAAAAAAAAAAAATGAGTAAGTTCTATCATAGGCCCTACAATGTTCCCAGACATGGACTTATGAACAGGGCCAAGCATTAAATTGCCTCTGTGACATAGGTCTCTATTCTGACCAGAATGTTGGTAGCCAGGCCATGCTATTGTCATATTAAAGAAGCATCTTGCCTTGTAGGTCAGTATTGCACCATCTAGGATCCAGGTCTGGTTAAGCAGCCTGAATTACAAGACGTCCAACCGTGGGAGAATGTATCAGTCAGTTTGTAACATGTCTCTAAATTCTGTGTACTGTCTTCTACAATAGTTTCTTAATAGCTATGGCTGCCAACAAAAGGCTATCACATCACATGAAGACATACATTCATGTACGGTGACAATTAAAAGAAGGAACACTGGAAATGCTACACTGTTTATCTCTGTGACACTTTACAGGACCAAGGACTCATCTTCCTACTGAAGGATAAAAGGCCATCCTCTGTTACACATGCAGCTGGAGCTGTGAGCCCACATGTGTGATCTTTGGTTGGTGATTTAGTCCCTGGGAGCTCTGAGGGCCCTGTTTGGTTGATGTTGCTCTAATGGGGTTGAAAACCTCTGCAGCTCAAGAGCAACAATTAAACTATTGTCTTTGAATGATAAATATGTGTTGGTAGTTTACCCAGAAGTAATGAATGTGTCACTGTAGTAGGCACAGTACAGGCTGTGCTTTTGTGAACACAAAGAATCCAGTGGAAATCAGGCTTTTATCTTCAGGTTTTCTGTGAGTCTAAGAGTATTCTGAAAATTCAATCTTAGAAATCAACTTTATCCGCCCCAGACAGCTTTAAAAACCAGGAAACTGAATCAATAATACTGATTAGTATTTTGTAAAAACAACATCAGGAAAACCCTGGGAATATAGAGTTGTGTGTTGATATGTCTTTAAAGCCAATCATTCTTATTACAATAACGATCATTTAAAAGCCACAAAAGTTATTTGGAAAGTACTGTCTTCAATAAATTATTTTCTTGACTGATTTCCTTGATTGTCTATAAATTAAGCAATGAACTAATGTTGTTAATTGAAAGGTACTGTCCCAAATGTTTTCTTGATCTACAACACCAATAACAAATTTCATGAGAAGTATGAGAAGGAAAATAAATATAAATCATATCATTTTCTAGGAATTTTCAGGAATTAATAGACTATAACCACAGTCCAAATAAGACTACATGTGCTAATTTCCACACTGTGATTCCTCTGAAAATTTGAACAATACAAAACTTTTTTGTTTAATCTGGAGCATAAGAACAAAATACTGAGACTTTGAATGGGAAACATGGCCAACTTACTTTCATTTATTTTTGATGCCAACACAGTATTTCCTAATCAGTATTGTTAACTTTGCAACCAATGGCTATTTCTATCAAATTTTATATGTCTATACAATGTACGTCTCAAAATTAATTTTGTGATGATTTCTTGCAATTATAATATTTATACGGATTGTCAGTGAGAAGCTTTATTAATTGGTAGAACCTCACATTAGATCCCCTTATCAATTTTTCTATTTAAGTATAGATATTAATATGTTTTATTAGTTTTCTTATATTGCTTATGTATTATTTTATGGATAATACATAAATTTTGAATATTTTGAGGAGATATAAAGTCCCTGAAACTGAAATTGAAGTTGGTGGTACTGAAACCATTACATATAACAAGGTAAATCGCACAAATACCCTGTAAGCTTCACTTGAGATTTTCTGCAGCTGACTTAATCCCAACAGATATTACCTATTCTGTGTGGTTGAGTGAAGGTTTTGCTAGACTCAATTTTTTTTGCAGGTAATCAGTTTTGATTTTGCTCTTCTAAAATAGTTGAGCCTAGGAAATAAATAAATCAAAAGAAACTATTTGATTTTCTAACAGTTCTGGAGCTTTAAAATGTGAGACCCTCCCGTCCCGTTTGCTTAATATCTGAGTGAGAGCTCGTGACTAACGAACGGTGGGTACACTTATATATGTTTACATGGAGAGAGGGAGGTGTCAGAAGAAAACTGAGGGATCATTCTTCCTCCCTCACAGCAAGTCCCGCTTAAAAAAATAACCAATCATTACATCAAATCTAAAGACAATAGCAGAGAACACGGCAGACCTCAACCCCATATCTCCTACGTGGTTTATTGTCCCCAGAATCGCTGCAATAAAAATCAATATTCCAATATCTTAACTTAAGTGATGTCGGTGATGTTTAGTAGGAATTGGTCCTCACAGAAGTGTTTCTGCTGGGCTGTCTGTTAATCGACTTACATATGATGGTGAATTGTCAAGCCTCCAAGCATCCTTTCCCGTGTGACGTGTAGCAAACTCCCCAGCTTGTGTGGAGTGTCACGAGGCTTTCTGCAATCCCTGTGTCCAGAATGGAATCTCTATTGGTTAATATTTTGTAAGTTCTGTGTGAGTGATCACAGCTTCTGGGAAAAGGTGTTTGTAGCAGGCATGTCATGTCAAGATATATCTATAGTGACCAATTTTTATATTCATATTTCTGTCTGTCCTCACATGTTCTCTCTCCTTTCCACTCTATACCTTCTTTCCCCATCCCTTCTTCTCTCTTTGGCAAACCCTGGATCTCAAGGTGTATCACAGCCATCTGTCTTCCTATATGTCTGTCTTTATATCTTTATATCTGCAGAAATGTAAAAAAGATGAATGTAAGTGTGGTGATGAAAAGAGACACGGGAGGAGCAGAGGAAGAAAACTGAATACATGGGCATGAGAGGTAAAGGGAACCTAGTGTGAGATGGGGGTGGACACATGAGGCAAGAAAAACAAAAAAAAAAGATAAGGAGAAAAGGGTCCCTGAAACCAGGCTTGAATTTTACCATGTTGTCCAGGCTATCATCCAACTTGGGATCATCATCCTTTTGTTTTATGTGTCACAATCTCAGGGATACACTAGCATGCACTGGTATAAGACTGTTATTATATATTCTTAATGAGATAATCATTCATCAATATTTCTTTATGAGAATTCATTGATATATATATATATATATATATATATATATATATATATATATATATATATATATATATATATATATGACTACATAGACTGTCTTGTGCTAATATAACTAAGCAAGTTTCCTTTGAAATAGCATTTTCCATTTTCTATTGGTGCTATAAAATCATTATAAATATTAGGAAGTTAAAACAACATGTAATTTTACAATTTTTAAAAGTCAAATGTTGGATAGGAATCTCTTCATATTAAAACATTGGGGGCAGTTTTATTGAGTATCTTTGCATCAATGTTCATGAGGGAGATTGGTCTGAATTTCTCTTTCCTTGTAGAGTCTTTGTGTGGTTTACATATGGTTGTAAATTTGGCTTCAAAATGATCTGTGCAGTGTTCCCTTTGTGATTATTTACTGGAATAATTTGGAGAATATTTGTATTAAGTTTTCTCTCAAGATCTGACAGAATTCTACTGCTTGTATTTCTGTAGGGGTTATGGGACCATTTATATGGCTTATCTGATCCTGATATACATTTGGCACTTGATATCTGTCTAGAAAAAATGTCCATCTCCTCTAGATTTTCCACTTTTGTTGAGTACAGGCTTTTGTATTTAGATCTAATGATTTCTTGAACATTCTTGTTCTCTTCTATTATGCCTCCCTTTTCATTTCTGATTTTGTTCAGAGATTCTCACTGTGCCCTGTAGCTAGTCTACCTGAAGGTTCATCCAACTTGTTGATGTTTTTCAAAGAACCATCTCCTCACTTTGTTGGTTTATAGTGTAGTTCATTTTGTCTATTTTTGGTTGATTTCTGCTCTGAGTTTCATTATTTCTTGCCGTCTACTTCTCTTGGGTGTATCAGCTTCATTTTGTTCTAGAGCTTTCAGCTGTGCTGTCAAGTTGCTAGTGAATGCTCTCTCCAGTTTCTTTTTGGAGGCACTCAGAGCTATGTGTTTTTCTCTCAGTACTGCTTTCATTGCATGCCATAGGTTTGGGTATGTTGTGCTTTCATTTTCATTAAAATCTAGAAAATTCTTAATTTGATTATTTCTTCTTTGACCCTGCTATTGTTGCATAGAGCTTTTTTTTTTTTTTTTGCTGTTGTTCAGCTTCCATGTGTATGTGGCCTTTTTGTTATTTTTGTTATATTGCAGGCCAGCATTATTCCATGGGGATCTGATAGAGTGCATGGTATTATTTCAATCTATTTGTATCTGCTGAAGCCTATTTTGTGATTGTGTATGGTCAATTTTGGAAGAGTTACCATGAAGTACTCAGAAGAAGGTACATTCTTTTCTTTTAGGATAAAATTTTCTATGATGTCTGTTAAACCCATTTGTTTTATAACTTCTGTTAGTTTCACTGTGTCTCTTTTCATTTTCTGCTTCCATGATCTGTCCACTGATTTGGGTGGAGTGTTGAAGTCCCCCACTATTATTGCCTGTGGTGTAATATGTGCTTTGAGCTTTAGTAAAGTTATCTATATCAATGTGGGTGGACTTGCGTTTGAAGAATAGACGTTCAGGATTGAGAGTTCATCTTAATAGATATATTCTTTGATTAGTAAAATGTACCCTTTCTTATCTTTTTGATAACTTTTTTTGAAAATCTATATTATTCGATATTAGAATTGCCAAACCAGCTTGTTTCTTGGAACCATTTTCTTGCAAAAATTTCCAAGCCTTTACCCTGAGGAAGTTTCTGACTTCATTCTTGGGACGAGTTTTCTGTATGCGGTAAAATGCTGGGTCTGATTTATGTATCCATTTTGATAATTTATATTTTTTTTATTGGGGAACTGAGTTCATTGATGTTAAGAATTATTATGGAATAGTGATTGTTGTTTTCTGTTTTTGTTTTTGTTGTTGTTAGAGGTAGAATTATGTTTGTATGTCTTTCTTTTTGGGGGTTTCTTGCAAGTAGATTACTTTCTTGCTTTTCCTAGGTATAGTTTTACTTTTGTGTTGGAGTTTTTCATCCATTATCCTTTGTATGGCTGGATTTGTGGACAAATATTGTGTTAATTTGCTTTTGTCTTGGAATATCTTGGTCTCTCCATCTATGATGATTGAGAGTTTTGCTGGGTACAGCAACTTGGGCTGTCACTTGTGTTCTCTTAGGGTCTACAGGATGTCTGTCCAGGACCATATAGCTTTCATAGCCTCTGTTGAGAAGTCGGGTGTATTCTGATTGGTCTGCCTTTATATGTTACATGACATTTTTTCCTTACTGCATTTAGTATTCTTTCTTTGCTTTGAACATTTGGTGTTTTTACTATTATGAGGATTTTTTTCTCATATTATCTACTTGGAGTTCTGTAGGCTCCATGTTTGTCCATGGTCATCTTTTTCTTTAGGTTAGAGATATTTTCTTCTATAATGTTGAAAATACTAGGGCCTTTTATTTGGGCATCTTTGCCCTATTCTATACCTTTTATTCTGATGGTGACACTTGTGTCTGTGACTCCTGATCTATTTCCTAGGTTTTCTATCTCCTGGGTTTTCTCTCTTTGTGATTTCTCTATTCTTTCTAGTTCCATTTTTGAATCCTGTATGGTTTTTGTTCAGTTCCCTCCTCTCTGTCCTCATGTTTTGCTGTAATTTTCTTAGGGCTTGTAATTTTTTTCCCTGTGTCCTCCTGTGTTTCTTTTTGCGAGTCATTCATGTGCTTTTTGAGGCCCTCTATCATCAACATAAGGTATAATTTTAAGTCAAAATTTTGTTTTGTTTTTTTTTTTTCTGGTGTGTTGGGATATCCATTACTTGCCTTTGTGGGTTCTGATGTTGCCCGGGTGTCTTGGTTTCAGTTGCTTAGTTTCTTGTGCATGTTTTTTGCCATCTCGTTATCTGTGATGTTAGGTGATCTTGTTGTCTCTGACAAAGCTTGTCTTTCCTGGGGCCCATGGGCTCGGGAGGGAGAAGGCTTCTGGGTGCTCAGCTCTCTTTGGGCAGGCCATGAGTCATGATGGGGGTGGGCCAGCTCCAGGTCTAGGTACAGGTGCAATGGTAACTAGTCTTTTGTTAAAAAGAGGATTGAACTGGTTCTGCTACCCATCACTCATGACAGCGTGTAGATTGACTTTTGTATTCAGGCAATTTTCTTTCCATCAATTAATTAATTTTATTACCATCAGCATTGCCGTCCTCCACTCCTCCCAGTCTCCCCTTCACTGCCCCAGTGATGCCAGACAAGGACAGTACAGTTACAGGAACAGGGTCTGTATACAAGCAGCAATGTTGGGTTAGCCTCCACTCCAGTTTTTGGGGGACCCAAATAAAGACCATGCTGCAAATCTGCTACGATATGCTGAGATATCCCAGGTCCAGCCCATCCTCCTCTTTCGTGTTTCTGTCTCTAAGAACTCCCAAGGTTCCATGTTCGTTGACTTCTTGTGTGGTCTGTATCTCCTCCACATAATAAAAATGTGTTATGTTAGGTTGCGATTTACTTATTCTAATATGTCAATCACAGTAATTAATTAGCAAAGTAAAACATAAGAAATGAAATGTCATGATGTTCACCAAAGTTAGGGAGTAAAAAATAATATGTATATTACTAATCCTATTTTTCAAAACTAAACTTAAAAACAGTCCAGAGTGCAATACAAAAAAATAAATAAATAAACTAATGGAATAACTAATAAAAGGAGAAAATACTTAATGCCAGGATGACCATCTATATACAGGATATCATTTAAACCTCATAAAATTATAACCTTGATCTTTGACCTGTAGAAAGTATGTTGATAATAAAGTTTGCACAAAGTGGTAACCCGGAAGATGAAGAGAACAAATTATCAGTATGTGTTGTAGCTGACACTCCCCCACTAACCTGGTACATGTCTACATATTATTTCTACTACACGTATTTTGCAAACCGTGGATAAACCATGACACTTAACACATACCCTGAAGCAACATGGTAACTAGTCAAAACTTTACTAGAAAATTCCCCAGGAATCTCTACCTATAAGGTTAAAAAAAATTAAGAGATACACAATGAAGAATCCTGCAGACAAAGAACCGAAGACATATAAAAAGCGGCGGGTTTTGCAGAAGCCCATGTGACAATGTAAGAAGAAAGAAGCTACACCTCTGCAAGGTTGCCTAGGGACATGCGCACTGGTGGCGCGGCCCATCGGAAGTGATGTCACGGAGGGCAGAAGCCGTGTGTGGAGACCTAGGAAGCTGCTGAGGCTGGTGAGCAGCCAAGTTGGAAGAGATGCGGGTCATTTCAGGTACTGCTGATGGCTGTGAACGAACCCTAAATTAGTGTGTGAGGGATTCTCGTGTATTTTACAGGCACCTGCAGGGCGCTGACCCGAATCTCGCTTTCACCAGGAGGTTTTCATGGGGCCATCTGTGGACTGTGGTAAAATGTCAATTTGTAATAAAATTTATGGGATGTGGTTGGAGGCCTGGCTATAACAGAGGAGTCAACTTTAGAAGACGTCTTCTGGGGAAGGATTAAGGAGTAGGATTTCGTACAGCCATAAGCTTTGATAATGCTTATAGAAGTCAAAATATAAGCTTTCATAATGCTTATCAGAGTCAGAATATAAGCCTTGATAATACTTATAGAATTCAGAATATAAGCTTTGGTAATGCTTATAGAAGTCAGAATATAAGCTTTGAAAATGCGGAAGTCAGAATATAAGCTTTGATAGTGCTTATAGAATTCCAAATATAAGCATTGATAATGCTTATAGGAGTAAAAATATAAGATTTGATTATGCTTATAGAAGTCCAAATATATAAACTTTGATAATGCTTATAGAAGTCAAAATATAAACTTTGATAATGCCTATAGAATTCCAAATATAAGCTTTGATAATGCTCATAGGAGTCAAAATATAAGCTATGATAATGCTTATAGGAGTCCAAATATAAGCTTTGATAATGCTTATAGAAGTCAAAATGTAAGCTTTGATAATGCTTATAGAAGTCTAAATATAAGCTTTGATAATGCTTATAGGAGTCAAGATATAAGCTTTAATAATTCTTATAGAAGTCCAAATATATAAGCTTTGATAATGCTTATAAATTCCCAAATATAAACTTTGATAATGCTCATAGGAGTCAAAATATTAGCTTTGGTAATGCTTATAGGAGTTCATATATAAGCTTTGCTAATACTTATAGAAGTCAAAATAAAAGCTTTTATAATAAAATATAATCTTTAATAATAAAATATAGTAAAAATATCAGCCCCAGGTGAATATTTCGGGTTATGTCTGCTGGAAGTAGCCACAATATCTTAAGGTTTTGGTCTGTTCAGTTGACATTGTAGTGTTTCCTTTTTTAATAATTTTTAAAACAGATTTATTTAGCCGGATGGGGATGGCACATGCACTTGGGAAGCAGGCAGGCCTTTGTGAGTTAGCGGCCAGCCTTGTGTACAGACTGGAGTTCAGGACAGCCAAGGCTGTTCCAAAGAGACGCTGTCCTGAAAACAAATAAAAAGCAGACCAAACCAAACAAACCAAGACAAAGGTTGAAGTAGATATATTATAATATATATATATAATATATGTTATATATAATTATATAATATATTATATATGTTATAATATATAAAATCTACTTAGTCAATGTTACTTGTATATATATTTAACACACACACACACACACACACACACACACACACACACACACACATATATATATATATATATATATATATATATATATATTCTACTTAGGCTCTATAATGTTGCTTTGGATAGACATTATAATATATACGTTTTCATCACTGACCAGTTACAATTGGAAAACTGGTTGATGCCCTTTTCCCTGGAGAAGATGATTTTTCCTGCTCAGCATTCCTTAGTCACCTCTGTTCAATGGTGTGGCACATAGGCTTTTCCCCACTCACTCTTGTACATCACTAAGTTTCATCCTATTCAGCTCCTATTAGTGAGAATTTATGGGTCTCTGGCACGACTAGGAGATCAAATCCCACAGAAAACTCTCTGATCTTCTAACTCTTAAAATCTTTCTTTCCCCTGCTCCATAATGTGCCCTTAACATTAGGTGCTGGGGCAGTTTGTAGAAGGTCATGTTGTTCATTGTTTGGAATTTTCCATATGGTTTTCCATCTACTACAAATATAAGTTGGCTTGTTAAAGGGCAAAGATGACACTTAATCAGTGGGTTTTAGGACAAATGTTAAAATTGTCCTTAAGAGTTATGTTATTAAGCTGGTTGCATGTTCCCATCCAATATGGATGATGACTTCACTGTCACGAGATTGCTATCTAGGTTTTCAAGCCTGGCTTTCCTCTTGTTAGGTGTGTCTTAAGCACAAGTAGACAGCTTGTGGCTAGTGCCAAGTGTGTATTTCACAACTGAAGCTTCAGTTGTTCACTCAGCCCTTTGATAATTGCATGGGTGATAGATATATTCCAGCTGTGCCATTGCTGTAGCCTCTTCCTGAAGTGCATGGCATCTTAAGCAACATCTGTCTTCCTGACTTCTTGTAGCAGATCATCCTTCCTTCTCTTTAATAACTGAAGTGCACTTCATGCTCCCCATGTGTGCATTGTGTGTGTGACTGTTGGACCACGTACTAGAACACAGGTATAGTCTCTCAGGCCAAACTGACATTTCCATCTCGAGTTGGCATTTCTTACCAATAGTTCTTCAAATAGAGATTTTTAGGTGTATTTTGTTTGTTTGTGTGTTTTGTTTTGTTTTGTTTTTTTGTATGTTTGATAAGTTCCTACCTTGTAGTGTGCCTTTGCCTGTAGGCCAAGTTGGTTGTCTTGAGGGTAAGGCAGCCCATTTGTCCCTGCTGAAAGTTTTTGGTTTATTTCCTTCAAAGTTCTTGGAGGAATAGGTTTATTGATTATGTTGTAAATGCACCGGTTGGAGCTCGACACCACATTATGGTTTAGCAATGGATTCTTTATGAATGTATGGTGGCCAATTTTGAGTTTATCTGATGGTCTGTGTTGTAAAACGAATCCATGATGCCAGTCGTGGAGTACCTCTGTTTGAGCAGACTTTTGCCCTGTGACATTGCTGTTGGCCACGGCCAAATTACAAATGTAATTTGTAAAGTCTGCCTTGGACTGTAGCTTGTGATTGTTGGTCATTGGTGCTGTTCATAGAATTCACAGCTGCACAGAGTGATTTGATTGCTTCTCTCCTTTGGCATGTGGCGAAGGCCCTTCAGATGACATGAGAACAGGTCCTCAGGTAAGGGGCATTTAGGTCAGTTGGTGCCCAGGTCCTCTGCGTCCCATGTCTGAATTGTGCCGTGTCTTTACCAATAGGGTCTCTCTTTCAAGTCCGAGTATAGAAAAATGGGCAATGATAATGACCAGTGCTGTTTCAAGATTTCCATAGACCTCTGTGTTCATCAGGGTTTTACCACTGTGGACTGACACCATAACCAAGGCAAGTCTTATAAATGACAACATGTAATTGGGACTGGCTTACATGGTCAGTCCATTATCATGAAGGTGAGAACATGGCAGCATCCAGGCAGGCATGGTGCAGGAGGAGCTGAGAGCTCTACATCTCCATCCAAAGGAAGCCAGGAATAGACTGAGCATCCTCAGGCAACTAGGAGGAGTGTCTTCAAGCCCATCCCCAGGGTGACACACTTCCTCCAACAAGGCCACAGCTTCTACTAGTGCCACTCCCTGGGCCAACCATATGAAAACTATCACAACTTCCTTGACCTACAATTCACAGATAGGTTTTCCATGCACAGTACTAGGGTTTAAATAGTATGTGCCTCTCGATGTGTCTGGTGCATGAATTGTATGTCCCAATACAGAACATATTCTGTAAGATAATCTTTGACTCTTGGGATGACCATTATCACCCTCCCAGCATAATTTTATTCAAATTATACATGTGTGTGTGTATGTGATTGTGTATGTGTGTGTGTGTATGTGTGTGTTTGTGTATATATGTGTGTGTATGTTTGTGTATTTGTGTGTTTATATATATATGTGTGTGCGTGTGTGTGTTTATATATATATGTGTGTGTTTATATATATATGTGTGTGTTTATGTGTATATATAAATGTGTGTGTATGACTGTATGTTTGTGTATGTGTATGTGTGTATGTGTGTGTGTATGTGTGTGTATGTTTGTGTATCTGTTTGTGTTTATATGTATGTGTATGGATATGTGTGTATGACTGTATGTGTATTTGTGTGTATGTGTGTTTGTGTGTGTATGTGTTTATATATGTGTGTATATGTATGTGTGTGTGTTTGTGTGTATGTTTGTGTATATGTGTTTATATATATTGTGTGTATAAATATGTATAAATTACTGTGTATAAATGTGTATAAATTATATAATATGTATAAATTATATAATATATTACATAATATATAATTAATATAATAATTTAAGTTACCATAAAATAATGTTTCCCCATGTGTTTTTTGTCTGTACTATCTATCCCCCTCTGTGATTCCCTTCCTTCTCCCCCTCAAATAAAACCATCGTCCTGTTTGAACTGTTACTCCTTTATAATCCTGTCTCCAGGTTGCTGCCTTCAGCTTGTGTTTCAACTGCCTTGAGTGGTGAAATTTACCTGCAGTGTTAACTAAACTCTTTCTTCCTAAATGGTCTTTCATCAGGATATTTTAAAGGCATAAAAGAAGCAGACTTGGACAAATATTTCACAGCATTCATTTGGAAGGTTGTGTTAAAATGAGGTTGCCAATTTTAGACAAAGAATTATAGGCATGCAAATATTAAGGAACCTCTATTTGAGAGACAGAGGTTCTCATGTCCTACATTGTCCAAAGAAAATGCCTATTACGGTGCTTTGTTTTGGCTATTTTCTTAGCCCTAGAAAAACCTGGAAGGAGCATCTACAAAATATAAGCTTTGTCCCATCCCTTTCTTTCTTACTTTACTTTAGTGAGCTGTGCCCTTTGATGGGAAACCAGATAATTAAGAGGGAAGATTGACAGGTGCTTTTGGGATTTTTAAGGTAAGTGTTCTAGATCAGCAGTGAAGAGTGCACTCACTTTAGAAGCAGGTGGCTTTGCAATACTCACCTGTAATGTTAGGACCTGGATACTAGTGAAGGGCACTTTTTTAATTAATTCCTAATCTTGAATCGCTTTTTTAATTAATTATTTTTGTCCTAATCTTGAATCTTTAGTACAAGAAATAACAGATTAGCAACAGTGATGTGCCTTCCATAGTTTTAGCAAGTGTACATTATTTTTGGGTAAGCCTTTGTCCTCTTCCTGATGAAAGTTTTAGGGGCAAAGGTTTGTGGTCATAGACCCATGACATGTCACGTGGCATAAAACATCCAAAATCTGAAGCAGGATCCTGAATGAAATCTAAGAGATCTCCCTTCCCTAGAGCACAGGTCTCCAAGAAACAGTTGTCACAGAGATAAGCTGGATTTGCCAGACAGATTTCTTAGAACCCACAGTTGTCCGTGGACATTTACCCTGGTTCTGGAAGGGAATTGAACTGGTAGCTATGGAAATGTAGAAAGTCCAGTTCAATCAATACTCCAAATAAAACCTACAACTCATGGCCTGAAGGCATCAGAATATCTGAATTAATTAATATATCAGTACTCAGTTTCCCAGCATGTCTGAGGAGGCCCTTGGTAAGACAGAATGTGATATGTGGTTATTCCTTATTCCTGAAGATTGAAGATGTGATAATAGATAATTTGTTCTGTGAAAATTAAATCATATCCCAGACACTCCTATTGGAAAAAGAAAGGACATTTATTGACGGTGATGTATACCCCAAAATGAGTGATCTCAACACAGCTATACCCATAATGGTTACAAATGGTAGCATGGGAAAAAAAGCTAGATGAATTGAATGCCTTCAAGTTGCTCCCTGGTGTTGACAAGACACAAATATTTGGTGTGATACAACCAACAGCAGGTAAGGGTCTCAAACATTGTCAAAGTGTTTGGTGTATAGCATGAATGAACCATCCATACAGTTAAGTACAGGAGTGACCACAAATTAACTATTAACTACCCATATACTCTGTTCATCCCTGTAGATAACTCAGATAAAGACAGTCAAACTCACAACACCTCACTATGTATACTGGGATCTAGGATGGCCAGTAGTTGAATATTGATTTAGGTAAACTTCCAATGAAGGGGACACACCTGCTTTTTGGTTCTAGTAAGGTTCCTAAGTATTGAGGAGGTCAACACCACACACACACACAAACAGACACACACACACACATCTTTGGTCTTTAGTTTTTGCCCTTGTCCTAGAGAATTTTCATTTTCTTTAATTTAATGTATAGTTTTTTATTAGATACTCTGATTTACATTTCAGATGTTATCCCTTTACCCTGCCCTGCTCTCATCCCCCCTCCCCCTCCAGTTGCCTTCACAAAGGTGCACTCCCTTCTGATCCCTCTCCCCACCCATTGCCTTGTCATTCCCCTACACTGGGACAACATGCCCTCCCTAGACCAAAAGTCTCTTCTCACACTGATGCCAGACACTGTTATCTTCAGCTACATATGCAACTGGATCAATGGGTCTCTCAGAGTGCCCACAGAGGTTGATGTTTCAGGCTATGGGAGTTTTGGAGGGTTTGGCTGGTTGATAATGTTGTTATCTTCCCATGAGGTTTCAATCCTTTCTCCTCCTTAGATCTTTTCTTTAGCAACCTCATTAGGATCCCCAAGTTCAGACCACTGGGTAGCTGCAAGCATGCTCAGCTGTGTCTGTATGACTTTAGCATAGTACCTGAGGGGGAATCCCTGTCTGGTTCCTGCCAATAAGTACTTTTTGGGACCAGCTTTAGTGCTTGGATTTGGTGACTGCATATGTGGAGGATCCCCAGGTGAGGCAGCTTCTGAGTGATCTTTTCTTTAATTCCTTTTTCTCTATTTAACCTTGTGTTTCCTCCCATGAGAGTTTTGTTCTTTTTCCTAAGAAGGACTGAGGCATCCCCATTTTGGCCTTCCTTCTTTTTGAGCTTCATGTGACATATGAGTTGTTCCTGGGGTATTCAGAGCTTTCTAGGTTTCATATCCAATTATCAGTGACAGCATATTATGTCTGTTCTTTTGTGACTGGGTTATCTCACTCAGGATGATATTCTCTAGATGCATCCATTTTCTTAAGAATTTCATAAGGTCATTGTTTCTGACTGCTGAATAGTACTTCATTGTGTAAATGTACCACCATTTTTGTATCCATTCATCTACTGAAAGACATCTGGTTTCTTTCCAGCTTCTGGCTACTATAAATAGGTCTGCTATGAACATTGTGGTGCATATGTCTTTGCTGTATGTTGGAGCTTCTCTGGGGTATATGTCCAGAATTGGAATACCTGGGTCTTCATGGAGTACCATGTCCAATTTTCTGAGGAATCACCAAACTGATTTTCAGAGTGGTTGTACCACCTTACAACTCCACCAACAGTGGAGAAGTGTTCCTCTTTCTCTGCATCCTTACCAGCATCTGCTGTCATCTGAGTTTTTGATCTCAGCCATTCTGACTTGTGTGAGGTGGAATCTCAGGGTTGTTTTGATTTGCATTTCCCTGATGGCCATCTCCAGGCTCTCTTGTGTGGGCTCAGGGTTTTTGCCCCCTTACAATGTTATTTTTTAAAAAAAACAGAGATGCATGTACAGATTGTTAAAAGCACTTTAGTATAAAATATATGAATACATTTTTGCCAGTACTTAGTTTTTTAAATGTTTGATGGTATGCATTGAAACCTTACTATTTACAATGATCATAAAGTACATGTAGAACAAAATGTAACATAGGAAACAATGTTTTCTTGGTGTATAAAGGTTAAATAAACATATTGATTTGTAACTAACAAAAGTTGCCATAAGTCTATCCTCCTACCTTTTGAGTTATTAATGAGCAGGTTTTAAAATGTACAAATATTTCCACTTAGGATGAAAAGCATCTCTTCAGCTCTTCAGAGCACCCAGGGACCTGTGTGTAGGTCGCCTGAACATTTCAAATAAGCAGCGGCCTTACTGTTTTAGTCTTAGGAGCAGGGTTATATTATTATTATTATTATTATTATTATTATTATTATTATTATTATTATTATTATTATTATTAAGTTTTCATAAAATTTTGATCATATCCACCTTCTTTTCCAACCTTCTCCTCAATACCACCTCCTTTTATTCCTACCCAATTTGTTTTGTTTTGTTAATCTATTAAGTTCTACTTTCACTCCCTACATAGTTTGGTGTGTGTGTATCTATCTAGCCGAGCGTGCTTAACCCACAAAGCGTTACAACCTTAGAGAAAATTCAATTCTCCATATCAGCAGCTATGTGCAGTTCTTCAGCCACAAACAGAAGGTCAGACCCATCTTGGGAAGGAAAAGTTTTGTTATGGCAAAAAATGTGGCTTAATGTTGATTAAACTAGTGAAGATTAAGGAGCTTTTTCTCTTCATTTAGAAAAGGAGTGACTGCTACAGAGCCACATGTGTGTCCTCACTGCCCTCTGACCATTCCATGCTGGCACTCAGCATGTCTTTTAATTTGCACACATCAGGTCTTCCTTGTGAACTTGCATAACACAACTTTCACAACTCTGTTGGAAGAGCGAATTTTACAGGCAGGTGACCCCCATCCCCTTCCTTTTTCTTTCAAACAGTTCCTGGTTTTGCTGCCTTCTCTCCTCCACACCTGCCATGTCCCAACTTCAGAAGAGTCCAGAACATACAGCTAACCAAGGCCAGACCTGTGAAGAAACCTGGCAATTCCAGACCACAGCAGGCTCCGCCCAGTTGAGGAGCCACGTTCCTCATCTCTTCTCCCTATGGCTGGAAGTCTGAAGGGTCAGACCGGCGAGGAGGCCCAGGTCCCCAGGGCTGCAGAGGAACCATGTTCCTCCTGTCAACTTATCATGGCTGAAAACCAGGAAGATCCTGCACATGGGAGACTCAGTCTTTCCAGTGGTCTTCAGCATTCCTGTGCCACTTCAGGCGACTGTGCCGAGGGCCTGGGTCACCGAGAGATACAGGGTGGCCCGGCCTTCCTTCCACATCAGCCAAATTTGCCTGGCATGTCCATAGATGGCAAAGTTAATTTCTTGGTGAATTACATGCTGGTCAAGTACCAGGCGAGGGAGATGCTGAGCATGAGTGACATCATGGCACTCATTGTCAGAGAAGATTCAGACCGTTATCAGGAAATCCTCATGAGAGCCTCTGAGCACATGGAGATGGTCTTTGGCCTGGGTGTGAAGGAGGTGGACGCCATCAACCACTTCTACACCATCTTCATCAAATTAGGCCTCACCTATGATGGGATGCACAGCCATGAGGTCAGCTTCCCCAAGACCGGTCTCCTGATCCTCATCCTGGGTGTCGTCTTCATGAAAGGCAACCATGTGACAGAGGAGGACATTTGGGAAGCATTGAGCCCGATGGGCATCTACCCTGGAATGGATCATTTCACCTTCAGTGAACCCTGAGAGCTCATCACGTTTGAGTTTGTGATGGAGGGGTACCTGGCACGCCAGCCACTGGGCAACATGGATCCCATGCAGTGTGCATTTGTGTGGGGCCCGCGGGCTAAGGCAGAAACTAGTAAGATGAGGGTATTGGAGTTTGTGGAGAAGGTTCAAGGGTCAGACCCTACTGCCTTTCCTTCTCAGTATGAAGAAGCAGTGCTGGAAGAAGAGAGACAGCTTGGCATGATTTTAGGGTCACAGTAAGAGACACAGAAGGAACTGTGTTACCCGGCAGTTTGCTCACTGGATTGTTCCCAATCGTGGATTACCTCTGGGGGGGGGTGGGTGAAGTAAAAAATAATGCTGCTTAAGAGAGACTTTTAAACATAATATTTCTACTGTGATTTGAGTTGTATATGATAATTAATGCTGAATAGTTTAATGAAGATAACAGTAATGAAAATACTTATGATTCAGATGAAGACCAAGAGTTGTTCCTTGTCACAATCGTATGAATTTTTACATCATTAAGAATAAAATCATCTGTCATTTTAAAAGAGTAACCACATCCCCTTCTCTCTGGCAGGGTGCAGAGAGTTGCTCTGAGCTCAGAACACACATTTACCAAACACGAAAGAGCTATTGGGAAAATAAAGGGAATGCTTCTAAAATGGCCATAAAGTGTCTGTGGGACGATTTAAATCCTGGAAGTAGCGAGAAGCAGAGCTTGGAGCCAGAGTGAAGTAGCTCAGCAGGGTTTCCATTAGGAGCTTTGGAGAAGACATGTATGATGAGAGAGCACTTCTGCAAGTTTGGGCCGATGGCACGTGCAAGTGGAAAATCCAAAGGGTTTGGATTTGTGAACTTTGAAAGGCAGGAAGATGCGCAGAAGCCTGTGGGTGAGATGAAGCGATAGGAGCTCAATGCAAAACACATTTTTTTCTTACACTTTATTTAAAAAAAGAGAGAAACACATGTAAAGATTTTTAAAGGCATTTTTGGTATAACATTATGTGAATATTTTTGTCAGTACTTAATTCTTTTAGAGGTTTGCTAGCATGCATTGAAATCCCACTAGTTACCATAAGCATGAAGTACATGTAGGACAGAACGTAACATGGAAACCGTTTTCTTGTTGGGTATAGATTAAGCATGATCATCTTATTTTTGAACAACACATTTATGTTGGTCCAGATCAGGAAGTAGGGGAACAGCAGATGAAACTTAAGCGCAAATCTGAGCATATGAAACAACATTGGATCCCCAGATACCAGAGTGTGGACTTTTCCGTGAAAAATCTCATCCCCTGCAGAAGTCACTCTATGTGTCTCAGCTTGGCACAAAGTAGGGCACCAGGCTCACCTCCCTAAGCAGTATATGCAGAGCATGGCAAGTGTGCAAGTTTGTAAGTGTGCAAGTGTCTGTGCCCAGGGTGCCAGACTTCGTCCATTCTAGGATATGACTGGTGTTATCTGCCCAGCTGCTCCTAGACCTGTACTTGGTATGCTGAGACCAGCTTCCCTGAGGCTTCCATGGGTCATGTCATCACAGCGTGTTGCTGGCATGTCAACACTTAACAAACAGCCACAAGTCAGCATGCAGCAGCCCGCTGCTCACTTGCATGTCCAGGTACCTTTTGACCCCTTGCATGTTGTCATCTGCATGCCCACAAGAAAAGAAGCAAAAAGGAAATAGCTGTTTCTTCTGATTCAAGCCACGTGTCCTTTGCTTGCTGGCAAAATCGCTGGTGTGATTGACACACAACTCATGTCACTTCACATGTTCAAATCTCCAGAGTCTCTCTACTCAATGTTGGGTGAGACTGTGGAGCAGTGAGCAGTAAACTGGGGTTCCAAGTGTCTACACAGATCATGGACCACAAACAGAAACATGTGCTTCACCAAAGGGAAACAAAAGAAGCAGTGACTGGAATGTGATTTGAATAAATAAAAGTAAAAGGAAAATCAAAAAAAATCATTTATATATACATACATATACACATATACACATACATATACACATATACACATACATATATACATATACACATACATACATAAATATATATGCATGCTCTTAATAGAACACTCCCCCTATGAATGCATTTAAGAAAACACATTCCCAGTGCATGTTCTTAATAGAACCCTTTCCCCTGTGCATGACCTTAATAATATACCCCCCCCCCCGTGCAGGCTCTTAATAGAATACTCCCCTGGTGCATGCATTTAAGAGAACACTTTTCCCGAGCCTGCTCTTAATAGAATATTTTCCCCTGTGCATGCTCTTACTTGAACACTTTCCCCATGCATGCTCTTAATAGAACACGTTTCCTCATTAATGCACTTAATAAAACACATTCCCCCATGCATGCTGTTAATAGAACACCTACCCCTGCATGCATTTAAGAGAACACTTTCTCAATGCATGCTCTTATAAGAACACTCCTCCAGCATGCTCTTAATAGAACACCCCCCCCGTGCATGCTCTTAATAGAATAATATATAATAATTTCTCCTCCAGTACATGCTCTTAATAGTACACTTTCCCCTGTGCATGCTCTTAATAAAACACTTCCACCTCGTGCATGCTCTTAATAGAACATCCCCCCCACCAGTGCATGCATTTAAGGGAACACTTTCCCTGCGCTGCTCTTAATAGAACACTTTCCCCTGTGCATGCTCTTAATAGAACACCCCCGTGCATGCTTTTAAGAGAACACTTTCCCTGTGCCTGCTTTTAATAGAACACTTTCTCCATGCATGCTATTAAAAGAACACTTCCCTGTGTGCATGCTCTTAATAGAACACTTCCCACCCCCAGAACATTCTCTTAATATAACACTCCCCACCCAGTGCATGCTCTTAATAGAACACTTTCCCCCTCTGCATGCTCTTAATAGAACACTTTCCCCATGCATGTTCTTAATAGAACACTTTCGCCTGTGCATGCTTTTAATAGAACACTTCCCCCACATGCATGCATTTAAGAGAAAATTTTCCCCTTGTCTGCCCTTAATAGAACACATCCCCCACCCTGTATAAGCTCTTGATTAAACATATCCCCCACCCTGTACAAGCTCTTAATAGAACAATAACCCTCATGCATGCATTTAATAGAACGCTTTCCCCTGTGCATGCTTTTAATACAACACTATCCCTGGGCATGCATTTAATAGAACACTTTAACCCGTGCATGCTCTTAATAAAACACTATCCCCCCATGCATGCTTATAATAGATCATCCCCTCGTGCATGCTCTTATTTGAACACTTTTCACCATGCATGCTCTAACAGAACATTTTCCCCCATTCATGCGCTTAATAGAACATCCCCCCCCCGTGCATTCTTTTAATATAACACTTCCCACACCTAGTGCATGCTCTTAATAGAACACTTTCCCATCTGCATGCTCTTAATAGAACACTTTCCCCTGGGCATGCTCTTAATAGAATATCTCCCCCTGTTCATGCTCTTAATATAATATTTTACCCCACGCATTCTCTTAATATAAAACTTCCTTCACAGTGCATGCCCTTAATAGAACACATTCCTCTCTGTATGCATTTAATAGAACACTTTCCCTCTGTGCACTTTCTTAATAGAACACTTTCCCCTCTGCATGCTCTTAATAGAACACTTTCCCTCTGTGCACTTTCTTAATAGAACACTTTCCCCTCTGCATGCTCTTAATAGAACATTTTCCCTCTGTGCATGCTCTTAAAAGAACACTACCACCCTATGCATGCTCTTAATAGAACACTTTCCCCCGTGCATTTTCTTAATAGAACACTTTCCCCCCTGCATGCTCTTAATAGAATATTTCTCCGAATTTATGCTTTTTTTTTTTAAGATAAAGAAGATTTTTTTTTATTTCCTTCAGAAGGGAAAATTCTGCTTTTTCATTAAAATAGCCGTGTAAGTCTCAGGACCTGGTTGACGTGTGAATGATCAGGGTTAAATATTACAAAGGGATTTTGCTTTAATGATCACAAAAATAAAAGCTTATGCTTTTATACTCAGGATTTACCATAATAGAATGTGGCTCAAGTCTGAATCAAAGATTATTATTGTAATGTTTTCACTACTAAATATTTTACTTCTGGAAATAATAATTGGATCCATAAATTAAAATGGATTTCAGAGTATTTTCAATTATTAAGCTTTAAAACATTCTGTCCTTACTTCCTTTTTTGTTAAAAATTTATTTTAAAAAAAACAAAGAGAAAAGAAAAAATTTTAAACATTTTTGCATAAATGTATACAAATACAATTGTGTCCGTGCTTGGCTTTTTGTTTCTTTTTCTTTTTTAAGGTTTGATACTCTGCATTAAAGTCTTACTATTTACAATGAGCAAAAGTACATGTAAAATAGGGTGTAACCTAGAATTAGTCAACGTTTGCTTGGTGTGTAAGGACTGAGCATGACTTTTTTTTTGGTTTCTTTTCTTTTTTTCTTGAACTTCACACAGTCTGTGAGTTGTTTCTTGGACAGTCCGAGCCTCTGGGTATAGCATCCCTGTCCCGCACAACCGTCTCGCCAGCAAGAACTACGCAGCACACGAAATAGGATTCTTCTGCAGTAAAGCTTTAATGCTCTCGAGAGGCAGAGCGTAAGCTTGCAACATGTGAAGACGAAGACCCCGAACTATCTAGCCCATCCCCTTATATAGGAATCAGTCCTCGTCTTGGACGTGGAGCCACCTGATTGGTTGAAACTCATCAGTCCCTATGACACCATGGGAGAGGCAGAGCTCAAGGAGTGGAAAGTTACCCAGCGCATGCGCACATGACTTGTTTACTGCTAACTCCAGCCGGATGTTAGCGCCATCTTGTAATGGGGAATGTGCAGGCAGCGACCCATATCTCCCCCTTTCTTTTATTCTTTAAGCAAAGTAGGACACCCATATTAGGAGGGCGGAGATAGAAGTCAAATCCGCATTAAGGTGTATAAAGACCATGTACAGGAGTAACCGCTAGGATTTTGTAGCCAGTAGTACTCTTGACCTGTCACTCTGCCGATTTTTTGAGGGAGGGACACTGGGGCAGGCAACCCTCATGCAAAATGACATATCTCCCAGAGATACTCTGCGGCGGGGGCTCTCAGTGTGATGCTTAGTTCGGCATCCCTCATGGGCTGCTCAAGCCAGACACTTTAATCTTGTGCAATGAACCGAAGTTCTAGAAGTGCAAGAGCTGTCTGGCCGGCTACATACTGCTTAAGTATAGACAACCAGATATGGGCTGATGCTCCATGTTCTAGAGCGACAAGCGCTTGGGCAATAAACCACCTTGTCTCTCTTTTTGTTTGGGCCTTGAGCTTTCAAACCATCCAGAGAAGCAACAGAAGTCTGCAGCAAAGGGTTGGTCCAAAGAGTCCCACCCCCACCCAAGTTGATATCGGTGGTGAAAAACTTAGGGAAGACTGTAGTATCATGTTCCACTGGAATTGGTTTCGGGAATGCCGACAGAATCGCCTATCTCACCTCTCCTCTTACTCTCTGGTTCCAAAGCATCAGGAGCAGGGCTGTCATCAGGAGTCTCCACCATTTTTTGAGTTAGCGTCTCGGGGACCCAGAAGGGATTATTTTCGTCTTGAGGGAAAATAAAAACAGCTCCGCTGGATCTGATCAACACAAGATCCGGTCCTTTTCATTTATTAGTTATGACATCTTTCCATTTCACCATCTCTCTTGGTTTGTCCATGGGTAGGCAATGCCTTTCAGCCGCCGTATGACCATGGTCATCAAGATTTAAAAAATTTAAGGTGAACAGTGCCATGGATACTGCGGTCCTAGACACAGGGGGCAAAGCCTGCATAATTCCTTCTTTTTGTTTTATTAGATATGATTTAAGGGTGCGGTGAGCACATTTCACAATACCTTGTCTTTGTGGATTATATGGCAAACCTGTAAGATGAGTCACAGCCATCTGGCTATAAAATTGTTGAAATTTTTTGTGAGGTATAAGCAGGTCTATTATCTGTCTTTAAGAACTTTGGTTTTACCCATGCACTCCAAGCCTCCAAACAATGTTGGATGACACATGAGGCCTTCTCTCTTGATAAGGGAGTGGCTGCAATTACACCCGAATAGGTGTCAATGGATACATGTACATATTGTAGCTTACCAAAGGAGGAGACATGGCTAACATCTATTTGTCATGGTTGGATGCCCCGAGGATTAACTCTAGAGTGGGGCACAGGCAGAAACTGACTGCAATTTTGGCAATTGACAACAATATCGTGAGCCTGTTTTTGGGAAATCGAAAAGTGGCATTGCAGGGTCTCAGAAGTTACATGAAAGTTTTTGTGAAAACTTTTAGCAGCCTCTAGAGGCAAAGACATGGCTATAACAATCATTTTTGTAGCCCTGTCTGCCAAATCATTGCCTTGAGTCATAGGTCCTGGCAATCTAGAATGAGCTTTAATGTGAGTAATATAAAAGGGTGATCTTTTGACTAGAAGGCAGTTTAGAATTTGCGCAAAAATTGAGGCAACTCTGCTAGATGGTTTAATAATGTCAGCCGCCTCAAGCAGATTGACAGCATTAACAACATAAGATGAATCAGACACTATATTTATAGGTTCTGAGAAATGTCGTAAGACCTCAAGAACCACTAGATATTCTACCACCTGTGGAGAGGCTTTTGTATACTGCCTCGAATAGACCTGTCCATTAACCACAAAAGCCCCCAGTCCAGTCTTGGAACATCAGTATAAATCACTAACCCTTCTTTTAGGGGACTACAGGACGTTATTTTGGGAAAAACTACAGTCTGGGTTAAAGCAAACTGTAAAATTGGATGTTTTGGGTAATGATTATCTATTTTTTCCTGAAAAGGAGGTGACTAAGATAGCCCAATCATTTGAAGTGGCAGCAAGAGTAGAAACTTGTATGGCATTATAGGGAACAATTAGCAAATGTGGTTCAGTGCCAAAATGTGTGATGGCAGATTTTAGTCCCCTCAGCACCAATTGTGCCACAGCATCTGGATACCAGTCAATTATTTTAGCTGGTGAGGCATTAGGATGTACCCACAATAATGGTCCTTGTTGCCAAAGCACAGCAGTAGGGAGTCTTGTTTTTTTTAAAAAACACATAATAAAAAAGGTTTATTATAATTTATGCGAGCCAATTGTGCATCTTGTATAGCTTCTTCTACCAACTGCAATGCTCTTTCTGCTTGCGGGGTCAAACTTCTAGGTGAGGAGACATGAGGATCTCCTTCTAGAATATCAAATAAGGGTTTAAATTCAGCAGAAGGAATCATAAGACAAGGTCTAAGCCAATTGATGTTTCCCAGTAATTTTTGAAAATCATTAAGAGTGTGGAGGTGATCTCTTCTTATCTCGAGATTTTGAGGGACAATCTTATCAGGGAATACCACAGACCCTAGGAATTGACCGGTATCAGAAATCTGGACCTTTTCTGTGGCAATATGTAGGCCCATTTTTTCCAAAGCTTGCTGCAGTAGGGGAAAAGCCTCTGTTAAGATTGACAAGTCTTTGTCACATAATAAAATGTCATCCGTATAGTGCAGCATAAATAATGATGGAAAATGTCTTTTAACAGGAATAAGGGCTTGGTGAACATATAACTGACATATAGTCAGGCTATTAGCCATGACCTGAGGCAGGACCTTCCATTGGAACCTCTTGTCAGGTTCTGCATGATTAATAGAACGAAGGGTAAAGGCAAACCTAGGCCTATCTTGAGAATGTAAAAATATGGAAAAGAAACAATCTTTAATATCTATTATCATTAAAGACCAATGTTTTGGGAGCGCCGTGAGAACCGGTAGGCCACGTTGTATAGGGCCAAGCAAATGCATTTGTTCATTGATGGCTCTCAAGTCATGCAACAATTTCCATTTTTATGATTTCTTTTTAATCACAAAAATAGGGGTATTCTAAGGTGAAGTAGAGGGTTCTACATGACCCAATTGTAGTTGTTCTCTAACTAATTGGGTAACAGCTTCTAATTTTTCAGAGGTAAGGGGCCATTGAGGAACCCATACTGGATCATCCGTTTTCCATGGTATGGGCCATACTGCCTCAATGGCTCTTAGGAAAAACCCAGACCCTGCCTTTCTTTGTTGGGGTTAGGCGAGACAGGCTCTAGGCTAGTTCCTTGTTCATAGCGTCCCAAGTCTTATCTCTCTTTATATCCCATCTTATCCATAATATAAGCCTCTGCAGAATATTTATTGGACAGATTTGCCAATAATACATCTCCCCCTACTTTCTTAAATAAAAACATAGCCTATCAACCATCAGGCTCTTGTTGGACCTTTAAGCCAAACAGAGGGAGAGGTGCCCAATTCGAGTGCAGCAAGAGCTTGTGCTATGACCACTTTGTCACGTTATTGTTGAGTACGGAGTTTGCACACCATCCAGAGCAGAAACACAGTCTCTCTGCACAAAAGCATGCCAAAATTACTTGATAAGGCAAGAGTTCTAATCCCCATAACCCTGCTATTTCTGTGTCTAAGGGCAAGTACAGTACATCAAAGGTTACAATGGTGACAAACAAACAAGAAAATAGCTTTGCATTAAGCCAAAAGGGCATTGGTTTTGGAAACACCAACAGAATCGCCTCTCCTCTGACACTCTGGTTCCAAAGTATCAGGAGCAGGGCTGTCATCACCCCAAACTATCTAGCTCATCTCCTTACATAGGAATCTGTCCTCGCCTTGGACGTGGAGCCCCCTGATAGGTTGAAACTCATCAGTCCCTATGACACCATGGGAGAGGCAGAGCTCAAGGAGTGGAAAGTTACCCAGCGCATGCGCACATGACTTGTTTACTGCTAACTCCAGCCAGATGTCAGCGCCATCTTGTAATGGGGAATGTGCAGGCAGCGACCCATATCTCCCCCTTTCTTTTATTCTTTAAGCAAAGTAGGACACCCATATTAGGAGGGCGGAGATAGAAGTCAAATCCTCATTAAGGTGTATAAAGACCATGTACAGGTGTAACCGCTAGGCTTTTTGTAGCCAGTAGTACTCTTGACCTGTCACTCTGCCGTTTTTCTGAGGGAGGGACACTGGGGCAGGCAACCCTCATGCAAAATGACATATCTCCCAGAGATACTCTGCGGCGAGGGGCTCTCAGTGCGATGCTTAGTTCGGCATCCCTCATGGGCTGCTCAAGCCAGACACTTTAATCTTGTGCAATGAACCGAAGTTCTAGAAGTGCAAGAGCTGTCTGGCCGGCTACATACTGCTTAAGTATACACAACCAGATATCGGCTGATGCTCCAAGTTCTAGAGCGACAAGCGCTTGGGCAATAACCACCTTGTCTCTTTTTGTTTGGGCCTTGAGCTTACAAACCAGCCAATGAAGCAACGCAAGTCCACAGCAAAGGATTACTCCAAAGAGTCCCACCCCCACCCAAGTTGATATTGGGGGTGAAAAACTTAGGGAAGACTGTAGCATCATGTTCCACTGGAATTGGTTTTGGAAACACCGGGTAGCACTCGACGTGTTAGACGTTCTGGGATCCAAATCAGGTTTTTTTCTTCCTGTGGAAAAACACAAATAGCTCCCCTGGATTGTATTAATATAGGATCCGGGCCTTTCCAATTATCAGTGAGGACATCGAACCATTTTCTAACTCTTTAGGTGGCACAGGCCATTGTCCATGGCGCTCGGCAGCTGAATGGCCATGAGCATCCAAATTTAAAAAATTAAAATAAGAAGTATAGTAGAAATGGCCATTTTAGGTGTAGGGGCTATTTCTCTAATTCCCCCCTTTGTTTGTTTAAATAAACTTTTTGTGTTCGATGAGCATGTTCAGTGATGCCTTGACCCTGAGGATTATAAGGCAATCCTGTCAGGAGTGAAACTCCCATGTGATGGCAAAATTTTGCTGAGGTATATGCAGGAGCATTGTCCGTTTTTAACACTTTAGGAATGCCCCATGCACTCCACGCTTCAAGACAATGAGTAATAACATGAGAAGCCTTTTCTCCTGATAAAGGAGAAGCAAAAATAACTCCTGAGCAAGTATCAATGGACACATGTAAAAGATACAGAGATAATGGTTTAGAATAATTTGCAGATTTAGTAAAATTTTTATACTAAATAGTGGTCACACATAATCCTGAGAACTTTCATTGGCAACCCAGCTGGGCAACCTGCCACAATATATCCATCCATTTTTGAACCAGATCAAGTCTCTAAGGTATTATCATAAACAGTTTTTATATTAGAAGAAAAGGTAAAGAGGCCCTTAACTGCCCAATGTACTCTCTGAGATTGACAGCCAGTCTAAGGATGCAGGGCTGAATCTCTTTTTTCTGTACAGAAAGGTGACCACCTAGGTTGGGCTGGAATAAACAAATTACCCTTTGGCTGGGAAATAGGCCAGCGACCGGCAATCCAGGTGGCATTAGCCTATCCAGGTTTATTGTATAATTAGCAGTAACTCTATAAACTCTATTACCTTCTTTCTTTATATGACCTGGCTTTCCGCATTGAAAGCAATTGACACCTTTTTTAAAAAGACCTAGCTGCTTTTGTCCCTGTAGTATGGTGGCAGCCAAACCTGCATTAGTTAATGGTCCTCCTATCTCTCTGCAGGCTTTAATCCAGGCTTGTAATCCTTTAGCCTTGCAGGGGGTGATGGCATTATGACATTCCTTAGTACATTGTTCAAAAATTAGTTGCTCTATCAAGTGCATAGCCTGTTTTTGGTCTCCAAATATTTTTCCAGCTGTCTCTATCATTCCGGCCACAAAATCTGAAAAAGGTTCACTTGGACTCTGAATAATTTTTATTAGATTTCCTGAAACTTCCCCCTTATTAGTGAGCGCTTTCCATGCCTTTACGGCACAAAGTGCTATTTGGCCATAGACTTCTACGGGATAGGTGGTTTGATTTACCGCCCACTGCCCCTGTCCAGATAACATATCAAAATCCCAAGCTGGCTGTCTTGCGGCTGCATTGGCGCGAGCCTGGACCTGACAAGCATCCTGCCACAAGGCTTTCCACTCAATGTATTGTCCCATACTTGGGAGACAAGCTTTAGTAACAAACTGCCAATCAGCAGGTGTCATGGCTATAGAGCTTAATCTTTCAATTAACGACATAGTAAAATTAGCAGTGACTCCATAAATTCTGACTGCCTCTGCCAACTCTTTGACTTGGTTATGTTCTAGGGGCTGATAACTGCATATGTTATTCTCCTCAGACACCAGAAACATTTGCCTGAGGGCATGGAATGTCTCTGGTGGACAAAAGGAAAATTCACACTTCCTCTCTGCATGAGGTTAAAAAGCAGAGGCTGCCTTTTGCTTTGCTAAAGTCTTTTGTTTCCCCTGAGACTGCTCTGCCCCAAATTCTTTTGTCTCTTGTTTTTCCAAAATTTCCTCAAATTGAAATTCGGTTTGTGATCCTCTTTCTGCCAGCTCTGTGGCCCGTTCCTTTAACGGATACAATGTATTGGACTCTGGCGCAGTCCTCTCTTTTCCAGGCGGTTCTTCTGCCTGGACCTCTCCGATTCTGACTTGTTTTGAACATGTCTCTCGGAGACCATCTTCCTTGTCCTTTTCTTTATCACGTTCTGTTTCTGACCCACTCTCTAGGTGCTGCCGGCTAACTTTCCGTCTAGATAACTTCCACAACAGTAATGTTATAACAATTACCACAAATGCAAGCAATACTCCTTCTACTGCCGGAGAAAATCCAAGAAGAGGCATGCCTAAGTTTTTGGCATGTTCTTTTGGCACCCCGTAAAAACTAAAGAGTGAAATGTCTCTCAGAACTTACCTCTTGACTTCTTCCGCAGTTCTGAATATAGTTCAGCGGCCTGAAGGTTCCCCTTGGCACTCCCGGGATTTTCAGCACCACTTGCCACTCACCCACGCTTCCTGCCACTAGGAACAGGCGTGCAACTAACAAACAGCTTCTTCTGTGGATAACCTTTATTGAACAGCACTTTGAGCAGGGGGCTTCTTGAGCAGGAAACTTCTCTCTGAGCTGGGAACTCCCTACAAAGTTTTACTGTCTAGGCGACCTCTCACGCGCAGTCCCCCACGAGCGATCTCTCTGTCCAGTCTCTGTCCATGCGGGACCTCCCGCAATCTTTTTTACCGAGTCTCTCTCCACGTGGTACCTCTCTGCCATCCCTCCACTTGGGGTCTCCCGCAATCTCTCCACTGTCTCCCTCTTCTCCTCACGTGGGGGATAAATGCACTGCTATATATATCTAGGAGACTCGTGTTGCTACCTGATTGGTGCATCCTCCTGTAGCACAATCACGTGCCCCAAGAGTGGGCTGTGACTTATGTGGTGCATGCGCATTAAGTCTCTTGGCTGGGCAACAGCTCTGTTTGCTGAGTTCTCGGCGGGAAGCCGGCGCCATGTTTGGGTGCAGCACAAACGGCTCCCTACAAGAATTAGCCCCATTTTTTGCATTATATCTCTCCCCCATAAGTTAACTGGAAGAGGGAGTACATAGGGGACAAGTCACCCACATTGGCCTTCAGGGGCTTTCCAGGTGAGTGAGGCTGTACTAATGGTGGGGCAGGACTTATAACCCAATCTTTGTAAGGAGTGTGATGACTCTACAACAGGCCAGTGTTTGGGCCACCAATGAATGGATATAATACTTTTATCAGCCCCTGTATCGAGGATGCCCTCAAATTTCTTCTCATTAATCCACAAGTTAAGCCTTGGCCTGGTATTCAAAGATACTGCTAAATAGGCTAAGTCGGTCCCAGAGGAACCCATCTGTTTTTCTGCTTTTTCCTTAGTCTTTTTATCAGAGTTATCAGGGAGGAGCAATAACTGTGCAATCTTGTCACCCTGAGTTACAGAGAATATGCCCGTTGGCCTGGAGCACAGTACCTGTATTTCAGAGGAGTGGTCATTGTCTACTATGCCTGGGTGGACTATCAGTCCTTGTTCTGTAAGGGATCCTTGTCTGAGGATCAGTCCTAGGGTTCCTGGAGGCAAGATGACTGCTCCTACAGGGATGGGCTGAACACCCATCGGAGGCATTAATACCAGTGAGGAGGAGGCACGCAGGTCCATTCTTGTTGGCCTGTTTGTATGCTCACTTTGCTCTCCCCTACGGGTTTGGTAAATTTGCTCCCATATCTTTGAGGGCCCTGGGAACGGGGGCCCAGTGGCCCATTTTTTGGCATCTCATTGGTCTGGGCGGTCTGGCTCTCTAGTGGAGGGAGCCGGCCTTTGAGGTCTCTGACAGAGCAGCAATGTTCAGCTTTATGGTACCCCTTGACACATCTTGTGCAAAGGGGCGGAGGGTCTCTAGTGACCATCCGATGATCTTTTTTCAAGTGTCCAGATTTTCCACATCTAAAACAGATCCGTCTATCAAGGGCTTGTGGAGGGCCCCACTGGGACTGCAAAATGGCTGCCGCGAGACCTGCATTAGTGAGTGGCCCTCCCAGTTCTCTACAGACTCGAAGCCAATCTTGAAGACCTTTGCCCATTCTAGGGGCAATAGCAGCTCTGCATTCTTGGGTGGCCTGTTCAAAAATAAGCTGTTCAATAAGAGGGGCAGCCTGCTCAGGATCCCCGAAGATCCTTCCTGCTGCCTCGGTCATGTGGGCTAAAAATCTGAAAAAGGCTCTTGAGGTCCCTGAATGATTTTTGTAAGCTGATTATCGGCTCCTCCCTTTTTGAAAGTGCCTTCCAGGCCTTAATGGCTATGCTTGATACTTGGACGTAGGTACCCCAATGATAAGCTGTCTGATCTGCTGCATAGCGACCTTGGCCAGTCAGCAGATCAAATGTCCATTCTTGTTGTTCAGGAGTCAGAGATGTAGCATTGGCTCTTGCTTGGGTTTGGGCAGCCTCATACCAAAGAGCCTTCTACTCCATATACTGTCCCATGCTCTGTAGAGCAGCCTTGGCAATTGTCTGCCAATCAGAGGGAGTTAAGGCAGAGATAGCCAATCTGTCAAGCTGAGCGATAGTAAAGTTGGCGGTTACCCCATATTTTCTGAATGATTCTGCCAATTCTTTTATTTGATTATATTTTACGGGGGCATGAACACGGCCACCCTCAGCTGTCTCAAACACAGGGAAAGCAAGATGCATCTGCCTTCTCACCCTTTTCGGGAGGAACGAGAAGGATTTTACAGGTGTGCATGCTGCATAAGAAGGGGGGCCACGGGTAAAGGAGGCGCTCTCGGAACAATAGAGGACAAGCACATGGGCCTGCACCGCTCATCAGGATAGTATCTGTTCTCCTCATATATTGCTGCTTTTTCATCTATCTCTGCTTCTTTTTCTGGGTCTAAGCCTTCTCGCTCATCATCATCTGAAGTCTCGAGGCAATCAATGTTAAGAGCCTCAAGGTCCTCTACAGGGTACAAGCTGACTCCCCTTTTCTTAATATTAGAGGGCATGAGGGAATGAAAATCTGAAGGTTTGTGGGTAACAACTCTCCTGCTGTGCAGCGTACCTGGAGATCCATTTTCTTTAGGGGGGGGATATCTTTTCCTGCGCCCGCCTATCCTCTTGCTCTGTTCGGCTTCTGATAGTCTATCTTGGACTTCACTCAATGCCTCTTGCCCTGCAGCGTCAGCGGGCCTACAACTCTCATCTTTTAAACAATTTTGTACCATCATCCAAATGGCCATGGTCCCGGGCCCGAGGTCTCCAGCAGTCTGCGCACAGTCTAAATCTCTACCTCATCTCTTCTTTTCTGTATTCCTCCTTGTACTTCTTCCTTTTCAATCTTCTTTGAGCCTCTTAACTTCTTCCTTCCCTCTTCCTCTTCTCTCTCATTTATTATCCTTATTTCATCTCCTTCTGTCTTTCATCTTCTTTCTTCTTCCTTTCTCTTCAATCTTACATTTGATTAATTTTTTCCTCTGCCATTTTTATTCCTCCTCCCTCTTCTTCCCAATACACTCATTCATTTCCCTTCTTTTCCTCTTACTCCCTGTCTACAGTTTCTTCTTCCTTTTCTTTCCTGACTCTGCCTCATCCCTCCCCATTTCTATTTAATCTTCTTCCCTTGTCATCTTTCTGACATTATCTTTTTTCTTCCATTCATTCAACTTATTTCTCCTCTTCCATCTCTCCCCTTCTTTCCTGTTCCCTCTTTGCTTCTATTCCCCCTTCATTCAGCATTCACATTTCCAATTTAGTCCTCCTGTCTCCTCTTACCCTCTACTTTCTCTTACCACCACTTTCCTTATTTCTCGCCTCCCTTGCTCTAATCTTCGTCCTTTCCTCAGGAACCACTTATTCCCTCTTACCTAATTTTTCTAACCATCTCTTTCCCCTTTATTATCTACTGGTTCTCTTTCATCCATTTTTCCCCTTGGATTTAATTGCTGTTAATAGGTACTATGCACAAGGCAACCCATTAAAAGAAAACAAATAATTTGGTTGACTAACAATTTTAAAGGTTCAATCCTTTACTATCATGTTGGGAAACATGACAGTGTGCATGCAGACAAGGTGCTGAAGAGGCAGAGCATTTTACATCTTCATTCAAAAGCATCCAAAAGGAAGCCATATTCTGAAGGCAGCCAGGAGAAGGATCTCTTCTACACTTGGCAAAGCTAGAACATGAGAACTCATGTCTAATACCACAGTGTTGCATTTCACCAGCAAAACCATGATATTTTAACAAGGGTACAAACATATCTGAATAGTGCCACTTTTAATGGGCCAAGCATATTCAAACCTGAACATTCTTCCACCTAGTAGTCTATGACCCCATTCATACCTTCATAATTACCAACATCATTTTGGATGTTACAAGTATTTCTGCAAGTATGGTGCCTATCTGAAGGACACAGATTCTTAATGCTCTCCTAAAACAATTGACAGATATTACTTTGGCAATGGTGGTTTCTTTTCAGTGTAGCTAATTTCTTAGTTCTGTTTACAAGCATCAGCTGCCCCAGAAATCCATATGCCAGCACCCTCATGGCCAGAAGGACTTCACCAACTCTTCCAGATTCCTCTGCTTACTACGTGTGGAAACTGCCCCCTTTCCACTATCATCTTGTACTTTCTGTTTTCTAAATCCTTCACTGCCTAATCTTGAATATACTGAAACTTTTTCTGTACTGTGGCCTTGAACTCAGAGAAGTGCATGCCTCTGTCTCCTGATTAGTGGGATTAGAGTCATGAACCACCACATTTGAATTTAAGCCATTGTTTACCTCTTCACAAAATCTTTAAAAGTTCTCCACTGTAGTTCATTCAAGATATATTGATGTCAACACCCAAGAAAAGTCATTACAATGCATCCCTTGTCAATTTTACATATACTCCTAATCTTAAGACAAATACTCATATATGCTTATGTCAAAATTAAAATAACAACAGGTCATAGTAAAGCCTAACAAGATATAACTCTCCTTGGAACAACTGAATATGTAGAAACAACCATCTTAGCTGGGTGGCTTCTTGCTCAGAGGTCATTATTTCCTTAATTCTATTTACTATACTTAAGAATAGGATTTACCCCTATTTTATTTCCTGGAGCCCTTTTAATCTGTGAAACAAATAATTTGTATCTTTCCTTTTTAAATTTTCTAGGCTTTCCAAAATACTCGTCATAATATGAGACATACGGTAGAGTTTATAAAAGGCTTTACAGATACCTCCTTCCGAAATGCAACCAATCATAACGTCTTCACATTAGCATCAAGCAGACTTTTCAGATGGGGACAAAACCACATTATTCCCCCAATCATCATAAGAAAAAAATTACAGGCAATATAGTAAAATTGCTCTCTTCTAAAACATCTTAAGTCAGGCCCAGCTGACTTAGGTTAAATCAAGTGTTTCCCGTGTTTCTATTAAAATGACAAACTTAAGCCCCAACAAAGCACTGCACTCTATTCAAGTGTTCCAAATCCACATTCCCCCTTCTCCTCCAACAACAGCAGAAGAAGCAACAGCAACAGCAACAACAACTACAAGTGTGGTGTTGCCTAAGGACTACCACAGCTATATCCCAGTCCCTGGAAGCAACTTTTGCCATAGTTCAGAGATCCTATCTATTATGAACAAATCAGGAACATGATAGCTTCCATGCAGATAAAGCACAAGAGAAGTTCAGAGTTCATCATCTCCTTCAGAAGACAAATGATCTCTCCCCTATTTTCCCCACTTCTCTGTTATTCTCCCCTCTCATCTCTTATACCTCATTTTTCTCATTCTTACTCTTCCCCTCTAGTGAATTCTCATCCAAATTCCATGATCTGCCCTTCTCTGTCCTTCTGTACCTTCTGTGATTTCTATTCTCTTGCTTCCATGTATTTTCTGTCTCTTTCTTCCCCTTTCTACTTTCCTCCAATTACTTTTCACACTTCCTTCTCCATTGTATCCTCCCTCTTTTTGCTTTTCCCTATTTCTACTCTGCCCTGTACCTCATCTTCACTACTCTGTCCTCTTCTATACATGTACTCTTTCTCCCACCACACTCATCCTTCTCACCTCCGCTCTTTCATCTTTCTTCCTAAATCCTACCCCATGTTCCTTCTGTTCCCATTTCCCTCCTTGCTTTGTCCTGCCTGTTCTAACTTCTTCATTTTCATTTTTTTTCTATTTCCTATTTTTGCCTCATTATTTCTTCCTCATACATTTTATGTCTTTAGTCATCTTCCCTAACCACTTGCTTTTGCCTTCTTCCCACTTTTTCTTTTGGTTTCCTAATTATTTCATCATCTTTTCCTATACCCTAACTTTATCTTTTCCTTCTAATGTTCCCATTCCTCGCTTTCCCATTACCTCCAGTTTTCTATTCTCTAGTTTGATCTTTTGTTTCCTCTAATTTCTCCACTTCCTTCTCCTCTCTCTTCTTCCATCTTCCCTTATATTTTTCCTCTATTCCCACCCATCTGTTCCTCCATTACCCCTCCAAACTTTTCTTCCTTCTCCTTCTATCATCAGTACACTTCCTAGTTCCTTTTACTTCCCATGTTCTTTCTTTTTCTTTGTATTCCCACCTCCTTCCTGAGTAATTCTTACCTATCTGTTCTTCCCACCTTTTCTTCTACACCCCTTTACTGAAAAAGCCTCTGAGGTGACATCAACATTTCCCCCCCTTATCTTTTTCCTCCATCCTCTTTCTTCCTTAGTTTGTCCCTATCCTCTATTCCTCCTTCTCTCTCCTCATCTATACATTATCTACTTTCTTCAATCACTTTCTGTTCTCTTTCTGCCTCTCTTTTCTCTTCTTCTATTACCTTCTCACTCCTTTTTCCTTTTTACTTCACCATCTTCTCTCCTATTGTATCCCCTCTCCTTTTCTTTCTGCCACTTTCTTCAATCACTTTCTGTTCTCTTTCTGCCTCTCTTTTCTCTTCTTCTCTTGCCTTCTCACTCTTTTTTCCTTTTAATTCACCATCTTCTCACCTATTGTATCCCCTCTCCTTTTCTTTCTGCCACTATATTACCCTGTCCTTTGTTCCTACTGTATCCAGCTGTCTCCTACTAACTCTTGTTTTCCCTTACAACCCTTCTTTCTCTTTCCCTCTTCTTACCCTTTCCCTCCCCTTAATTCTTCTCTTCTCTTCCATCTCCACTTTTATATCACAATAGATCCTCAGTTCTTCCCTCCACTTTAACTTTTAACCTTTCCTTGTTCCTCCCTCTTGGCTTTGCCTAATTTCCTCTATTCCTTCATCCATCAATTTTGCCATTTTCGTTTTTGACCAATTTACCTCCTCATCATTCCTCTTCTTTTTTCTTTTATTTTTCTCCTCCCCTCTCCTTTGCACATCTCTGTCCTTTTCTATTTCCCTACACTTCACACTTTCATCCTTCTCTTCTGTTTCTACTGCTCTAAGCTATTTCTTCTATTTTACATGTTTCTTTCTTTTCACTCTTTTTTTTTTGGTCCCACTAAAATACACTTCTCTTTATATTCTGTCATTCTCTGTCTACTTCTACTTATTATTCTCTTCCCTCCCCAGCATTCTTTCCTAGTCTATTCAAACACTACTTCCACTCTTTCTTCTTTATTTTTATTCCCCTTTCTTCCCCAATCATCTCTCCTGTTTTACATTTACCTTCTTTCCTTTTTCCCTCTTCTCTTCTCGCTTTATTCTTCCTCCTTTCCTCCTTTCCTACTCTTTTTTTTCACCTTTTTTTCTTATTTTCTTTTCACTCTCCTTTCAGCTTTATTTAAATTCTCACTTCCCTTCTCTTATCTTTACATGCCTATTTTTTAATATTTCCATTTCAAGTTCACTCTTCTACATTTTCTTTTCACACATCACTTTCTTTTCTGCACTCCTTTTACTATATTGTACTTTCCTTTCCAACTGTCTTCCTCTTCTTCTGTCTTTTCTTACTTTCACATCATTTCTCCACTATTCCCCAATATTCAATCACCCCTTCATCATATTCCCTCTTGGTCCATCTTATATCTATACCCCTGTTTTGTACTTATTCTCACATGTCTTTACCTCCTTCTTCATCTTCGCACTTTTCTCCCCTCTTCTCTACTCTCCTCTACTCTCCGTCCACATTCCTTCCTCTCCTGCCTTCCTTGATCTTTTGTACTCTTTCTTTCTAGGTCCTAATCCTTCTGTTTGCTCTTCCCAATTTTCAGTGTTTTCTCACTTTTTGACTTCCCTTATTGTCCTCTTTTCTTCTGATCCTGTTTTGTGCCATGTTCCTGGTTTTCTCTTTCCTCATTTTCCTTTCCCCTTTTCCTTCTCTTACTACTTCCCTCAACCCTCCAATTTACATCACCATTTTTCTGATTCGTCCTTTTTCCTCATCCCACCTATTACACCCTCCATCCTCTTCTCTTTACAACCTTCTGTCTTTTTGCACATTTTCTCCTCCTTCTTCCTCTCTTTTGTTTCTTATTAACACTTTCCCAGCATTTTTTTCATCTTTCTTATCTACTCTGCTTAATGTTCTACATTGGTGGTTCTCATTTCCTACTTCTTTTCTTTTTCTTGTTGTAATTCTTCTCTTTGTCCTCCTCCTTATCTTTCATTTTTCTACTCCCTACCTTTCTTTCTTCGATTGTTTTCTCTCTATTCACTTCCCTCTACTTTCTCCTTTGTCCTCTTCCCTCTCTTTATCATCTCCATCTGCCCCCTTCTTTCCTCTTTGCACATCTTTTTTTATGCAAACTCTCTCCCTGCAAACTCATTCCTCATAGTCCCTTCTCTCTCTTCTCACTTCTTTTCTACTCCTTCTTCTACACTCCTCTTTCATCTTCCTTGATCTCCTTGCTTCCCCCTATTTCCTATTCTTCACTCTCCTTGATTCCCTTCCAACTTGGACCCCTCCCTTCTTTATCCTCATCTTTCAGCTTTTCTTTCCCCGGCTCCTTTTCTCTCTCTTTTTAGTCTTCCACCAGCACACCCCATTTCTCTTTTATTCTATTTTCTCAATGCTCATTCTGATTGTTTGAATCCTAATGGCCCAACTGAGTGTATTTTTAAGTGGTCTATTCATGCTCCATCAGGTATAGTTTTGTTGGAAGAAATGTGTCACAAGGGGGTGTGCTTTGAGGCTTCAAGTGCTCAATAGAGGTCTGATAACAGCCTTCTACTGCATGTCAATCCAGATGAAAATGCTTAAGAACCTCTTCAGCACCATATTTGCCTGTAGGATGCTAAACTAAGAACCATTAAAGTTCCAAGCATCTGATTTGAAAAAGCCAGTCACAACTAAATTTATTCATTATAATAGTTTTGGTAGAGTTCTCTTCACAGCAAGAAAAACTCCGAGAGAATTCTTTCTTTTTTCCTTTCCTTTCACTCTTTGTTCTATTCTTCCTTTCACTCCTCTTTTTTTGTATTCTTTCTTCATCTTCCATACTCCTCTTCTTCAGTCATCTTCCCTTCTCTTGTTTCTTACCTGTACCATTTTCTCACCCTGCCCTTCTCTTCCTCCTTTTCTCATGCCATCTTCTCTTTTCTTACATCATTTGTTCCATTTTCTTACCTTTCATTCTCCTTCTTGAACCCTTTACCTCTACTCTTCTTCCCTGAATCCTGTCCCACCTTCTCTCCCCTTCTGATTCTTTCCTCAAATTCCAGGATCTTTTCTGCACATGCCCATCTTTCTTCCATCCTTCACCTATGTATCTCTGCAACTCTCTTATCATTCCACTTCCTCACATCTCCCTCATGTCTCCTTCATTTTTATTCCTACTACCATGTATTTTTCCTTCCTATTCTGTCATTCTTCCTTTTATATCCCCTTGCTTTCTTTATTGTATTCTCACTTTTATTTTTTATCCACTTTTATTTTGTACTTTACATATTTCTCCTTACACCTTCATTTTCTCACAAGCTTCCTCGATATTCTTGTTTTCTTCAACTTTCTCCCCACTCCCATTATCTTCCATCCTCTTTTGACTTCCTCTTTTCTTTTCTCAGTACTTCCTCTTCCACATTGTGCCATTTAAAACATCCACACTCTTCTCTTTTTTTCTCTTTACATCATACATATTTTCTATTACCTTATGTACTTGCTTACCTCTCCATTCCTTGGCTACATAAGCTGGCCTATAGGCTTCATGGGCTACACAAATCTGTAGCCCAGGTAGTTGGGATCTCTGGGAATAATGATGAACTCTAAATGGCATATATTATAAAATCCCACCCTATCTCTGCCTTGTTTTCAGGAGTATGGCATTTCACTATGGCAGTCAGTTGGCTTTTATAATGGGATGCAGTCAATATCTCTGTAAAAAGCCAATGAATGGAGCCATAATACTGAATCACTATGTTCCAGAGTGTTATGCATACACAATTACATATAAGACAACTAATAGAAGAAACATGACATGCAATGTAACCTGCCTTTCTTCCTGCATCTGAGATCCTAAAAGAAATATCAATACACTATCCTTTCTACTGCAAACCAAAATGGCCATGTCAAGAAACACAATGTTTCAAAAGCAGTTGAAAGGAAGTTTAATGACTGAAACATTAGTGTGGCTTGTTTTTTTTTTTTTTTTTTTTTTTTTTTTTTTTTTTTTTTTTTTTTTTTTAACTTCCCATTAAGGCATTCATTTTGAGTAGACATAAGCATAAATTTTGTAATGGCCATTTAAATCTCAAAGGAACAATTTACTTTAGTTTCCAAAGACATTTTGAAAACTTCATATTGTTTTTCGGCTTCCCCAGCTGCCTCTCAATCAAAGAGATCAAAATATTTTTGAAGGGCTTCTGGCATGGTGGAACCACCTTGATGTCCTGTTCTGGTGAGCTGTGAACGGCTTCAGGATTTCCCTTATCCATGACTGGTGTTATTCAATGTCCTCAAGGCAACAGAGAAAGCCTGAAAAAGCAGATGAAACCATATAATCAGCTCAACTCAGAGGCCTCTTTTTACTGCCTTCTCACTATTTTGTCATCTGTTACACAAACATAAATGCTACATACCAGAGACAAATAAAATTTCTTTGAGACACAATTTGATTGACAGTGTCTCACTTATCATAGTCCACATTATCATAATTCACATGACCATATCTTATATACCCAGACATATACATTGATTATGTTGATGTATGTTCTTAGTCTCTATTGTGTTATAGTAACATATTTCAATTCCTGTACCTATTTAAAAGATAGTGTGTGTGTGTGTGTGTGTTTGTGAGAGACAGAGAGAATGAGAGAGAGAGAGAGAGAGAATGAGACAGAGAGAGATAGGGAGAGACAAACAGACAGACATAGAGAGAGTAAGAGAGATATCACAGAATAACCACAATATGAATTTCAGGGATTGAATTAAGTTAATTAATCTTTGCATTAATTGGTTGGGAAAATATTTGCCCTCAATTACTCCTTCTTTTTCTAAACAAAACCTTTATGCTACAATCTAAGTACTACACTTCTCTATAGAAAATCAGGGGGCACCTAACTCTTTCTCATTGCATCTTTTAAAGACAAAGTTAAATAAATATGTGTGCACAGGTTTAAAAAATATAAGGATGGAATTTCTAGGATTCTTCTGACTCATTCAGTTATTTAGGTTCGTTCAAACAGGAAGAATCACATTTAAAAGAGGACTTCCTTTTTCTCTAGTTTGTCAAGAGAGCTTTTCACTTTCATTCCCACTGCATTTACAGTTTCATTCTGTTTACAAGGATGACTGCCAAAACAAAGCCAATAACATCATATCAATATATTGGTTGATATAAAAAGGTGAAATGGATCCTTTGGATTTTATGTTAGAAAATATATCTGTTATTACTCAAGGGAGTATTGTAGAAATGAATTTATCTTCAGGAAATATAAAACCATATGAAAAATTTCAATTATGATCAGGAAATAATAGCAAAGGTGTAAAAATAAAACTTATTGGTAGTAAAAAAAAACCACAATTGAGGAACATGGTAAGACTTCCTCTACATAGTATAGACACTGTCATGTTTTGTTCAATGTGAAAAGCACTATACTATATAAAGCACTTCTCACAATATTCTTCAAATTAATATACTGCAAATGTGTCCTCTGCCCTTTACTGTATGTACATGCTACTTGAATGCTTGCCTAATTCTTCAATATTAGGATATAACTAATTGTACAACACTACACATTTCTGTACAATCATGTCCTCTAACTAACCTTCTGTTTTATGATAATTATTTACATTTGTAAGATATTAAACTAATCCCATTTGTCTTCCATATATTAGTATACTTCTATAGATACTTGAAATGTTTTTCTTCTAATGCACAGAAATAAAAGTAATGATTATCAGTAAGAGGGAATAGGTATCTACTTTGAAATGCTATGCTTGCTGACCAGACACCCAGGCACTTTCCCACCAGTATCAGAGAACCTAGGGTACATGTCCTGGTAAAGTTTTGCTGTGATACCCAGAGCTCAGACAGTGCTTGTCAGTGCTTGTTTCAAAGGTTACTTTCCAGCATACAGTAAGGGCTGGGAATCTGTCAGAGATTATTATGATCTGCCTGGGAAAGGTAGTGTGCAAAGAAAAGCTTCAGAGGCAGATTTACACCTGGATCAGAGGTGAGCCTGAAACATAGGCCCAGGGAGGGCAAAACAGGTGGTGTCAGTGAGTGGAGAGTTCTGTGTTCACAGGTAAAGGGTCCTTTTTGACCCATATAAAGAGACAAGTTCTCAGCCAAAGTACTTAAGACTGGTGTGCAGAGGGTTGAGCTCCCAAAAAAAGCCTCAGAAATGCTCCCACAGCTGAGCTCACAAAGATAGAACTCAGTAACTGCCAACAGAACTCACTGCTTTCCCACAAAAAGCTGAACACCCAGAAGCATTATTCTTACTGAGCCTATGGGCCCTCAGTTGCACTGGAGAGACAGGCACCAGTCAGTGACTATAAGACTACATAATATCACAGATAACAAGATGGCAAGAGGATGTTGATAGAACTTATGCCATAGAAGCCAAGGCAATGTTGCAACATCAGAACCCAGCTCTCCTATCACAGCAAGAAGGAGATTACCAAACACTCTACATAAACAAGGCTCAGACTTGAAAACATACTTCAAGATGATGATAGAGATCTTAGAGAAGCACAAGAATAACTCCCTTAAACATCTACAAGACAACAAACATAAAAATAGAAGCTCTTGCATAGAAAAGAAAAAAAAAATCATTCAAAGAAAACCACATAGAGGAAAACACAAACAAACAGCAGAAGGGATAAAAATAAAAATGGAAATTATAATGAAAAATCAAATAGAGACAAACCTGGGGATAGTTAAATTAAAAAAAAAAAGAAAACCGAAGTTACAGCTGCAGGCATTACCAACAGACTATAAGTGATAGAAAAGAGAATCTTATTCTTCCTCTTCCCTTTCCATGTCTCACCTCTTCTTTATTTTTTTTTCTTTTTATTCTTTTATTTTATCCATTCAGATCTCGCCTTTCCTCATTCTTATTTTCTCCCACTTTTTTGTCCTCCATACACTTCCCTTTTTATTCCTGCCCCCTCTCTAGCTCCCCATTCACTACTCCCTCTGTCTCCCTGCTCTGACCTCTTAAAGACAGCCTCCTCTTTTTATTACCACCTTTGACACTCTTTATTCATTCTTTTTCTATTTTTCCAATGACCATTTACGCTTTCTATATTCCCACATAATCACACTTACCTCTACTTCCTCCCCCCTTTCAAATGTATGTCCTCCTTATTTAATCTATTCTTTCCTATTCAATTTTTCTTCCTGCTACTGCATCTGCCCCTTTCTCTCCTGTTACACTTGCCCTCTAACTAATGTTTCAACTCCTTGTCCCGTTCCCTCCTTTCTCAACTTCCTTCTTATGCTCTCTCTCTCCTTCCATCTGCCCTTCTTCCACATCAAATGACATTCCTCTTGCCTCCTCTCCTTCACCCCTCACATTCCCTCTCATCCTCTCCCTTCTTTCTTCACATTCAAAACCCTGCCACTCTCCTCAATATTTTCTACTATTTTTGCTAGTTTTCTCTGTCCATGGTGTTGTTTTATTCTCTTCCCTCTGCCTCACTTTCTCTCCCGTTTTCTTCCTCCCTTCTATTTCCACTTCTTTTCAAGCTTTCTTACCACTTAATTTCCTGATTTCTTACCTTTCTCTTCACTCATCTTGATGTCCCCCTCCTATTCCCTACTTCCTACAGTTCAATGTTTTGCACATCTTCTCCATCCTTTTCTCTTTTAGTCTGTATCCCCGAATCTCTTTCTGTTTCTTTCTTTGCTCCCTCTTTCCCTCCATACCCTCCGTCATCACTTCTTCATCCTATCTTCTTCACTCTTGTTTCCTCTTGGCCTGCTGACCCCTCCATTAGATCTTACCTCCAGAAATTTCAACTCTCATATCAATTCAAGTATTCCTTTTATCATTCAAGTTCGTTTACTTTGTTCCTTTCTTGTCCTCTGTCTTTTACCCTTATCTTTCATCTCTTCATTTGCCAAATGTCCTCTTTCTTCCTCTTCCACTATCTCCTATTTTTAGTCCCCTAACCCTTCACACCTCCTTTTTTTGCTCCTCCTTCCTCCCCTTTCTTCCCTTTCTTTCTGTTTCCTACTCTTCTGTCCTTCCATCTCAGACACCCTCTATATGCTTTGCTTCTTCTTCATTTTTCTGCCTGTTTTCCCCTTCTTCCTACTTCATCTTTGATCATGTTCCTTATTCTTAATTCATCCTCAGTCCTCTCTCCTCTCTTTATCTTCTTCCTTTTTGATCCAGATCCTCTTTTGTTTCCTACCCTTTGCCATGCTCCCAATTTCACTTCATTTTTTTGCTCTATCAACATCCTTCCTCCACTTTCCCTATTCTTCCAATTACCCTCTGTTTTTTCTTTCAAACATTACCACTTCTGTCCTTTTCCTCATTCTTTCTTCTCCACTTCCCCTTCTCTTCTCTCCTCACCCTTCCTCATATTTCCTTATTTTCCCTTACCTTCCCTTAAAGCTGCCATGTTCTTTCTGTATTCATCCAATTTCCACTTCCCTCAACTGTACCCTTGTCTCATCTCCGTTCAAACTCCTCTAATGACTTATTGAATCTTTTCTCATACTTTCAGCCTTTTTTCTTACCCCAATTATGCAGCCTGTTTCTTTTTTGTCTCATATTCCCTATGAACTTCTCTAATTTCCTGTTCTTCCCTTTACAACTTTCATTCCTCCTCTTCCTTTAAGACAACAGTCTTGCTTCTCTGTTTGCTTGTTTGTCTTTCATTTTTCTCCTTCCATCTGTAACCTATGCTAATTAAGTTTGCACACTACCATAATGACCTGATATCTCCTCTAAGGTTAGTTCAATCAGGAAAAATAACATTACAAACAGAACTTCCTATTCTTTGGATTGTCAAAAGAGTTTTCCTTTGCATTCCCAATGTATTTACAATTACATTCTATTCACTAGGATTACTGCCAAAACAAAGCCAATTACAGTATATTAATGTTTGATTGATATAAACCAGAAAATGGATCTTTTCAAATTTCATGTTTGCAAATTCATATGTGATTACTAAAGGGGATGTCATAGAAATGAAATTATACTCAGGAAAAGTAAAAACCAGATGATGAAATGTTCAATTATTACAAGTAAATAATAGAAAATGTATATATTTGAAACATATTGGTAGTAAAAAGCAACAAAAATTGGTGAACATGTTAAGCCTTCCTCAACATAGTATGGGCTCTTCCACTTTTTGATCAATGTGAAAAGCACTATATTACTTAAAGCACTGCTCACAATATTGTTCATATTAATATACAGCAAGTGTGTCCTCTATCCTTTAATGTATCACTCATAATACATTCTACCTGAATTCTTGCCATATTCTTCAATCTTACGATCTAACTAATTGTATAATACTACACATTGTTGTAAGATCATATTCTCTAACTTTCCTTCTGATTTATAAAATTTGTGCTCATTTCTAAGATATTAAACTGATCCCTTTTCTCTTATTTATATTAGTACACTCTTCTAGGTTCTTTATATGTTTTTCTTGTAATTCACAGAAATTAAAAATAAGGATTATGAGTAAGAGGGAATTGGGATCTATTTAGAAAGGTTGTGCTTGATGACCAGACACATAGGAGCTCTCCCAAACCATTCAGAAGAGACCCTGAGGCACAGGCCTAGTAAGGTGTTGTGTTCAGTACCAAGAGCTCAGAGTGTTTGTGTCAATGCTATGTGGCAAATGTTCCTTTCTAGCCCATAGTAAGTGCCGGGACTCTGAGAGAGATAATTGTGATCTGCCTGGGAAAGGCAGTGATTGAACATCAGCTTCAAAAGCAACTTCTTATTTCTTCTTACATCTAGACTATAAGTGAAACTGACACACAGGCCCTGGGAGGTCACACTGGGAGTTCTCAGTGAGTGGAGAGTCTGTGTTTACTAGAAAAAGGGTCCTTTTAGGCCTAGAGAAAGTGCCAGTAGTACTCAGGACTCGTGGGCAAAGAGCTGAGCTCCCAGAAGTCCTTAAAGAGCTCCCACACCTTAGCTCACAAAGGCAGAACTGAGTCACTTCCACCAGAATTCACGGCTTTCCCACAAGAATCCAAACAACAGACTCCATTTTCTTCCTGAGCCCATGGGACCTCACATACATGGGAGATATAGGCACTAGTCACTTACTACAAGACCACATATAATCACAGTAATGCAGCTGGTATCTTCTAGTTCCATCTTCCCTATGCTCTTTTCCATTTTCTTCTTCTTCACAACTCTAATTTTCTTCTTCTTTTAAGATAACATTCTTGCTTCCCTGTTTGCTTCTTTGTCCTCCATTACATTCCTTCCATGTTTAAACTACCCTAAGTAATTATTAGGTTATTTTAGGAATTAAAAATGGAAATTGAAACAAAAAAGAAAACACAAAAAAAGGCCATCTTAGAGATAGTCAGTTCAAAATGGGACATCAGGAGTTACAGATACAACATCACCAACAGACTAAAAGAGATGGAAGAGAGAATCTTATTCTTCCTCGTCCCTCCTCTTTCCACATTCCAATTCTCACCTCTTTTTTTTTCTATTTTATTTCTTTCATTCAGATATCCTCTTGCCTCATTCTACTTTTCTCCTCATTTTTTGGCCTCCATACACTTTCCTCTTTATTCATATCCCCTCTCTACCTCCCTGTCACTACTCAATCTAACTCCCTGTTCAGACCTCTTCAAGACCTCCTCTAATACTCCATCTTTTGCCACATTTGACAATCTATTTATTGTTTCTTCCCCTGTTCTCCAATCACCTTTTTCCCTTTTTCCTCTTCCCATATCACACTTTTCTACTTCCGCCCTCCTTTTCATCTGTATCTGCTCCTTATTTAATATATTCTTTCCTACTCAATTTTTCTTTCATCTAATGGATCTATGCCTTTCTTGCCTGTTATAACTTCTTCCAGTTAATTCTATTCTGTTTAAACTCCCTGTTTCTTCCCTCCTTTCTCCACTTCCTTCTTTCCCTCTAATTACCCTTCCATCTGCCCTTCTTCCATATCATCTGAAATTCCACTTTCCTCCCTTTCTTCACCACTCACATTCCCTCTCATCATCTCTTTTTTCCTTCACATTCAAATTCCTGACACTCTCCTCCTCAATTTTCCCTGCTCTTTTCACTTGTTTTTTGTGCTCTTTTCTCCTCTACCTCTGCCTCAATTTCCCTTCCAATTCCTCTTCCTCATCATCTCTTCTATTTCCACTTATTTTAAGCTTTCTTAAGTTTTTTAATTTCCTACATTTCTATTTACTCATCTTGATGTCCCCTTCCTATTCCCTACTTCCTACTGTTCCATACTTCCCATATCTTCTCCATCTTATTTTTCAGTCTTTTTCACACCCTATCCTGTTCTGCTTCTATTTTTCATCCCTCTCTCCCTCTTTCTCATCCCTCGTCACTTCTTTATCATATCCTCCTCACACAGTATTCTCTTTGCCTGCTCTTCCCTCCTTTAGATTTTATCCCTAGAAATTCATCCTTTCATATCATCTAGTTTCAAGTATTCCTTTTGTTTATCATTCCAATTCTTTTGTTTTTTTTTTCTTTTCACAACATCTGTCTTTTACCCTTATTTTTAATCTCTTCATTTGCCATATGTCCTTGTTCCTCCTCTTCCATCATGTCCTATTTTTAGTATTGCCACTCTCCATAACTCCTTGCTTCTCCCTCATTTTTTCTTCTTACAGTCTGTTTTCTCTTTCTTCCTACCTTGTACTTTTATCACTTTCCTCATTCTTAATCCAATCTCAGTCCTCTCTCCTCTATTTATATTCTTCCTTTCTTTATCCAGATCCTCTATTGTTTCCTACCCTTTGCTATGCTCTCAATATTACTTCATTTTTCTCTACCAACTTACTTCCTCCACTTTCTAAATCCTTTCAATCCACCCTCTCTTTTCTCTTTCATTCATTTCCTCTTCTGTATTCTTCCACTTTCTCTCTTCTCCCTCTTCTCTTTCCTCTTCACCCTTTGTCATATTCCCTTATCCTCCCCTTTCTTCCATTCCAGCTTCCATTCTCTTTCTGTATTCATCCAATGTCTACTCTACCGTTTTCTCATCTCCCTTCTAACCTCCTCTGCTGCCTTATCTACCTTTTTTCCATTCTCTTCAGCCTACTTCCTCTTACAACACTCATGAAGGCCTTATCTTCTTGTCTCATCTTCCTTATGCACTACTCTACTTTCCTGTTCTTCCCTCTACAACTCTCATTCCTCCTCCTCTTTTAAGAAAATAGTTTTGCTTCTTTGTTTGCCTCTGTGTCCTCCATTACTTTACTTCCATGTTTAAACTACCCTAATTAATTTTGCTCTCTACCATAAAGGGATATTTCCTCTGAGGTTTGTTCAAACAGGAGGATCACATTACAAACTGAACTTCCTATTCTCTGGATTGCCAGGAGAACCTTTCCTTTATATTTCCAGGGTATTTCCAGTTACATTCTATTTTTTAGGATGATTGCCAAAACAAAATCAACAATACTGTAGTAATGTTTTAGTTGGTATAAATAGGCAAAATGGATAATTTCACTTTTATGTTTGCAAGTCCATATGTAATTACTCAATGGAATATACTAGAAATGAAATTATCCTCAGGAAACATAAAACCAGATGAAGTTCAATTATTGACAGGACATGATAGCAAAGGTTTATACTTGAAACATATTGGTAGTAAAAGTCAACAAAAATTGAATAACATGGTAAGCTTTACTCTACATAGTATAGGCAATGTCACTTTTTGTTCAATGTGAAAAGCACTATACTACATAAAGCACTGCTCATAGTTCTCTTCATCTTAATATACTGCATAGGTATCCTCCATTTTTTACTGTATCACTCATAATACATGCTACCTGAACACATGCCTAATCCTTCAATTTTAGCTTATAACTAATTATACAATACCACACTACACATTTCTGTAAGATCATGTTCCCTATGTGCCTTCTGTTTTACAATAATTGTTTACATTTCTAAAACATTAAACTAATCTCATTTCTCTTCCACATATTAGTAAATTTCTATAGGTACTTAATAAGTTTTTCTTGAATTGCACAGATATGAAAAAAAAGGATTATGAGTAAGAGGGATTAGGGATCTGCCTGGGAAAGGTGGTGCTCATATATCAGCTTCACAGGTGCTTTTATGCCGGACCAGAGGTGAGCCTGACACAAAGGACTAGGGAGGGCACACTGGGAGTTCATAGTGAGTAGAGAGTTATGAGTAGTCTAGAAAAGAGTACTGTTTGCTGTAGAGATAGGGTCAGGTCCACGCCAGTATTACTCAGGATCAGTGGGGAGAGGTCTGAGCTCCCAGAACAGCTTCAGGAGAGCTCCCACAACTGAGCTCATAAAAACATTACTGAATAACTCCCACCAGAACTTACAGCTTTCCCAAAAAAGCAGAACACTCAGAAGCATGTTTCTTCCTGAGACCACAGTCCTTGACACACTTCCCACTTTTTTCTGCCCCATCTCCTCTTCCTAGTTATTTACTCAGGCTACCTCCCTGCTCCGACATCTTTAGGAATCCCTTCTCTCTTTCTTTTAACCTTTACCCTCTTTCTATTTTTTCTTACACTTCTCTAGTCTCCTCTCTCTCATTCCCCTCTACCTCCATCACACTTCTGTTTAATTCCTTCTTCCTATTCACCTGTATTTCTCCTAAATGTATCTATTCTTTACTATTCACTTTTTTCCTTCTACCCCATCTACTGCTTTATCTCCTCTTAGCTCACCCCTATAATTAAGTTTTGAATCCTGTCTTGAACTCTATGTCTCTTCCCAGCTTTCCCCACTTCCTTCTTTCTATCTCACTCTCTTTCCATCTTCCCTTCTTTTCAAACATCTGACATCCTTCTTTTCTCCCCTTCTTCACCCTTCACGTTCCCGGGAAAAGCCTCTTCTCTTCACATTCAAATTCCCATCACTTTCCTTCTCAATTTTCCCTACTTGTTTCTCTTTCCTCTGTGCTCTTTTCTCTTCTTCCCTTGGCCTCTCTTTCTTTCTTTTTTTATTTTTTAAACACCTTTATTTTAAAAAACAAAGATAAATGTACAAATTTTAGGGATTTTGCATAAAAGTATATGAATACATTTTGGTCAATGTTTGGCTTTTTTTTCCAAAGGTTTGATAGTGTGCATTAAGGTCTTACTAGTTACAATGAGCATAAAGTACATGTAAAACAGGATGTAACCCAGAATTAGTCAACATTTTCTTGGTGTGTAAAGATTGAGCATAATGATTTTTTTCTTTTCTTTCTTTCTTTTCTTTTTTCTTGAGCTTCACACAGTCTGTGAGTTGTTTCTGGAGTGTTCAGTGCTTTCTGGGGTTAGTATCCCATTATCAGTGACTGCATATTATATCTGTTCTTTTGTGACTGGGTTATCTCACTCAGGATGATATTCTCTAGAATATCCATTTTCTTAAGAATTTCGTTAAGTCATTGTTTCTCATAGCTGAGTAGTACTCCATTTTGTAAATGTACCACAATTTTTGTATCCATTCACCTTCTGAAGGACATCTGGGTTCTTTCCAACTCCTGGCTATTATAAATAGAGCTGCTATGAACATTGTGGTGCATATATCTTTGTTGTGTACTAAAGTGTCTCTGGGGTATATGCCCAGAAGTGGAATAGCTGGTTCTTCAGGTAGTATTATGTCCAATTTTCTGAGGTTTCGCCAGGTTGATTTCCAGAGTGGTTGTATTAGCTTGCAACCCCACAAACAGTGGAGAAGTGTTCCTCTTTCTCCGCAAACTCGCCAGCATCTGTGTTCATCTGAGTTTTGGATCTTGTCCAACATGACTGGTGTGAGGTGGAATCTCAGGGTTGTTTTGATTTGCATTTCCCTGATGGCTAAGGATGTCAAGCACTTCCTCAGATATTTCTCAGCCATTCGATATTCCTCAACTGAGAACATTTTGTTTAGCTCTGTACCCCATTTTTAATAGGGTTATTTGATTCTCTGGTGTCTAGCTTTTTGAGTTCTTTGTATACCTTGGGTATTAGGCCTCTATCTGATGTGGAGTTGGTAAAGATCTTTTCCCTTTCTGTTGGCTGCCATTTTGTTTTCTTGACAATGTCCTTAGCCTTACATAAACTTTGCAATCTCATTAAGGTCCACTTGTTAATCTTTGACCTTAGAGCTTGAGCGAGTGGTGATTTGTTCATAAAATTTTCTCCTGTGCCTATGTGTTCCAAGATTTTCCCTACTTTCTCATCTAATAGTTTCAGTGTATCTGGTCTAATGTGGAGATCTTTGATCCACTTACACTTGAGCTTTGTACAAGGAGATAAGAAAGGGTCTATTTTCATTCTTTTGCATGCTGAGTGCCAGTTGGACCAGCACCATTTGTTGAATAGGCTGTCCTTTTTCCTTTGAATGTTTACGGCTCCTTTGTCAAAAATCAGGTGACCATATACATGAGGGCTCATTTCTGGATCTTCTATTTTAATCCATTGATCCACATTCTTATTTTTGTACCAGTATCATGCAGTTTTCAGCACAATTGCTTTGTAATATTGCTTGAGGTCAGGGATAGTGTTTCCCACAGATGTTTTCTTGTTGTTGGGGATGGACTTCACTATTCTAGGTCTTTTGTTATTCCATATGAAATTGCACATTGATCTTTTCAATTACATGAAGAACTTGGTTGGAATTTTGATGGAGATTGCATTGAATCTGTAGATTGCTTTTGGTAGGATGGCCATTTTTAAAATGTTGATCTTTCCAATCCATGAGCATGGGAGATCTTTCCATTTTCTGAGATCATCCTCAAGTTTCTTCTTTAGAGGTTTTTAAGTTCTTGTCATACAGGTCCTTCACTTCCTTAGTTAGAGTCACACCAAAATATTTCATAAATTTTGTGACGAATGTGAAGGGTACCTTTTCCCTAATTTCTTTGCCCACATGTTTGTCCTTTGAGTATAGGAAGGCTACTGATTTGTGTGAGTTAATTCTGTATCCAGCCACTTTGCTGAACTTGTTTATCAGGTGTAGGAGTTCTCTGGTGTAATTTTTGGCGTCACTTAAGTACACTATCATGTCATCAGCAAAGAGTGATGTTCTTATCTCTTCCTTTCTGATTTGGATCCTTTTGATCTCCTTTTGCAGTCTAATTGCTCCAGCCATGACTTCCAGTACTATGTTTAATAGGTAGGGTGAGAGTGGGCAGCCTTGTTAGGTCCCTGATTTTATCAGGATTGCTTCAAGATTCTCACTATTAAGTTTGATGTTGGCTGTTGGTTTGCTGTATATTGCCTTTATTATGTTTAAGTATAGATTTTGGATTCCTGTTCTTTCCAGGACTTTTAACATGAAGGGGTGTTGGATTTTGTCAAATGCTTTCTCAGCATCTAGTGAGATGACCATGTGATTTTGTTCTTTGAGTTTGTTTATATGGTGGAGTACATTGATGGATTTCCTTATATTAAACCTTCCCTGCATCCCAGGGATGAAGCCTACTTGCTCATGATGAATAATCATTTGATGTGTTCATGGATTCGGTTTGCAAGGATTTTGTTGAGTATTTTTGCATCAATGTTCATTAGTGAGATTGGTCTGTAGTTCTCTTTCCTTTACGGTCTTTGTGTGCTTTAGGTACAAGGGTTATTGTAGCCTCAAAAAATGAGTTAGGTATTATTCCATCTGATTCTATCTTTTGGAATAGTGTGGAGAGTATTGGTGTTATATCCCCAATAAATTTCTGATAAAATTCTGCATTGATCCTGTCTGGACCTGGGCTTTTTTTTGGTCGGGAAGCCTTTGAAGACTTCTTCTATTTCTTTAGGTGTTATAGGATTATTTAGATGGTTTACTTGGTCCTGGTTTAACTTTAGGATCTTTTATGTGTCTAGGAATTCATCCATTTCCTCCAGATTTTCCAATTTTGTGGAGTATAAGTTTTTGTAGTAGGATCTGATGATTTCTTGAATTTCCTCAGTTTCAGTTGTTGTGTCACCACTTTCCTTTCTGATTTTGTTAATTTGGATACTCTCTTTTTGCCCTCTAGTTAGTCTGGCTAGGGGTTTATCAATCTTGTTGATTTTCTCAAAAAACCAACTCTTGGTTTTGTTGATTTTTTCAATGGTTCTTTTTGTTTCTTTTGGTCTATTTCTTCCCTAATTATGATTATTTCTTTCCGTCTACTCTTCTTGGGTGTATCTGCTTCCTTTTTTCTAGGGCTTTTAGCTGTGCTGTGTGGTTTCTGATGTAAGCTCTCTCCAGTTTCTTTTTGGAAGCACTTAGGGCTAAGAGTTTTCCTCTCAGTACTGCTTTCATTGTGTCCCACAGGATTGGGTATGTTGTGTTTTCATTTTTGTTGAATTCTAGAAAATCCTTAATTTCTTTCTTTATTTCTTATTTGACCCTGCTATTATTTAACAGAACATTGTTTTGTTTCCATGTGTATGTGGGTTTTTTGTTGTCTTTGCAGTTGTTAAAGACCAGCCATAGACCATGGTGATCTGAGAGGATGCATGGGAGTATTTCAATCTTCTTATATCAATTGAGGCTCGATCTGTGTCCAGTCATGTGGTCAATTTTCAAGAAGGTGCCATGAGGTGGTGAGAAGAAGGTGTATTCTTTTACTTTAGGAAAAATGTTCTGAATATATCTATTAATTCTAGTTGGTTCAAAGTCTCTGCTAGTTTTTCAGTGTCCTTGTTCAGTTTCTGTTTCCATGATCTGTCCATTGGAGAGAGTGGGGTATTAAAGTCTCCCACTATTATTGTGTGGGGTAATATGTAGTTTTTGAGTTTTAGTAGGGTTTCTTTTATGAATGTGGGTGCTTTTTTATTTGGAAGAGATATGTTAAGAATTGAGAGTTCCTCCTGACAGTTTTCTTTGGTAATGAGTAAAAAGTGTCCTTCTTTATCTTTTTTGATAACTTTTGGTTGGAAATTTACTTTATTCAATATTAGAATAACCTCTCCAGCTTGCTTCTTGGGGCTGTTTGCTTGGAAGTTTTTTTCCCACCCTTTTAATCTGAGATAGTGTCTCTCTTTGTCTCTGAGATGAGTTTCCTGTATGCAGCAAAAGGCTGGATTTTGTTTACGTATCCAGTCTGATAGCCTATGTCTCTTTATTGGGGAGTTGAGTCGATTTATATTAATAGATATCAAGGAATAGTTGTTTGTGTTTCCTGCCATTATTGCTTTTGTGGGTTGAGTTGTGTCTGTGTCTTTTTAGTCTTTTAGTTTTCTTGTTTAGGAGTTTTCTTGTTTTTACTAGGGTGTATTTTCCCTCATTGTATTGGGTTTTCCACCTATAATTCGTTGTGGTGCTGGGTTTGTGGTCAGATATTGTGCAAATTTTGTTTTGTCTTGAAATATCTTCATCTCTCCATCGATGGTGATTGATAGTTTTGCTGGGTATAGCAGCTTGGGCTGGCACTTGTGCTCTCTTAAGGAGTGCATGATGTCTGTCCAGGCTCTTCTAGCTTTCATAGTCTCTCTTGAGAAATCGGGTGTGATTCTGATTGGTCTGCCTTTATATGTTACTTGACCTTTTTCATTTACTGCTTTTAGTATTCTTTCTTTGCTTTGGGCACTTGGTGTTTTGACTATTATGTGTCGGGAGGTATTTCTTTTCTGGTCCAATCTATTTGGAGTTCTGAAGGCTTCTTTTATGTTTGTGGTCATCTCATTCTTGAGGGTAAGGAAGTTTTCTTCTACGATTTTGTTGAAGATATTTACTGTGCCTCTTAGTCAATATTCTTCTCCCTGTTCTATTCCTATTATCCTTAGGTTCGGTCTTCTCATTGTGTCTTGGATTTCCTGGATATTTTGGGTTAGGAGCTTTTTGTTTTTTGCATCTTCTATGGCGGTTTTGTCTATGTTTACAATATTGTCTTCTGCCCCCAAGTTTCTCTCTTCGATCTCTTGTAATCTATTGGAAATGCTTGCTTCTGTGACTCCTGATTTCTTTTTTGGGTGTTCTTCCTCTAGAGTTATCTCTTTTATTGTTTTCTTTATTGTGTCAATTTTTGTTTTAATTTCCCTCTTACATTCCTTCATTTCTTTGGTTCTGTTTTCCTCTAGTTCTTTGAGTTCTTTGAGTGTTTTTCTTGTTTCCTCTTTAAAAGCTTCTGAATCTTTTTGCTTTTCCTCCCGTTTTTGTTTAATTGTCTCTATCAGCATCTTGAGGTATGATTTTTGGTCTGTGTCTTCTTTTCCTGGAGTGTTTGGCATTCCGATGTTTGCTGTTATGGGAGAGATGTGTTCTGGTGTTGCCAGGTTGTCTTGGTTTTCTTGGGATGTACTCTTTCTCTTTCGTCTTGCCATTTTGTTGTCAGTGATATGTTCTCGCCTTTCCCTTGTATCTATCTGGTCTCTGTCCCTGGATCTCCACTGATCCAGATGGCAGATGGGCTGAGACTTTTTTGCACCTCAGAGTCGCCAGGTAGGAACAGAAGTTCCAAAGTTGTGTTCCTGGTCCCTGGATCGGGCAGAGCAGTGGTGCGCTTTCTGTGCACACTCAGCAGAGATCTCTCTGCTCCCTGGCTGCCTCGATCTCTTACTCTCAAGTTTTTAAACCTTTAGTGCCTGCCGGACCGTGTGGCAGATGGGCTGTGCTCTGTTCTGTGCCCCTTTGACCTCTCTTTCAATCTCAATTCCTCTTCCTCCTCCTTTCTTTAATTTCCACTTCCTTCTCAAACCTTTTTACCTCTTAACTTTTGCATTTCCTACATTTCTGTTAACTCACCTTGATGTCCCCATCCTCTTCATTCTTTTCTACAGTTCTGTACTTCCCACATCTTCTCCATCATCTATTAATCTTTAGGTCGGTATTCTTTTCTACTTTTGTCCTTCTCTCTTTCTTCCCCTTCACTTCCTTATCATATCTTTATTCCTGTTTTGTCTTGTCCTGTCCTGCCCTCTCTTAGATCTTACCTCCTTCTCTTTGTTCTCTCCTATCACCTCTTTAACAGTCTTCATTTTGTTTTTCTTTCTGCTTTTTTCCTTTTCCTTTTCACTTCAATTTTTTCTCATTTCCCTATTTCCTGTTCATCTCCTTTCTCTTCTTCTGTCTTTTAACCTTATCTATCATCTCTAACCCATTTACACCTGGACCAGAGTTGAGTCTGACACATAGGACCTGGGAGTGCACACTGGGGGTTCTCAGTGAGTAGACAGTTCTGTGCTCACTGGAAAAGGGTTCTTTTTGCCTAGAGAAAAAGTCATGTCCCTGGCAGTAACATTCAGGTTGTATGGGCAGAGGGCAGAGCACCCAGAACAGCCTCAGAAGATCTCCTACACATGAGCTTACAAAGGCATAGGTAAGACACTGCCATCAGAACTCAAAGCTTGCTGAAGAAAAAGCCAAACACTCAGAAGCAATTTTCTTCCTGAGCCCAAGGGCCTGCAGATCTATAGGAGGAACAGACACCAGTCACTAACAAGACCACACATAATCACAGATATCAAGATGTCAAGAGGAAAGATAAATAACTTAGGCAATACAAACAAAGACATCTTGGCAACATTAGAATCAGCTCTGCTACCTAGCAAGTAGTAGATTACCAAACACTCTAGAGAAATGAGGCTCAACTATCAGAAACTATGACTTTATGAAATTCTAAAGAAAATGGATGCATCTAGAGAATCTCATCCTGAGTGAGATAACCAGTCACAAAAGAACAGACATAATATGCAGTCACTGATAATTGGATACTAACCCCAGGAACTATATATAATTCAAAAAAAAAAAAAGAAAAAAATAAGAAAAGAAAAAAACCATTATGCTCAATTCTTACACAGCAAGAAAACTTTGATTAATTCCAGGTTACATCCTGTTTTACATGTACTCTATGCTCATTGTAACTATCAAGATCATAATGCACAGTACTAAACCGTTAAGAAAAAACATCATTGACAAAAATATATTTGAATACTTTTATGCAAAATGCTTAAAATTTGTACATTTATCTTTGTTTTTTAAAATAAATTTTTTAATAAAAATTTTAAAAAAGAAATGAAAAAAAAAAAAGAAACACAATGTACCAAAAGCAGTTGAAATGAAGAATAGTTTAATGACTGAAATATCAGTGTGGCTTGTTTTTTAATTATCATTAAGTCATTCATTTTGAGTGGACATAAACATGAATTTTGTAATTGCCATTTTAGTCTAGAGGGGGCACTTTACTTTAGTGTCCAAACCCATTCTGACAAATCCATATTGTTTTTGGGCTTCCCCAGCTGCCTCTCAATCAAATACATCAGAATATTGTTGGAGGGCTTCTGGTATTTTAACTTTTTTGCTGGAACTACTTCCATGTTCTGTTCTGGTGGCCTATGAACAGCTTCAGAATTTTCTTTATCCATGACTGGGATTATTCAATGGCCTCAAGGCAACAGAAAAATCCTGAGAAGGCAAATGAAACAAAATAATCAGTTCAGCCCAGAGGCCTCTTTTGACTGCCTTCTTAACTTTTTGTCTGTCAGTTTCTCAAACATAAATGCAACATGCCTGAAACAAATGAAATTGCTTTGAGACACAATCTAATTAGCAGTGTCCCACTTATCATAGTCCACATTACCATATTTCACATGACCATATTTCATATCCGGACATATACTTTGATTACATTGATGTATGTTCAGAAGCTCTCTTCTGTTATAGTATCTTTTTAAAAGACAGTGTGTGTGTGTTTGTGTGTGTGTGTGCGTGTCTGTGTGTCTGTGAGAGAGAGAGAGAGAGAGAGAGAGAGAGAGAGAGAGAGAGAGAGAGAGAGAGAGAGAGAGAAACAGATGGACAGAGACAGAAACAAAGAAGGACAGAGAAATCACAGAATAACCACAATATCATTGTGAGAATAAGAGAATAATCGTTGCAGAAACTGGTTGAGCAAACTTGATAGCCCTCAATTCCTCCTTCTTTTACCAAATAAAACCCTTATGACTCATGCTAACTACTATATTTCTCTATTTTTCTGGTTATAAAAATCAGGGTATGTCAGGTTTCTCTTTGCCTCTGTCAAAGATAAAGTTAGAGAAAAACCAGTATACATGTTTCCAAAGTAAAGGGATGGAATTTCTTGGATTCTACTGACTCATTTAGATATTTAGGTTGATTTAAACAGGAAGAATCACATTACAAACAGGACTTCCCTTTCTGTAGATTGTCAAGAGAGCTTTTCCCTTGGATTTCCAATGTATTTACAGTTACATTTACTAGGTTGACTGCTAAAACAAAGCCAATAACAACATATTATGTTATTGGTTGATATAAAATGGCAAAATGTATTGAAATTTTATGTTTGGAAATCCATATGTTATTACTCAAGAGAATATTGTAGAAATAAATTTATCCTTAGGAAACATAAAACCAGATGAAGAAATGTTCAATTATGACTAGGAAATTATAGGAAAGGTGTATACATAAAATATATTGGTAGTAAAAAGCAACAACCATTGAGGAACATGGTAAGCCTTCCTCTACATAGTATGGGTGCTGTCACTTTTTGTTCAATGTGAAAAGCACTATACTATGTAAAGCACTGCTCACAATCTTCTTCATAATAATATACTGCAAATATATCCTCTAGCCTTTACAGTATGTCCATGCTACTTGAATGCTTGCCTAATTCTTCAATCTTAGGATATAACTAATTTTATAACACTACACATTTCTATAAGATCATGTGCTCTAATTAACCTTCTGTTTTATCATAATTTTTAACCTTTGTAAGATTTTAAACTCATCCCATTTTTCTGCCTTATATTAGTACACTCCTCTAGGTACTTGAAACATTTTTCTTGTAATACACAGAAATAAAAATAATGATTATCAGTAAGAGGGAATCTATATCTTCTTAGAAAGGCTGTGCTTGAGGACCAGACACTTAGGCACATTCCTACCAGTATCAGCCAAGAACCTAAGGTACATGGCCTGGTAAGGTTTTTCTCTGAGTAATCAAAGCTCAGAGAGTTCTTGCCAGTGCTTGTGGCAAAGGTTTTTTTCCAGCCTAGGAATCTGTCAGAGATTATTATGATCTGCCTGGGAAAGGTGAAGATCAACTTCAGAGGCATATTTAAACCTGAACCAGAGGTGAGCCTGACACATAGGTCCAGGGAGGGCACACTAGGAGTTTGCAGTGAATGGAGAGTTCTGCGCTCCCAGGTAAAGGGTCCTTTTGACCTAGAGAAAGATACAAGTTTGCCAGTAGTATTTAGGACCTGTGAGCAGAGGGCTGACCACCACAGCAAGTATTGGATTACCAAACACTCTATAAAAACAAGGATCAGACTTGAAGTCATACTTCACGATAATGATTGAGATTTTAGAGAAGCATATGAATAACTCTTAAACAACTGCAGGAGAACACAAGTAAAAAATAGAATCTATTAAATAGGAAACAAAAAAATAAATCATTCAAAGAACTATAGGAAAACACAACCAAACAGCAGAAGGAATTAAAAATGGAAGTAGAAAGTATAAATAAAACACAAAAATCGACCGCTCTGGAGATAGTTAACTCAAAATAAGAAATCAGGAGTTACAGATGGGGGCATCAACAACAGACCAAAAGAGATGGAAGAGAGAATCTTACTCTTCCTCTTCCCTCCTCTCTTCACATTCGACTTCATCTTTCTTTTTACTCATTTATCCCCTCCATTCAGATCACACCTTTCCTCATTCTCCTTTAATTGTGCTTTTTTGAACTCCATAAACTTCCCTCTTTATCCTGCCCCCTCTCTACCTTCCCATTCGCTACTCACTCTGCCTCCCTTCTCTGTCGTCTTTAAGACACCCTCTTTCCTTTCTTGCCACCTTTGACCCTCTTTTATTGTTTCTTCCTGTTTCTCCAATCACCTATTTCCCTTTCTCCTCTTACTCCACATAACACTTTCTTCTTCTCCTTCCCAATTTTTTCACCTGTGCCTCCTCCTTATTTAGTCTATTCTTTCCTATTCAATTTTTCTTCTTTCAACCACATCTTCTCCTCTTTCTACTGTTACATCTCACTCCAATTAATTCTCACTGTTTCAACTCCCCGTCTCTTCCCTACTTTCTCCACTTCCTTCTTTTCATCACACTCCCCTTCCATCTGCCCTTCTTCCACACCATCTGACATTCCTTTCCCTCCTCTTCTTCACCCCTCACATTCCCTCTCATCCTCTTTCCTCTTTTCACCACATTCAAAATCCTGCCACTCAATTTTTCCTAATTTTTTAACTAGTTTTCTCTGTCCACTGTTCTAATTTCTCCTCTTCCCTCTTCCTTGCTTACTCTCCCTTTTTTCCTTCTCTTCCCCCCTTTGATTTCCACTTTTTTAAAAGCTTTCTTACTTCTTAAATTCCTGATTTCCTACATTTCTCTTCACTGATCTAGATGTCCTCCTCCTATTTCCTACTTTCTACAGTTTAATACTCCCCACATCTTCTCCATATTCTTCACATTTAATCTGTATTCCTCCAATTTTTTTCTGCTTCTATTTTTGCTCCCTTTCTCCCTACTTCTCCCCTTCATTGATTTTTATGCAATCCTCTTAACTCCTGTTTTCTATTTGCCTGCTCTCTCCTTCTTTTGGTCTCATCTCCAGAAATTTCTTCTCTCATATCCCCTCTTTTCAAGTATTACTTTTGTTTATAATTCAAGTTTTTTCTTTTTTCCTTTATCTCCTCTGTCATTTACCATTACCTTTCATTTCTTCATTTTCCAAATGTCCTCTTCCTCCTCTTCCATTATCTCCTATTTTCAGTCCTCCCACCCCTTCACACCACATTCTCTGTACTTCCTTCCTTCCTTCCCTATCTTCCATTTTTTCGGCTTCCTCCTCTTCCTTCCTACAACCTCAGACACCCTCCATCTGCTTTGCTTCTCCCTCATTTTTCTTATCCTGGTGTTTTCCCCTTCATCCTAGCTGATCCTTGATCACTTTCCTCATTCTTAATTCATCCTCAGTTTGCTCTCCTCTTTGTCTTCTTCCTTTCTTCATCCAGATCTCCTTTTGTTTCCTACCCTTTAACATGTTCTCAGTTTAATTCATTTTTCCTCTACCAACTTCCTTACTCCACTTTCCCCATCCGACCAATTCCAATTCTCTTTTTTCTTTCAACCATTTCCTCTTCTGTCCTCTTCCTTATTCTTTCTTCTCCTTCTCTTCCCTCCTCACCCTTCCTCATATTCCCTTATTCTCCTTTCCATTGCAGCTTCCATTTTCTTTCTGTATTCATCTAATTTCAACTTCCCTCCACTCTACCCTTGTCTCACCTCCCTTGCAAACTCTGTAATGACTTATCGACCTTTTCCTCTTCTCTTCAGCTGTTTTCTCACCCCCATCATGCAGCCTGCATCATCTTATCTAATCTTCCCTATACACTACACTACTTTCCTGTTTTTTTCTTTACAACTCTCATTCCTCCTCTTCCTTTAAGACAACAGCCTTGTTTCTCCAATTGTTTGCATGTTTTCCTTTTTATTCCTTCCATCTGTGAAAGGTAATGCTCAGAGTTCAGCTTCTACAGCAATTTTACAACTGGAACAGAAGTCAGCCAGACATATAGGATCAGAGAGTGCACCCTAGAAGTTCTCAGTGAGTACAGAGTTATTTGCTCACTGTTAAAGGCTCATTTTGACCGAGAGAATGAGCTAATAGTACTCAAGACTGGTGTTCTGAGGGCTGAGCTCCTGGAATAGCTTCAAAAGAGCTCTCACACCTGAGCTCACAAGACAGAACTGAGTCACTGCCACCAGAACTCACAGCTTTCCCACAAAAAAGCCTAACACTCAGAAGCAATTTTCTTCCTGAGTCCATGGGCCCACAGTTCCATGGGGGAAACAGGCAGAAGACACTGTCAACAAGACCACATATAATCACAGATAAGAAGATGGCAAGAGGAAAGCAAATGAACTTAACCAATGAAAACCAAGACAACCTGGCATGAATAGGACCCAGAACTCCCACCACAGCAAGTAGTGGATTGCCAAACACTCCAGAAAAATGAGGGCCTGACTTGAAATCACATTTCACAATGATGATAGTGATGTTGGAGTTGCACATAAATAACTCCTTAAACAACTACAGGAGAACATACATAAACAAATAGAACCTCCTACAGAGGAAACACATAAAGCACTCAAAGAATAGCAGGAATACACAATCAAACAGCAGGAGGAATTAGAAATGGAAATAAAAACAATAAAGAAATTACAAAAAGAGGCAACACTTGATATATTTAAATCTAAGAAGAAATCAGGAGTCACAGAATCAAGCATCACCAACAGACTACAAAAGATGGAAGAGAGAATCTTATACTTTCTCTTTCCTCTTTCCTTCACTTTCCACTTCTCACCTCTTCTTTCTTTTTATTTTCTTCTTTTATCACCTCTATTTGGATCTCCCCTTTCATAATTCCACTTTTCTTTTCATTTTTCTCCTCCATACACTTCCCACGTTTTCCTGCCCTCCTCTCCTTCATGTCATTCTGTACTCATGCTACCTCCCTGCTCTGACATCTCTAAGAAACTTTCCTCCCTCACTTGTCACCTTTATCTACTGCCTATTTTTGTACAATGTTTCTTTGATCTCCTCTCACCTTTTCCTCTTCCTCCATCACACATTCCTGAAGCTATTCCTATCTTAATGTTTATTCCACTTCCCCAAGAATGGCTATCTAGCCATGAGGAGACTGCATTTATACCTTCCCATTTTCATTTGTTAAATGAAGAAAAGAACCATTTATTGGGTAGGGGGGAAGGGAGGTGCAAAGAGGAGACTGGAGAAGGAGTCAGAGGAGGTTTTAGTGAAAAACAGGAAGATGGAGATGGAACACGTGACATTGAAAAATGGCAAGTATTAAGGGATCTCTTAGCTGGGGAATAGAGAGAGTAGTGGGATTCTGCCCAATCTAGGTGGTTTGATTGTATTTCTAATTACTGTCTGGTGTTTTCATTTAATGGCTAGCTAGGGTTGAAAATCATTGCAACACCCCACCTTTCTCTTTTTTCTTTCCTCCTTTTCACTTCTCCCTTTCTTTCTCTTTTCATCCTTGCCCCCTTTTACTTCTTTCTTCTATTTAATATTTTTCCTTTATCTGTTCCTTTCTCACATCATCTTCACCTCCCGAAGATGATGTCTTTGTTGTCTCTTTCCTTGTCTTTTATATTCTCATCTCTCCTTGCTATTCCTTTTTCTTCCTCCTTCTAATTTCTCTCTTCATCATCTTCATCACTCTTTTCCTACTCCTTACAGTTGATTGTTTCTCCTCCATCTTATTCCCTCACAGTTACCTTCTTTTGCCTTCATCCCCTCGCTTTTACCCTCCTTTATTTTCTTCCCTTTTCTACTCCCTTCACTTTTCCCTCCTCTACTTCTCCCCTCTTCTGTTCCCTTTGATAACCCTGTCTATTCCATAATCTTTCTCCATTCCATCCTCCTTCTCCCATAACTTCTCTTTTCCATCCTTTTTCCTACTCTTCTCTCTTCCGTCCTTCTGCCTTTTCTCTTCAAATTTCTCATAACCTCGACGTCCTCTTCCCACCCCATTCACTATTTCCTATTATTTGTGCTTTACCCTTGTCCTGCTTTCATCTTCTTCTTCCTCTTCACATTACCACCTTTACCGTACATTCCTTCCTCTTCCCTTTTCTTTCCCTTCCCTCCTCCTCCGTCTTCCCCACATTCTCTTGCCCCTCACATTTTTTTCTCATTCTTGTTCCATAGTGTCCTCTCTTTCCTCCTAACTCTAATTTTCTCTTACCTACTATTCTCATCTCTCAATCCCTTTATTTTCTGTTCCCTTCCTTCACCCTTTCCTCCTTTTTCTTTGTATCTCTTCTTCCTTTTACCACTATTTCCTTTTTTCCTCCCAATACACTCTTCCAACTTCTTTCTATTTTTCCTCCTTCCACTTTGTTTTTTTCCATTTCTCTATCACATTCTCTCCTATCTCTGCTTCTAATTTCTGTCCTCTTCCCTTCCCCCATCTTCCCACTTCTCTCCTATTGCCACACCCTCTTCTTCCCTACAAACATCTCCTTTTTACAACATTTTCCCTCTTCCCTATTTTTCATACTTCCCTTCTTACCTCCTCATTCATTCTCTCCTCTTTTGTGGCCCTTGCTTTTTTTCTTCTGTCCTCTTTGATTCTTGTTCCTCTCCACTTCTTTCCTGGGCCATCGCTTATATTTTCTTTCCCTCCTTCCAACACTTTTCTCCATTCACCTGCTCCATTTTTCTTCCTTTCTTTTATAACATTCCTCTTTTTCCATCTTCACTTTATCATACTCTGTCCTTTTCCACCCTACCTCTTCTCCTCTCCCCTTCTTGCTCCTCTTCTTTTCCCTCCTCTTTCCTGTTGCCCCATCTTCCATACTTTCACCTCATCCCTCCTCCCTCTTCTTACCTCCTCTCTACAGAATCCAGTTTGTTTCTTTTAGACTTCTAACCTTTTTATACAATGTATGAACTCCCCTCTTATTTGTTCCAATTCTCTTGATCCTCCTCTGTGCTTTATGGTTTCCTCCTATGATGCCAAGCATGCAGCCTTCCACTACAGGACTCGTCTCCCTTAGTCTCCTACTCTCGGAATAGTTTCCTGATCTTTCCTGGTGCTGAACCTCCCTGACCTTCTAAGCCCCTCTAGCTTTCTCATGTCTTTATGACTCTGCTGCTTTACATCCAAGTCTTTTTACTTCTGGTGTGTATCCTGCCCCCCATCAGGAGTATTGTGACCAGAGCAGTCTCTGAATTTGCCCTGTTCTTCCACACTGTGCCAAAGTCCTGAGCTTCTACATAGATTACTAAAGCCCCAGACACTTGCTCTCTACACCTGACATATAAAATTGACCTGGTCATTCTGGCACACTCTCAACTTATTAAACCCTCCCAAATTCCTGAATTCCTCTGTCCCTGACATACCCTGAACTTCCCTATTCAACATAACACTATCTACCTCATCCCAGGTCTTATCTCCTCTGTGATAATTTCCTATTTTCTCACAAGTGACCTGCTCTTGTGTCTCCTGATATCTCCTTTGGTCTTGTCTCACTAGTATCTTGTCACCCCAACACAATATCTTGACCTCCATTTTCTGTCTGTCCACATCCTTCTAAATCTGCCAAGCCTCCAGAACCTCTCACACTTTCAGCTTCTTCCCTGCTCCTCTCTCCTCTCCCTGATCATCCTGCTCTCTTCCCCTGCCATTATTCTTCAGCCTGCTCCCCTCTATCCTCTTCTCTGTGCTCCTTCCCTCTTCTTGTTCACATGTCCTCTCTTGTACAATTCTCCACTGAACCACCTGGATGTTCATCACCCCTGACTCTCTTCAGTATGCTGTGTTTCTGGACAACAACCTGTAGGCTCCACACTCACCCACAGAATCCATTTTGTTTTGTCACCAGAAATTAGTCTATGTCCAGAGTCTCTTGAACTCTTCCGAAGACATATGCCTTTTTGTTAGCCTTTGGTCTTCTCTTCATGCTCTTTCACTTCCCCATGTACCTTTTTTCTCCTCTACCACCCTCTGTAAATATTATTCCATACTTCCCCCCTTTATGCTGACTCTCTGACCCCCTCCTCATTATCTTACTTCCCTGAGTCCTCATTCTAAGACATTCTGTCCTCTAGTCGACCCTCTTCCTTTGAAGGTGTTCAGTCAGTCCACATTCTCCCTAAACATCTTTTTCTACACACTAGCCCCCTGTCCCCTGCCAAGCTCCTAGTGCCCCTTGAATTATCTCTCATTTCCTAATGTCCCCCAGCTATCACATAGCCTGCTGCTTCTCCCCAGACATTCCACCCCCACTGTGAGTATCTTCAAACTCAGATTCATACCCTCCACTGTCCCATTTTTCCTCAGACTTTTCTTACTTCCATTTGTCCCCTATATCCTTGTACTTTGTCCCTGCACTTTGGTTAGCTTCTCCCTCTTGCCCTGCTACTCTGGTTCCTAGGTACCCTCCAGGCTTCCAGTCCTTCTCCCCCTTGAACTCCTTTCTTTTTCTACCATCAGCTCTGTGCCCTCCACTGAGAAGCCTGCTGTCCTCCTCACTAACCTTACCCTCTTAACCTGCCCTTGCCTCCTTTTTTTCCTCCTTCAGGCCTTTCTGTTTTCCTTCAGGTATTTTTCCTCATTTCCATATTTTGGTCTTTTTGGCACAATCCTCTCAATCCCACCTTCTGTTTCTTCTTCTATTTCCATAAGTTTCTTCCACTACTCCTCTTTCCTGGACTCTCCTTTTGTCTGCTACCATCCCATATGCCTTAGACTCTGTCCTCATCTCAAGCTTAGTCGCCAGTTTTTTGATATTCACATCTTAAAGATCACCCACTTAGCTTCCTTTCATTTGTGAGCCTCCTTCCAAACACTTCTTTTTCTCCTCACCATCCTATCGTCTGTTAACCTTTTTACCCTTAGCATGGGCCTGCCTCCCTAGACACTTACCCTGCTCTGTCACCTCTGTTTATTTAACCTATTCAGTAAATTCTGCTAGACATTCCAAGATCTGTACTAAAGTGTTTTTTAAGAACCATAAACTTCAGGCTCATCTGACCAAGGGGTCTTAGGAGCTGATTTTCTATTGGACTGTCCTGTTTAGGATGGCCCTATGCATTGACAGATTGCAGTATAGTTTGGCAGTCTTCTAACTTACTCTTGAACTATCTGCCTATGCTAACATGGATCTTTTCTTGGCCTGCTGGCCTATTTCCCTTATCTAGATTATTCGTTTCCAGCTTTGGTCCTCAACACCCTATTTCTTCTGGCCAGAGTCTCCAGCTTTTAGACCTAGGCCCTGATCCATTCTACCCATTGTTTTAGCTTTTCCAGAAACTCTGCATTACTCCTGAGCCTCCCTATAAGCACTCCTAACCTCTACACCTTTGACTACTGCCCCAAACCCACAGCCAGCACCTAGCTTTCTCTCAGCCTTCAGGCATCCTTTAATGTTCATTTCCATCCTTCTGTTTACTTCAAGAATACTAGAATTTTGTAATCTTCCATCCTTACACCCCTCAACCTTATTTCCCCTTCAAGGGCCTAGCTCCCAATTTGCTACTGTTTTTTGAGCATCTGTTCTTTCTCTTCAGATTCCTAACTCACAAGTGCACATCTGAGCTCTGTCAGTGTCCAACCCCTCTCTAAAGACTTATGTTGTTGTCCTGCCCTCCCTGAAGCCTGCTCTTCTCCCTCCTCTTTCCCATCTCTGGATGTGAACTATCCTATCCTTCCCTGTTGCCTCCCATCTTGCTCCCCAGATTTATATTTTACACTCACAGATTTCTTACCTCCTTGATCCAAGTATCTTCCCTTAATCTTCCCTCTTCCTTTATTTTCTTTCTGCCTTCCTCCTGAGTCGGACACCACATATTTACTATGGGTAAATATGATGAGTGCACAATGTGACTCTTCTCTCTCTGCTATGGTTCTCTGGATCTTTGAGCTGTAACAACCAAAGGTTCAGAAATAGGTTCCACTCCTCAATATCTCCAGTTGTTCTTGATCATATGGTAGCCAATGGCATCCTGCTTATCAATTAATGGGTCTTCCTTAAATTAAAATGTAGTTAAGATTACTGAAAATAACTCAGATCCAAAATAAGTTTATCAATGACCTGAGGTCCATCTGAGGTACTCACAATCTACCTGTGGCTACTAGTTCCATCATCTGAACAAATATGAATTCTGTTTGCCAGAGACACAGATGTCTGATGACTTTGTTATTTCTATTGATGGTGTCTGCCCCACACATGCATATGATCAATCAACTATCAGATTATAATATACTAGCTCTTGTCCCTTTATATTCCTTCTACATTCCAGTTGACTCAAAGGTGTCAAGCTTGTTCTGTACAGGAACACTGATTATTTTTAGTTTCAAGGGTCATGGTTGAAGTCTGCTGTCCTGCTTCTGATGTAAGGCAACTTTCCCCAAGTGCACTCTTACCTCCTCAGCCCAGTCCATCTCAAACACGCTGTCTCTAGTGCTCCTTGTGCTTCACAGATCAGGGTGTCAGAATTATTGAAATGCATGTCTACACTTAGCTAACCAGTAAAATTATCATGCATTACTGAGACAAAGACATCCAACAGAGTTGTCCTACAATCCATGGGACAGTGCACTCATGTTTTGATTGGTGTGTAGAGAAAAAGATATGCTGTCTGAGAATTTCATTTACTGACAATAAATCAGGCATTGGCACTGATTGTTGGAGAGGTGGCATGGGGTCAGGAACAGCATTGAATCTTTGACCTCTGTGCTGACTCCTGTAGAACAGAATGTTGCAAAGGACTTTGGGGAAGGCTGGGGGCTGTGGAACAACAGAGAGACAGAATGGTTCTGAAAGTGTTAAAGTATCAAGTTAGCTTCCACTAACCCTGCTTGGAGGACAAGTATGCTTTAAGGCTAAGAACAAAATAACTTGTTTAAAGAAATGGCCCAAACCTAGACCAGCTATACTTGGTAAGGTCTGGGCTGGCCTTGTAGTCCTGAGAGAAACAAAGTATGAAGGTCAGTGTGCCCCAAAACAGAGTGATCTAGAGTTAAATTATACACAAAAGCAGAGAGTGCCAATTTGAATAAACCAATGAAATTATTATGTGCTTGTTGCTAACTGCTTATGTAATTTTCCCTATAAATAAGTCCTCCTCATTGAGTTCAGGATCATTACCTCTGTCTCCCGTGTGAGATACATATCAGCCCGGAGCTCCATCATTAAACTACCTCGTGCTTTTGCAACAGAAAGGTCTCTTGTGTTTTATTGGATAACTCTTTGCCCTGAGATTCGACTGGGGGGTCCCAGGAAGGGGGGTCCTACAACCAACCCCAACACCCTTTGCCTTGTCTCCTGGTCTCCCGTGATATCTCTTTAGGTCTTTAATCAGGGTGAAAAGTCTTTGTCTCATCTCTGGGTTGAATGTCTCAGTCTCTGTGTCTGGGACAGAATATGTAGGAACTGCTCCAACAAAAGCAGCACCAGGATCTCCTGCACAAACCCTGTCTGTGGCTTCAGCCACTGGGGGAAATGTTTCTAGAGGTTGCACTAGGCTTCCTGAGGCCCATCTGCTTTTTCATACTGGAACTTTCTGAAGTGCTAGTGGGAGACTTTACAGGCCATGCCATCCTCTGGAGGCTGAGGGTTCTGGTGGCACAGTGAGGGGCCCTGTGGGGCAGAGTTGCTGGGTGCAGCCATTGTGCCTCCTGGGTGGCCACTTACAGTTTATCTTGGGCCAGGAGTCCCAGGGCTCAGCTGTGTTGAATCCTCATCAGGGATGCCACCTGCAACAAAGCATTGAGTGGGGGATTCTCAGAGTCCTGCCTGAGCATGACAAACATTGTTTACAGGTTTTGCCCTTTGACCACTCTTCTTCTCCTTTACTAAATTGGTTACATTCCTAAAGCTAGTCCCCAGTGCCCATGTTCTTATTTGGCCTCTGACCCATTCCTGAGACAAAACATCAAGATTCAAAATTCCAAATTCATTATGTAGCTAGTATGTGTAGTCGGGATTTAGCAACTCACCCTAGCAAAGACTTCCTTTTTTGCCCTTAAAATCCTACTGCTGCACAAACCACCTCTCTTGCTCTCACTTCTCTTGCCTCCCTTACTTTTCTTGCATGTGCATGCTGCTGCATGCTTTTGCGCTTTGCAACATCATGGACAGTGCTTGTACTTCCAGGGTGATAAATCTCATTTGAGCAGAGAGTTTGTTGTCTGGGCATGTCCTGTACCAATTTTGAGGGCCAATCCTCTCTTTCAGTGGTGATTGGAGGCCTTATGGGTCTGTAGAGTTCGCTCAGTGGTTATGAGCACTTCTTGTTCATCCAGAAGACCTGCATTAGATTACGACACCCATAAAGTGGCTCACAACCAAGTGTAATTCCAGTTTCAGGGGTTATAATCGGTGCTGCTGACCTCCATGTACTCCAGGCATGCATATGGTGCACAGGCATATTTGTTGACAAAATTCAAATAGACTTAAAATCAAAACAATTATTTTCTTTAAAAAAATAGTGTACTATATGGAAGGTAAATGGCAGACTTTGAAAAAGAGGTTTCTCTTTCCTAGTTCAGCTGGCTTTTCAAATTAGGTTGTTTTCTTACCACAGCATCATTTCATGGTTGGTATATCTTACATCCAGGAGCTGAACCTAAATCCAGTAACAACCATTTATCATGTGGCATTGTATGAATTGGTTTAATGTTACTTTCTCATTATTCCAAGGGTAATCACACCACATTGCTGATTCCTGATCTCTGGTGAGGGTTAAATTTAAGGACATTTAAGATCTCATCTGACACCTAGCAGAACTTAGTAACTGTCCTTTATTCATGGCATATTAATCACAGCCTCTCCTGCTGAAGTATATTTTTCTACAAGGAAAGTTACTTGGAAGGTATGCTGGTTAGATTTTATTGTCCATTTGACACAAACCAGAGCTACATAGGAGGAGACAACCTCAGGTAAGGGATGCCTAGGTGAGATTGGCCAGTATGTATGTCTGTGGGACATTGTCTTGGATGTTGTTTAAAGTATGAAGGTCAAGCCCACTATGGGCAAGGCAGTTGGACCAGAAATCTATTTTTGTAGATGAAGCTAATTTAGTGAGTGTGGGAGATAGTGAAAAAGAAGGCAGGACAGGATTACAAGGCAAAAATCTTGAAAGCAGGAACAATGAAGAAATAGTACCTGCTGGATCACTCAAAGGCATTTTTTTTAATTGAACAACTTTATTTAAAAAAAAAACAAAGATAAAAGTACAGATTTTGAGGACGCAGAGCGGAGCCTGGCCCAACTGCCAGCCGGAAAGGCGGCTCGTACAGGCTGAGCAACTGGTGAGTGGGAGACCTAGGCTGCGGGGGAGCAGAGGGATCTCTGCGGAGTGCAAACGGAAAGGGCACCCCCTGCCCTGACCTGCCCTGTCCTCCCCAATCCAGTGACTGGGAACAGATCTTAGGAACATCTGTTCCCACCCTGAGACGACTTCAGGACACAGAGCAGAGCCTGGCCCAACAGCCAGCCAAAAGGTGGCTCGAACAGGCTGAGCAACTGGTGAGTGGGAGACCTAGGCTGCGGGGGAGCAGAGGAATCTCTGTGGAGTGCACACGGAAAGGGCACCCCCTGCCCTGACCTGCCCTGTCCTCCCCGATCCGGTTACCGGGAACAGATCTTAGGAACTTCTGTTTCCACCCTGAGACGACTTCAGGACGCAGAGCGGAGCCTGGCCCACCTGCCAGCCGGAAAGGTGTCTCGGAGAGGCTGAGCATCTGTGACCAGGAACAGATCTTAGGAACGTCTGTTCCCACCCGGACGCAACTTCAGTACACAGAGCGGAGCCTGGCCCAGCTGCCACCCGGAACCTGGGCTGCGGGGAGTAGAAAGATCTCTGCGGAGTGCACACGGAAAGTGTACCAGGGACACAGACCAGATACAAGGGAAAGGCAAGAACATATCACTGACAACAAAATGGCAAGAGGAAAGAGAAAGAGTATATCCCAAGGAAACCAAGACCATCTAGCAACACCAGAACACAGCTCTCAGATAGTAGCAAACATCGGAATTCCAAACACTCCAGAGAAAGAAGACACAGACCTGAAATCATGCCTCAAGACGCTGATAGAATTACTTAAACAAGAAAGGGAGGAAAAGCAAAAAGATTCAGAAGCTTTTAAAGAAGAAACAAGAAAAACACGCAAAGAACTCAAAGAACGAGATGAAAACAGAACCAAAGAAATAAAGGAATGGAAGAGGGAAATTAAAACAGAAATTGACACAATAAAGAAAGCGCTAAAAGAGATAACCCTAGAGTCAGAACACCAAAAAAAGAAATCAGGAGTCACAGAAGCAAGCATTTCCAACAGATTACAAGAGATCGAGGAGAGAATCTCGGGGGCAGAAGACAACATTGTAAACATAGACAAAACAGCCAGAGAAGATGCAAAAAACAAAAAGCTCCTAACCCAAATTGTCCAGGAAATACAAGACACAATGAGAAGACCGAACCTAAGGATAATAGGAATAGAAGAGGGAGAAGAGTATCAACTAAGAGGCACAGTAAATATCTTCAACAAAATCATAGAAGAAAACTTCCCTACCCTCAAGAATGAGATGACCACGAGCATAAAAGAAGCCTACAGAACTCCAAATAGGTTGGACCAGATAAGAAATACCTCCTGACACATAACAGTAAAAACATCAAGTGTGCAAAGTAAAGAAAAAATACTAAAAGCAGTAAGGGAAAAAGGTCAGGTAACATATAAAGGCAGACCAATCAGACTCACACCCGATTTCTCAACAGAGACTGTGAAAGCTAGAAGAGCCTGGACAGACATCATGCACTCCTTAAGAGAGCACAAGTGCCAGCCCAAGCTGCTATACCCAGCAAAACTATCAATCACCATCGATGGAGAGACAAAGATATTTCAAGACAAATCAAAATTCACACAATATCTGACCACAAACCCAGCACTACAACGAATTATAGGTGGAAAACCCAATACAAGGAGGGAAAATACAGCCTAGTAAAAACAAGAAAACTCCTAAACAAGAAAACTAAAAGAAGAAAAAAACACAGACACAACTCAACCCAAAAAAGCAAAAATGGCAGGAAACAGAAACAATTATTCCTTGATATCTATTAACATAAATGGTCTCAACTCCCCAATAAAGAGACATATACTATCAGACTGGATACATAAACAAAATCCAGCCTTTTGCTGCATACAGGAAACTCATCTCAGAGACAGAGACAGACACTATCTCAGAGTAAAAGGGTGGGAAAAAAACTTCCAAGCAAACAGCTCCAAGAAGCAAGCTGGAGTAGCTATTCTAATATCGAATAAAGTAAACTGCCAACCAAAAGTTATCAAAAAAGATAAAGAAGGACACTTTTTACTCATTACCGGGGAAATCTGTCAGGAGGAACTCTCAATCCTTAACATATATGCTCCAAATAAAAAATCACCCATATTCATAAAAGAAACTCTACTAAAGCTCAAAAAATACATTTCACCCCACACAATAATAGTGGGAGACTTTAACACCCCACTCTCACCAATGGACAGATCAGGGAAACAGAAACTGAACAAGGACACTGCAAAACTTGCAGAGACTTTGAACCAACTAGAATTAATAGATATATACAGAACATACTATCCTAAAGTAAAAGAATACACCTTCTTCTCACCACACCATAGCACCTTCTCGAAAATTGACCACATAATTGGACACAGAACGAGCCTTTATCGATATAAGAAGATTGAAATACTCCCATGCATCCTCTCAGATCACCATGGTCTACGTCTGGTCTTTAACAACAACAAAGACAACAAAATGCCCACATACACATGGAAACTAAACAACACTCTGTTAAAGGATAGCAGGGTCAAAGAAGAAATAAAGAAAGAAATTAAGGACTTTCTAGAATTCAACGAAAATGATAACACAACATACCCAAACCTATGGGATGCAATGAAAGCAGTATGGAGAGGAAAACTCATTGCCCTAAGTGCTTCCAAGAAGAAACTGGAGAGAGCTCACATCAGCAACCTGACAGCACAGCTAAAAGCCCTAGAACAAAAGGAAGCAGATATACCCAAAAAGAGTAGACGGCAAGAAATAATCAAAATTACGGCAGAAATAGACCAAATAGAAACAAAAAAAACCATTGAAAAAATCAACAAAACAAAGAGTTGGTTCTTTGAGAAAATCAACAAGATTGATAAACCCCTAGCCAGACTAACTAAAGGGCAAAGAGAGAGTATCCAAATTAACAAAATCAGAAAGAAAAGTGGTGACATAACAACTGAAACTAAGGAGATTCAAGAAATCATCAGATCCTACTACAAAAACTTATACTCCACAAAATTGGAAAATCTGGAGGAAATGGACGAATTCCTAGACAGATACAAGGTCCCAAAGTTTAACCAGGACCAAGTAAACCATCTAAATAACACTATAACACCTAAAGAAATAGAAGAAGTCATCAAAAGCCTCCCAACCAAAAAAAGCCCAGGTCCAGACGGGTTCAGTGCAGAATTTTATCAGACATTTATTGGGGATATAACACCAATATTCGCCAATCTATTCCAAAAGATAGAATCAGATAGAATATTACCCAACTCATTTTTTGAGGCTACAATAACCCTCGTACCTAAGCCACACAAAGACCCTACAAGGAAAGAGAACTTCAGACCAATCTCACTTATGAACATTGATGCAAAAATACTCAACAAAATCCTTGCAAACCGAATCCAAGAACACATCAAAACCATCATTCATCATGACCAAGTAGGCTTCATACCTGGGATGCAGGGATGGTTTAACATAAGGAAATTCATCAATGTAATCCACCATATAAACAAACTTAAAGACCAAAATCACATGGTCATCTCACTAGATGCTGAGAAAGCATTCGACAAAATCCAACACCCCTTCATGTAAAAAGTCCTGGAAAGAACAGGAATCCAAGGCCCATATTTAAACATAATAAAAGCAATATACAGAAAACCAACAGCCAACATCAAACTTAATGGCGAGAAACTTGAAGCAATCCCACTAATATCAGGGACTCGACAAGGCTGCCCACTCTCTCCCTACCTATTCAACATAGTACTGGAAGTCCTGGCTGGAGCAATTAGACAGCAAAAGGAGATCAAGGGGATACAAATCGAAAAGGAAGAGATAAAAACATCACTCTTTGCCGATGACATGATAGTGTACTTGAGTGACCCTAAAAATTCCACCAGAGAACTCCTACAGCTGATAAACAAGCTCAGCAAAGTGGCCGGATACAAAATTAACTCAAACAAATCAGTAGCCTTCCTATACTCAAAGGACAAACATGTGGAGAAAGAAATTAGGGAAAAGGTACCCTTCACAATCATTACAAAAACTATGAAATACCTTGGTGTGACTCTAACTAAGGAAGTGAAGGACCTGTATGACAAGAACTTCAAACCTCTAAGGAAAGAAATTGAGGAGGATCTCAGAAAATGGAAAGATCTCCCATGCTCATGGATTGGAAAGATCAACATCTTTAAAATGGCCATCCTACCAAAAGCAATCTACAGATTCAATGCAATTCCCATCAAAATTCCAACCCAGTTCTTCATGGAATTGGAAAGATCAATGTGCAATTTCATATGGAATAACAAAAGACCCAGAATAGCGAAATCCATCCTCAACAACAAAAAAAACATCTGCGGGAATCACTATCCCTGACCTCAAGCTATATTACAAGGCAATTGTGCTGAAAACTGCATGGTACTGGTACAGAAATAGGCAAGTGGATCAATGGAATAGAATAGAAGATTCAGAAATGAGCCCTCATATATATGGTCACCTGATTTTTGACAAAGAAGCAGTAAACATTCAATGGAAAAAGGACAGCCTATTCAACAAATGGTGCTGGTCCAACTGGCACTCAACATGCAAAAAAATGAAAATAGACCCGTTCTTATCCCCTTGTACAAAGCTCAAGTGTAAGTGGATTAAAGATCTCCACATTAAACCAGATACACTGGAACTATTAGATGAGAAAGTAGGGAAAACCTTAGAACACATAGGCACAGGAGAAAATTTCCTGAACAAAACACCAAGGGCTCAAGCTCTAAGGTCAAAGATTAACAAATGGGACTTAAGGAGATTGCAAAGTTTCTGTAAGGCTAAGGACATCGTCAAGAAAACAAAACGGCAACCAACAGAATGGGAAAAGATCTTTACCAACACCACATCAGATAGAGGCCTAATATCCAAGGTGTACAAGGAACTCAAAAAGCTAGACATCAGAGAATCCAATAACCCTATTAAAAAATGGGGTACAGAGCTAAACAAGTCATTTTCAGTTGAGGAACACCGAATGGCCAAAAAACATCTGAGGAAGTGCTCGACATCCTTAGCCATCAGGGAAATGCAAATCAAAACAATCCTAAGATTCCACCTCACACCAGTCAGATTGGCCAAGATCCAAAACTCAGATGACAGTAGATGCTGGCGAGGCTGCGGAGAAATAGAAACACTTCTCCACTGTTGGTGGGGTTGCAAGCTAATACAACCACTCTGGAAATCTGTCTGGTGATACCTCAGAAAATTGGATATAGTACTACCTGAAGACCCAGCTATTCCACTTCTGGGCATATACCCCAGAGACACTTTAATACACAACAAAGATATATGCAGCACAATGTTCATAGCGGCTCTATTTATAATAGCCAGAAGCTGGAAGGAACCCAGATGTCCTTCAGAAGACGAATGGATACAAAAATTGTGGTACATATACACCATGGAATACTACTCAGCCACCAGAAACAATGACTTAACCAAATTCTTAAGAAAATGGCTGCATCTAGAGAAGATCATCCTGAGTGAGATAACCCAGTCACAAAAGAACAGACATAATATGCAGTCACTGATAGTGGGATGCTAACCCCAGAGGCTTGCACTCCCCCAGAAACAACTCACAGACTGTATGAAGTCCAAGAAATAAAGAAAACAAAAAATATACATATATTCACAAAACAAGAAGACTTTGACTATTCCCATGTTGCGTTTTGTTTTGCATGTACTTTACGCATATTGCAACTAGTACGTTTTCAATGCATACTGTCAAGCCCTTGAAAAAAATCAAGTACTGACTAAAAAACATATTCACATGGTTTTATGTAAAATTTATTTTAATGTCTGAAAAAACAGTACTGAAAAAAATGTATAATTTTAAGCAAAAAATGTTTAAAATCTTTACATTTATCTTTGTTTTGCAAAATAAAGTCGTTTAAAAAAATAAAAAAAAATAAATAAATAAATAAAAAGAAGCAAAAAATAAAAGTACAGATTTTAAGCATTTTTGCATATAGGTATATAAACACATTATTTGTTTGTACCTTGTTTATTTAAAAGTTTGACAGAGTGCATCAAGATCTTATTAGTTACACTGAGCATAAAGTATATGTAAAAGAAGATATAACGTGGAAGTAATCAAAGTATTCTTGGTGTGTAAACATTAAGCATAATGAATTTTCATTTTCTTTTTTTTTTGTCCTTTGTGTTTTCTTGAACTTCATATAGTCTGTGAGTTCTTTCTAGGGGTGTTCTGAGCTTTCTGTGGTTATTATCCAATTATCAGTGAGTGCATATTATGTCTCTTCTTTTGTGACTAGGTTATCTTACTCTGGATGCTATTCTCTAGAGGCATCCATTTTTTTAAGAATTTCATAAAGTCATTGTTTCTGATAGCTGAGTAGTACTCCATTGTGTCAATATACCACAATTTTTGTATCCATACTTCTATTGAAGGACATCTCAGTTCTTTCCAGCTCCTGGCTGTTATAAAGAGGGCTGCTATGAACATTGTGGTGCATGTGACTTTGATGTGTGTTGAAGCTTCTCTGGGGTATATGCCCCGAAGTGAAATACTTGGGTCTTCAAATAGTACTATGTCCAATTTTCTGAGGAATCGCCAGACTGATTTCCAGAGTGGTTGTATCAGTTTACATTACCCCCAACAGTGGAGAAGTGTCCCTTTTTCTCCACATCCTTGACAGCAACTGCTGTTATCAGAATTGTTGTTCTTAGACATTCTGTTTGGTGTGAGGTGGAATCTAAGGGTTGTTTGGATTTGGATTTTCCTGATGGCTAATGATGTTAAGCACTTCCTTAGATGCTTCTCAGACATTTGATATTCCTCAAATGAGAAGTTTTTGTTTAGCTCTGTAACCCATTTGTTAATAGGATTGTTTGACTTTCTGGTGTCTAGCTTCTTGAGTATTTTGTATACCTTTTATATTAGGCCTCTATCAGATGTGGGGTTGGTAAAGATCTTTTCTCACTCTGTCAGCTGGTATTTTGTTTTCTTGACAGTGGTCTTAGTCTTACAGAAACTTTTCAATCTCATTAAACCCCATGTGTTAATATTTGACCTTAGAGCAAGAGCCATTGGTGTTCTGTTCAGGAAATTTTCTCCTGTGCCTATGTGTTCTAAAATTTTCCCTACTTTCTCTTCTAATAGTTTCAGTGTACCTGGTTAATGTGAAGATCTATGATCCACTTGCACTTTAACTTCCTACAAGGATATAAGAAAAGGTCTATTTTAATTTTTTTTTTGCATGCTAAGTGCCAGTTGGACCAACACCATTTGTTGAAGAGGCTGTCTTTTTCCTTTGAATGTTACAGCTCCTTTGTCAAAAATCAAGTGACCATATATGTGAGGGCTCATCTATGGAACTTCTATTTCATTTATCCACATCCCTCTCTCTGTACCAGTACCATACTGTTTTTAGGACAATTGCCTTGTACTATAGTTTGAGGTCAGGGATATTGATTCCCGCAGATGTTTTCTTGTTGTTGAGGATGGATCTTGATATTCTAGGTCTTTTGTTATTCCATATGAAATTGCACATTGCTCTTTTCCACTCTATAAAAACTGGGTTGGAATTTTTATGGGGATTGCATTGAACTTGTAGATTGGTTTTGGTAAGATAGCCATTTTTACAATGTTTATTCTTCGAATCAATGAGCATGGCAGATCTTTCCATTTTCTGAGATTTTCCTCAAGTTCCTTCTTTAGAGATTTGAAGTTCTTGTCATACAGTTCTTTCACTTGCTTAGTTAGAGTCACACCAAGATATTTCTTATTGTTAGTGATAATCGTGAAGGGTATCTTTTCCCTAATTTCTTTCTCCACATCCTTTTTCCTTTGCGTACAGGAAGGTTACTGATTTATTTGAGCTAATTTTATATCCAGACAGTTTGCTGAACTTGTTTATCAGCTGTAAAAGTTCTCTGGTGTAATTTTTGAGGCCACTTAAGTACACTATCATGTCATCTGTAAACAGTGATGTTTTTACTTCTTCCTTTTCAATTTGTATCCTTTGATTTCCTTTTGCTGTCTAATTGCTCTGACCAGGACTACAAGTACTGTTTGGAATCCATAGGGGGAGAGTGGGTAGACTTGTTGAGTCCCTGATTTTAGGGGCATTGTTCTAGTGGCTTTCTCAGCATCTAGTGGGATGCCCATGTAGTGTTTTTCTTTGAGTTTGTTTTTATGGTGGATTACATTGATGAATTTCCATATATTAAACCATCCCTGCATCCCAGGGATGAAGCCTACTTGATCATGGTGAATGATCATTTTAATGTGTTCTTGGATTCGGTTTGCAGGGATTTTGTTGAGTATTTTTGCATCAATATTCATAAGTAAGATTTTTCTGAAGTTCTCTTTCCTTGTAGTGTCTCTGTATGGTTTAGGAACGAGGGTTATAGTGGCCTCAAATAAATGAGTTAGGTAGTTTTCCATCTGATTCCATTTTGTGGAATAGTTTGGAGAGTATTGGTATTAGGTTGTCAATAAATGTCTGATAAACTTCTGCACTGAAACCATCTGGACCTTGGCATGGTCTCTTCATTTTATTTTTGGAAGCACTCAAAGTTATGAGTTTTCTTCTCAGTACTGCTTTCATTGCATCCCATAGGTTTGGGTATATTTTGTTTTCATTTTCATTAAATTGGAGAAAATCCTTAATTTCTTTCTTTATTTCTTCTTTGACCCTAATACAATTTAATAATGCATTGTTTAGTTTCCATTTTTATGAGCATTTGTTGTCTCTGTTGTTATTAAAGACCAGCCATAGACCAAGCTGATATGATAGGATGCATGGGAGTATTTCTATCTTCTTATATCTTTAGAGGCTTGTTTTGTGACTAATTGTATGGTCAATTTTGGAGAAGGTGCCTTGAGGTTCTGAGAAGAAGGTGTTTTCTTTTGATTTAGGATGATATGATCTGTAGATAACTATTAATTCCAATTGGTTCATAACCTCTGCTAACTTTACTCTGTCCTTGTTCCCTTTCTGTTTCCATGATATGTCCATTGGTGAGAGGAGTGGGCTGTTGCGGTCTCCCACTATTATTGTGTGGGGTGCAATGTATTTTTAGCTTTATTAGGGTTTCTTTTATGAATATGTGTGCTCTTGTAATGGAGCATATATGTTAAGGATTGATAGTGCCTCCTGACCATTTTTCCCTGTAATGAGTAAAAAGTGTCCTTCCTTATCTTTTTTGATAACTTTTGGTTGAAAATCTACTTTATTAGATATTAGAATGGCCACTCCAGCTTGATTCTTGTGGGCATTTGCTTTTAAGGGTTTTTTTTGTAACCTTTTACTCTGAGATAGTGTCTGTATTTGTCTCTGATATGAGTTTCCTGTATGCAGCATCTCTTAGTACAGCAGAATTCCTTCTCCCATGAACCAATCGGGCTGTCGTAGTTTCTGCCATGTCACCTCTTAACTTCCTGATTCCCTACATTTCTCTTTACTCATTTTGATGTACCCCTCCTTTTCCCTATGTCCTACAGTCTTATAATTCCAGCACATTTTCCATATTAGTATTTTTGTTTGTATCCTCACAATCCTTTTCTGCTTTTTTTCTTCATCCCTTTCTCCCTCCTTCTCCTCTCTTGTAGCTTCTTTATCATATCCTCTTCATTCCTGTTTTCGTTTTGCCTATTCTCCCCCTTTTAGATCATATATCCAGAAATATCTTCTCAAATATCACCTCTTTTCAAGTCTTTCTTTTGTTTATCTTTCTTGTTTTTTTTTCTTTTTTTTCTTTTCTTGTCCTCTGTTTTTAATCTTATATTTCATCTCTTCCTTTGCCAAATGTCCACTTTCCTTCAGTTCCATTATCTTATATTTTCTGTTCTCCCACCCCTTCACAACTCTTTCTTTGCTCCTTCTACTTCCTCTATCTTCCTATTATTTCTGTTTTCTCCTCTTCCCTTGTTCTACCTCTGATGTGCTCCATCTGCTTTGCATCACCATCAACGTTCTTCTTCCTGCCAGTTTTCTCTTTGTTCCTACCTGAGTCCTTGATCAATTACCTCATACTTGATTCAATCTCAGTCCTCTCTCCTCTCTTTATCTTTGTCCATTCTTCTTCCAGATCCTCTTCTGATTCCTAGCGTTTGCCATCCTCCCAATTTTAATTATTTTTTTCTCCACCATCTTTCATTCTCCATTTTCTCCATCCTTTCAATTCCCCCTCTCTTTGTCTTTCAACCATTTCCTCTTCTGTCATCTTCCCTCATCCACCTCTCATATTATCTTCCTTCTTCACCCTTCTTCATATTCCCTTATCGTCCCTTTCCTTCCCTTCCACCTTCTATTTCATTCTGTATTCCTCCAATTTCAACTTCAGTCCAGTCTGTCTTTGTCTCATTTCCCTTCCAACCTCCTATGCTGCATTTTCTACTTTTTCTCCTTTGTCTTCAGCCTGCCTGCTCTCACCCCACTCATGCCTCCTGAATCTTCTTGTCTCATTAGACTATGCACTACTCTATTTTCCTCTTCTTCCCTCCTCAACTCTCATTCCTCATCTTCTTTAACGACAACAATCTTGTTTCCCTGTTTGCCTCTGTGTTCTGCATTTCACTCTTTACATGGGTATGTGTAAACTATGCTATTTAAGTTTGCACACTACCATGACCCGATATCTTTCCTGAAGTTCATTCAAAAGGGAAGGGTCACATTACAAACAGAACTTCATTTTCTCTGCACTGACAAGAGAATCTTCCCTTTGCATTTCTAATGTATTTACAGTTACATTCTATTTAATAGGATGACTGCCAAAATGAAACCAATTACATATTAATGCTTTTGTTGATATAGAAAGGCAAAATGAATGTTTTGACTTTCATGTTTGCAAATCTGCATGTTAATACTCAAGGGAATATAATAGAAATGAAATTATCCTCAGGAACCAAATCACAGATGAAGAAATGTTCAATTATGATGAATTAACTATATATTGCTAAGAAGTATACATAAAACATGTTGATAGTAAAAAACATCAACAATGAAGGAACATGGTAAGCCTTCCTCTACATAGTATGAGCGCTGTCACTTTTTGTTCAATGTGAAAAGCACTATACTACATAAAGCACTGCTCACAATATTCTTCATATTAATATACTGCAAATGTGTTCTCTACCCTTTACTGTATCACTCATAATACATGCTAACTGAATCCTTGACTAATTCTTCAATCTTATGATATAACTAACTGCATAACACTACACATTTCTATAAAATCATGTCCTCTAATGTGCCTTCTGTTTTTTGAATTATTTTAATATTTCTAATATGTTAAACTGATCCCGTTTCTCTTTGTTATATTAGTATACTCCCCTAGGTAGTTGATATGTTTTTCTTGTAATGCACAGAAATTAAAAATAAGGATCATGATTAAGTGGGAAATGGAATCTGTTTGGGACGGTTGTACCTGGGGACCAGACACCAAGGCACTTTCTTACAACATCCATCAGAGAACTTTAGGCACAGACCTTGTGATGTTTTGGCTTGAGTACTCAGAGCTCACTGAGAGCTTGGCAGTGCTCATGGCAAAGTTTACTTTCCAGCCCAAAGTAGGTGTTTGGACTCTGTGAGAGAGAATTATGATTTGCCTGGGGAAAGCAGTGCTCGAAGATCAACTTCAGAGGCATATGTACACCTGGACCAGAGGTGAGCATGACACTTAGGTCCAGGGAGGGCTCACCAGGAGTTTCCAGTGAGAGAAGAGTTATGAGATCACTGTTAAAGGGTCCCTTTGGCTTAGAGAAAGAGACTGTAGTACTCAGGACAGCTGGGCAGAGGGCTGATCTCCCAGAACAGCCTCAAAAATGCTCTCAGAACTGAGTTTTCAAAGAGTAAACTGAGTCAATGTCACCAGAACTCACTTCTTTCCCACAAAAAGCCAAACACTGAGAAGAAAAAAGGAATCATTTGACACAGATGATGCAAGCATCAACAGATTAAGGAGATGGAAGAGAGAATCTTATTATTCCTCATCCCTCCTCTCTTCACTTTCCACTTCTCTCCTCTTCTTTTTTTTCTTTTGATATCTCATTAATTCAGATCACCTCTTTACTCATTCTACTTTTCTCCTCTTTTTTTCTGTTGTCCACACACATAATTTTTTTATTTCTGCCACCTTTCCACCTCCCCATTCTCTACTTACTATACCTTCCTGTGCTGAACTCTTTAAGACCCCCTTCTTCCTTTCTTGCCACCTTTATTCTGTTTCTATTTTTTCTTCCCCTGATTCTCCAATCACCTCTTACCCTGTCTCCTCTTTACACATCGAACTTTCCTTTACTTCCTCCCTCCTTTTCAAGTGTATCTCCTCCTTATTTATTATTTTGTTTCCTACTCAATTTTTCTTCCTTCTACTGCATCTACCACTATCTCTTCTGTTATACCTCACATCCAATTAATTATTTTCTTCTGTTTGAACTCCCTCTTTCTCTACTGTCTTCTTTACTTCTCATTCCCCTTCCATCTTCCCTTCCTCCACATCATCAGACACTCCTCTTTCCTCTCCTGCTTCATTTCTCACATTTTCTCTCATCTGCTATTTTCTTTTCTCTGCATTGAAACTCCCTTCACTTTCCTCCTCAATTTTTCCTACTCTTTTCATGCATTTTCTCTGTCCAGTGTGTTCATTTCATTTCTTCTCTCTGTCACATTATCTTTCATTTCCTTTTCCTCTTCCTCCCTTTCATTTCCACTTCGTTTTAAGACTTCTTTCCTCCTAAATTCATGATTCCCCAAATTTCTCGACACGCTTTTTTATGTCCCCTGGCTATTCCCTACATCCTAAATTCCCATACTTTCCACAACTTCTTAAACTTCTTCTAATTTCAATTGAACCCCCCAATCCTTTTCTGCTCCTAATCTTCATCCTTTTCTCCTTCTTCTCACGAGTCGATTCCCTATACTATCATCTTCACTTCTGTTTTATCTATGCATGCTCTCCCTTCTTTTAGATCTTACATCCAGAAAATTATTTTCTCATATCACCTATTTCAAGTTTTTTTGTTTATTGTTCTAGTTATTTTCCTTTTTTCTTTCTTTTCCTCTTTTTTTACCTTTATCATTCATCTCTTGATTTGCCAATTGTCCTATTTCCTCCTCTTTGATTAGTTCTTATTTTTAGTCCTCCCACCCTGTCACACCTCCTTTTTGCTCCCCCTTCCTGACATTTCTTCCTTTTCTTTCTTCTTCCTCCTCTTTTTTCATTCAACCTTAGTATCCCTCCATCTTCTTTTCTTCTCTCTCGACTTTCTTCTTCCCGCTTGTTTGCTCCTTCTTTCTACCTCATCCTTTGAGCACTTTCCATATTCTTAATTAATCCTCAGTCTTCTCTTTTTTTCTTTATCTTCTTCCTTCCAACACCCAGATCCTCTTCTGTTTCCTACTTTTTGCCATGCTCTCAATTATACATAATTTTATCAACCACCTACTTCCTTCTTCCACTTTCCTCATTCTTTCAACTCCCACTCTCATTTCTCTAACATATCATCTTCTGTTTTCTTCCACCTTCCCTCTTCTACTTTTCACCTGATCTTCCCTCATCTTATATTTTCTTATCCTTTCTTTCCTTCCAGCTTCCATTTTCTTTATGTATTCCTCCACCTTCCACTTCCCTCCATTCTACCCTTCTCTGATCTCAATTCCAAAGTCCTCTGCTGCCTTATTTCTTTTTCCCGATTCTCTTCAGCCTGCTTGCTCTCATGCCACTCATGCAGCCTGTATCTTCTTGTCTCATCTGTCCTATGCACTACTGTAGTTTCCTCTTCTTCCCTCAACAACTCCAATTACTCATCTTCATTTAAGAAAACTTACCTGCTTCCTGGTTTGCCTGTGAGTCCTCCATTTCACTCCTTCCATTTGTTACCTAAGCTAATTAAGTATGCATTCTACTATGAACTGATATCTCCTCTGGTTTAGGTTCAAACAGGAGCAATCACATTAAAAACAAATATTCCTTTACTATGGATTTTCAAAAGAGACTTTTCTTACTATTTCTAATGTATTTACAGTTGCATTCTATTTCTTAGGATGACTGCCAAAAAAAAAAAAAAAAAAAAAAAAAAAAAAAACAAAAAACAAAAACAAAACCAAAAAAACCCAATCACATCATATTAATGTTTTTGTTAATGTGAAAATGCAAAATGGATCCTTTCGACTTTTATGTTGGCAAATTCATAGGTTATTACTTAAGGAAATATAGTAGATATGAAATTCTCCTAAATAAACATAAATCCTGTATGAAGAAATGTTCAATTATGATGAGTTAATGACAGCAATGGTATATAGTTGAACCTTATAGGTAGTAAAAAGCAACAACCATTAGTGACATGGTAAGCCTTCAACTACATAGTATGGGTGCTGGCACTTTTTGTTCAATGTGAAAAGCACTATAATATGTAAAACACTGATCGCACTAATCTTCATATTAATATGCTGCAAATGTGTCCTCTATTTTTACTGAATCATGCTACTCGAATCCTTTTGGAATTCTTTGATCTCATGATATAACTAATTGTACAACCAACCATAAACATATCTGTAAGATCACGATCTCTAAAGTGCCTTTTGTTTTATGAAAATTGATTTCACTTCTAAGATATTAATCTGATTCCATTTCTCTAAATTATATTAGTATACTCGTCTAGGTACTTCATAGGTTTTTCTTGTAATGCAAAGATAACAAAAGTATGGATTATGTGTAAGAGGTAATCGGGATTTACGTGGAAGGGCTGTGCTTAAGGACCAGACACAGAGGCACTTCTCACAACATATATGAGAGAACCTGGGGCAAAGGCCTGGTGACTTGTTGCCTTGAGTACCCAGAACTCTGATTGGGCTTGTAGTGCTAGGATGCAAGTATTATTTTCTAGAAAACAGTAAAGGCACGGTCTCTGACAGAGATAACTGTGATTGGCCTGGGAAAGGCAGTGGTTGAACATCAGCTTGAGAGGCAACATCTCACTTCTTCTTACACCTGGACCAGAAGTGAAACTGACACATAGGCTTCAGGAGGTCTCACTGTGAGTTATCAGTGAGTGGATAGTTCTGTGCTCACTGGTAAAGGGAGATTTAGTCCCAGAAAAAGTGCCAGTATTGCTCAGGACTATTGGGCAAATGTCTTAGCTCCCAGAACAGCTTTAAAAGAGCTCCCATTCCTGAGCTCACAAAGACAGAACTGAGGTACTTCCACCAGAAAACACTCCTTGCCCAAAAGAAGCCAAAATACAGAAGCCCTTTTCTTCTTGAGCCCAGGGGCCCTCAAATCCATAGGCGAGACAAGCATAAGTCACTGATTACAAGCTGACATATGTAAACAGCTAACAAGATGGCAAGACAAAAGGGAAAGAACTTATAGAAAAAAGACAATCTGGCGGAACCAAAACCCAGTACTTCACCTCAACAAGTAGTGCATTACCAACCACTGAGAAAATCAAGGCTCAGACTTGAAATCTTACTTTATGATTATGATACCAATCTTGAATATGCACATGAATATCTCCCTTAAAGAACAAAAGAATACACATAAAAAATAGAAGCTGTTCAAAAGAATCAATAATATATTTCTCAAAACGTACTGGAGAACAACAACAAATAGCAGAATAATGAAACTTAAAATAGAAACTATAATGAAAACACAAAAAATAGAAAACCCTAGAGATAGTTAACTCAAAAAAAGAAAGCAGGAATCAGCTCAGCCCATCCGACACCTGGACCAGCAGTTCCCAAAGGTTTAAAGACTGGTGAGAAGGAGATCTGGGCAGCCAGGGAGGAGACAGACCTCTCCAGAGTGTGCACTGAAACGCGCCCCTGCCCTGCCTGATCCAGGGACCAGGAACCCAGCACTGGGACCTCTGTACCCACCCGGCGGCTTTGGGTTGCAGAACAGGGCTTGGACCATCTGCCACCTGGACCAGTGGAGATCCAGGGACACAGACCAGATACAAAGGAAAGGAAAGAACATATCACTGACAACACGATGGCAAGAGGAAAGGGAAAGAGTATATCCCAAGGAAACCAAGAAAACTTGGCAAGACCAGAACCCAGTTCTCCCATAACAGCACACATTGGAATGCAAAACACTCCAGAAAAAAAAAGATGCAGACCTGAAATCATACCTCAAGACAATTATAGAGATCCTTAAACAAGAACGGGAAGAAAAGCAAAAAGAATCAGAAGCTTTTATAGAGGAAACAAGAAAAACACTCAAAGAACTCAAAGAATTAGAGGAAAACAGAATCAAAGAGATGAAGGAATGGAAGAGGGAAATTAAAACAGAAATTGACACAATAAAGAAAATGCTAAAAGAGATAACCCTAGAGTAAGAACACCAAAAAAAGAAATCAGGAGTCACAGAAGCAACCATTTCCAATAGATTACAAGAGATCGAAGAGAGAATCTCGGGGGCAGAAAAGAGCATTGCAAACATAGACAAAACAGCCAGTGAAGATGCAAAAACCAAAAAGCTCCTAACCCAAAATGTCAACAAGATCCAGGACACAATGAGAAAACCAAACCTAAGGATAATAGGAATAGAACAGAGAGAAGAATATTGACTAAGAGGCCCAGTAAATATCTTCAACAAAATTGTAGAAGAAAACTTTCCTACCCTCAAGAATGAGATGACCACTAGCATAAAAGAAGCCTTCAGAACTCCAAATAGGTTGGACCAGAAAAGAAATTCCTCCTGACCCATAATAGTCAAAATACCAAGTTCTCAAAGCAAAGAAAGAATACTAAAAGCAGTAAGAGACAAAGGTCAGGTAACATATAAAGGTAGACCAATCAGAATCACACCCAATTTCTCAACAGAGACTATGAAAGCTAGAAGAGCCTGGACAGACATCCTGCACACCCTAAGAGAGCACAAGTGCTAGCCCAAGCAGTTATACCCAGCAAAACTATCAATCAGCATAGATGGAGAGATGAAAATATTTCAACACAAATCTAAATTACACAGTATCTGACCACAAACCAAGCACTACAACGAATTATAGGTGGAAAACCCAATACAATGAGGGGAACTACATCCTAGTAAAAACATGAAAACTCCGAAGCAAAAAAACCAAAGGAGAAAAATACACAGACACAACTCAACCTATAAAAGCAATAATAGCAGGAAACAGAAACCACTACTTTTTGATATCTATTAACATAAATGGACTCAACTCCCGAATAAAAAGACATAGGCTACCAGACTGGACACATAAAAAAAAAAAAACCCAGCATTTTGCGGCATACAGAAAACTCATCTCAGATACAAAGACCGACACTATCTCAAAGAAAAAGGGTGGGGAAAAACTTCCAAGCAAACAGCCCCAAGAAGGAAGCTGAAGTGGCTATTCTAATATCGAATAAAGTAAATTTACAATCAAAAGTTATCAAAAAAGATAAAGAAGGACACTTTTTACACATTATTGGAGAAATCTGTCAGGAGGAACTCTCAATCCTTAACATATATGCTCCAAATACAAAAGCACAAACATTCATAAAAGAAACCCTACTAAAGCTCAAATAATACATTTCACCCCACACAATAATAGTGGGAGACTTTAACTCCACTCTCTGCAATGAACAGATCATCAAAACAGAAACTGAACAAGGACACTGTAAAACTAGCAGAGAATATTAACCAACTGGAATTAATAGATATCTACAGAACATATCATCCTAAAGTAAAAGAATACACCTTCTTCTCAGCACCCCATGGATCATTCTTGAAAATTGACCACATAATTGGACACAGAACGAGCCTCAATCAATATAAGAAGATTGAAATACTCTCATTCATCCTCTTAGATCACCATGGTCTATGGCTGGTCTTTAACAACAACAAAGACAACAAAAAGCCCACATACACATGGAAATTAAACAACGTTCTTTTAAAAAATAGCAGGGTCAAAGAAGAAATAAAGAAAGAAATTAAGGACTTTCTAGAATTCAATGAAAAGGAAAACACAACATACCCAAAACAGTGAGATGCAATGAAATCAGTACTGAGAGGAAAACTCATAGACCTAAGAGATTCAAAAAAAAAAAAAAAAAAAAAAAAAAAAAAAAACTGAACAGAACATACATCAGTAACTTGACAGCACAGCTAAAAGCTCTAGAACAAAAGGAAGCAGATACATCCAAGAAGAGTAGTCAGCAAGAAATAATCAATATTAGGGTCAGAAATAGGCCAAATAGAAACAAAATATCCATTGAAAGACTCAACCAAACCAAGAGCTGGTTCTTTGAGAAAATCAACAAGATTGATAAATCCCTAGCCAGACTAACTTGAGGGCAAAAGGAGAGTATATTAATTAACAAGATTAGAAAGAAAAGTGGAGACATAACAACTAAAACTGAGGAAATTCAAGAAATCATCAGAACATACTACAAAAACCTGTACTCCACAAAGTTGGAAAATCTGGAGGAAATGGATGAATTTCTAGACAGATATAATATCCTAAATTTAAAGCAGGACCAGGTAAACCATGTAAATAATCCCATAACACCTAAAGAAATAGAAGAATTCATCAAAAGTCTCTCAACAAAAAAGCCCAGGTCCAGATGGGTTCAGTGCAGAATTTTATCAGACATTTATTGCTGACATAACACCAATAGTCTCCAAACTATTCCAAAAGATAGAATCGGATGGAATACTACCTAACTCATTTCTTGAGGCTACAATAACCCTCGTTCCTAAACCACACAAAAACCCAACAAATAAAGAGAACTTCAGACCAATCTCACTTATGAAAATTGATGCAAAAATACTCAACAAAATTCTTGCAAACTGAATCCAAGAACACATCAAAATGATCATTCACCATGACCAAGTAGGCATCATCCTTGGGATGCAAAGATGGTTTAATATAAGGAAATTTAACAATGTAATCCACCATATAAACAAACTCAAAGAACAAATTCACATGGTCATCTCACTAGATGCTGAGAAAGATTTTCACAAAATTCAACACCCCTTCATATTAAAAGTCCTGGAAAGAAGAGGAATCCAAGGTCCATATTCAAACATAATAAAAGCAATATACCACAAACCAACAGCCAACATCAAACATAATGGTGCAAAACTTGTACAATTCCACTAAAATCAGGGACTTGACAAGGCTGCCCACTCTCCCCCTACCTATTCAACATAGTACCTGAAGTCCTAGCTGGAGCAATTAGACAGCAAAAGGAGATCAAGGGGATACAAATCAGATCAAGGGGATACAAATCAGAAAGGAGGAAGTAAAAACATCACTCTTTGCAGATGACATGATAGTGTACATAAGTGACCACAAAATTTCCATGAGGGAACTCCTACAGCTGATAAAGAAGTTCAGCAAAGTGACTGGATACAAAATTAAGTAAATCTAATCAGTAGCCTTTGTATATTCAAAGGACAAATATGTGGAGAAAGAAATTAGGGAAAAGATACCCTTCACAATAGTCAGAAAAACTGTGAAATATCTTGGTGTGACTCTAACTAAGCAAGTGAAGGACCTGTATGACCAGAACTTCAAACCTCTAAAGAAAGAAATCAAGGAAGATCTCAGAAAATGGAAAGATCTCCATGCTCATTGATTGGAAGGATCAACATTTTAAAAATGGCCATCCTACCAAAAGAAATCTATAGATTCAAAGCAATCTCCATCAAAATTCCAACCCAGTTCCACACTGAGTTGTAAAGATCAATGTGCAATTACATACAGAATAACAAAAGAACTAGAATAGTGAAATCCATCCTCAATAACAAGAAAACATCTGTGGGAATCACAATCCCTGACCTCAAGCTATATTACAAGCAATTGTGCTGAAAACTGCACGGTAATGGTACCAAAATAGGCACATGGAACAATGTACTAAAATAGAAGTTCCAGAAATGAGGCTTCATGTATATGGTATCCTGATTTTTGACAAAGAAGCCATAAACATTCAATGGAAAAAGAACAGCATATTCAACAAATTGTGCTGGTCCAACTGGCACTCAGCATGCAAAAGAATGAAAATATACCCTTTCTTATCTCCTTGTACAAAGCTCAAGTGTAAGTGGATCAATGATTTCCACATTAAACCAGATACACTGAAACTATTAGAAGAGAAATTAGGGAAGCCTTAAAACACATAGGCACAGGAGAAAATTTTCTGAACAAAACACCATTGGCTCAAGCTCTAAGGTCAAAGATTAACAAATGGGACTTAATGAAATTGCAAAGTTCTGTAAGGCTAAAAACATTTCAAGAAAACAAAACGGCAGCCAACAGAATGGGAAAAGATCTTTACCAACTTCACATCAGATAGAGGCCTGATTTAAGGTATACAAAGGACTCAAAACGCTAGGCACCAGAGAATCAAACAACCCAATTATAAATGGGGTACACAGCTAAACAAAACATTCTCAATTGAGGAACATGGAATGGCTGAGAAACATCTGAGGAAGTGCTCCACATACTTAGCCATCAGGGAAATGCAAATCAAAAAAACCCTGAGATTCCACCTCACACCAGTCAGATAGGCCAAGATCCAGAAATCAGATGACAGCAGATGCTGGCAATGTTGCAGAGAAAGAGGAACACTTCTCCACTGTTAGTGGGGTTGTAAACTGATACAAACACTCTGGAAATCAGTCTAGGGATTCCTCAGAAAATTGCAACTTGTACTACCTGAAGATACAGGTATTCCACTTTTGGGCATATACCCCAGAGCCACTTTAATATACAACAAAATACATGCACCACAATGTTCAAACAGCTCTATTTATAATAGCCAGCAGCTGGAAAGAACCCAGATGTCCTACAGTAGAAGAATCAATACAAATATTCTGGTACATTTACACAATGGAATACTACCCAGCCATCAGAATCAATGACTTAACCAAATACTTAAGAAAATGGTTGCATCTAGAGAATATCATCATGAGTGAGATAACCCAGTCAAAAAGAACAGACATAATATGCAGTCACTGATAGTGGGATGGTAAAACACATACTCTTCCTCACCCATCACATTCCATCCCATCCTTCCATATTTTCCACATTCAAATTTTTGCCACTCTCCTAATAAATTTTTCAAACTGTAGTTATTTTAACTGAGCACTCTATAAATTTCTCTTCTGTCATTTGCATCGCTTTGTTTCCCATTTCCTCTTCCTATTTTTTCCTTCTATTTCCACTTCTTTTAATGTCTTCTTACCTCTTAACTCCCTGTTTTTGTGCACACATTTTGATGTCCCCCTCCTATTCTCTATATCCTACAATTCCATACATCCCACATTTTCGACATCTTCATATTTTTGTCCTTATCCATGCAATCCTTTTAAATTTCTCTCATTCCTTACTTTTTCCCTTCTTCTCCTCTCTTGTCACTTTTTATCCAGTCGTCTTCACTACTGTTTTTGCATTGTTTGTTCTCCCTAATTTTAGATTGTACCTCCAGGAATTTCTTCTCAATTATCACCCTTTTTCAAGTCTTCTTTTGGTTTATCTTTCTTGTTCTTTTTCTATTTTTCTTTTTTTGTCCTCTGTATTTTATTCTTTTCTTTCATCTCTTCATTTGCCAAATGTCCTCTTTACTCACCTTCCATTAGATCACATTTTCAGTCATCCCACACCTTCACAACCCCCTTTTCCTCCTCCTTCCTGCACTTTCATCCTGTTCTTTCAGCTTCCTCCTCTTCTCTCCTTACACCAAAAACACCCTGTATCCGTTTTCTTTCACTCTCATCTTTCTTCTTTTACCTCTTTACTCCTTCTTCCTACCTCATCCTTTGATCACTTTTCATATTCTTAATTCATCCTCTGTCAACTTCTTTATCTTTATCTTCATCTTTATCTTCTTCCTTGCATCACCCAGATTCTCTACTGTTTCCTATTTTTCCCATCCTCTCAAATTCACTTCATTTTTTTTCTCCATCACTTTCCTTCCTCCACTTTCTCCTTCTTTCTACTTCCCCTTCTCTTTCTCTTTTAAACATTTCCTCTTCTGTCATCTTCCTCTTTACCTCTTCTACATTTTACCTTCTCTTTCCTCTTCACCTTTTCTCATATTCCCTTTTCCTCCCTTTCTTTCCCTCCAAGCTGCCATTTCCTTTTCTTATTTCTCCACTTTCCACTTCCCTCCATCTATGCTCATCTCATCTCCCTTATAACCTCCTCAGGTGCCTTGTCCATTCTTTGCCTATTCTCTTCAGCCTGATGGCTCTCAAGCCAAACATGCAGCTGGTATCTTCTGGATTCTTCTTCCATCTGCACTACTCTAACCTCCTCTTCTTCCTCCCACAACCCTGATTCATCTTCTTCTTTTAAGACAACTGCCTTTCTTCCCTGTGTGCTTGTGTGTCCTCCATTTCCCTCCTTCCATGGGTAAAGTATGCTGAATAAGTTTGCAGCCTACCATGACCTGATATCTTCTCTGAGGTTGGTTCAATCAGGGAAAATCACATCACAAACAGAACTTCCTTTTCTTTGGATTGTGAAGCCAGTCTTTCCCTTCCATTACCAGTGTATTTACAGTTACATTCTATATTCACTAGGATCACTGCCAAAAAAGCCAATCACATTATATTACAGTTTGTATGGATATAAACCAGGAAATGGATCTTTTCCAATTCCATGTTTGAAAAGTCCTATGGAATTACTACAGGAGATGTGATAGAAATGAAATTAGACTTAGCAACAAGTAAAAGTGGATGACTAAATGTTCAGTTATGGCCAGGAAATAATAGCAAACGCATAGACTAGAAACATATTGGTAGTAAAAAGCAACAACTGTTGAGGAACATGGTAAGCCTTCCTCTACATAGTATGGGCTCTTCCACTTTTTTTTTCAATGTGAAAGCCCTATACTATGCAAAGCACTGCTCACAATCTTCTTCATATTAATATACTGCAAATGTGTACTCTATCCTTTACTAAATCACTCATAATACATGCTACCTGAATACTTGCCTAATTCTTCAATCTTATGGCATAACTGAATTTACAACTCTACACATTACTGTAAGATCATGTACTCTAACTTGCCTTCTGTTTTATGAAAATTGTTTTCATTTTAAGATATTAAACTGATCCCCTTTCTCTTACTTATAATAGTACCCTCCTCTAGGGTCTTCATAGGTTGATTTTGTAATGCACATAAGTTAAAAATAAGGATTATTAGTAAGAGGGACTGGGGATGTATTTGGAAAGGGTGTGCTTGATGTCCAGACACCCAGAGGCTTTCCTAAAACATTCAGCAGAGAACAAGGGGCAGAAGCCTGGTAAGGTTTTAACATTGAGTACCCAGAGCTCACAGTGTTCTTGGCAGTGCTATGTGGCAAATGTTCCTTTCCAGTCCACAGTAAGTGCAGGGACTCTGACAGAGATAATTGTGATCTGCCTGGCAAAGGCAGTAATTGAACAACAGCTTCAGAGGCAACTTCTCACTTCTTACACCTGGACCCAAAGTTAAACTGACACACAGGGCCTGGGAGGTCACACCGGAAGTTCTCAGTGAGTGGAGAGTCTGTGCTCAATAGAAAAGTTTGCTTTTGGATCTAGAGAAAGTGCCACTACTACTCAGAACTGGTTGACAAATGGCTGAGCTCCCAGAACAGCCTTAAAGAGCTCCACACCTGAGCTCATAAAGGCAGAACTGAGTCACTTCCACTAGAATTCATTGCTTGCCCACAAGAAGTTGAACTACAGAATCCATTTTCTTCCTCAGCCCATGAGTTCTCACATACACAGGAGATAGAGAAACAGTCACTGACTAAAAGAGCACATATAATCACAGATATCTAGATGGAAATATTAAAACGAAAGAACATAAATAATGGAAATCATGACAACCTGGCAACATCAAAACCCAGCTGCAACTCCACAGCAAGAAGTAGATTACCAACCACTCCAGAAAATCAAACAAGGCTCAGACATGAAATCATACTGCATGATGATGATCTTAGAGATCCTCTTCCTTTTTCTCCCTTCCCTTTTCACTTCTTTTTAAGCCTTCTTACCTCTTAACTTCCTGATTCCCCAAATTTTCTACACTCTTTTTGGTGTTACCCACCTAGTTCCTACTTCCTAAAGTTCCATACTTGCCACATCTTCTCCATCTGCTTCTCTTTTCTTCGGTATCTCCCCTATCCTTTTCTGATTCTGTTTTTCTCCATTTCTCTCTCCTTCTCCACCCTAATCACTTCTTTATCCTGTCCCCTTTACTCCTGATATCTCTTTGCCAGCTCTCCGCTCTATTAGATTTTACCTCCAGAAATCTCTTCTCTCATATCACCACTTTTCAAGTCTTCCTTTTTGTATTATTTTAGTTCTTTTCTTCTTTCCTTTCTCTACCTCTGTCTTTAACCTTTATCTTTCATCGATCTATTTGCAAAATGTCCTCTTCCCTCCTCCCAAATTCTCTCCTATTTTCCCTCATGCCACCCTTTCACAACTCTGTCTTTCTCTTCCTTTCTCTCCATTTTTCCTTTTCTTTCTGTTTCTACTCTTCCCTCCTTACACCTCAGACCCTCCTTCTGCCTTTGTTCTCTCATCTTTCTTCTTCCTGACTGTTTGCTCCCTCTTCATTACTAATGCTTTGATCACCTTCCATATTCTGAATTCAGTGTCAGTCCTCTCAACCCTCTTTATCTTCCTCCTTCCAACACCCAGATCCTCTTCTGTTTTCTACTTTTTTCCATGCCCTCAATTTCACTTCATTTTTTTCCCACCACTTTCCATCCTCCACTTTCCTCATCCTTTCAACTCCCAATCTCCTTTCTCTTTCAAACATTTCCTCTTTTATTAATTCTCTTCCCATCTTCCTCTTTTCACCTTCTCTTCCCTCTTCACCTTTCCTCATAGTTCCTTATCCTTCCTTTTCTTCTATCATCCATTTTCTTTATGTATTCCCCCATTTTCCATTTTTCTCCATTCTATCCTTGTGCCATCTCCCTCCCAATCTCAACTGCTGCTTTATTTTTTTCCCCAATTCTCTTCAGCCTGCTTGCTCTCATGCCACTCATGCAGTCTGTATCTTCTTGTCTCATCTGCCATATGCAGTACCGTATTTTCCTATTTTTCTCCACAACTCCCTATCCTCATCTTCATTTAAGAAAACTTACTTTCTTCCCTGTTTGCCTGTGAATCCTCCATTTCACTCCTTCCATGTGTGACCTAAGCTAATTCAGTTTGCATTCTACCAAGAACTGATATCTCCTCAGGGGTAGGTTCAAAGAGGAGGATTCACATCAAAAAAAGACATTCCTTTAGTCTGAATTTTCAAGAGAGCTTTTTCTTACTATTTCTAATGTATATACACTTACATTCTATTGCCTAGGATGACTGCCAAAAAAAATCACATCATATAAATTTTTTGTTGTTAAAAAAATGTAAAATGTATTTTTCAACTTTCATGTTTGCAAATTTGTAGGTAATTACTTAAGGAAATATAGTAGAATGAAATTATCCTAAATAAGCATAAATCTCATATGAAGAAATGACAAGTTATGACGAGTTAGTGTCAGCAATGGTATATAATAGAAAACCTATAGGTAGTAAAGAGCAACAACCATTGAGGAACATGGTAAGCCTTCCTCTACATAGTATGGGTGCTGGCACTTTTTCCCATGTGAAAAGCACTATACTATGTAAAACATTGCTCACAATAATCTTCATATTCTTATGCTGCATATGGGTCCTCCATCCTTTACTGTATCAAGCATAATAAATGCTACTGGAATCCGTGCCTAATTCTTCGATCTCATGGTATTACTAATTTTACAACCATAAACATATCTGTAAGATCATGTTCTCTAATGTGCCTTCTCTTTTTCAAAATTGATTACTTTTCTAAGATATTTAACTGAAATCATTTTTTTCCTTATAATAGTATACCTGTTCAGGTAATTGATATTTTTTAATTGTAATTCACAGAAAATAAAAATAAGTAGTACAGGTGAGAGGGATTCTAGACCTACCTTGTAAGGATGTGATAATGACCAAATTCAGAGGTGCTTCCCGCAACGTAGGTGAAGAACCTGGGGCACTGGCCTGGTGAATTGTTGCCTTGAGTACACAGAACACAGAGTGGGATTTTAGAGCTAGGTGGCAAATATTCTTTTCCAGCAAACAGTAAGGGCGCAGATTCTTACAGAGATAAATGTGACCTGCCTAGGAAAGGCTGTGATTGAATATCAGCTTGAGAGGCAACTTCTCATTTCTTCTTACACCGGGACCAAAAGAGAACTGACACATAGGCTCTGGGAGGTCACACTGTGAATTATCAGTGAGTGGTCAGTTATGTGCTCACTGCTAAAGGGAGCTTTTAGGCCCAGAAAAAGGGCAAGTATTACTTAGGAATAGTGGGCAGATGGCTAAGCTCCCAGAACTTCATTAAAACAGTTCCCACACTTGAGCTCACAAAGACAGAACTGAGGCACTAGCACCAGAAATCAATGCTTACCCAAAAGAAGCCTTCTATTGATTCTTCACCTGTTTCTCCAATCGCCTCTTTCCCTTACAGCTCTTTTGAGATCACACTTTCCTCAACATCCTCCCTCCTTTTCACCAGTAACTCTCCATTGTTTAATCCATTCTTTCCTCTTCAATTTTCCTTCCTTATACTGCATCTACCCTTTCTCTCCTGTTACACTTCCCCTCAATTAATTCTTATCTCCTGTTTCAAATCCCCGCCTCTTTTATTTCTCCACTTCCTTCTTTCCCTCTCAATCCCATCCAATCTGCCCTTCTTCCACATCCTGTGACATTCCTCTTCCCTCCCCTCCTTCACCCCGCACATTCCATCCCATCCTTCTGTTTTCTCCACATTCAAATTTTGGCCAATCTCCTTATCAATTTGTCAAACTCTAGTTGTTTTAACTGTCCACTGTACAAATTTCTCTTCTGTCATTTGCCTCGTTTTGTTTCCCATTTCCTCTTCCTCTTTTCCCTTCTATTTACAGTTCTTTTTATGTCTTTTACCTCTTAACTCCCTGTTTTTGTTCACACATTTTGGTGTCCCCCTCCTATTCCCTATGTCCTACAATTCCATATGTCCCTCTTTTTTTTCCATCTTCAAATTTTTTGTCCTTATCCATGCAATCCTTTTCAACTTCTCTCATTCCTTACTTTCTCCCTCCTTCTCCTCTCTTGTCACTTTTATCTAGTCCTCTTCACTCCTGTTTTCACTTTGTCTGTTACCCCTAATTTTAGATACTACCTCCACGTAATTCTTCTCAATTTTCACCTTTTTTAAAGCCTTCTTTTGGTTTATCTTTCTTGTTTTTTTTCTATATTTCTTTTCTTGTCCTCTGTCTTTTACTCTTTCAATTCATCTCTTCATTTGCCAAAATGTCCTCTTTCCTCCCCTTCAATTATCTCACATTTTCAGTCATCCCACACCTTCACAACCCCCTTTTCCTCCTCCTTTCTCCACTTTCATCCCTTTATTTCAGAGTCCTCCTCTTTCCTCCTTACACCTCAAAAACCCTGTATCTTCTTTCTTTTACTCTCTTCTTTCTTATTGTACCTCTTTACTCCTCCTTCCTACCTCATTCTTCTATCACTTTTTATATTCTTAATTCATCCTCCGTCCTCTTCTTTCTTTACCTTCTTCCCTGCATCACCCAGATCCTCTTTTGTTTCCTATGTTTGCGGTACTGTCAATTTCACTTCATTTTTTTCCTCCATCAATTTCCTTCTTCCACTTTATTCTTCTTTCTAATTCCCCTTCTCTTTGCTCTTTCAACCATTTCCTCTTCTGCACTCTTCCTCATTTCCTCTTCTTCATTTTCCTTCTCTTTCCACTTCACCTTTTCTCATATTCCCTTTTCCTCCCTTTCTTTCCCTTCAAGCTGCCATTTCTTTTTCTTATTTCTCCATTTTCCACTTACCTTCATCTATGCTCATCTCATCTTTTTTATAACCTCCTCAGGTGCCTTGTCCATTCTTTTCCTATTCTCTTCAGCCTGATGTCTCTCAACGCAATTATGCAGCTGGTATCTTCATGTTTCTCCTTCCATTTGCACTACTCTAACCTCCTCTTCTTCCTCCCACAACCCTGATTCCTCTTTTTCCTTTAAGACAACTGCCTTTCTTCCTTGTGTGCTTGTGTGTCCTCTATTTCCCTTCTTCCATGGATAAAGTTTGCTAAATAAGTTTGCACCCTACCATGAGCTGATATCTTTTCTGAGGTTGGTTCAATCAGGGAAAATCACATCGCAAACAGAACTTCCTTTCTTTGGATTGCCAAGCGAGTCTTTCTTTTACATTACCAGTGTATTTACAGTTACATTCTATATTCACTAGGATTACTGCCAAAAATGCCAATCACATTATATTAAAGTTTGTATGGATATAAACCAGGAAATGGATATTTTCCAATTCCATGTTTGAAAAGTAGTATGGAATTACTACAGGGGATGTGATAGAAATGAAATTAGACTTAGCAACAAGAAAAAGCAGATGACTAAATGTTCAGTTATGGCCAGGAAATAATAGCAAATGCATAGACTAGATACATATTGGTAGTAAAAAGCAACAATGATTGAAGAACATGGTAAGCTTTCCTCTACATAGTATGGGCTCTTCCACTTTTTTTTTTTCAATGTGAAAGCCCTATACTATGCAAAGCACTGCTCACAATCTTCTTCATATTAATATACTGCAAATGTGTACTCTATCCTTTACTAAATCACGCATAATGCATGCTAGCTGAAAACTTGCATTATTCTTCAGTCTTATGGCATAACTGATTGTACAACTCTACACATTACTGAAAGATCTTGTTCTCTAACTTGCCTTCTCTTTTATGAAAATTGTCTTAATTTTTAAGATATTAAACCTATCACCTTTCTCTTACTTATAATAGTACCGTTCCCTAGGGTCTTCATAGGTTGATTTTGTATTGCACATAAGTTAAAAATAAGGATTATTTGTAAGGGGGAATCAGGATCTACTTTGAAAGGTTGTGCTAGATGTCAAGACGCCCAGAGGCTTTCCGAAAACATTCATCAGAGAACAAGGGGCAGAAGCCTGGTATGGTGATACATAGAGTACCCAGAGCTCACATTGTTCTTGGCAGTGCTATGTGGCAAATATTCCTTTCCTGTCCACAGTAAGTGCCGCGACTCTGACAGAGATAATTGTGATCTGCCTGGCAAAGGCAGTAATTGAACAACAGCTTCAGAGGCAACTTCTCACTTCTTACACCTGGACCCAAAGTTAAACTGACACACAGGATCTTGGAGGTCACACTGGGAGTTCTCAGTGAGTGGAGAGTTTTTGCTCATGGAAACTTTTGCTTTTTGATCTAGAGAAAGTGCCATCATTACTTAGGACTGGTGGACAAAGGGCTGAGCTCACAGAACAGCATTAAAGAGCTCCACACCTGAGCTCACAAAGGCAGAACTGAGTCACTTCCACCAGAGTTCACTGCTTGCCAACAAGAAGTTGAACTACAGAATCCATATTCTTTCTCAGCCCATGAGTTCTCACATACTAGGAGATACAGGAACCAGTCACTGACTACAAGAGCACATATAATCAGAAATATCTAGATGGAAATATTAAACGAAAGAACATAAGTAATGGAAATTATGACAACCTGGCAACATCAAAACCCAGCTCCAACACCACAGCAAGAAGTAGATTACCAACCACTCAAGAAATTCAAACAAGGATCAGGCTCAAAATCATACTCCTTGTTGATGATCTTAGAGGTCCTGTTCCTTTTTCTCCCTTCACTTATCACTTTTTTTAAGTTTTCTTACCTCTTAACTTCCTGATTCCCCAAATATTATTCACTCTTATTGGTGTCACACACCTAGTACCTCTTTCTTTAATTTCCATACTTCCCACATCTTCTCCATCTGCTTCTCTTTTCTTCGGTATCTCCCCTATCCTTTTCTGCTTCTCTTTTTCTCCATTTCTCTCTCCTTCTACACCCTCATCACTTCTTTATCCTGTCCTCTTTACTCCTGATATCTCTTTGCCTGCTCTCCCCTCTTTTTAATTTTACCTCCAGAAATCTCTTCTCTCATATCACCACTTTTCAAGCCTTCCTTTTTTTATTATTTTAGTTCTTTTCTTCTTTCCATTCTCTACCTCTGCCTTTTACAATTATCTTTCATCGATCTATTTGCAAAATGTCCCCTTCCCTCCTCCCAAATTCTCTCCTATTTTCCCTCATGCCACCCTTTCACAACTTTGTCTTTCTCTCCTTTTCTCTACATTTTTCCTTTTCTTTCTGTTCCTACTCTTCCCTCCTTACACCTCAGACCCTCCTTCTTCCTTTGTTCTCTCATCTTTCTTTTTTTTGACTCTTTGCTCCCACTTCATTACTCAGGCTTTGATCACCTTCGATATTCTGAATTCATCCTCAGTCCTCTCAACCCTCTTTATTTTACTCCTTCCAACACCCACATCCTCTTCTGTTTTATCCTTTTTTCCATGCCCTCAATTTCACTTCATTTTTTCCTGCACCACTTTACATCCTCCACTTTCCTCATCCTTTCAACTCCCACTTTCATTTTCTTTCAACCATTTCCTATTCTATTTAATTATATTTCCATCTTCCTCTTTTCCCCTTCCCTTACCTCTTCACCTTTCCTCATAGTTCCTTATCATTCCTTTTCTTCTATCATCCATTTTCTTTATGTATTCCTCCACCTTCCATTTTTCTCGATTCTACCCTTGTGCCATTTCCCTCCCAATCTCAACTGCTGCTTTATTTTTTTCCCCAATTCTCTTGAGCCTGCTTGCTCTCATGCCACTCATGCAGTCTGTATCTTCTTGTCTCATCTGCCACATGCAGTACCGTATTTTCCTATTTTTCTCCACAAATCCCATTCCTCATCTTCATTTAAGAAAACTTACTTTCTTCCCTGTTTTTCTGTGAATCGTCCATTTCACTCCTTTCATGTGTGACCTAAGCTAATTCAGTTTGCATTCTACCAAGAACTGATATCTCCTCAGGGGTAGGTTCACAGAGAAGGATTCACATTAAAAAAAGACATTCCTTTAGTCTGAATTTTCAAGAGAGCTTTTCTTACCATTTCTAATGTATTTACAGTTACATTCTATTTCCTAGGATGACTGCCAAAAAATCACATCATATTACTTTTTTGTTGATATAATAATGTAAAATGTATTTTTCAACTTTCATGTTTGCAAATTCGTAGGTAATTACTTAAGGAAATATAGTAGAAATGAAATTATCCTAAATAAGCATAAATGTCATATGAAGAAATGACAAGTTATGACGAGTTAGTGTCAGCAATGGTATATAATAGAAAACCTATAGGTAGTAAAAAGCAACAACCATTGAGGAACATGGTAAGCCTTCCTCTACATAGTATGGGTGCTGGCACTTTTTCCCATATGAAAAGCACTATACTATGTAAAGCATTGCTCACAATAATCTTCATATTCTTATGCTGCATATGGGTCCTCCATCCTTTACTGTATCAAGCATAATACATGCTACTGGAATCCGTGCCTAATTCTTAGATCTCATGATATTACTAATTGTACAACCATAAACATATCTGTAAGATCATGTTCTCTAATGTGCCTTCTCTTTTTCAAAATTGATTACTTTTCTAAGATATTTAACTGAAATCATTTTTCTTCCTTATATTAGTATACCTGTCAGGTAATTGATATTTTTTTAATTGTAATTCACAGAAAATAAAAATTAGGATTACAGGTGAGAGGGAATCTGGATCTACCTTGAAAGGATGTGATAATGACCAGACTCAGAGGTGCTTCCCGCAACGTAGGTGAAGAACCTGGGGCACAGGCCTGGTGAATTGTTGCCTTGAGTACACAGAACACAGAGTGGGATTGTAGAGCTAGGTGGCAAATATTCTTTTCCAGCAAACAGTAACGGCACAGACTCTGACAGAGATAAATGTGACCTGCCTAGGAAAGGCTGTGATTGAATATCAGCTTGAGAGGCAACATCTCACTTCTTCTTACACCGGGACCAAAAGAGAACTGACACATAGGCTCTGGGAGGTCACACTGTGAATTCTTAGTGAGTGGTCAGTTATGTGCTCACTGCTAATGGGAGCTTTTAGGCCCAGAAAAAGGGCCAGTATTACTTAGGACTAGTGGGCAAATGGCTAAGTTCCCAGAACTTCAATAAAAGAGTTTCCACACTTGAGCTCACAAAGACAGAACTGAGGCACTAACACCAGAAATCAATGCTTGCCCAAAAAAAAGCCTTCTAAGGATTCTTCACCTGTTTCTCCAATCGCCTCTTTCCCTTACAGCTCTTTTGAGATCACACTTTCCTCAACATCCTCCCTCCTTTTCACCAGTAACTCTCCATTGTTTAATCCATTCTTTCCTCTTCAATTTTCCTTCCTTATACTGCATCTACCCTTTCTCTCCTGTTACACTTCCCCTCAATTAATTCTTATCTCCTGTTTCAAATCCCTGTCTCTTTTATTTCTCCACTTCCTTCTTTCCCTCTCAATCCCATCCAATCTGCCCTTCTGCCACATCCTTTGACATTCCTCTTCCTTCCCCACCTTCACCCCGCACATTCCATCCCATCCTTCTGTTTTCTCCACATTCAAATTTTGGCCAATCTCCTAATCAATTTGTCAAACTCTAGTTGTTTTAACTGTCCACTGTACAAATTTCTCTTCTGTCATTTGCCTCGTTTTGTTTCCCATTTCCTCTTCCTCTTTTCCCTTCTATTTCCAATTCTTTTTATGTCTTTTACCTCTTAACTCCCTGTTTTTGTTCACACATTTTGATGTCCCCCTCCTATTCCCTATGTCCTATAATTCCATATGTCCCTCATTTTCTCCATCTTCAAACTTTTTGTCCTTATCCATGCAATCCTTTTCAACTTCTCTCATTCCTTACTTTCTCCCTCTTTCTTTGCTCTTGTCACTTTCTATCGAGTCCTCTTCACTCCTGTTTTCACTTTGTCTGTTACCCCTAATTTTAGATCCTACCTCCAGGTAATTCTTCTCAATATTCACCTATTTTCAAGACTTCTTTTGGTTTATCTTTCTTGTTCTTTTTCTATATTTCTTTATTGTCCTCTTTCTTTTACTATTTACTTTCATCTCTTCATTTGCCAAATGTCCTCTTTTCTCCCCTTCAATTATCTCACATTTTCAGTCATCACACACCTTCACAACCCCCTTTTCCTCCTCCTTTCTCCACTTTCATCCCTTTATTTCAGATTCCTCCTCTTTCCTCCTTACACCTCAAAAACCCTGTATCCTCTTTCTTTTACTCTCTTCTTTCTTATTGTACCTCTTTACTCCTCCTTCCTACCTCATTCTTCTATCACTTTTTATATTCTTAATTCATCCTCTGTCCTCTTCTTCCTTTACATTCTTCCCTGCATCACCCAGATCCTCTTTTGTTTCCTATGTTTGTGGTGCTGTCAATTTCACTTCATTTTTTTCCTCCATCAATTTCCTTCCTCCACTTTATTCTTCTTTCTAATTCCCCTTCTCTTTGCTCTTTCAACCATTTCCTCTTCTGCACTCTTCCTCATTTCCTCTTCCACATTTTACCTTCTCTTTCCTCTTCACCTTTTCTCATATTCCCTTTTCCTCCCTTTCTTTCCCTTCAAGCTGCCATTTCCTTTTCTTATTTTTTCACTTTCCACTTCCCTCCATCTATGCTCATCTCATCTCCCTTATAACCTCCTCAGGTGCCTTGTCCATTCTTTTCCTATTCTCTTCAGCCTGATGGCTCTCAAGGCAATTATGCTGCTGGTATCTTCATGTTTCTCCTTCCACTTGCACTACTCTAACCTCCTCTTCTTCCTCCCACAACCCTGATTCCTCTTCTTCCTTTAAGACAACTGCCTTTCTTCCCTGTGTGCTTGTGTGTCCTCCATTTCCCTCCTTCCATGGGTAAATTATGCTAAATTAGTTTGCACCCTACCATGACCTGATATCTTCTTTGAGGTTGGTTCAATCGGGGAAAATCACATCACAAACAGAACTTCCTTTTCTTTGGATTGCCAAGCGAGTCTTTCTTTTACATTACCAGTGTATTTACAGTTACATTCTATATTCACTAGGATTACTGCCAAAAATGCCAATCACATTATATTAAAGTTTGTATGGATATAAACCAGGAAATGGATATTTTCCAATTCCATGTTTGAAAAGTCGTATGGAATTACTACAGGGGATGTGATAGAAATGAAATGAGACTTATCAACAAGAAAAATCAGATGACTAAATGTTCAGTTATGGCCAGGAAATAATAGCAAATGCATAGACTAGATACATATTGGTAGTAAAAAGCAACAATGATTGAGGAACATGGTAAGCCTTCCTCTACATAGTATGGGCTCTTCCACTTTTTTTTTTTTTTTCAATGTGAAAGCCCTATACTATGCAAAGCACTGCTCACAATCTTCTTCATATTAATATACTGCAAATGTGTACTCTATCCTTCACTAAATCACTCATAATGCATGCTACCTGAAAACTTGCCTTATTCTTCAATCTTATGGCATAACTGATTGTACAACTCTACACATTACTGTAAGATCTTGTTCTCTAACTTGCCTTCTGTTTTATGAAAATTGTATTCCGTTTTCAAGATATTAAACCTATCCCCTTTCTCTTACTTATAATAGTACCCTCCTCTAGGGTCTTCATAGGTTGATTTTGTAATGCACATAAGTTAAACATAAGGATTATTTGTAAGGCAGAATTGGGATCTACTTGGAAAGGTGTGCTTGATGTACAGACACCCAGAAGCTTTCCGAAAACATTCAGCAGAGAACAAGGGGCAGAATCCTGGTAGGGTGATACATTGAGTACCCAGATCTCACAGTGTTCTTGGCAGTGCTATGTGGCAAATGTTCCTTTCCTGTCCACAGTGAGTGCCTCCACTCTGACAGAGATAATTGTGATCTGCCTGGCAAAGGCAGTAATTGAACAACAGCTTCAGAGGCAACTTTTTACTTCTAACACATGGACCCAAAAGTCAACTGACACACAGGCCCTCGGAGGTCACACCGGGAGTTCTCAGTGAGTGGAGAGTCTGTTCTCAATGGAAAAGTTTGCTTTTTGATCTAGAGTAAGTGCCATCACTACTCAGGACTGGTGGACAAAGAGCTGAGATCCCAGAACAGCCTTAAAGAGCTCCACACCTGAGCTCACAAAGGCAGAACTGAGTCACTTCCACCAGAGTTCACTGCTTGTCCACAAGAAGTTGAACTACAGAATCCATATTCTTCCTCAGCCCATGAGTTCTCACATACACAGGAGATACAGGAACCAGTCACTGACTACAAGAGCACATATAATCACAGATATCTAGATGGAAATATTAAAGGGAAAGAACATAAGTAATGGAAATCATCACAACCTGGCAACATGAAAACTCAGCTCCAACACCACAGCAAGAAGGAGATTACCAACCACTACAGAAAATCAAACAAGGCTCAGACTCGAAATCATACTCCATGTTGATGATCTTAGAGGTCCTGTTCCTTTTTCTCCCTTCACTTTTCACTTTTTTTTCTAAGTTTTCTTACCTCTAAACTTCCTGATTCCCGAAATTTTTTACACTCTTTTTGGTGTTACCCACCTAGTTCCTACTTCCTAAAGTTCCATAATTCCCACATCTTCTCCATCTGCTTCTCTTTTCTTCGGTATCTCCCCTATCCTTTTCTGCTTCTGTTTTTCTCCATTTCTCTCTCCTTCTCCACCCTCATCACTTCTTTATCCTGCCCTCTTTACTCCTGATATCTCTTTGCCTGCTCTCCCCTCTTTAGATTTTACCTCCAGAAATCTCTTCTCTCATATCACGACTTTTCAAGTCTTCCTTTTTGTATTATTTTAGTTCTTTTCTTCTATCCTTTCTCTACCTCTGTCTTTAACCATTATCTTTCATCGATCTATTTGCAAAATGTCCTCTTCCCTCCTCCCAAAGTATCTCCTATTTTCCCTCATATGACCCATGCACAACTCTGTCTTTCTCTCCCTTTCTCTCCCTTTTCCTTTTCTTTCTGTTCCTACTCTTCCCTCCTTACACATAAGATTCTCATTCTGTTTTCATTCTCTCATCTTGCTTCTTCCTGACTGTTTGCTCCCTCTTCATTACTCATGCTTTGATCACCTAACATATTCTAAATTCCTCCTCCGTCCTCTCAACCCTCTTTATCTATTCCTTCCAGCACCCAGATCCTCTTCTGTTTTCTACTTTTCTCCATGCCCACAATTTCACTTCATTTTTTCCTCCACCAATATCCATCCTCCACTTTCCTCATCCTTTCAAAACCACTATCCTTTCTCTTTCAACCATTTCCTCTTCTATTTAATTCTATTTCCATCTTCCTCTTTTCACCTTCTCTTCCCTCTTCACCTTTCCTCATAGATCCTTATCCTTCCTTTTCTTCTATCTTCCATTTTCCTTATGTATTCCTCCACCATCCACTTTCTCCATTCTACCCTTGTGCCATCTCCCTCCCAATGTCAACTGCTGCTTTATTTATATTTACCCCATTCTCTTCAGCCTGCTTGCTCTCATGCCACTCAGGCAATCTGTATCTTCTTGTCTCATCTGCCACATGTACTACTGTATATTCCTCTTTTTTCTCCACAACTCCCATTCCTCATCTTCATTTAAGAAAACTTACTTGCTTCCTTGTTTGCCTGTGAATCCTCCATTTCACTCCTTCCATGTGTGACCTAAGCTAATTCAGTTTGCTTTCTACCAGGAACTGATATCTCCTCAGGGGTAGGATCAAATTTGAGGATTCACATCAAAAAAGATATTCTTTTAGTCTGAATCTTCAAGAGAGCTTTTTCTTACTATTTCTAATGTATGTAGAGGTACATTCTATTGCCTAGGATGACTGCCAAAAAATCACATATTAATTTTTTTGTTGATATAAAAATGTAAAATATATTTTTCAATTTTTATGTTTGCAAATTCCTATTTAATAACTTAAAGAAATATAGTAGAAATGATATTATCCTTAATAAGCATAAATCTCATATGAAGAAATGACAAGTTATCACGAGTTAGTGTCAGCAATGGTACCTAATAGAAAACCTATAGGTAGTAAAAAGCAACAACCATTGAGGAACATGGTAAGCCTTCCTCTACATAGTATGGGTGCTGGCACTTTTTCCCATGTGAAAAGCACTATACTATGTAAAGCATTGCTCACAATAATCTTCATATTCTTATGCTGCATATGGGTCCTCCATCCTTTACTGTATCAAGCATAATACATGCTACTGGAATCCGTGCCTAATTCTTAGATCTCATGATATTACTAATTGTACAACCATAAACATATTTGTAAGATCATGTTCTCTAATGTGGCTTTTCTTTTTCAAAATTGATTACTTTTCTTAGATATTAATCTGAAATCATTTTTCTTCCTTATATTAGTATACCTGTCCAGGTAATTGATATTTTTTTAGTTGTAATTCACAGAAAATAAAAATAAGTATTACAGGTGAGAGGGAATCTGGATCTACCTTGAAAGGATGTGATAATGACCAGACTCAGAGGTGCTTCCCGCAACGTAGGTGAAGAACCTGGGGCACAGGCCTGGTGAATTGTTGCCTTGAGTACACAGAACACAGAGTGGGATTGTAGAGCTAGGTGGCAAAAATTCTTTTCCAGCAAACAGTAAGGGCGCAGACTCTGACAGAGATAAATGTGACCTGCCTATTTAAGGCTGTGATTGAATATCAGCTTGAGAGGCAACATCTCACTTCTTCTTACACCGGGACCAAAAGAGTACTGAGAAATTGGCTCTGGGAGGCCACACTGTGAATTATCAGTGAGTGGTCAGTTATGTGCTCACCCGCTAAAGGGAGCTTTTAGGCCCAGAAAAAGGGCCAGTATTACTTAGGAATAGTGGACAGATGGCTAAGCTCCCAGAACTTCATTAAAACAGTTCCCACCCTTGAGCTCACAAAGACAGAACTGAGGCACTAGCACCAGAAATCAATGCTTGCCCAAAAGTAGCCTTCTATTGATTCTTCACCTTTTTCTCCAATCGCCTCTTTCCCTTACTGCTCTTTTGAGATCACACTTTTCTCAACATCTTCCCTCCTTTTCACCAGTAACTCTCCATTGTTTAATCCATTCTTTCCTCTTCAATTTTCCTTCCTTCTACTGCATCTACCCTTTCTCTCCTGTTACACTCCCCTCAATTAATTTTTATTTTCTGTTTCAAATCCCTGTCTCTTCTTTCATTTCTCCACTTCCTTCTTTCCCTCTCAATCCCATCCAATCTGCCCTTCTTCCACATCCTGTGACATTCCTCTTCCCTCCCCTCCTTCATCCCGCACATTCCATCCCATTTTTCTGTTTTCTCCACATTCAAATTTTTGCCAATCTCCTAATCAATTTGTCAAACTCTAGTTGTTTTAACTGTCCACTGTACAAATTTCTCTTCTGTCATTTGCCTCGTTTTGTTTCCCATTTCGTCTTCCTCTTTTCCCTTCTATTTCCTCTTCTTTTTATGTCTTTTACCTCTTAACTCCCTGTTTTTGTTCACACATTTTGATGTCCTTCTCCTATTCCCTATGTCCTACAATTCCATAAGTCCCTCTTTTTCTCCATCTTCAAATTTTTTGTCCTTATCCATGCAATCCTTTTCAACTTCTCTCATTCCTTACTTTCTCCCTCTTTCTTTGCTCTTGTCACTTTCTATCGAGTCCTCTTCACTCCTGTTTTCACTTTGTCTGTTACCCCTAATTTTAGATCCTACCTCCAGGTAATTTTTCTCAATTTTCATCTCTCTTCAAGTCTTCTTTTGGTTTATCTTTCTTGTTATTTTTCTATTTTTCTATTCTTGTCCTCAGTCTTTAACTCTTTTCTTTCATCTCTTCATTTGCCAAGTGTCCTGTTTCCTCCCCTTCCATTATCTCACATTGTCGTTCTTCCCACAACTTCACCACCCCCTTTTCCTCCTCCTTTCTCCACTTTCATCCCTTCATTTAAGATTCCTACTCTTTTCTCCTTATACCTCAAAAACCCTGTATCTTCTTTCTTTTACTCTCTTCTTTCTTATTGTACCTCTTTACTCCTCCTTCCTACCTCATTCTTCTATCACTTTTTTTATTCTTAATTCATCCTCTGTCCTCTTCTTCCTTTCCCTTTTTCCCTGCATCACCCAGATCCTCTTCTGTTTCCTGTTTTTGTGGTGCTGTCAAATTCACTTCATTTTTTTCCTCCATCAATTTCCTTCCTCTACTTTATTCTTCTTTCAATTTCCCCTTCACTTTCCTCTTTCAACCATTTCCTCTTCTGCCCTCTTCCTCATTTCCTCTTCTACATTTTACCTTTTCTTTCCTCTTCACCTTTTCTCATATTCCCTTTCCTTCCCTTTCATTCCCTTCAAGCTGCCATTTCCTTTTCTTATTTCTCCACTTTCCACTTCCCTCCATCTATGCTCATCTCATCTCCCTTATAATCTCCTTAGGTGCCTTGTCCATTCTTTGCCTATTCTCTTCACCCTGATGGCTCTCAAGCCAATCATGCAGCTGGTATCTTCTGGTTTCTCCTTCCATTTGCACTACTCTAACCTCCTCTTCTTCCTCCCACAACCCTGATTCCTCTTTTTTTTTAAGACAACTGCCTTTCTTCCCTGTGTGCTTGTGTGTCCTCTATTTCCCTTCTTCCATGGGTAAAGTTTGCTAAATAAGTTTGCACCCTACCATGAGCTGATATCTTCTCTGAGGTTGCTTCAATCGGGGAAAATCACATCGCAAACAGAACTTCTTTCTTTGGATTGCCAACGAGTCTTTCCTTTACATTACCAGTGTATTTACAGTTACATTTATATTCACTAGAATTACTGCCAAAAATGCCAATCACATTATATTAAAGTTTGTATGGATATAAACCAGGAAATGGATATTTTCCAATTCCATGTTTGAAAAGTTGTATGGAATTACTACAGGGGATGTGATAGAAATGAAATTAGACTTAGCAACAAGAAAAATCAGATGACTAAATGTTCAGTTATGGCCAGGAAATAATAGCAATGCATAGACTAGATACATATTGGTAGTAAAAAGCAACAATGATTGAGGAACATGGTAAGCTTTCCTCTACATAGTATGGGCTCTTCCACTTTTTTTTTTTCAATGTGAAAGCCCTATACTGTGCAAAGCACTGCTGACAGTCTTCATATTAATATACTGCAAATGTGTACTCTATCCTTTACTAAATCACGAATAATGCATGCTACCTGAAAACTTGCCTTATTCTTCAGTCTTATGGCATAACTGATTGTACAACTCTACACATTACTGAAAGATCTTGTTCTCTAACTTGCCTTCTGTTTTATGAAAATTGTCTTAGTTTTTAAGATATTAAACCTATCACCTTTCTCTTACTTATAATAGTACCGTTCCCTAGGGTCTTCATAGGTTGATTTTGTATTGCACATAAGTTAAAAATTAGGATTATTTGTAAGTCGGAATCGGGATCTACTTTGAAAGTTTGGGCTTGATGTCAAAACACCCAGAGGCTTTCCGAAAACATTCAGCAGAGAACAAGGGGCAGAAGCCTGGTATGGTGATACATAGAGTACCCAGAGCTCACATTGTTTTTGGCAGTGCTATGTGGCAAATTTTCCTTTCCTGTCCACAGTAAGTGCCAGGACTCTGACAGAGATAATTGTGATCTGCCTGGCAAAGGCAGTAATTGAACAACAGCTTCAGAGGCAACTTCTCACTTCTTACACCTGGACCCAAAGTTAAACTGACCACAGGATCTTGGAGGTCACACTGGGAGTTCTCAGTGAGTGGAGAGTTTTTGCTCATGGAAACTTTTGCTTTTTGATCTAGAGAAAGTGCCATCATTACTCAGGATTGGTTGACAAAGGGCTGAGCTCCCAGAAGAGCCTTAAAGAGCTCCACACCTGAGCTCACAAAGGCAGAACTGAGTCACTTCCACCAGAGTGGACTGCTTGCCGACAAGAAGTTGAACAACAGAATCCATATTCTTTCTCAGCCCATGAGTTCTCACATACATAGGAGATACAGAAACCAGTCACTGACTACAAGAGCACATATAATCAGAAATATCTAGATGGAAATATTAAACGAAAGGACATAAGTAATGGAAATTATGACAACCTGGCAACATCAAAACCCAGCTCCAACACCACAGCAAGAAGTAGATTACCAACCACTCCAGAAAAATCAAACAAGGCTCAGACTCGAAATCATACTCCATGTTGATGATCTTAGAGGTCCTGTTCCTTTTTCTCCCTTCACTTATCACTTTTTTTAAGTTTTCTTACCTCTTAATTTCCTGATTCCTAAATATTATTCATTCTTCTTGGTGTCACACACCTAGTACCTCTTTCCAAAATTTCCATACTTCCCACATCTTCTCCATCTGCTTCTCTTTTCTTCGGTATCTCCCCTATCCTTTTCTGCTTCTCTTTTTCTCCATTTCTCTCTCCTTCTACACCCTCATCACTTCTTTATCCTGTCCTCTTTACTCCTGATATCTCTTTGCCTGCTCTCCCCTCTTTTTAATTTTACCTCCAGAAATCTCTTCTCTCATATCACCACTTTTCAAGTCTTCCCTTTTTTATTATTTTAGTTCTTTTCTTCTTTCCGTTCTCTACATCTGCCTTTTACAATTATCTTTCATCGATCTATTTGCAAAATGTCCTCTTCCCTCCTCCCAAATTCTCTCCTATTTTCCCTCATGCCACCCTTTCACAACTCTGTCTTTCTCTCCATTTCTCTCCATTTTTCCTTTTCTTTCTGTTCCTACTCTTCCCTCCTTATACCTCAGACCCTCTTTCTGCCTTTGTTCTCTCATCTTTCTTTTATCTGACTCTTTGCTCCCACTTCATTACTCAGGCTTTGATCACCTTCGATATTCTGAATTCATCCTCAGTCCTCTCAACCCTCTTTATCTTCCTCCTTCCAACACCCAGCTCCTCTTCTGTTTTATCCTTTTTCCAAGCCCTCAATTTCACTTCATTTTTTCCTGCACCACTTTACATCCTCCACTTTCCTCATCCTTTCAACTCCCACTTACATTTTCTTTCAACCATTTCCTATTCTATTTAATTCTATTTCCATCTTCCTCTTTTCACCTTCTCTTCCCTCTTCACCTTTCCTCATAGTTCCTTATCATTCCTTATCTTCTATCATACATTTTCTTTATGTATTCCTCCACCTTCCATTTTTCTCCATTCTACCCTTGTGCCATCTCCCTCCCAATCTCAACTGCTGCTTTATTTTTTTTCCCCAATTCTCTTCAGCCTGCTTGCTCTCATGCCACTCATGCAGTCTGTATCTTCTTGTCTCATCTGCCACATGCACTACCATATTTTCCTATTTTTCTCCACAACTCCCTATCCTCATCTTCATTTAAGAAAACTTACTTTCTTCCCTGTTTGCCTGTGAATCCTCCATTTCACTCCTTCCATGTGTGACCTAAGCTAATTCAGTTTGCATTCTACCAAGAACTGATATCTCCTCAGGGCTAGGTTCACAGAGAAGGATTCACATTAGAAAAAGACATTCCTTTAGTCTGAATTTTCAAGAGAGCTTTTCTTACCATTTCTAATGTATTTACAGTTACATTCTTTTTCCATTGATGACTGCCAAAAAAATCACATCATATTAATTTTTTGTTGAAATAATAATGTAAAATGTATTTTTCAACTTTCATGTTTGCAAATTCGTAGGTAATTACTTAAGGAAATATAGTAGAAATGAAATTATCCTAAATAAGCATAAATGTCATATGAAGAAATGACAAGTTATGACGAGTTAGTGTCAGCAATGGTATATAATAGAAAACCTATAAGAAGTAAAAAGCAACAACCATTGAGGAACTTGGTAAGCCTTCCTCTACATAGTATGGGTGCTGGCACTTTTTCCCATGTGAAAAGCAGTATACTATGTAAAGCATTGCTCACAATAATCTTCATATTCTTATGCTGCAAATGGGTCCTTCATCCTTTACTGTATCAAGCATAATACATGTTACTGGAATCCGTGCCTAATTCTTAGATCTCATGATATTACTAATTGTACAACCATAACCATATCTGTAAGATCATGTTCTCTAATGTGGCTTCTCTTTTTCAAAATTGATTACTTTTCTAAGATATTTAACTGAAATCATTTTTCTTCCTTATATTAGTATACCTGTTCAGGTAATTGATATTTTTTTAATTGTAATTCACAGAAAATAAAAATAAGGATTACAAGTGAGAGGGAATCTGGATCTACATTGAAAGGATGTGATAATGACCAGACTCAGAGGTGCTTCCTGCAACGTAGGTGAAGAACCTGGGGCACAGGCCTGGTGAATTGTTGCCGTGAGTACACAGAACACAGAGTGGGAATGTAGAGCTAGGTGGCAAATATTCTTTTCAAGCAAACAGTAAGGGTGCAGACTCTGACAGAGATAAATGTGACCTGCCTAGGAAAGGCTATGACTGAATATCAGCTTGAGAGGCAACATCTCACTTCTTCTTACACCAGGACCAAAAGAGAACTGACACATAGGCTCTGGCAGGTCACACTGTGAATTTTCAGTGAGTGGTCAGTTATGTGCTCACTGCTAAAGGGAGCTTTTAGGCCCAGAAAAAGAGCCAGTATTACTTAGGACTAGTGGACAGATGGCTAAGCTCCAAGAACTTCATTAAAACAGTTTCCACCCTTGAGCTCACAAAGACAGAACTGAGGCACTAGCACCAGAAATCAATGCTTGCCCAAAAGAAGCCTTCTATTGATTCTTCACCTGTTTCTCCAATCGCCTCTTTCCCTTACTGCTCTTTTGAGATCACACTTTCCTCAACATCCTCCCTCCTTTTCACCAGTAACTCTCCATTGTTTAATCCATTCTTTCCTCTTCAATTTTCCTTCCTTCTACTGCATCTACCCTTTCTCTCCTGTTACACTTCCCCTCAATTAATTCTTATCTCCTGTTTCAAATACCTGTCTCTTTTATTTCTCCACTTCCTTCTTTCCCTCTCAATCTCATCCATTCTGCCCTTCTTCCACATCCTGTGACATTCCTCTTCCCTCCCCTCCTTCACCCCGCACATTCCATCCCATCCTTCTGTTTTCTGCACATTCAAATTTTGGCCAATCTCCTAATCAATTTGTCAAACTCTAGTTGTTTTAACTGTCCACTGTACAAATTTCTCTTCTGTCATTTGCCTCGTTTTGTTTCCCATTTCCTCTTCCTCTTTTCCCTTCTATTTCCACTTCTTTTTATGTCTTTTACCTCTTAACTCCCTGTTTTTGTTCACACATTTTGATGTCCCCCTCCTTTTCCTTATGTCCTACAATTCCATATGTCCCTCATTTTCTACATCTTCAAATTTTTTGTCCTTATCCATGCAATCCTTTTCAACTTCTCTCATTCCTTACTTTCTCCCTCCTTCTTTGCACTTGTCACTTTCTATCGAGTCCTCTTCACTCCTGTTTTCACTTTGTCTGTTACCCTAATTTTAGATCCTACCTCCAGGTAATTCTTTTCAATTTTCACATCTTCAAGTCTTCTTTTGGTTTATCTTTCTTGTTCTTTTTCTATTTTTCTTTTCTTGTCCTCTGTCTTTTACTCTTTCCTTTCATCTCTTCATTTGCCAAATGTCCTCTTTCCTCCCCTTCAGTTATCTCACATTTTCAATCATCCCACACCTTTACAACCCCCTTTTCCTCCTCCTTTCTCCACTTTCATCCCTTTATTTCAGATTCCTCCTATTTTCTCCGTATACTTCAAAATCCCTGTATCTTCTTTCTTTTACTCTCTTCTTTCTTATTGTACCTCTTTACTCCTCCTTCCTACCTCATTCTTCTATCACTTTTTATATTCTTAATTCATCCTCTGTCCTCTTCTTCCTTTCCCTTTTTCCCTGCATCACCCAGATCCTCTTTTGTTTCCTATTTTTGAGGTGCTGTCAATTTCACTTCATTTTTTTCCTCCATCAATTTCCTTCCTCCACTTTATTCTTCTTTCAATTTCCCCTTCTCTTTCTTCTTTCAACCATTTCCTGTTCTTCCCTCTTCCTCATTTCCTATTCTACATTTTACCTTCTCTTTCCTCTTCATTTTTTCTCATATTCCCTTTTCTTCCCTTTCATTCCCTTCAAGCTGCCATTTCCTTTTCTTATTTCTCCACTTTCCACTTCCCTCCATCTATGCTCATCTCATCTCCCTTATAACCTTTTTAGGTGCCTTGTCCATTCTTTGCCTATTCTCTTCACCCTGATGGCTCTCAAGCCAATCATGCAGCTGGTATCTTCTGCTTTCTTCTTCCATCTGCACTACTCTAACCTCCTCTTCTTCCTCCAACATCCCTGATTCATCTTCTTCCTTTAAGACAACTGCCTTTCTTCCCTCTGTGCTTGTGTGTCCCACATTTCCCTTTTTCAATGGGTTAATTATGCTAAATAAGTTTCCACCCCACCATGACCTGATATCTTCTCTGAGGTTTGATCAATCAGGGAAAATAACATCACAAACAGAACTTCCTTTTCTTTGGATTGCCAATCGAGTCTTTCCTTTACATTACCAGTGTATTTACAGTTACATTCTATATTCACTAGGATTACTGCCAAAAATGCCAATCACATTGTATTAAAGTTTGTATGGATATAAACCAGGAAATGAATATTTTCCAATTCCATGTTTGAAAAGTCGTATAGAATTACTACAGGGGATGTGATAGTCATGAAATTAGACTTAGCAACAAGAAAAAGCAGATGACTAAATGTTCAGTTATGGCCAGGAAATAATAGCAAATGCATAGACTAGATACATATTGTTAGTAAAAAGCAACAATGATTGAGGAACATGGTAAGCCTTTTTCTACATAGTATGGGCTCTTCCACTTTTTTTTTCAATATGAAAGCCCTATACTATGCAAAGCACTGCTCACAATCTTCTTCATATTAATATACTGCAAATGTGTACTCTATCCTTTACTAAATCACTCATAATGCATGCTACCTGAAAACTTGCCTTATTCTTCAATCTTATGGCATAACTGATTGTACAACTCTACACATTACTGTAAGATCTTGTTCTCTAACTTGCCTTGTGTTTTATGAAAATTGTATTCATTTTTAAGATATTAAACCTATCCCCTTTCTCTTACTTATGATAGTACCCTCATCTAGGGTCTTCATAGGTGGATTTTGTGATGCACATAAGTTAAAAATAAGGATTATTTGTAAGGGGGAATCGGGATCTACTTGGAAAGGGTGTGCTTGATGTCCAGACACCCAGAGGCTTTCTGAAAACATTCAGCAGAGAACAAAGGGCAGAAGCCTGGTAAGGTGATACATTGAGTACCCAGAGCTCACAGTGTTCTTGGCACTGCTACTTGGCAAATGTTCTCTCCCTGTCCACAGTAAGTGTCCGGACTCTGACAGAGATAATTGTGATCTGCCTGGCAAAGGCAGTAATTGAACAACAGCTTCAGAGGCAACTTCTCACTTCTTACACCTGGACCCAAAGTTAAACTGACACACAGGACCTGGGAGGTCACACTGGGAGTTCTCAGTGAGTGGAGAGTCTTTGCTCACTGGAAACTTTTGCTTTTTGATCTAGAGAAAGTGCCATCATTACTCAGGACTGGTGGACAAAGGGCTGAGCTCCCAGAAGAGCCTTAAAGAGCTCCACACCTGAGCTCACAAAGGCAGAACTGAGTCACTTCCACCAGAGTGGACTGCTTGCCGACAAGAAGTTGAACAACAGAATCCATATTCTTTCTCAGCCCATGAGTTCTCACATACATAGGAGATACAGAAACCAGTCACTGACTACAAGAGCACATATAATCAGAAATATCTAGATGGAAATATTAAACGAAAGGACATAAGTAATGGAAATTATGACAACCTGGCAACATCAAAACCCAGCTCCAACACCACAGCAAGAAGTAGATTACCAACCACTCCAGAAAAATCAAACAAGGCTCAGACTCGAAATCATACTCCATGTTGATGATCTTTGAGGTCCTGTTCCTTTTTCTCCCTTCACTTATCATTTTTTTAAGTTTTCTTACCTCTTAACTTCCTGATTCCCCAAATTTTATTCACTCTTCTTGGTGTCACCCACCTAGTACCTCCTTTCTAAATTTCCATACTTCCCACATCTTCTCCATCTGCTTCTCTTTTCTTCGGTATCTCCCCTATCCTTTTCTGCTTCTCTTTTTCTCCATTTCTCTCTCCTTCTCCCCCCTCATCACTTCTTTATCCTGTCCTCTTTACTCCTGATACCACTTTGCCTTCTCTCCCCTCTTTTTGATTTTACCTCCAGAAATCTCTTTTCTCATATCACCACTTTTCAAGTCTTCATTTTTTATTATTTTAATTCTTTTCTTCTTTCCGTTCTCTACCTCTGCCTTTTACAATTATCTTTCATCGATCTCTTTGCAAAATGTCCTCTTCCCTCCTCCCAAATTCTCTTCTATTTTCCTTCATGCCACCCTTTCACAACTCTGTCTTTTCCTCCCTTTCTCTCCATTTTTCCTTTTCTTTCTGTTCCTACTCTTCCCTCCTTACACCTCAGACCCTCCTTCTGCCTTTGTTCTCTTATCTTTCTTTTTCCTGACTGTTTGCTCCCTCTTCATTACTCAGGCTTTGATCACCTTCCATATTCTGAATTCATCCTCAGTCCTCTCAACCCTCTTTATCTTCCTCCTTCCAACACCCACATCCTCTTCTGTTTTATCCTTTTTTCCATGCCTTCAATTTCACTTCATTTTTTCCTGCACCACTTTACATCCTCCACTTTCCTCATCCTTTCAACTCCCAATTTCCTTTTCTTTCAACCATTTCCTATTCTATTTAATTCTGTTTCCATCTTCCTCTTTTCACCTTCTCTTCCATCTTCACCTTTCCTCATAGTTCCTTATCCTTCCTTTTCTTCTGTCTTTCATTTTCCTTATGTATTCCTCCACCTTCCATTTTTCTCCATTCTACCTTTGTGCCATCTCCCTCCCAATCTCAACTGCTGCTTTATTTATTTTTCCCCCATTCTCTTCAGCCTGCTTGCTCTCATGCCACTCATGCAGTCTGTATCTTCTTGTCTCATCTGCCACATGCACTACCGTATTTTCCTATTTTTGTCCACAACTCCCTATCCTCATCTTCATTTAAGAAAACTTACTTGCTTCCCTGTTTTCCTGTGAATCCTCCATTTCCCTCCTTCCATGTGTGACCTAAGGTAATTCAGTTTGAATTCTACCAAGAACTGATATCTCCTCGGGGGTAGGTTCAAAGAGGAGGATTCGCATTAAAAAATACATTCCTTTAGTCTGAATTTTCAAGAGAGCTTTTTCTTACCATTTCTAATGTATTTACAGTTACATCCTGTCTTGGATGACTGCCAAAAAAAATCACATCATATTAATTTTTTGGTGATATAAAAATGTAAAATATGTTTTTTAACTTTTATGTTTGCAAATTCGTAGGTAATTACTAAAGGAAATATAATAGAAATGAAATTATCTTAAATAAGCATAAATCACATATGAAGAAATGACAAGTTATGACAAGTTAGTGTCAGGAATGTTATATAATAGAAAATCTATAGATAGTAAAAAGCAACAACCATTGAGGAACATGGTAAGCCTTCCTCTACATAGTATGGGTGCTGGCACTTTTTCCCATGTGAAAAGCACTATACTATGTAAAGCATTGCTCACAATAATCTTCATATTCTTATGCTGCATATGGGTCCTCCATCCTTTACTGTATCAAGCATAATACATGCTACTGGAATCCGTGCCTAATTCTTCGATCTCATGGTATTACTAATTGTACAACCATAAACATATTTGTAAGATCATGTTCTCTAATGTGGCTTTTCTTTTTCAAAATTGATTACTTTTCTAAGATAGTTAACTGAAATCATTTTTCTTCCTTATATTAGTATACCTGTCAGGTCATTGATATTTTTTTAATTGTAATTCACAGAAAATAAAAATAAGGATTACAGGTGAGAGGGAATCTGGATCTACATTGAAAGGATGTGATAATGACCAGACTCAGAGTTGCTTCCCAAAACGTAGGTGAAGATCCTGGGTCACAGACCTGGTGAATTTTTGCCTTCAGTACACAGAACACAGAGTGGGATTGTAGAGCTAGGTGGCAAATATTCTTTTCCAGCAAACAGTAAGGGCCTGGACTCTGACAGAGATAAATGTTATCTGCCTAGGAAAGGCAGTGATTTAACATCAGCTTGACAGCCAACAGCTCACTAATTCTTACACCTGGACCAAAAGTGAAACTGACACATAGGCTCTGGGAGGTCACACTGTGAATTATCAGTGAGTGGTCAGTTATGTGCTCACTGCTAAAGAGAACTTTTAGGCCCAGAAAAAGGGCCAGGATTACTCAGGACTAGTGGGCAAATGGCTAAGCTCCCAGAACATCATTAAAAGTGTTCCCACAATTGAGCTAACAAAGACAGAACTGAGGCACTAGCACCAGAAATCAATGCTTGCCCAAAAGAAGCCTTCTATTGATTCTTCACCTGTTTCTCCAATCGCCTCTTTCCCTTAGTGCTGTTTTGAGATCACACTTTCCTCAACATCCTCCCTCCTTTTCACCAGTATCTCTCCCTTATTTAATCTATTCTTTCCTCTTCAATTTTCCTTCCTTCTACTGCATCTACCCCTTTCTCTCCTGTTACACTTCCCCTCCATTTAATTCTTTTCTCCTATTTCAAATCCCTGTCTCTTCTTTTATTTCTCCACTTCCTTCTTTCCCTCTCAATCCCATCCAATCTGCCCTTCTTCCACATCCTGTGACATTCCTCTTCCCTCCCCTTCTTCAACCCTCACATTCCATCCCATCCTTTTGTTTTCTCCACATTCAAATTTTTGCCAATCCTAATCAATTTGTCAAACTCTAGTTGTTTTAACTGTCCACTGTACAAATTTCTCTTCTGTCATTTGCCTCGTTTTGTTTCCCATTTCCTCTTCCTCTTTTCCCTTCTATTTCCACTTCTTTTTATGTCTTCTTACCTCTTAACTCCCTGTTTCTGTTCACACATTTTGATGTTCCCCTCCTATTCCCTATGTCCTACAATCTTATACATCCCGCATTTTCTCCATCTTCATATTTTTTGTTTTTATCCATGCAATCCTTTTTAAATTCTCTCATTTTTTATTTTCTCCCTCCTTCTCCTCTCTTGTCACTTTTTTATCCAGTTCTCTTCAATCCTGTTTTTGCTTTGTCTGAACCCCTAATTTTAGATCCTACCACCAGGAATCTGCTTAATTATCACCTCTTTTCTAGTCTTCTTTTGGTTTATCTTTCTTGTTCCTTTTCTATTTTTCTATTCTTGTCCTCAGTCTGTTACTCTTTTCTTTCATCTCTTCATTTGCCAAGTGTCCTCTTTCCTCCCCTTCCATTATCTCACATTGTCAGTCATCCCACACCTTCACCACCCCCTTTTCCTCCTCCTTTCTCCACTTTCATCCCTTTTTAAGCTTTGTCCTCTTTTCTCCTTACACCTCAAACACCCTGTATTTGCTTTCTTTCACTCTCTTCTTTCTTTTTGTACCTCTTTACTCCTTCTTACCTCATCGTTCAATCAGTTTTCATATTCTTAATTCATACTCTGTCCTCTTCTTCCTTTTCCTTCTTTCTGCATCACCCAGATCCTCTTCTATTTCCTATTTTTGCGATCCTCTCAATTTCACTTCATTTTTTTCCTCCATTTTTTTCCTTCCTCCACTTTATTCTTATTTCTAATTCACTTTCTCTTTTCTCTTTCAACCATTTCCTCTTCTTCCCTCTTCCTCATTTCCTCTTCTACATTTTACCTTCTCTTTCCTCTTCATCCTATCTCATATTCCCTTTTCCTCCATTTCTTTCCCTTCAAGCTGCCATTTCCTTTTCTTATTTCTCCACATTCCACTTCCCTCCATCTATGCTTCTCTCTTCTATCTTATAACCTCCTCAGGTGCCTTGTCCATTCTTTGCCTATTCTCTTCAGCTTGATGGCTCTCAAGCCAAGCATGCAGCTGGTATCTTCTTGTTTCTTCTTCCATCTGTACTACGCTAACCTTCTCTTTATCCTCCCACAACCCTGATTCCTCTTCTTCTTTTAAGGCAACTGCCTTGCTTCCCTGTGTGCTTGTGTGTCCTCCATTTCCCTCCATTCATGCTAAAGTATGCTAAATAAGTTTGCACCCTATCATGACCTGATATCTTCTCTGAGGTTTGGTCAATTAGGGAAAATCACATCACAAACAGAACTTCCTTTTTTTTGGCTTTTCAAGCAAGTCTTTCCTTTCCATTACCAGTGTATTTACAATTACATTCTATATTTACTAGGATTACTGCCAAAAATGCCAATCACATTATATTATCGTTTTATTTGGATATAAACCAGGAAATGGATCTTTTCCAATTCCATGTTTGAAAAGTCATATGGAATTACTACAGGGGATGTGGTAGAAATGAAATTAGACTTAGAAAGAAGAAAAAGCAGATGACTAAATGTTCAGTTATTGTCAGGAAATAATAGCAAATGAATAGACTTGAAATATATTGGTAGTAAAAAGAAACAAAGATTGAGGAACATGGTAAGCCTTCCTCTACATAGTATGGGCTCTTCCACATTTTTTTCAATGTGAAAGCCCTATACTATGCAAAGCACTGCTCACAATCTTCTTCATATTAATATACTGCAAATGTGTACTCTATCCTTTACTAAATCACTCATAATACATGCTACCTGTATACTTGTCTAATTCTTCAATCTTATGGCATAACTGATTGTACAACTCTACACATTACTGTATGATCATGTTCTCTAACTTGCCTTCTGTTTTATTTATATGTATTCATTTCTAAGATATTAAACTGATCCCCTTTCTCTTACTTATAATAGTACCCTTTTCTAGGTTCTTCATAGGTTCTTTTTGTAATGCACATTGTAGGAAACCTTTGGCGCCAATAGATGTGGCCAGCTTCCCTCACATTGTTCAGCCTACAAAAACCTTTTCCCCCATTGCTTGGCAACAACATAGTCACAGCCCACTCTTGGGGCACGTGATTGAGCTACAGGAGGATGCACCAATCAGGTAGCAACACAAGTCTGTTAGGCATATATAGCAGTGCATTTTCTCCCCCACCTGGTAGAGGAAGACAGTGGAGTGATTGTGGAAGACCCCACGTGGAGGGATGGCAGAGAAATACCACCTGGAGAGAGACTGGATAGGAGAGATTGCGGAAGGTCCTGCGTGGACAGAGACTGGACAGATAGATCGCACGTGGGAGACTGTGCGCGAGAGGTCACCTAGACAGTAGAAACCGGTAGGGAGTCCCCAGCTCAGAGAGAAGTTTCCTGCTCAAGAAGCCCCCTGCTCAAAGTGCTGTACAATAAAGGTTATCCACAGAAGTATCTGTTTGTTTGTTGCATGCTTGTTCCTAGCAGTGGGAATCCTGGGCACATGATAGCACATAAATTAAAAATAACAATTATTAGTAAGAGAGAATCGGGATCTATTTGGAAAGGGTGTGATTTGAGTCTTATCCAAAACATTCAGCACAGAACAAAGGGTAGAAGCCTTGTAAGGTGATACATTGAGTACCCAGAGCTCACAGTGTTCTTGGCAGTGCTATGTGGGAAATGTTCCTTTCCAGTCCACAGTAAGTGCCGGGACTCTGACAGAGATAATTGTGATCTGCCTGACAAAGGCATTAATTGAACAACAGCTTCAGAGGCAACTTCTCACTACTTACACATGGACCCAAAGTTAAACTGAAACACAGGCCCTGGGAGGTCACACCGGGAATTCTTAGTGAGTGGAGAGTCTGTGCTCACTGGAAAAGTTTGCTTTTTGATCTAGAGAAAGTGCCATTACTACTCAGGACTGGTGGACAAAGGGCTGAGCTCCCAGAACATCCTTAAAGTTCTCCACACCTGAGCTCACAAAGGCAGAACTGTGTCGCTTCCACCAGAATTCACTGGTTGCCCACACAAATTTGAACTACAGAATCCATTTTCTTCCTCAGCCCATGAGTTCTCACATACACAGGAGGTACAGGAACCAGTCACTGACTACAAGAGTACATATAATCACAGATATCTAGATGGAAATATTAAAGTGAAAGAACATAAGTAATGGAAATCATGACAACCTGGCAACATCAAAACCCAGCTCCATCACCACAGCAACAAGTAGATTACCAAATATTCCATAAAAACAAACAAGGCTCAGACTTGAAATCATACTGCATGATGGTGATCCTAGAGATCCTCTTCCTTTTTCTCCCTTCTCTTTTCACATCTTTTTAAGCCTTCTTACCTCTTAACTTCCTGATTCCCCCAATTTTCATCACTCTTCTTGGTGTTACCCACGTAGTCCCTATTTCCTAATGATCCATACTTGCCACATCTTCTCCATCTGCTTCTCTTTTCTTCCTTATCTCCCCTATCCTTTCTGCTTCTGTTTTTCTCCATTTCTCTCTCCTTCTCCACCCTCATGACTTCTTGATCCTGTCCTCTTTACTCTTGATATCTCTTTGCCGGCTCTCCCCTCTTTTAGTTTTTACCTCCAGAAATCTCTTCTCTCATATCACCACTATTCAAGTCTTTATTTTTTATTATTTTAGTACTTTTCTTCTTTCCTTTCTCTACCTCTGTATTTTACCATTATCTTTCATCGATCTATTTGCAAAATGTCCTCTTCCCTCCTTTCAAATTATCTCCTATTTTCCCTCATGCCACCCTTTCACAACTTTGTCTTTCTCTCCCTTTCTCTACATTTTTCCTTTTCATTCTTTTTCTACTCATCCCTCCTTACATCTCAGACCCTCCCTCTGCCTTCGTTTTCTCCTCTTTCTTCTTCCTGACTCTTTGCTCCCTCTCAGTGGTCATACTTTGATCTCCTTCCATATTCTGAATTCATCCTCATTCCTCTCAACCCTCTTTATCTTTCTTCTTCCAACACCCAGATCCTCTTCTGTTTTCTACTTTTTTCCATGCCCTCAATTTCACTTCATTTTTTCCTCCACCACTTTCTATCCTCCACTTTCCTCATCCTTTCAACTCCCACTCTCCTTTTCTTTCAACCATTTCCTCTTCTATTTAATTCTATTTCCATCTTCCTCTTTTCACCTTCTCTTCCCTCTTCACCTTTCCTCATAGTTCCTTATCTTTCCTTTTCTTCTATCTTCCATTTTCCTTATGTATTCCTCCACCTTCCACTTTTCTCCATTCTACACTTGTGCCATCTCCCTCCCAATCTCAACTGCTGCTTTATTTATTTTTCCCCCATTCTCTTCAGCCCGCTTGCTCTCATGCCCATCATGCAGTCTGTATCTTCTTGTCTCATCTGCCCTATCCTTTCTCCACAACTCCCATTCCTCATCTTCATTTAAGAAAACTTACTTTCTTCCCTGTTTGCCTGTGAATCCTCCATTTCACTCCTTTCATGTGTGACCTAAGCTAATTCAGTTTGCATTCTACCAAGAACTGATATCTCCTCAGGGGTAGGTTCAAAGAAGAGGACTTACATTAAAAAAAGACATTCCTTTAGTTTGAATTTTCAAGAGAGCTTTTTCTTACCATTTCTAATATATTTACAGTTACATTCTATTTTCAGGATGACTGCCAGAAAAATCACATCATATTAATTTTTTTGTTGATATAATCGTAAAATGTATTTTTTCCACTTTTATGTTTCCAAATTTGTAGGTAATTACTAAAGGAAATATAGTAGAAATGATTATCCTAAATAAGCATAAATCTCATATGAAGAAATGACAAGTTATAACCAGGTAGGGTCAGCAATGGTATATAATAGAAAACCTATAGATAGTAAAAAGCAACAACCATTGAGGAACATGGTAAGCCTTCCTCTACATAGTATGGGTGCTGGCACGTTTTTCCCATGTGAAAAGCACTATACTATGTAAAGCATTGCTCACAATAATCTTCACATTAATATGCTGCAAATGTGTCCTCCATCCTTTACTGTATCATGCATAATACATGCTACTCGAATCCTTGCCTAATTCTTCAATCTCATGATATTACTAATTGTACAACCATAAACATATCTGTAAGATCATGTCCTTTAATATGTCTTCTTTTTTTCAAAATTATTTACTTTTCTAAGATGTTAATCTAAATCATTTTTTTTCCTTATATTAATATTCCTGTCCAGGTAATTGATATTTTTAATTGTAATTCACAGAAAATGAAAATAAGGATTACAGGTGAGAGGGAATCTGAATCTACCTTGAAAGGATGTGATAATGACCAGACTCAGAGGTGCTTCCCTCAACGTACATGAAGAACCTGGGGCACAGTCCTGGTGACTTGTTGCCTTGAGTTCACAGAACACAGACTGGGATTGTAGAGCTTTGTGGCAAATATTTTTTTCCAGTAAACAGTAAGGGCCCTGACTCTGACATGTTTTCCTCCATCAATTTCCTTCCTCCACTTTATTCTTCTTTCTAATTCCCCTTCTCTTTTCTCTTTCAACCATTTCCTCTTCTGCCCTCTTCCTCATTTCCTCTTCTACATTTTACCTTCTCTTTCCTCTTCACCTTTTCTCATATTCCCTTTTCCTCCCTTTCTTTCCCTTCAAGCTGCTATTTCCTTTTCTTATTTCTCCACTTTCCACTTCCTTCCATCTATGCTCATCTCATCTCCCTTATAACCTCCTCAGTTTCCTTGTCCATTCTTTGCCTATTCTCTTCAGCCAAATGGCTCTCAAGCCAATCATGAAGCTAGTATCTTCTTGTTTCTTCTTCCATCTGAACTACTCTAACCTCCTCTTCTTCCTCCCACAACCCTGATTCATCTTCTTCCTTTAAGACAACTGCCTTTCTTCCCTGTGTGCTTGTGTGTCCTCAATTTCCCTCCTTCCATGGGTAAGGTATGCTAAATAAGCTTGCACCCTACCATGACCTGATATCTTCTCTGAGGATGTTTCAATCAGGGAAAATCACATCACAAACAAAACTTCTCTTTCTTTGGATTGTCAAGCGAGTCTTTCCTTTTCATTACCAGTGTATTCACAGTTACATTCTATATTCGCTAGGATTACTGCCAAAAATGCCAATCACATTATATTAAAGTTTGTATGGATATAAACCAGGAAATGGATCTTTTCCAATTCCATGTTTGAAAAGTCGTATGGAATTACTACCGGGGATGTGATAGAAATGAAATTAGACTTAGGAAGAGGAAAAGCAGATGACTAAATGTCCATTTATCGCCAGGAAATAATAGCAAATGCATAGACTAGAAACATATTGGTAGGAAAAACCAACAATGTTTGAAGAACATTGTAAGCCTTCCTCTACATATTATGGGCTCTTCCACTTTTTTTTTCAATGTGAAAGCCCTATACTATGCTAAGCTTTAAAAGAGTTCCCACCCTTTAGCTCACAAAAACAGAACTGAGGCACTTCCACCAGAAATCACCGCTTGCCCAGAAGAAGCATTCTATTGATTCTTCACCTGTTTCTCCAATCACTTCTTTCCCTTACTGCTCTTTTGATATTACACTTTCCTCAACATCCTCCCTCCTTTTCACCAGTATCTCTCCCTTATTCAATCTATTCTTTCCTCTTCAATTTTCCTTACTTCTACTGCATCTACCCCTTTCTCTCCTTTTACACTTCCCCTCCAATTAATTCTTTTCTTTTGTTTCAAATCCCTGAATTCATCCTCAGTCCTCTCAACCCTAATTTTTATTCCTTCCAACACCCATTTCCTCTTCTGTTTTCTACTTTTTTCCATGCCCTCAATTTCACTTCATTTTTTCCTCCACAACTTTACATCCTTCACTTTCCGCATCCTTTCAACTCCCACTCTGTTTTCTCTTTCAACCATTTCCTTTTCTGTTTTACTACCCTTTCCTCTTCTCCTTTTCACCTTCTCTTCTCTCTTCACCTTTCCTTATAGTTTCTTATCCTTTCTTTTCTTCTATCTTCCATTTTCCTTATTCACAGAAAATAAAAATAATTGTTATGTGTTAGAGGGAATCGTGATATACCTTGAAATCCTGTGCTCAATGACCAGACACAGAGGAGCTTCCCACAACTTACATGAAGAACCTGGGGCACAACCTTGAGACTTGTTGTCTTGAGTAAACAGAACTTAGAATTGGCTTGGCAGTGCTATATTGCAAATATTCTTTTCCAGCCCACAGTAAGTTCCCGGACTCTGACAGTGATAATTGTGTTCTGCCTGGAAAAGGCAGTGATTGAACATCAGCTTGAGAGGTAACAAATCACTTCTTCTTACACCTGGACCAGAAGTGAAATCAGGAGTCACAGATGCAAGCATCAATATCAGACTACATGTGGTGGAAGAAAAAAATCTTATTATTCATCTTATCTCCTCTCTTCACATTCTTCTTCTCTCCTATTCTTGTTTTTTTTTTCTTTTTGTTTATTATCCCATTCATTATGATATCTCCTTTCCTTGTACACATTTCTCCTTTTTTCCATACACTTAACTCTTTTTCCTGCCTCTTCTCTACCTCCCATTTCACTACTCATTCTATCTCCCTGATCTGAACTTTTTAAGATCCCCTCCTCCCTTTCTTTCCACCTTTGACCCACCTTCTATTGATTCTTCAACTGTTTCTCTTTTGTCCTATTTCCCTTTCTTTCTCTTTCATTTTTCTTCTTCCTGACTGTTTTTCTTCTTCCTTAGTCATCTTTGATCTCTTTCTATATTTTTAATTCATCCTCAGTCTTCTCAAGTATCTTTATCTTCTTTTTTTTCTTCATCCAGATCTTCTTCTCTTTCCTACTTTTTGCCATAGTCTCAATTTCCCTTCATTTTTTTCCACAAACTTTTTTCCTCCACTTTACCCATCCATCCAATTCTTCCTTTCTTTTCTTTCAACCATTTCCTCTGCTGTTTTTTCCCTGTTCCTTCTTCTCCCTTTAAATATCTCTTCCCTTGTCACCCTTCCTCATATTCCATTATCCTCCCATTATTCCCAATCCATCTTCAATTTTTTTTCGTGATCCTCAACTTTCCACTTCCCTCCACTCCACTGTTGTCTCATCTCTCTTCAAACCTCCTCTGCTGCCTTGTATATCCCTTCCCCATTCTCTTCAGTCTGCCTGTGCTCTTACCACTTATTCATCTTGTATCATCTTCTTTCATCTTCCTTATGCACTACTCTATTTTCCTCTTCTCCACAATTCTCCTTTTTCTATTTTTTTAAGTCATCAGTCTTGCTACCCTGTTTACCTCTTTGTCTATTTTGCTACTTAAATTAGTAAGCTCTGCTAATTAAGTTGGTATACTACCATGACCTGAGTTCTTCTTTGAGGTTGGTTCAAAATAGTAGATTCATATTACAACAGAACTTCCTTTTCTCTGGACTGTCAACAGAATCTTCCCTTTGCATTTCTAATGTATTTACAGTTACATTCTACTAACTAGGATGACTGCCAAAACAAAACCAATCACATCATATTAATGTTTTTGTTGATATAGAAAAGCAAAATGGATATTTTTGATTTTCACATTTGCAAATCTGTATGGTAATACTCAAGAGAATATGGTAGAAATGAAATTATCCCAAGGAAACAAATCACAGATGAAGAATTGTTCAATTATTATGAATTAACTATAGCAAATGTGTATACATAAAACATATTTGTAGTTGAATCCTACAACAATTGAGGAACATGGTAAGGTTTCCTCTACATAGAATGGACTCTGTCACTTTTTGATCAATGTGAAAAGCACTGTACCTCATAAAACACTGCTCACAATCTTTTTTATAATAATATACTGCAAATGTGTCCTCTATCCTTAGTTTATTACTAATAATACATGCTAACTGAATCCTTGCACATTTTAATCTTAGGATCTAACTAATTGTTAAAAACTACACATTTCTGTAACATCATGTCCTCTAACTTGTCTTCTGTTGTACAATAAGTGTTTACATTTCTAAGATATTAAACTGTTCCCATTTCTTTTTCAAATGTTAGTAAACTCCTTTATGTACTTGAACATTTTTTTCTTGCAATGCCCAGAAATTAAAAATAAGGATTATGTGTAAGAGGACACGTAATGTGTCTAATGTGCCTGAGGACAGCAGTGATCTAGATCAGCATCACAGTCACATTTAGAGCGGGACCAGATTTGAGCCTGACACATAGGACCAGGGAGGGCAAACTGGGAGTTCTCAGTGAGTAGAGCATTACATGCACGCTGGATAAGGGTCCTTTTTAGCCTAGTGAAAGAGCTAGGTTCTTGCCAGTCGTGATCAGGACCAATGGTTAGAGGGCTGTGTTTGCAGAACAGCCTTAAAAATGCTCCTACACCTGGGCACACAAACACAGAATTGAGTCACTGCCACCAGAACTCACACCTTGCCCACAAAAAGCTGAACCCTCAGAAGCAATTTTCTTCCTTAGCCCATGAGCCCTAAGATCCATGGGAGAGTCAGTCACCACTCACTGACAGCAAGACCACATATAATTACAGATTACTAGATGACAAAAGGAAAGTGAAAGGACTTAAGCAACAGAAACCAAGACAACTTGGAAACATCAGAACCCATCTCTCCCACCACAGAAAGGTGTAGATTACCAAACACTCCAGACAAATGAGGCTCTGAGTTGAAATCATGCTGTATGACCATGATAAAGATCTTGGAGATGTGTGTGTAATATCTCCCTTAAACAACTACCAGAGAACACACATAAACAAATAGAAACCCCTACAGAGGAAAGAGAAAATGCACTCAAAGAACTACAGTAAAATACAATCACAGAGCAGAAGGAATTAAAAAATGGAAATAGAAATAATAAAGAAAACACAAAAAGAGACAACCTTGGAGATATTTATCTCATAAAACAAATTATGAGTCACAGACCCAAGGATCACCAACAGACTACAAGAGATGGAAGAGAGAATCTTATTCTATCTCTTTCCTCCTCAATTTTCTTTCCACTTCTCACCTCTTCTTTCTTTTTTCTTTTCATTCTTTTATCACCTCTATTCAGATCTCCCCTTTCTTCATTCCACTTTTCCTTTCCTTTTTGTTCTCCATACACTTTCCACTTTTTCTTGCCCCTGACCTCCTCCTCAATCTGTACTCATGCTACCTCCCAGCTCCGACAACTTTAACACTCCTTCCTCCCTTTATTGTCACCTTTACATTTTTTCTCCATTTTTACAATATTTCCCAATCTTCTCTCTTCCTTTCCACTCTTTCTCCATCACACTTTCCTGTACTTCCTTTTTCCTATTCACCTGTATCTCTCCTTACCTAATCTATTCTTTGCTATTCACTTTTTTCCCTTCTACCCCATCTACCCCTTTCTATCCTCTTATCTCACCACTACTTTAAGTTTTATCTCCCATTTCAAATCTCTTTCTCTTCCCTCTTTTCTTCACATCCTTCTTTCTATTTCTATCTTCTCTCTTTCTATCATCCTCTCTTCTGAATCATCTGACATTCCTCTTCCCTCCTATTCTTCACCCCTCCCATTCCCTCAAAACCTCTCTTTCCCTCTCACCACATTCAAATTCCCTTCACTTCCCTGTGATTTTATATCCTGTTCCCTTTGCCTCCATTTTTCTCCCAGTTCCTCTTCCTCCCCCTTTCTTTTATTTTCACCTCCTTATTAATCCTAGTTATCTCTTAATTTCCCCATTTCTTACATTTCTCTTCACTCATCTTGATGTCCCCATCCTCTTCCCTACTTCCTATAGTTATAGACTTCCCACATCATCTCCATCTTCTTCTCTTTTCCTCTTTATTCACACTATCCTTTTCTGTTTCTGTTCTTCTCCCTTTCTCCATTTTCTCCTACCTAGTCACATCTCTATCCTATCCTTTTTACATGTGTTTCCCCCTTGCCCTCCCATCTCTTAGATCTCACCTCCTGCTCTTTCTTCTCTCATATCACTTCTTTACAAGTCTTCTTTTGTTTATCTTGCTAGTTGTTTTCTTCTTTTTCTTTTCTCTTCACATCTTTTGTCTTTTACCTATTTCCTATTCACCCTCTTTCTCTTCTTCTGTCGTTTACATTCATGTATCATCTCTTTATTTGCTAAAGGTCCTCCTACATCCACTTCCATTTTCTTTTTTTCATTCCTCCCACCCCTTCACACCTCCATTCTCTACTTTCTTTCCTTCCTTTTAGTTTCCTCCTCCTCCCTCCTTCCACCTCAGACACCCTCCATCTGCTTTTCTTCTCTCTCTCCTTTTTTCTCCCTGCCTTTTTTCTCCTTCTTCTAATCTACCCTTTCCCCATTCTTTTCAGCCTGCCTGCTCTCAACCTACTCATGAAACCAGTATCTTCTTGTCTCATCTGTCCGATGCACTACTCTATTTTTCTCTTTTTCCCTCCTCAACTCTCCTTACTCCTCTTCATTTAAGATAACAGTCTTGCTTCCCTGTTTGTCTGTGTGTCCTCCATTTCACTCCTTCCATGAGTAAACTATGCTAGTTAAGTTTGTAACCTATCAATAACATCATATTAATGTATTGATTGATATAAAAAGATGAAATGGATATTTTTGACTTTTACATTTGTAAATCTGTATGCTATTATTCAATGGAATATACTAGAATTGAAATTATCCTCAGAAAACATAAAACCAGATGAAGAAAAGTTCAATTGACAGGAAATGATAGCAAAGTAACATACTGGTAGTAAAAGTCAACAACAAGTGAATAACATGGTAAGCATTACTCTACATAGTATAGGCAATGTCACTTTTTGTTCATTGTATAAAGCACTATACTACGTAAAGCACTGCTCCCAGTACTCTTCATATTAATATACTGCAAAAGTATCCTCTATCCTTTACTATATCACTCATAATACATGCTAAGGAAATCATTTTTTTATTCTGCAAGCTTAGGATATAACTAATTGTACATCACAACACATTTCTGTAAGATCAATTCCTCTAACATGCCTTTTGTATTATGATAATTGTTTCCCTTTCTAAGATATTAAACTGATTCTGTTTCTATTCCTTATATTAGAACACTTCTCCATGTACTGGATACAGTGTTCTTGTAATAGACAGAAATGAAAATAAGGATTATGAGTTATAGGGAATCAGGCTCTGTTTAGAAAGTCTGTGCTTGAATACCACACACTCAGGCTCTTTCTCATCTTGTGCAGTGGAGAACTTGGGGGCAGAGGCCTGGTGAAGTGTTGCCTTGAGAACGCAGAGATTAGAGAATGCTTGGCAGTTCTTGTGGTAAAGGTTCCTTTCCATCTCACAGTAATTGTTTGGACTCTGTCAGAGAGAATCGTGATCTGTCTGTGAAAGACAGTGTTTGATGATCAGCTACAGAGGCATAATTACAGCTGGAACAGAGGAGAGCCAGACATATAGGAGCAGGGAGGGCAAATGCGGAGTTTCCAATAAGTAGAGATTTCTGTGATTGCTGGTAAAGTGTACTTTTTGGCCTAGAGAAAGAGCCAATAATACTCAGGACTGGTGGGCAGAGTGCTGAGGTAATGGAACAGCTTCAAAAGACTTCCCACAACAGAACTTACAAAGACAGAACTGAGTCTCTGCCACCAGAACTCACTGCTTGCCCATAAAAATCTGAACACTCAGAAGGAATTTTCTTCCTGAGCCCACGGGCCCTCACATCCATGGGAAAGACACACTTCTTTTATCTTCTTTTCTTGTCCTCCACAAACTTCCCTCTTTTTCCTGCTCCATCTCCTCCTTCTAGTTCTTTACTCAGGCTACCTCCCTGCTCTGACCTCTTTAAGTCTTCCTACTCCTTTTCTTTTAACCTTTACCCTGTTTCTATTTTTTTCTTATAATGTTTCACTAATCTCCTCTCTCATTCCCCTCTACTTCCATTACACTTCCCTTTACTTACTTCTTCCTTTTCACCTGTATTTCTCCTTAATTAATCTATTCTTTACTATTCAGTTTGTTCCTTCTACCCCATCTACTGTTCTCTCTTCTTAGCTCACCCCCATAATTGAGTCTTCAAACTTTTTCAACTCTCTGTCCCTTCCCATCTTTCCCTACTTCCTCATTTCTATCTCATTCTCTTTCCTTCTTCTCTTCTTCCCAAACATCTGATATTCTTTTTCGCTCCTCTTCTTCACCACTCACAATCCCTGGAATTGTCTCTTCTCTCCACATTCAAATTCCCTTCAGTTTCCTCCTCAATTTTCCCTACTTGTTTTCTCTTCCCTCTGCCTTTCATTCAATCCCATTTTCTCTTCCTCTTCCTTTATTTAATTTCCACTTCCTTCTTAAACCGTTTTACCTTCTTTCTTCTGCTTTTCTACATTCCTCATCACTCACCTTGATGTCCCCCTACTCTTTCTTATTTCCTTAGGTTCCATACTTCCCACATCTTCTCCATTGTCTTTTAATCTTTAGATCCCATATTCTTTTGTACTTCTGTCCTTCTCTCTTTCTTCCCCTTCTCCCCCTCCTCATTTGTTTAGCTTACCTTTCTTTCTGTTTTCTCTTTTCCTGCCCTCCCCTCTTTAGATATTACCTACTGCTCTTGTTCTCTTTTATAACCTCTTTAACATTCTTACTTTTGTTTATTTCTCTAGTTCTTTTTCTTCTATTCCTTTTCACTTCAAATTCTTCAATTATATTTTTAGTTGTTAGCCTAGCCTTTAATGGCGGAGCCATCTCTCCAGCCCAGAAACATCAGATATCCAAAAACACAGGCCCAGTGAAAAGGAGTTCTGACTACCCAGGGGGCAGAAAAAACTCTGCCCAGCACAGAGAAAGTTTGCCCATGCCCTGCTTGATCCAGGGCCAGGAAACCAGCATTGGGCCCTCTGTTCCCAGATGTTGGCTTTTGGGTGCAGAACAGGAAATAGGACCAATCACTGACAACAAGATGTCAAGAGGAAAGTGAAAGAGGTTACCCCAGGGCAACCAATACAACCTGGCAACACTAGAACACAGCTCTCCCATCACCGTAAACAGCTGAATGCCAAACACTCCATAAAAAGGAGACTCAGACAGGAAATCCGACCTCAAGATGATGATAGAGATCATTAAACAAGAATGGGAGGAAAAGCATAAAGAATTCAAATCTTTTAAAGAAGAAAAAGAAAAACATTCAAAGAACCCAAAGAACTAGAGGAAACAGAACCAAAGAGATGAAGGAATGGAAGAAAGAATTTAAAATGGAAATTGACACAATAAAGAAAACACAAAAATAGACAACCCTAGAGGCAGAAATTCTAAAAAAGGAATCAGGAGTTACAGATTCAAGCATTTCCAACAGACTACAAGAGATAGGAAAGAGAATCTCGGTGGCCCAAGACAACATTGAAAGCATAGACAAAACAATCAGAAAAGATGCAAAAACCAAAAAGCTCCTAACCCAAAATATCCAGGAGATCCAAGACACAAGAAGAAGACCAAACCTAAGGATAATAGGAATAGAAGAGAGAGAAGAATATCAACTAAGATGAACAGTAAATATCTTCAACAAAATTTTAGAAGAAAACTTCCCTATCCTTAAGAATGTGATGACCACGGGCATAAAAAGCCTACAGAACTACAAATAGGTTGAACCAGAAAAGAAATTCCTCCAGACATATAATAGTCAAAACACCAAGTGCCCAGAGCAAAGAAAGAATACTAAAAGCAATAAGGGAGAAAGTTCATGTAACGTATAAAGGCAGACCAATCAGAATCACACCGGAATTCTCAACAGAGACTATGAAAGCTAGAAGAGCCTGGGCAGACATTATGCAGATCCTAAGAGAGTACAAGTGCCAGCCCAGGCTGCTATACCCAGCAAAACTATCAATCACCATCGATGGAGAGATGAAGATATTCCAAGACAAAACTAAATTTAAACAATATCTGACCACAAACCCAGCACTACCATGAATTATATGTGGAAATCTCAATACAATAAGGGGAACTACATCCTAGTAAAAACAAGAAAACTTCTAAAAAAGAAAACCAAAAGGAGACACACATGCACAATTCAACCTACAAAAGCAATAATAGCAGGAAACAGCAACCACTATTCCTTGATATATATTAACATAAATGGACTCAACTATCCAATGTAAAGGATATCAGACTGGATACATAAAGAAAACCCAGCATTTTGCTGCATACAGGAAACTCATCTCAGAGACAAAGACAGACACTATCTCAGAGTAAAAGGTTAAGAAAAATATTTCCAAGAAAATGTCCCCGAGAAGCAAACTGGAGTGGCTATTCTAATATCGAATAAAATAAACTTCCAACCAAAAGTTATCAAAAAAGTTAAGGAAGGACACCTTTTACTCATTAAAGGGGAAATCTTTAGGCGGAACTCTCAATCCTTAATATTTATGCTCCAAATACAACCGCACCCGTATTCATAAAAGAAACCCTATTAAAGCTCAAAAAATACATTTCACCCCATACAATAATAGTGGGAGAATTTAATACCCCACTCTCACCAATGGACAGATAACAGAAACAGAAACCGAACAAGGACACTGCAAAAGTAGCAGAGAACATGAACCAACTGGAATTAATAGATATCTACAGAACATATCATTCTAAAGTAAAAGAATACCCCTTCTTCTCAGCAACCCATGGCACCTTCTCTAAAACTGACCACATAATTCGACATAGAATTAGCCTCAGTCCATATAAGAAGATTGAAATATGTCCATGCATCCTTTCAGATCACCATGGTGTAAGGCTGATCTTTAATAACAACAAAGACAACAAAAAGCCCATGTACACATGGAAACTAAACAATGCTCTATTAAACGATAGCAGGGTCAAAGAAAGAATAAAGAAAGAAATTAAGGATTTTCTAGAATTCAATGAAAATGAAAAGAAGACATAACCAAACCTATGGGATGCAATGAAAGCAGTACTGAGAAAAAAACTCATAATTCTGAGGGCTTCCAAAAAGAAATTGGAGAGAGCATACATCTGCAACTTGATAGCAGAGCTGAAAGCCAGAGAACAAAAGGAAGAAGATACACCCAAGATGAGTAGACAGCAAGTAATAAGCAAACATAGAGCAGAAAAAAAACCAAATAGAATCAAAAGGAACCATTCATTGAATCAACAAAACCAAGAGCTGATACTTTGAGAAAATTAAGAAGATTGATAAGCCCTTAGTCAGACTAACTGGAGGGCAAAGAAAGAGTATCCAAATTAACAAAATCAAAACTGAGGAAATTCAAGAAATCAACAGATCATACTACAAAAGCGTATATTCAACAAAGCTGGAAAATCTGGAGGAAATGGATGAATTCTTAGACAGATACAAGATACTAAAGTTAAACCAGGACCAGGTAAACCATCTAAATAATCCCATTACATCAAAAGAAATAGAAGAAGTCATCAAATGCCTCCCAACCAAATAAATAAATAAATAAATAAATAAAACCCAGGTCCAGATGTGTTCAGTGTAGAATTTTATCAGACATTTATTGATGACATAATACCAATACTCTCCAAACTACTCACCAAGTTAGAATCAGATGGAATACTACTTAACTCTTTTTTTGAGGCTACAATAATCTTCGTTCCTAAACCACACAAAGACCCTATAAAGAAAGTGAACTTCAGACCAAACTCACTTATGAACATTGATGCAAAAATACACAATAAATTCCTTGCAAACTGAGTCCAAGAACACATCAAAATAATCATTCACCTTGATCAAGTAGGCTTCATCCCTGGCATGCAGTTTAATATACTGAAATCCAATAATGTAATCCTCCAGATAAACAAACTCAAAGAAAAAATCCACATGGTCATCTCACTAGATGCTGAGAAAGCATTTGACAAAATTCAACACCCCTTCATGTTAAAAGTCTTGAAAAGAACAGGAATCCAAGGCCCAAATCGAAACATAATAAAAGCAATATACAGCAAACCAACAGTCAACATCAAACTTAATGGTGGGAAAGTTGAAGCAATCCCACTATAATCTGGGACTCTACAAGGCTGCCCACTCTTCCCCAACCTATTCAACATAGTAGTGGAAGTCCTGGCCAGAGAAATTGGACAGCAAAAGGAAATTAAAGGGATACAAATTGGAAAGGAAGAAGTAAACATCACTGTTTGCAGATGACATGGTAGTCTACTTAAGTGACCCCTCAAATTTCACCAGAAATCTCCTATAGCTGAAGAACAAGTTCAGCAAAGTGGCTGGATACAAAATTAACTCAAACAAATCAGTAGCCCTCTTATATTCAAAGGACAAACATGTGGAGAAGGAAATTAGGGAAAAGATAACCTTCACAATAGTCACAAAAACTATGAAATACCTTAGTGAGATCCTAAGTAACCAAGTGAAGGAACTGAATGACAAGAATTTCAATCCTCTAAAGAAGGAAATCAAGGAATATCTCAGAAAATGGAAAGTTCTCCCATGCCCATGGATTGGAAGAATCGACATTTTAAAAATGGCCATCTTACCAAAAGCAATCTACTGATTCATTGCAATCCCCATCAAAATTCCAACCCAATTCTTCATTGAGTTGGTAAGAGGAATGAGCAATTTCATCTGCATCAACAAAAGACCTAGAAAAGTGAAATCCATTCTCAACAACAAGAAAACATCTGCCATAATCACTATCTCTGATCTCAAGATATATTACAAGGCAATTGTGCTAAAAAACTGCATGGTATTGGTACAGTGAGAGGCATGTGTATAAATGGTATAGAATAGAATATCCAGAAATGATCCCACACATATATGGTCACCTGATTTTTGACAAAGGAGCCGAAAACATTCAATGGAAAAATGACAGCCTATTCAACAAATGGTGCTGGTCCAACTGGCACTCAGCATGCAAAAGAATGAAAATAGACCCTTTCTTATCTCCTTGTACAAAGCTCAAGTATAAGTGGATCAAAGATCTCCACATTAAACCAGATACACTGAAACTATTAGATGAGAAATTAGGGAAAACCTTAGAACACATAGGCACAAGAGAAAATTTCCTGAAGAAAACACCAATGCCTCTTGCTCTAAGGACAAGGTTGACAAATGGGACTTAATGAGATTACAAAGTTTCTGTAAGGCTAAGGACATTGTCAAGAAAACAAAATGGCAGCCAACAGAGTGGTAAAAAATCTTTACCAACCCCACATCACATAGAGGCCTAATATTCATGGTATACAAAAAACTTAAAGTGCTAGACACCAGAGAATCAAACAACCCTATTAAAAAATGTGGTACAGAGCTAAACAAAATGTTCTCTATTGAGGAATATCAAATGGCTGAGAAACATGTAAGGAAGTGCTCAATATCCTCAGCAATCATGGAAATGCAAATCAAAACAATGCTATGGTTCGACCACACACCATTCAGATTGGGCGAGATCCAAAACTCAGATGACAGCAGATGCTGGCGAGGATGTGGAGAAAGAGGAACAGTTCTCCTCTGTTGGTGGGATTGTAAACTGATACATCCACTCTAGAAATCAGTCTGGCAATTTCTCAGAAAATTGGACATATCTGAAGATCCAGCTATTCCAGTTTTGGGCCTATACCGCAGAGACACTTCAATATAAAACCAAGACCCATACACCACAGTGTTCATAACAGCTCTATTTATAATAGCCAGAAGCTGTAAAGAACCCAGTTGTCCTTCAGTAGATGAATGGATACAAAAATTGTGGTACATTTACACAATGGAGCACTATTCAGCTATCAGAAACAATGACTTAATGAAATTATTATGAAAATGGATGCATCTAGGGAATATCATCCTTAGTGTGATAACCCAGTCACAAAAGAACAGACATAATATGCAGTCACTGATATTGGGATGCTAACCCCAGAAAGCTCTGAATACCTCAGAAACAACTCACAGACTGTGTTAAGTTCAAGAAAAAAAAAGGAAAAAAGAAGAAAAGAAAAAAAAAAAACATTATGCTCAATCCTTACACACAAAGAATATTTAGACTAATTCAGGGTCACAACCTGTTTTACATATACTTTATGCTCATTGTAACTAATAAGAATTTAATGCCCACTATGAAACCTTTAAAAAAAGCCAAGCACTGATGAACATGTATTCATATACTTTTATGTAAAAATTCTTAAAATTTGTTCATTTATCTTTTTTTAAATAAAGCTGTTTAAAAATATTTTTTTCTGTTTTCTCTATTTCCTATTCATCTCCTTTCTCTTCTTCTGTCTTTTAACTTTATATATCATCTCTTTATTTGAAAAAAGTCCTCTTTCCTCCTTTTCCTTTATCTCTATTTTTTATTCCACCTACCCATTCACACCTCCTTATTTGATCCTCCTTTCTCCCCTTTCTTCTCTTTCTTTTTGCTTTGTCTTCTTTTCTCCTTCCACCTCAGACACCCACCATCTAATTTTCTTCTCTCTCATTTTTATTCTCCCTGCCTGTTTTCTCCTTCTTTCTATCTACTCTTTCACCATTCTCTTCAGTCTGTTTGCTCTCACCCCCAGAATGAAGCCTTTATGTTCTTGTCCCATCTGCCCTATGTACTATGCCCTATGTTTTTTTTTTTTAATCCTTCCTTATCTCTCCATCCTCCTCTTCCTTTAAGACAACAGTCTTGCTTCCCTGGTTGCCTGCATGTCCTCCATTTCCCTAGTTCCATCATTAAACTATGATAATTAAGTTTTCACCCTATCATGACCTGATATCCCTCTGACTTGGGTTCAAACATGAGGAATCACATTACAAACAGGACCTCCTTTGCTCTGTATTGTAAAGAGAACATTTCTTTGCATTTCCTGTATATTTACAGTTACATTCTATTTACTAGGTTGACTGCCAAAAGAAAACAAATAGCATCATATTAATGTGTTAGTTGGTATAATAAAAATGAAATGCATCATTTCTACTTTTATGTTTGCAAATCTGTATGATATTACTCCAGGAAATATAGTAGAAATAAAATTATCCTCAGGAAATATAAAAGCCAGATGAAGAACAGTTCAATTATGGCCAGAAAAGTATAATGTTGTATACTTGAAATATATTGGTAGTAAAAATCAACAACAGTTGAGAAACATGGTAAGCATTATTCTACATAGTATGAGTTCCTTCACTTTTGGTTCAATATAAAAATCACTATACTAAGTAAAGTACGGCTCACAATTTTCTTCATATTAATATACTGCAAATGTGTCCTGTATCCTTTACTGTAACACTCATAATATATGCTCCCTGAATACTTTCCAAATTCTTCAATATTATTAAATAACTAATTGTACAACACTACACATTTCAGTAAGATCATGTCCTCTGAGGTGCCTTTGTTTTATGAAAATTGTTGACATTTCTAAGGTATTAAGTTGATCCTGTTTCTTTTCTTTATATTAATACACTCCTCTATGTACTTAATACATTTTCCTTGTAACACACAGAAATAAAAATTACTATTATGAGTAAGAGGGCATTGGAATCTGCTTAGAAAATTTCTGTTTGAGGACAAGACACCCAGATTTCCCACACCTTCCAGGAGAGAACATGGGGCACAGGAATGGTGAGGTGTTGCTTTGAGTATTCAGGGCATAGAGAATGCTTGGCAGTGCTTGTGGCAAATGTTCCTTTCCAGACCACATCAAGGGCTGAGACTCTGACACAGATAATTGTGATCTGCCTGGGAAACATAGTGATAGAACATAAGCTTCAGATGCAACTTCTCACCTCTTCTTACACCTGGACCAGAAGTGAAACTTACACATAAGCCCAGGGAGAGCACACTGGGAGTTCTCAGTTAGTAGAGAGTTCAGTGCATGCTGGTAAAGGGTCCTTGTAGGCTTAGAGAAAGTGCCAGTATTACTCAGGACTGGTGGGCAGAGGGCTAATCTCCCAGGACAGCCTCAAAAGAGCCCTCACACCTAAGCACACAAAAACAGAACTGAGTCACTCCATGAGAACTCACTGCTTGCCCACAAGAAGCAGAACACTCAGAAGCCAAATTCTTCTTGAGCCCATGGGCCCCCACATCCACAGATGTGACAGGCACCAGTCACTGACAAAAAGAACACATATATTCTCAGAAAACAAAATGCAGATGGAAAAATTAAAGCGAACAAACTTAAGCAATGGATACCAAAACAACATGGCAATATCAGAACCCAGCAATACCACCACAGCAAGCAGTGGATTACCAAACACTCCATTAAATCAAGGCTCAGACTTGAAATTATACTTCATGATGATGATAGAGATCTCAAAGAAGCATATGAATAACTTTCTATAAAAACTGAAGAGAACACCCATAAAAAATAGAAGCTCTTAAATAGGGAACAAAAAATCACTCAAAGAACTACAGGAAAACAAAAACAAACAGCAAAGAGATTAAACTAAAAATTGAAACGATAAATAAAACACAAAAAGATACTACCCTGGAGATAGTTAACTCAAAAAAAGAAATAAAGGGTCACAGATGCAAGCATCAACAACAGACTAAAGGAGATGGAAGAGAGAATCTTATTCTTCCTCTTCCCTCCTTTCTTCACTTTATACTTGTCACCTCTTCTTTTTTTCCCTTTCTGATATCCCCTTAATTCAGATCACCTCTTTACTCATTCCACTTTTCTCCTCTTTTAGTGTCATCCACCCACTTCGCTTTTTATTCCTGCCACCTCTCTACTTCCCCATTCTCTACCCACTATACCTCCCTGCTCTGACCTCTTTAAGACCACCTCCTTCCTTTCTTGCCACTTTTTACTCTGTTTCTAGTTTTTCTTCTCCTGATTCTCCAATCACTCTTAACCTGTCTCTTCTTCACACATCACACTTTCCTGTACTTCCTCCCTCCTTTTCACCAGTATCTCTCCCTTATTTAATCTATTCTTTCCTATTCAATTTTTCTTCCTTCTACTGCATCTACCCCTTTCTCTCCTGCTATACCTCCCATTCAGTTAATTCTTCTCTACTGTTTCAACTTCCTTTCTCTTCCCTCCTTTCTCCACTTCCTTCTTTTTCTTCTCACTCCCCTTCCATCTGACCTCCTTTCACATCATGTGACATTAATGTTCCCTCTTCTTCTTCAACCCTCACATTCCCTCTTATCCTCTCTTCTATTTTCTCCACATTCAAATTCTGAGACTCTCCTCCTCAATTTTCCATAGGCTCTTTACTAGTTTTATCTGTTCACTGTGCACCTTTCTGCTCTGCCAGCTGCCTCTCTTTCTCTTCCCTTTCCTATTCCTCTTTCTCCCTTTTATTTCCACTTCTTTTTAAACATTCTTACCTCTTTCTTTAAGTGAAAAACTTTATTTAAAAAAAAAAGATAAATGTACATATTTTAAAAGCATTTAGCATAAAAGAAGTTGAGTACATTTTTGTCAGTACTTGATTATTTAGAAGGTTTAATAGTATACATTAAATTCTTACTATTTACAATTAGCATAAAGTACATGTAAAACAACATGTAACCTGGAAATGGTCAAAGTTTTCTTGGTATGTAAAGATTAAGCATAATGATTTTTCTTTCTTTTTTTGGCCTATGTTTTTCTTGAACTTCATATATTCTGCAATTTGTTTCTGGGTGTTATTATCCAATAATCGGTGACTTCCTATCATGTCTGTTTTTTGAATGGGTTGCCTCACTCAGGATGATATTCTCTAGATGCATTCATTTTCTTAAAAATTCATAAAGTCATTGTTTCTGATAGCTGAGTAGTACTCCACTGTTTAAATATAAAACTAATATTGTAAACATTCATCTACTGAAGGACTTCTGGGTTATTTCCAGCTCCTGGCTAATATAAATAGGGCTGCTATGAACATTGTGGTATATGAGTCCTTGTTTTATGTTAGAGCATCTATGTGGTATATGCCCAGAAGTAGAATGACTGAATATTTAGGTAGTATTATGTCCAATTTTCTAAGGAATTGCCAAACTGATTTCTTGAGTGGTTGTACCGGTTTACAACCCCACCAACATTGGAGAAGTGTTCCTCTTTCTCTGCATCCTTACCTGCATCTGCTTTCATCTGAATTTTTGATTTTAGCCATTATTACTGGTGTGATGTGGAATCTCAGGGTTGTTTTGATTTGTATTTCCCTTATGGCTAAGGATGTCCAGCACTTTCTTAGATGCTTCTCTGCCATTAAAGAATTTTGACAGAGCTCAGAGAGATTAATAAGATTATTCAATCAATGTGTTCCCTTAAGCCTTCCTAGGTACCTAAGAAATGGCCTATCACAGTGATTTACCTGAAAGATTGTTTTTCACAATTCCCTTACATGAATGTGATAATGATTTGCTTTTTCAATACCGAACTTCAACAGAGATTGCCCAGTCAAAAGATATCAGTGGAAAGTTCTGCCTCCAGGAATGTTAAATAGCCCTACCTTGTGTCGATATTTTGTAAAACAGCCATTAGAATGAATTTGCAAGGCTTTTATCCAATCTATCATTTATCATTATATGGATGGCATACAATTGGCTGATTCTTATATAAATATCCTAGAAAAAATGTTTGATGAAGAAAAACAAAACAAAACAAACAACCAAAAAATTGCTGTGTTTGTGATTGCAAATTGCTTATAAAAATACAAAGGAGAGGATTCTATTAATTATCTGGTGTATCAAATCTGCAGAAGGTAAGGCCAGAATGAGTGAAAATAAGAAGAAACAAATTGAAGACCCTGAACAATTTTCAGAAACTATTGGGAGATATCAACTGTCTGAGGCCTGTGATTGGTTTGGACACTGAAGAGCTAAGCAATTTATTTCAACACTTACTAGGTGATAAAGATTTAAATAGCCCTAGGAAACTATTAGCTAAGGCTGAGAATGAGTTAAATTTGGTAGAAAAGAAATTACAGGATGCAAATCTAGATCATATTGACCCAAGAATGGCCTGCATCTTAGTCATTTTGCCTTCAAATTATTCTCCTACAGGAATTCTTATGCGGAGAGAAGATTATATGTTAGAATGGATTTTTTTGGCACATAAACAGAGTAAGACACTAAATACTGTCATTGAGGTCTCTGAATTGATATTAAAGGGTAAATTGAGACTTCCACAATTAATCTGAGTGGATCCCACTAAAATTATGTTACCTTTTACTGATGCAGAAATTGTCTCATTAAGGACACAAGATGTAAAATAGCAAAAAGCATGCAGTAATTTCTTGGAAGAGATTAACAACAGATACCCTAAAAGCAAGGGTCTCCAGTTCATAAAACGTACTAATTGAATTTTCCCTCGTATAGTTAAGGGAATTCTAATATCTGGAATCCCTACATTTTATAATGGAAATGCAGGATATAAATCAGAAGATGTCAGTAAGATGGCTGAATGTTCCTATAAGTCAGTTCAAAACTCTGAATTATTTGTAATACTCATGGTACTGTCAGATTTCCCAGTGTCTTTTAATACAATAACTAACAATATGCAGAAAGGGTTGTTTTACACATGGATACTGCTGAATTTATAGAGGATGATTCTGAATTAAATGCACTATTTATTCAGCTACCACAAATGATGAGAAATAGGAGTGATCCAATATGTATAACACACATAAGATCTCACACATGTCTGCTAGAGCCTCTGGTGCAAGGTAATAATGAAATTGACTAGCTATAAATACGAAGTGTACTAGAGGCTTCTGAATTCCATAAAAAACACCATGTTAACAGCAAAAGTTTAAAGAATGAATTCTGTATAATTCTTGGAAACAAGCCAAGGAAATTGGGAGGCAAGGTCCTACTTTCTCATTATATAATCAAACTCCATTGCCAATAGGAACTAACCCCAAGGTTACCCAAAGAAATGAAACTTGGCAGATGGAAGTCTTCCACTTAACAGAGTTTGGTAAATGGGAATATGTGCATCACACTATATACACATATTCAGGGGAGGGTGCGGAGGAAAAATGAGGGATACAGTAATATTATGGAAGTTAGAGAAATAGAATTATGAAAGGTTAGTAAATTTACACTTAAACAAAATATTACATAGCTATATCTTAGTAGAAATAATTGTAATTGATATGAAGTTGAAGTTATACTCTTTTCATTGGTATGGAATTCATTTAATACAAATCTAATGTTTTCACTAGTATAATTTCTTATTGAATTAAAATTGACATTAATACTGTTACTTTCATATAGGCATAGTGTCTATACAATACATTTGGAAATATAAAGCTTAGATCTAGTCTTGTAACTGCTATTTACACTAATTCTAGTTGATCAAACGAAAGGGTGTTTTGGAATATTACAATTAGTGATAGGCAAAAGCAGTCAAGGCTTAACATTTCAGAGATGCTTTGTGTAGATATATAATCTTCAAAAAACAACAAAGTCCACAGAAAATGACATTTACAGACATTTTTTTTTTAAATGAAGAATCATATTACTAGAGACCTGTCTGCTCCTGACAGCACTGCTTCTTAGATTCGAAGAAGAAATTGAGCATCAATGTAGTCTCTCCAGTTGTGGCATGATAGCCACTAGACAAGAATTGCCTCATTCATCTACAGACAATACTGTCTAGAAAAGGACGCATTTGCAGAATAGTTGACTGATAATCTTTGCCAAGCCAAAATTGTCAGCCCTTCAAATTTATGCATTACAGAGTTCTGTAGGATAAGATCCTGGACCAGATGACTGAAGACTGATGCTCCAGTGTTTAAAAGATGAGAGATTGCCTAAGTAGTCAGCTGTCTCTACATATTGGCTAGTTTTGAAAGCTGTGTTTTTTGCTTCTCAATATCAAGTAATATTAGGCTTTCTGAGATTTCTGATGTTGTAGAAGAATGGTAGCCTCATAACCTGGTCATGTTTTTGGCACTAAAAAGGTTAATATATATCACTCAAAAGGTGACTTTCAGGTAATATACAATCTAAAACCTAGATATAAATAAGATGTAGAAATATAGTCTTTCCATATAGAGAAAAGGAGCTTTATTTAACAGATGAAATTGATAGGCTAGGTGTTAATGCTGACTTATACTTTATAAATTGTAAAATGTTAATAGTTATATTCATTTTATAGTTGAAAAAACATTAACTGGACAAAAAGGAGGAAATGTAGATTGTCCTGAAGCTGTTTCTATTTTAATGTTAATTCCACTTTACCAAGAAGGGCTATCTAGTCATGTGCTCATGATCTGACTTCAGTTGTACATTCCCATTTTTATTTGCTAAATAAGAGAGAGAGCCAGTGATTTAGCAGGGGAGAGGGAAATGAAGATTGTCCTGAAACTATTCCTATCTTAATTTTAATTCCACTTCCCCAAGAAGGGCTACCTAGCCATGAGGTGACTGTATTTTTACCTTCCCATTTTCCTTTGTTAAATGAAAGAAAGTGTCAGTGACTTGGCAGGGGGAAAGGAAGGTAGAAAAAGGTGACCGGTGAAGGGGTAAGATGAGGATTTAGTGAAAAAGAGAAAGATGGAGATGGAACACGAGACTTTAAAAATGGCAAGTTCTAAGGGGTCTCTTTGCTGGGAAATAGAGAGAGTAGGGGGATTCTGCCCAATCTAGATGCTTTGAATGTATTTCTATTTAGTGACTGATGTTTGCATTTAATGGGTTGCTCCAGTTGAAAAATCATTGCAGCATCCCACCTTTCTCTTCTTTCTTTCCTAATTTTCACTTCTTTCCTTTCTTTCTCTTTTCTTCCTTGTCCCCATTCACTTATTTTTTCTATTTAATATTTTTCCTTTCCTCTTCCTTTCTCACACTGTCTTCACTGCCTTTTCCTTTGACTTCTGTTTCCTCCTCTTCTACTTTCTCATCTATCCTTTCTATTCCTTCCTTCTTTCTCCCCTTAATTTCTCTCTCTTCTTTCCATCCAAATTCTAATCATTACTTTGGCATCTTCTCTTCTTCTCTGCCATTATACTCTACATTTGTCCTCCTTTCTTCCAGCCTCTTCTTTTCTCCCCCCTTCCTACCTCACTGTTTTTCTATCCTTACTCTGTTCTTTTACATTCACCCTTGCTTTGCCCTTCCCTCGTCTTCCCAGTTCCACCTTCTTTCTTCAACCTTCCTTTACCCCTTCTTGTTCTACTAACCCTCCTCCCTCACTTTTCTCTTCTCCTATACCCTTCTTGATCCTCTTTTTTCCCTCCTCTTTCCTGTTCCCTCACCTTCCCTCCTTTCATCTCATCCATCCTTCCCTTTATTTCCTTGTCTCCTCAGAATCCATTTTGCTTTCTTTTAGACTTCTAAACTCTTTATACAATGGGTAAACTCCCCTCTTATTTGTTCAAATCCTATTGATACTCCTCTGTGCTTTATGGTTTTCTCCTATGATGGCAAGCATACAGCCTTTCACTACAGGACCCTTCTCCCTTAGTCTCCTACTCTGAATATTGATTCTTGATCTTTCCTAGTCCTGGTCCTCCCTGACCTTCTAAGTCCCTTTAGCTTTCTCATGTCTTTATGTCCCTGCAGCCTTACTTCCCAGTCTTTTTACTTCTGGTGTGTATACTGCCCCCATCAGGAGTACTGTGTCCAGAGATGTCTCTGAATTTGCCCTGTTCTTCCACACAGTGTCAAAGTCCTGAGCTTCTATATAGATTCCTAAAACCACAGACACTGGCTCTCTAAACCTGATATAAAATTGACCTTGTCATTCTGCCACACTCCCAACTTATTACACCCTCTCAAATTTCTGACTTTCTTTGTCCCCAACACACCCTGAACTTCCTGTCATTTTATGAAATCTCCCTATTCTCCCAGACTTCTCCAAATATTTCCAATCTCCTTTTACCACCCTGTCACTTGGATTTCTCACTTACCCCAGTCTCTGACCTAGACTTGCTGAGACTCCTGCGTTCATCACTGCAAATTGCCCCTTTCCCACAAGTTCTTCACACCTCAAACCATGTATTGGCCTTTACCCAGTCACCTACACTGCCACATACACTATAGATGACATTATGACCTCATCTCCATTTTCTGTCTGTCTACATCCTTCTAAATCTGCTAAGCTTCCTAAACCTCTCACACTTTCAGCATCTTCCCGGACTCTCTGCCTTGTCTCTGACCTTCCAGCTCTCCTCCCTAACCTTTATTCTTTAGCCTGCTCACCCCTATCCTTTCTGTGTGCTTCTTCTCTCCTCTTGTTCACATGTTCACTCTTGTACTCTTCTCCACTGACCCACTAGAATGCTTGTCATCCCTGCTCTTCTTCAGTATGCTGTGTTTCTGGACAACATCCTGTAGCCTCCACACTCACCCTCAGAATACATTTTGTTTTGTCACCAGAAATCTGTCCATTTTCAGAGTTTCTTGAACTCTTCTTAAGATATCTGCCTTTTGTTGGCCTTTGGCCTTCTCTTTATGCTCCTTAAACTCCCCATGTTCTACCTACTCTCTCCTCTACCACCCTCTGTAGATATTGTTTTTTAATTCCTCCCCTTATGTTGAGTCTCTGACCCAGTCCTCAGTCTCCTACACTCCTGAATCCTCATTCTCAGACATTCTGTCCTGTAATATCCCTGCTCTCCCCAGAGTATATTCACTCCCCATTTTCACTAAACCTCTTTTGCAACACACTAGCCTCCTGTCCTCTGCCCACCTCCTAGTGTCCCTGGAGTCCTCTCTCATTTCCTAGTGTCCCCCAGCTATCACATATCTTGCTGCTTCTCCCCAGACATTCCACTCCCACTGGGAGTACCTTCCCTCTCAGATTTGTACCCTCCACTGTCCCATTTCACCTCAGATTTTTCTCACTTCCATTTGCCCCCTATAGCTTTGCACTTCATCCCCTAACTTTGGTTTGACTGTCCCTCTTGTCCTGCTACTCTTGTTCCTAGGTACCCTCAGAGCTTCTAGTCCTTTTCCCCTTGAACTCCTTTCTTCTTCTAACATCAGCTTTGTGCCCTTCCGTGAGAAGCCCTCTGTCCCCCTCAGTAACCTTGCCCTCTTAACCTGCCTTGCCTCAATTCTTTCCTCCTTAAGGCCTTTCTGTATTCATCCAGGTCCTTCTCATTTCCATGCTATGCTTTCTTCAACACAGTCCTCTCAATCCACCCTCTCTTTCTTCTTCTACTTCCATAAGGTTTTTGCACTTCTCCTCATTCCTGGATCCTCTTTTGTCAGCTACCATACCATATGCCTTAGACTCTGTCCTCATCTCAAGCTTCTTCCCTAGTCTATTGATATTCAAACCTTAAAGACCACCCAATTAGACTCCTTTCCTTTGTGAGCCTCCTTACAAACACCTGTCTTTCTTCTCACCATCTTATCTTATCCCAACCTTCTTAACCTTAGCATGGGCCTTTCTCTCCATACTCTCACCTTGCTCTGTAACCTCTGTTTGTATACCATTGTACTAAACTCTGCCAGACCATTCAAGATCTGAAATAAAGTGATTTTTAAGAATCATGATCTTTGGGTTCATCTAACCAAGGTGTCTTAGGAGCTGATCTGATCTCAGACTGTCCTGTTTTGGATGACCCTTTGCATGGAAAGATAGCAGTTAAGGTAAAACAGCCTAGGACTTTACTCTTGAACTATCTGCCTATGTTTATATTGATTGTGATTGGTGTACTTGACTGTCTCTCTTATATATAAACAGCTTTTCCCCATTGGGTCCTAAACAGCTTATTTCTTTCTCCTAGATGCTCCAGCTACTCTACCTAGGCCCTGATCCATTTTACACATGGTTTTCACTTTTTAAGAAACTCCAGATTTCTCCTGAAGCTCCCTACAAACACTCCTAGCCTCTACACTTTTGCATTCTGCCGCACACCCACACCTAGCAGATGCTTTTTCTCGGACTTCAGGCATCCCTCAATGTCTCTTTCCATTCTTCTGTTTACTTCAAGAATCCTAGAACTTTCCAACCCTATATCCTCAGAACCCTCATCCATATTGCCCCATCTAGAGCCTAGCTCCCAATTTGCTACTGTTTGTTGAGCATCTGTCCTTTCTCTTCAGCTTCCTAGCCTACAAGTGCACATCTGAGCTCTGACAGTGTCCCACCCTCCTCTCAAGACTCATGTTGTTGTCCTGCCCTCCCTGAAGCCTCCTCTTCTCCCTCCTCTTTCCTATCTCTGGATGTGAACCATTTTATCCTCCCATGTTGCCTCCCATATTTCTCCCCAGGTTTCTGCTTTCCATTCCCAGATTACTTACCACTTCTAACCAAGTATCTTCCATTAATCTTCCATCTTACTTTAGCCTTTTTTTTTTCTTTCTGCCTTCCTCCTGTGTCGGACACATGCTTCCCCTGCTTTCTAGGTCAAACAGACCCTTCTGCTTCTTTAGGCCTCTGGCCATAATCCACATTTCTACTCTGTCCCTGCCCCTCCACAGCCTTCTGCTCCCCCACAGGATCCTCCCCTTACTCCTTCCCTACTTCAAACTCCAATCCCACTACTGCAATACTCCCTAGCCTCCAGCACATTGCCTCTGCCTTCTGCCCTTCCCCCAGGACACTCATGCTGTCCTCAGTAGTCTTAAGCCCTCCCACAGCTGCATTCCTTTCCCAGAACACCTGGCCTCCTCAGTAAAAATTTGCCCTTCACCTAATGCCTTAAGCCTCATCTCTTCAGAGGTCCTGTCCTACCTAGCCCTTGCCTCTCACATCCTTCCTGTGTCTTGCCCTTCTCTCCCATGTGTCCTTGTGAAAGCCATCAATTTTCCCCAGCTTTTGGTTACTTCTCATCTACCACCTCTCCACATGTGTTTCCCTGTTTCCTGCTGTCTGTCCATCAGACTCCTCAATTTCCCCCCTTCTGCCCCTGTCCAACAGCCCTCACAATTGTACCCCAGGCCAGTCTCATATCCTCTATCATACTCTGTCTGATCTAAAGCCCAATACTCTCACAAGCTCCAGGCCATTAAGTGTCCAGGTCAGCTTCCTTCTAGGACTCCATCCCTTGGGCTACTTTTAGCTCCTTCCCCCTTGTGCCTACCATTCTCTCCTGTAGCCTCTTAAGTTCCTCCAAAATTTACCTTCCCCCATCCACCTGAACTTTATAGGTTCCTCTCAGCTTCTTTTCCACTGTTCTGTCTTGTTTCTTGTACACCACATTTCCAGGACAGCATGTCTCTCAGTCCTGGATTTCTGCTACCTCTAAGGTAGTGCTCCCTGGCTCTGCCTGCCTCCTCCCTGCCCTTTGCCTTTCTTTATGACACGTGATCCTCATCCTTTGTTAGCAGATTCATAGTCTATTCTGATCCTCTGTCCTGGCTGAGGAAGTATACTTCCTGAGTATCCTGCACAAGTCCTGAGTCTCATAACCTTTTTGTGAGACACTGGGTGTCCTCTAACCTGTCCCCCTCTGGCAATCTCCTCTCATCTGTGACCTCCTCCACATTCTACCAAGTCCACAGCCAGATACCTGCCTCCCCAGAACCTGGGATTTCATTTGAACACCCCACCTTCTTTCCTCTGCCTTCCTCTGATGCCTGGACTCCCCCACCCCAGCCCAGCCTCCTATTGTACTTCAAGAAGCTCTTGAGCATCTTTTCAAGTTTGTTTTTTTTTTTTTCTGAGAGTTCTACTTTCCAAGAAATCTACAGTTCCCCCTGCTTCCTCTCCTGCTCACCAGGAAGCCTGAGTTTCTCACCCTGCTCTCCATGATTCTACCTTCACATAAAAATATCCTAACTCTCTCTCATCTCCCTAACTACATGTCAGGTTTATGCCCTCAATGCATTTTTCTGAAACTTCTTTTTATCTTCCTCCCCATTCCATTGTTTCTCTGCTCCCTCTTCCTCTACACTCCCCCTCTTAAAAATAATTCTTCTTTATAAATCTGCTACCATAAGACCCCAAGCTCATCCCCACCGAGCCTCCTGTACTTTTACTTAGTCACACCTTACCTCAGTCCTAGAGTTCCTGCTTCTCAGGTAATCCCTCAGAGTCCAGTTCTGAATACACAGAGCTGAGTTGGGGAGAGAAATGCAGGCATCCCTCAGTTACAAAAGAAACTCGGTTTCCCGCACATCCAAAAGGCGGTCAAAATATCCGGAAATGATGTCAACATACAGGAGAGATTCTATTGGTTAGATAAATTCCGACATTCCTCAGGAACTTGTGAAACCAGTTCAAGACCTTCAGCAGACTGGTGAGATAATTACGTGTTCCTTCTGGAATCTCTACATGCGCACTGGTATCACATTCCCCTGTTACACATTTCAACAGATCCTAGCAATTTTCCCTACCTTTCAATGCCTCCAGCTTAAGGACTTCCCTTTCTACAGCTACTCAATCTTGCTATTAATGATATAAATTTTTTCTATCTCTTTATCTCTGTATCTTTCTCCATGTCTCTATCTCTTTCTGTCCTCTCTCTCTCTCTCCCCCCCTTCTCTCTCTCTCTCTCTCTCTCTCTCTCTCTCTCTCTCTCTCTCTCTCTCTCTCTCTCTCCTTCCCCTCTTATTATTGAGATTGAACTTGTATTTAACACCTTGAGTCCAGACCTTAGATTGAGAGAGAAGTCTTTGATTCGGATTCTTTCTCTGAACATTGTGAATGAGACCAACTGGAACCTTCTGAGACTGGATCCACTGTTGCTCATTTAGAGAGAGAGAGAGAGAGAGAGAGAGAGAGAGAGAGAGAGAGAGAGAGAGAGAGAGAGAGAAGGAGGGAGAGCAAGTGTGTGTGTGTGTGTGTGTGTGTGTGTGTGTGTGTGTGTGTGTGTGTGTGTGGTATCAGAGGGTAGTCATCCTGTTAAGGATGATCTGGAAGGAAGTTCTAAAGGAGAGAAGGTTCCCTGATCACCCCTGGATTGCATGCTTCAGTTAGAGTTTGTTGTGCCATATCCTACCCAGGTAGTGGTATGGCACCCACCAGAAAATGGGGGAAACAGGCAGTGTTCTGTGTACAGAACTCAAGGAGATTCTTCTAATTTGTGAGATAGCAACACATGAAAACTTCAGAAATCACATCTCTGATCAGACTGAGCTCCTCACACAGAGTCTCTTCACGCATGGTAACATCATCAGCATTAAATCTCTGAATTTGTTGAAGCCCTCCTGCCAGCAATACAGACTTAAAATAAAGTGTACCACGACATTATACAGTGAGGTCACATGGGAAAAGAAAGTAGCCAAGGGGATAAGAAAGCAGAAGCTCACAGCCCAATTGGACCAGAATGGGACATGACCGTCTCCTGCTGAGAGCACTGGGCCCAAAGGCCTAATATCACATCCTCTTATCTCATGCCATAGACCTGAGTAAGGACAGGAATGGACTATCCTGTAGGGTGAGGTCTTGAGTCAGGGGCTTCAAACTTAGTCCTCAGAAAGTGTTAGGGGAGGAAGAAGTAGAGTTCAGGCCCAGGCCCAATCCTCTACATTGGTGGACAGAATTTGGGAAAGGCTGTGCATAGCTCCACAGAATATTCTTTGTCCTCCCTGCCAAGAAGGGACAGGCCTGCAGATTGGTTCCAAAAGAACTGTGAATTATTTTTCTAATCACCTGATTTACTTGGAAATGGATGGACAAATCTTTAATCTCTAGGGCCATTCTGGGAGATCAATGGTCCAATCCTCTCCCATTCAGGATTCAGGTGACATCTCCTAATTCCTCTGCATAAAATAAAAAGGGATTGGATGCCTGAAAATTCTGTGAGTAGCACTCTCTGTCTGTGTGCTGGTGATGAGCTTACCCTCCAAGATACCATGCCTCCACTCACACTATTAAGGAATTATACTATCAGGGAACATGGGAAAGACTTGTTTACATTTTATTTTCTCAACTTGGACAGGCTGCAGTGTTGACAGGAAAGCTACTTTTTTCTTCACCCTCTGGTTTTCTGTTCTCTCCAAACCTTCTGTTGTATAGTTCAACAAACCTTCCTGATCTTGCCAATTCTCCAAGTGTCACCTGACTTCTAACCTTTGTCCCCAGTCTTTTGTCTTCCTTCACCTTCCTCAGAGGAACTTCCCACCTTATATTCTCCCAGTCTTTATGGTTTCTCCCAGCCCAGTACTCTCTTGCTCATTATTCAGTCTATCTTCTCCTCTCAGACTTTTTGATTCTCCCCCCTCACTTAGACACCTGGATTTCTCTCCTGTTTATGCCAGCTGTCTCCCAAGTCCTTATACCTTATCTTTTTATTACTATGACTATTATCTTTCTCTAGCCTCCAATCTGATCCTTCAGCATTCCATCTCAGCAACATTCAGCCTTCTCTAAGCTTACTACCCTTTATTGTGAGATCCTCCTCAGATTTTTACTCCATCCCAGCCTCCAAATACCATACCATCCCAGCCTGTTGTCTGTATTTCTAACCTCCTGCCTTCTTATAAACCTCCTCCATGTCTTCTACCCTCCCCACAAGCTTCATGTCTTCATGTACCCTGCCATTATCAACCTAAGCCTACTGTTCTCAGACTCCCATGTTCTCCCTGAGTTTCTCAACTCTTGCTGACATTCAGCCTTTCCTGTCCAGGCTCCTGCCTTGTCTCTAGGCTTATGCTCTCCTCTGGTGATAACCTAAGAGCCTTTGAATCTCCAACCATTCATGTGAAGCATGTATCACTGCAGTTCCTTGATTGCAAGGAAGAAGATCAAAATCCTTATATGTGCCTGTAAAGTACCCACTCTTCTCCACAAAAGCCCAAGTCCTAAACACAGCTCAAATTTCCAGGAAGCCATGTCACAAGAAAACATATAAATGTACCTCAAAGGGATTGTGCTTGGACTAAATATAAATATTGTGCTATATCTTTGTTTGTATCAATGTGCATGAAGACAATCTTCTGTAGTTGTACTAAATACATTTAGGGTATGTTAAAAAATATTATGCAGTGACATCCAGAGGTTGCTAAGAAATTTTTAGATAGTCACAATTAAATGGAAATAGTTTCTTTCATTTTATATTATATTATATTTTTTGTATAATTTATTTGCTTACTCTTTTATTTATTTGTTTACATGTGCACATGCATGTGTAAACACATGTCAAAGTCTGAGGACTATTTGCCAAGAATCAGTTCTCTCCTTCTATGATTTGGGTCCTGGAGACTGAACTCATGTTATCTGGCTTGGCATCAAGTGCCTGAAAATTGATGAGCCACTTTGTCAACCCAGAAATTGTCCCTTTCTTAAAATTGGAAATGTGAGTGGAGATTTATTATCTCAATATTAGAAGAATTTTCTTAGGGCACTTCAGCAAGTTGAATACATATACATTGGGTAGTTACCTATCTATTGATAAGTGGAACCATGAGGGAGAAGAGTGACCTCCAAGGAATAAATTACCTATTGAGCTATTTCCAATTATGCTGCTCACACCAACTTTTAAGAACACAGATATCTGCTTATAATTGGTGAAGAGAAGTGATTGTTCCTCACTCCCAACTCAGGGAACTCTAAATGAATGAATGAAGGCTTGGGTGGATGAATGACTAAAAGAACAGGGCTTTATATTTCCCTGATAACAAACATGGGGTGGGTAATGAGGGATGTGGCAGTTGCTTATATTTGTATGACCCGTCCCCTTATTGCATGCTCCTTGCACCTTCTACCAATTGTTCAGAGGTAAATAAGAAGAAAAGTAGAACTTTGGACAAAGCATGTCACATTCATGAAATGAACAGTTTGCTATACTTTTTTCCTTCTATATGAAGAAAAGGCCTAAGGACATACAGTCTTCATGTCTCACTATGGGTAGATATTTTCACTATAGGTAAATATGATGAGTGCACAATGTTACTCTTCTCTCTCTGCTATGGTTCACTGGATCTTCTAGATGTTACATGGGAAGGTTCAGAAATTGGTTCCTCTCCTCAATTCCTCTAGCTGTTCTCCATCATATGGTAGCCAATGGCATCCTCTTTAACATTTAACTGGACTTCCTTAAAGTAAAATGTGGTTTCTGAGATCCAAATTAAGTTTTCAATGACATGAGATCCTGTACCAATTCTGAGGACCAACCCTCTCTTTCAGGGGTAATGAGAGAACATTGTTTCCATCCTTCATCTTTCTGAATCTTCTCATAAAGATAAGTATACAGGTGGAACTCTGCACCCAGCTGGCAAAAGTGTAACAAAGTGTCCAGGACATTGACAAATTCCCTGAACCTATCTTTTCTGTAAGTTAGCCAATGGTTCACGTCTGACACCCTGTGGATACTTATGTGGATATTGAGTAAAGAGGGAATCTGTTTCCTTACTCCGTTCGCTGTGCTCTTTCCGCACTATGGGATAGTAGTACCTGTTATTGCACATCTCAGCTTGAGTGTTCCCATGGACCTCAGGCAGGGACTCCTTTTTCAAGAAGTTCAGGACTCACTCCTGGTAATGTAACATTAATATTATGTTTTAAAATTCATGAACACTCCAGAAGAATGAGTGAAAACCATCTACAATTCCCCTGAATAACCATCAACAACATCTCTAGTTTTGAGTCTCCCCTAATATCCTTTTATATAAGAGACTAACCCAGAAGCCATACTATCTAGAGACAACAAATCCTTACTCCCATGTCTTGTCCTCAGAGTCCACTTGTGAGCTAGAGACCCCCACACCCTCCTCTAGTGCCTGATTTAACCATGTGATACGCAACACATTGGGAAGAAAGAATTTATTTTTTCAATGTAATTTGAGGTCCTCCATCATGGAAAGCCAAGGCAGAGTGTAATGGTAGGAGTCCCAAGCAGAAACCACAAAGTACTGCTGCCTAGCAAGATGATACAACCTGTACCTGTAAGCCAAACAAAACCTCTCCTCCCCAAGTTTGTATCATCAGTATAATTTACCACAGCAACAGGAGATTATAACAGAAGGCAATCTATACTCACAAGAATTATTTCTGAGCAACAGAAATATTCAAAATTCTATCTGAAACCTAAATGACATTGACCTCATAGTGGCCATGGCATGCAACTTAAGACTTTCACCAAGTTGATCCCATTTCTTTAAACCTCCCATATTTACAAAAGCCTTTTGGATCTGGAAAGGTGGATCAGTGGTTATGAGCACTTGCTGTTCATCCAGAAGGCCTGAGTTTGATTACCACACCCATAAATTTGCTCATATTCATGTTTAAATCTACTTTCAGGAATGAAAATACACTATGCTGTCCTCCATGTGCACAGGGCATGCATATGGTGCACAGATATACTTGTTAAAATTCAAATAAACATAAAATGAAAACAATTATTTTCTTTAAAAAATCCTTAAGTGTTGAAGGTACATGGCAGGCTTTGACAAAGAGGTCTCTCTTTTCTTGTTAAATGGCTTTTCAAATAATGCTGTCTTTCTTACCACAGCATCATTACATTTTTGTTATATCTTACATCCAGCAGCTGAACTGAAGTCTAATAACAACCATGTACCACATGGCATTATCTTAATTGGTTTAATGCTCCTTTCTTATTATCCCAAGGGGAATCACATCACACTACCAGATTCATAATCTCTGGGGAAGGTTAATTTGCAGGACATGTAGGTCTCATCTGACACCTAGCAGAATTTAGTAACTGTCCATTATTCATGGGATATCACTCATAGCCTCTTCTGTTGCAGTATAGTTTTCTACTAGATAAGCTACTTGGGGGGGTACACTTGTTAGATTTATTGTCCATTTGACACAAAGATGAGCTACATAGGAAGAGTCAATCTCAGGTGAGGGATTGCCTAGGTGTGAATGGCCAGTCTGTATGTCTGTGGGACATTGTCTGGAATGCTTTTTAATGTAGAAAAGACAAGCCCACTATGGGCAAGGCTGTTGGACCATTATCTATTTCTTAAAATGAAGCTAATTGAGTGGGAGTGGGAGTTTGTGCAAGAGAAGGCAGGACAGTAATTCAAGGCAAACTCCTGAAAACTGGAACAATGAAGGATTGGTACTTGCTGGCTCACTCACAAACATTTTTATATATCCCAGACATCCTACTCATACATAGGCTAGGACCTCCCACATCAATTAATAATCAAGATGATTCTCAAAGATATATCCAATGGACAATCTAATAGAGGCAATTTCTCAAGTGAAATTTCTTTTTTAAGTGACTCTATGCTATGCCAGCTTGGCATTTAACCACATTACCATCTCAAGGATTACATTAACAAATCACATCCTTGCTCCTGACTATGTACAAGAATAATTATTTCTTTACAATCACCTTTTCTCTCTAGTCTCTCTCCCATGACATTACTAGTAAGCTCTCAAGTTTTAACCCGTCTCTATCTTCTAGAGCTCACAGAAAACTTCTTTATGAAGTTAATGCTCTTACAAAGAGATGAAGTTGTAATCTATAATTTTCTACGGTGCTATTGCCAGGAGCATTTTCCCTGCACATGATAACACTGAGTTCCATCCCCAGAACAGTGAAAATATAAACAAAACACCAAGGGGAGGAGGGAGAAGTGGCTTGGCAGGGATATAGTAGAAGAAGAAACAGGAAAATAGGCAAAGAACTAGTTTGGGTTAAGGTGGATAGGAATCCATGTCAATATACTGACAGTCCTGCTGTTTCCAGTGGTCAACTTCTCGACAGGCAGTGGATAACAGGCATCTTGTTCTTCCTGGTGATATTTCAAAGTCATGGTTTTCTGTCCTTGAAAAAGAACAACATAATGTAGATTTTAGGTTGAGTACAGAGTGATTTGGAAAACCAATTGTCTTAGAAAGCCTCATAAAATTCACTTGGTTTTTGCCTAGAGCCCTGAATACTGAAAGGAATGCTGGTCCCAAGGCATGGGAGCTGTGGAGACACAAATGACAATGTCATTTTTGTATTTCTGTACTCGGGGAAAAGACTGAGCTCTGTAATTACCTCACCAAATCTGGCAACATGGAACATAGCCACAGAAAATAATTCCTATCCAGATCTAAAGGCTCCAGCACATAATTCTGGGTATCTGGCAGGTTGGTACAGGAGGATTGCTAGTACAAGGGCTTCCTGTGCCATCAGACTAAGTTCAAGGCCAATCTAAGCAAAATATGTGAAATAAATGATGCACACCAGCATTTAAAAGGTGGAAACAAAGGACGACCAAAATATGGATGCTTCAGTCCTTCTTAGAAGGGGGAACAAAATACTCACAGGAGGTAGAGGCTGGGAGAGACTTGAAAGGAAGAGAGGAAGGGCAGGGGAAAGGGACAGGATCAGGTATGAGAGGAGAAAAATAGGATGATATACAGAGGATTAGGAATTTGTGTAGAAGTGTGTAGCAATGGGGGATGGGGACCTGGGAGTAGCCAACAGCAAGTCCCAGATGCCAGAGAAGCAAGATGCTCCCAGGACCCAACCAGGAGAGTATTAATTGAAATTCCCAACAAAAGGGAGGGAGAGCCATTAGAGACTATATCCAGAGGTTAGAAAAGGCCCATGGTCAGGGGATGGGGAAACCCACACCCGCTCTGAGGTTGGTACAAACAGAAAGAATCACATTCCAAACAGAACTTCATTTTCACTGGATTGTCAAGAGAGCCTTTCCTTTGCATTCCCAGTGTATTCACAGTTACATTCTATTTACTAGGATGACATAACAAGGCAATCACATCATATTAATATTTTGATTGATATAAAACAGTCAAATTTGATCTTTTCAACTTTCATTTTTGCAAATTTATATGTTATTATTTAAGGGAATATTGCAGCAATGAAATTATCCTCAGGAACAATAAAACCAGATGAAGAAAACTTCAATTATAAACAAAAAACAATAGCAAACGTGTATACTTGAAACTTATTGGTAGTAAACAATTGAGGAACATGATAAGCCTTCCTCTACATAGTATGGTTGGCTGTCACTTCTTGCTCAATGTGAAAAGCACTATACTATGTAAATCACTGCTCACAACATTCTTCATATTACTTCATATGTGTCCTCTTTTCTTTACTTTATCACTCAAAATACATGCTTCCTGAATCCTTGCCCAATTCTTCAATCTTAGGATCTAACTCATTGAAAAACACTAAAAATTTCTCTAAGAGCATGTCCTCTAACATGCCTTTACTTTTATGATAATAGTTTATATTTCTAACATATTAAACTATTCCTGTTTTGCTTCCTTATATTATTACACTCCTCTAGGTACTTGATGTCCTTTTCTTATACTGCACAGAAATTAAAAATAAGTATTATTAGTGAGAATCAGGATCTGCTCAGAAAGGCTTTGCTTAAGGATCAAACAACCAGGTACTTTCCCACACAGTCCAGGAAAGAACTTGGGGCACAGGCCTTGTGAGGTGCTACCTTAAGTACCCACAGATCAGAGAAATCTTGGCGGTGATTTTGGCAAAGGTTCCTTTCCAGCACAAAATATGGGCCAGGACTCTATCAGAGAGAATTATTTTCAGCCTGAGAAAGGCAGTGCTGGAAGATCTCCAGCATTCAGATACCACCTTTCCTCATTCTACTTTTCTCCTCTTTTTTATCCTCCATACACTTCCCTCTTTATTCCTGATCCCTCTTTACCTACCCATTAACTACTTACAGACTTCCCTGCTATGACCTCTTTAAAACACCCTACTCTTTTTCTTGCCATCAATGACCTTCCTTATATTCATTCTTTGTCTGTTTCTCTATTGACCTCTTTCCCTTTCACATCTTCCCACATGACACTTTCCTCTACTTCTTAACTCCTTTTCTTTCTTTCTTTTTTTTTTTTTTTTTTTGAGGCTGAAACAGGTTTATTTTCTCCCAGTCTGCTGTTATACTAGTTAAGTACATGCAAATAATAAAATCAGTTATATAAATAAAATCACGGAACAAGCAAGGCAATAAACAAAATCGTATAAACACCCTTTACAGGGGCTCTGAGTTTGTATTCATCCAAATGTAATATTCTTTTTTTTTACTTTTTTTTAAACGACTTTATTTTACAAAACAAAGATAAATGTACAGATTATAAACATTTTTTTGCTTAAAATTTTACTTTTTTGTCAGTACTGTTTTTTCAGACATTAAAATAATTTTTCACATAAAACCATGTGAATATATTTTTTTTTAGTCAGTACTTGATTTTTTTCAAGGGCCCGAGAGTACGCATTGAAAACCCAATAGTTACAATAAGCATAAAGTACATGCAAAACAAAACGCAACATGGAAATAGTCAAAGTCTTCTTGTTTTGTAAATATATGTATATTTTTTGTTTTCTTTATTTTTTGGACTTCATACAGTCTGTGAGTTGTTTCTGGGAGAGTGCAAGCCTCTGGGGTTAGCATCCCAATATCAGCGACTGCATATTATGTCTGTTTTTTGTGACTGGGTTATCTCACTCAGGATGATATTCTCTAGATGCAGCCATTTTCTTAAGAATTTGGTTAAGTCATTGTTTCTGGTGGCTGAGTAGTATTCCATTGTGTATATGTACCACAATATTTGTATCCATTCATCTTCTGAAGGACATCTGGGTTCCTTCCACCTTCTGGTTATTATAAATAGAGCCGCTATGAACATTGTGGTGCATATATCTTTGTTGTGTATTAAAGTGACTCTGGGGTATATGCCCAGAAGTGGAATTAGCTGGGTCTTCAGGTAGTACTATATCCAATTTTCTGAGGTATCGCCAGACAGATTTCCAGAGTGGTTGTATTAGCTTGCAACCCCACCAAAAGTGGAGAAGTGTTCCTCTTTGTCCGCAGCCTCGCCAGCATCTGCTGTCATCTGAGTTTTGGATCTTGGCCAATCTGACTGGTGTGAGGTGGAATCTCAAGGTTGTTTTGATTTGCATTTCCCTGATGGCTAAGGATGTCCAGCACGTCCTCAGATGTTTCGCGGCCATTCGGTGTTCCTCAACTGAAAACATTTTGTTTAGCTCTGTACCCCAATTTTTAATAGGGTTATTTAATTCTCTGGTGTCTAGCTTTTTGAGTTCCTTGTACACCTTGGATATTAGGCCTCTATCTGATGTGGTGTTGGTAAAGATCTTTTCCCATTCTGTTGGTTGCCGTTTTGTTTTCTTGACGATGTCTTTAGCCTTACAGAAACTTTGCAATCTCAATAAGTCCCATTTGTTAATCTTTGACCTTAGAGCTTGAGCCATTGGTGTTTTTTTCAGGAAATTTTCTCCTGTACCTATGTGTTCTAAGGTTTTTCCTACTTTCTCATCTAATAGTTTCATTGTATCTGGTTTAATGTGGAGATCTTTGATCCACTTACACTTGAGCTTTGTACAAGGAGATAAGAACGGGTCTATTTACATTCTTTTGCATGCTGAGTGCCAGTTGGACCAGCACCATTTGTTGAATAGGCTGTCCTTTTTCCATTGAATGTTTACTGCTCATTTTTCAATAATCAGGTGACCATATACATGAGGGCTCATTTCTGGATCTTCTATTCTATTCCATCGATCCACATGCCTATTTCTGTACCAGTACCATGCAGTTTTCAGCACAATTGCCTTGTAATATAGCTTGAGGTCAGGGATAGTAATTACTGCACATGTTTACTTGTTGTTGAGGATGGATTTTGCTATTCTAGGTCTTTTGTTTTTCCATATGAACTTGCACATTGATCTTTCCAATTCCATGAAGAACTGGGTTCGAATTTTGATGGGGATTGCATTGAATCTGTAGATTGCTTTTGGTAGGATGGCCATTTTTAAGATGTTGATTTTTCCAATCCATGAGCATGTGAGATCCTTCCATTTTCTGAGATCCTCCTCAATTTCTTTCTTTAGAGGTTTGAAGTTCTTGTCATACAGGTCCTTCACTTGCTTAGTTAGAGTCACACCAAGGTATTTCATAGTTTTTGTAACGATTGTGAAGGGTACGTTTTCCCTAATTTCTTTCACCACATGTTTGTCCTTTGAGTACAGGAAGGCTACTGATTTGTTTGAGTTAATTTTGTATGCAGCCACTTTGCTGAACTTGTTTATCAGCTGTAGGAGTTCTCTGGTGGAATTTTTGGGGTCACTCAAGTACACTATCATGTCAGATGATTTTATCTCTTCCTTTCCGATTTGTATCCCCTTGATCTCCTTTGCTCTCTAATTGCTCCAGCCAGGACTTCCAGTACTATATTGAATAGGTAGGGGAAGAGTGGGCAGCCTTGTTGAGTCCCTGATTTTAGTGGGATTGCTTCAAGTTTCTCGCCATTAAGTTTGATGTTGGCTCCTGGTTTGCTGTATATTGCTTTTATTATGTTTACGTATGGGCCTTGGATTCCTGTTCTTTCCAGGACTTTTAACATGAAGGGGCGTTGGATTTTGTCGAATGCTTTCTCAGCTTCTAGTGATATGACCATGTGATTTTGGTCTTTGAGTTTGTTTATATGGTGGATTACGTTGATGGATTTCCTTATGTTAAACCATCCCTGCATCCCAGGGATGAAGCCTACTTGGTCACGATGAATGATCGTTTTGATGTGTTCTTGGATTCAGTTTGCAAGGATTTTGTTGAGTATTTTTGCATCAATGTTCATAAGTGAGATTGGTCTGAAGTTCTCTTTCCTTGTAGGGTCTTTGTGTGGTTTAGGTACGAGGGTTATTGTAGCCTCAAAAAATGAGTTGGGTAATATTCCATCTGATATTCTCTTTTGGAATAGTTTGGCAAGTATTGGTGTTATATCCTCAATAAAAGTCTGATAAAATTCTGCACTGAACCCATCTGGACCTGGGCTTTTTTTGGTTGGGAGGCTTTTGATGACTTCTTCTATTTCTTTAGGTGTTATAGGGTTATTTAGATGGTTTACTTGGTCCTGGTTTAAATTTGGGACCTTGTATCTGTCTAGGAATTCGTCCATTTCCTCCAGATTTTCCAATTTTGTGGAGTATAAGTTTTTGTAGTAGGATCTGATAATTTCTTGAATTTCCTCAGTTTCAGTTGTTATGTCCCCACTTTCCTTTCGGATTTTGTTAATTTGGATACTCTCTCTTTGCCCTCTAGTTAGTCTGGCTAGGGGTTTATCAATCTTGTTGACTTTCTCAAAGAACCAACTCTTGGTTTTGTTGATTTTTTCAATGGTTCTTTTTGTTTTTAGTTGGTCTATTTCTGCCCTAATTTTTATTATTTCTTGCCGTCTACTCTTTTTGGGTATATCTGCTTCCTTTTGTTCTAGGGCTTTTAGCTGTGCTGTCAGGTTGCTGATGTGAGCTCTCTCCAGTTTCTTTGTGGAAGCACTTAGGGCTATGAGTTTTCCTCTCAATACTGCTTTCATTGCATCCCATAGGTTTGGGTATGTTGTGTTTTCATTTTTGTTGAATTCTAGAAAATCCTTAATTTCTTTCTTTATTTCTTCTTTGACCCTGCTATCCTTTAACAGAGCATTGTTTAGTTTCCATGTGTATGTAGGCTTTTTGTTGTCTTTGTGGTTGTTAAAGACCAGCCGTAGACCAGTAGACCACGGTGATCTGAGAGGATGCAAGGGAGTATTTCAATCTTCTTATATCGATGGAGGCTCGTTCTGTGTCCAATTATGTGGTCAATTTTCAAGAAGGTGCCATGGGGTGGTGAGAAGAAGGTGTATTCTTTTACTTTGGGATAGTATGTTCTGTATATATCTATTAATTCTAGTTGGTTCAAAGTCTCTGCTAGTTTTGCAGTGTCCTTGTTCAGTTTCTGTTTCCCTGATCTGTCCATTGGTGAGAGTGGGGTATTAAAGTCTCCCACTATTATTGTGTGGGGTGAAATGTATTTTTGAGTTTTAGTAGGGTTTCTTTTATGAATGTGGGTGATTTTTTATTTGGAGCATATATGTTAAAAATTGAGAGTTCCTCCTGACATATTTCCCCGGTACTGAGTAAAAAGTGTCCTTCCTTATCTTTTTTGATAACTTTTGGTTGGAAATTTACTTTATTCGATATTAGAATAGCCACTCATGCTTTCTTCTTGGAGCTGTTTGCTTGGAAGTTTTTTTCCCACCCTTTTACTCTGAGATAGTGTCCGTCTTTGTCTCTGAGATGAGTTTCTTGTATGCAGCAAAAGGCTGGATTTTGTTTATGTATCCAGTCTGATAGTATATGTCTCTTTATTGGGGAGTTGAGACCATTTATGTTAATAGATATCAAGGAATAGTTGTTTCTGTTTCCTGCTATTATTGCTTTTATGGGTTTAGTTGTGTCTGTGTTTTTTTTTTTTTTTTTTTTTTTTTTTTCTTCTTCTTTTAGTTTTCTTGTTTAGGAGTTTTCTTGTTCTTACTAGGCTGTATTTTCCCTCATTGTATTGGGTGTTCCACCTATAATTCATTGTATTGCTGGGTTTGTGGTCAGATATTGTGTGAATTTTGATTTGTCTTGAAATATCTTCGTCTCTCCATCGATGGTGATTGATAGTTTTGCTGGGTATAGCAGCTTGGGCTGGCACTTGTGATCTCTTAAGGAGTGCATGATGTCTGTCCAGGCTCTTCTAGCTTTCAAAGTCTCTGTTGAGAAATCAGGTGTCGTCGGGTGTGAGCCGAAGTTCCAATGTTCTGTTTCTGTTTGCTGGATCAGGCACAGTTGCTCAGCCTCTATGAGCTGCCGTTCCGCCTGGCAGGTAGGACAGGCTTCGCTCTGCGTCCGGAAGTCGCCTCTGAGTGGAAACAGAACTTCTAATTTTCTGTTCCCAATCGCAGTTGCTCAGCCTCTATGAGCCGCTGTTCCGCCTGGCAGGTAGGCCAGGCTCAGCTCTGCGTCCGGAAGTCGCCTCCGGGTGGAAACAGAAGTTCTAATTTTCTGTACCCAATCGTAGTTGCTCAGCCTCTATGAGCCGCCGCTCCGCCTGGCAGGTAGGCCAGGCTCTGGTCTGCATCCGGAAGTCGCCTCCGGGTGGAAACAGAAGTTCTAATTTTCTGTTCCCAATTGCTGGATCAGGCAGGGCGGGGCAGGGCGAGTTACGGTGTGCACTTTCCGTGTGCACTCCACAGAGATCTCTCTGCTCCCCTGCAGTCTTGGTCTCCCACTCACCAGTTGTTCAGCCTCTCTGAGCCGCCGTTCCACCTGGCAGGTAGGCCAGGCTCCGCTCTGTGTCCGGAAGTCGCCTCCAGGTGGAAACAGAAGTTCTGATTTTCTGTTCCCAATCACAGTTGCTCAGCCTCTATGAGCCGCCGTTCCGCCTGGCAGATAGGCCAGGCTTCGCTCTGCCTCCGCTCTTACCTCCTTTTCACCTGAATCTCCTCCTTATTTTACCCATTCTTTCTTATTCAGTTTTTCTTCCTTCTACTTTATCTACCCCTTTCACTCCAGGTACACCTCTACTCAAATTACTTCTTCTTGGATTCAACTCCCTGTCTTTTTCTCATTTCTCCTCTTCCTTTTTTTCCCTCTCAGTCTCCTTCCATCTGCCGTTTTTCCACATCATCTGACATTCTTCTTCCATCCTTTTCCTCACCCCTCACAATAACTCTCATCCACTCTTTTCTTCACATTCAATTTCCTAACACTCTCCTCAATTTTTCCTACACTTTACACTATTTTTCTCCATACACTGTGTTCCTATCTCCTCTTCCCTCTGCCTCATGTTCTCCCCCATTTCCTCTTTCTCTTCCTCCCTTCTTTTTCCACTTTTTTGTAAGCTTTCTTACCTCTTAACTTCCAGATTTATTACATTTCTATGCACATTTTGATGATCTCGTCCTACTCCCTACATCCCACGATTTCATACTTCCCCATCTTCTCCAACTTCTTCTCTTTCTGTCTGTACCCTCCAATCCTTTCTGCTTCTATTTTTGCTCTCTTTCTCTCTCCTTCTCATCCTTCATCACTTCTTTATGCTACCCTCTTCAGTCCTTTTTTTTTCACTTTGCCTGCTCTTTTATACATTAAATCCAACCTCAGGAAATTGTTAATCATCCAATCAACTATATTATGTAAAGCATTGCTCACAATAGTCTTCATATTAATATACAGCAAATGTATCCTGTATACTATACTGTATCACTCACAATACATGCTACACAAATTATTGCCTAATTATTCAATCTTAGGATATAACTAATTGTGCAACACTACACAGTTCTGTAAGATAATTCCCTCTAATATGCCTTCTGATTTATGTTAATTGTTAACATTTCTAATATATTAATCTGATACTGTTTCTCTTCCTTATATTAGGACACTCCTGTTGGTAGTTGATCAGCTTTTCTCTTAATGCACAGAAATTAAAAATTAAGGATTATGACTAAGATAGAATCTGGCTCTGCTCAAAAGTCTGTGCTTGAGGACAAGACACCCAGGTCCTTTTTCACTGTTCCAGTAGAGAAACTGGGCACAGGCCTGGTGTCATATTGACTTGAGATCCCAGATCTCAGAATGTTCTTGGCAATTATTGTGGCAAAGCATACTTTTCAGCCCACAGTAAAGTCCCAGACTCTGTAAGATAAAATTGTGATCTGCCTTTAAAAGTCGGTGTTCAAAGTTCAGCTTCGTGGGCATATTTGCAACTCGACCAGAGGTGATGCTGATACAAAGCCAAATGAGGGCAAACCAGGAGTTTTGAGTTTTGTGCTTGCTGGTAACTGTTGTGTATTGCCATATCTTGCTTAAATATAAACTTCCCAGTTGCTTTTACACCTGGACCAGTGGTGAGCCTAACCAGGGAGGGCCCATTGGGAGTTCTCAGTGAGTTGAGAGTTCTGAGCACGTTGTAAAACGGTACTGTTATCCCTAGAGAAAGGGCCGGGTCCTGTCCAAAAGTACTCAGGGCCGGCAGGTAGAGGGCAGAGCCCCCAGAACAGCCTCAGCAGAGTTCCCACACTGGAGCTCAGAAAAACATTATTGAGTCACTGCCACCAGAATTCACAGCTTGCCCACTGAAAGCCAAACACTAATAAGCAATGTTCTTCTTGAGCCTACAGGCCCTCGGATCCACAGGAGAGACAGGCACCAGTCACTGACAACAAGACCACAAATCATCACAGAAAATAAGATGGCAAGTGGAAAGCAAAAGAACATAAGCAATGGAATCCAACACAAACTGGCAACAGTAGAATACAGCTCTCCCTCCACAGTAAGGAAGCTCTGACTTGAAACCATACTGCATGATTATTATAGAGATCTTGGAATGTGCATGATTAACACCCTTAAATAACTACAGGAGAACACACATAAATATATAGAACCTCCTACGAAGAAAACACAAAAATTACTCAGAAAACTATAGGAATTCACAATCAAACAGCAGAAGGAATTAAAAATGGAAATAGAAACAATAAAGAAAACATGAAAGGGATGACACTGGAGATAGTTAATTCAAAGTACATATCAGAAGTCACAGATGAAAGCATCACCAATAGACTACAGGAGATGAAAGAGAGAAGCTTATTCTTTCTATTTCCTACTCTCTTCACTTTCCATTTCTCACCACTTTTTCTTTTATACTTTCTCTTCTTTTCTCCCCTTAATACATATCTCCTGTTTTCTCATTCCACTTTTCTCTTTTTTCTTGTCCTCCACACACTTCCCAGTTTTCATGCCCCATCTTCTTCTCCTAGTTCTGTACTCAGCCTACCTTCCTGCTCTGATCGATTTAAGACTCCCTGCTCCCTGTCTTGTCAGATTTACCCTCCTATTTTCTGTTACAAAGTTTCTCAAATCTCCTCTCTCCCATTACCCTCTACCTCCATCAGATTATCCTTTACTTCCATCTTTACATTCACCTGTATCTCTCTTTATTTAATGTATTCTTTATTATTCACCTTTTTCCTTCTGCCCAGTTAACCACATTAACTCTACTTAGCTCACCCCTACAATTCAGTCTTCTCTCCTGTTTCAACATTCTGTCTTTTCCAGACTTTCCCCACTTTCTTCTTTCTATCTCTCTTTCTTTACATCTTCCTTCTTCACAAACATCTGACATCCCTCTTCTCTCCTGTTTTTTATACCACACATTCACTCTCATCCTCTCTTTACTTCTCACCATAATGAAATTCCCTTCACATTCCTCCTAAATTTTCCATCCTCATATTCTCTTTCATCTGTGCTCATTTATCCTCTTCCCTCTGTATCTTTTTCAATCCCTTTCCTCTTCATTCTCCTATCTTTTATTTCCACTTCTTTCTTAAAAATTTTACCTCAAATTTCTGCATTTCCTACATTTCTCTTCACTCATCTTGATGTCCCCATCCTCTTCCCTACTTCCTACAGTTCCATACTTCCCATAAAGTTTCCTACTTCTTCTCTTTTCCTCTTTATGCCCCATATCCTTTTCTGTCTCTGTCCTTCTCAGCAGAGATTATGGGAGCTAGAATTTCCTAAACAGACATCATACAAACCCTAAGAGAACACAATTGACAGCCAAGCTACTATACGCAGCAAAACTCTCAATCAACAAAGATGGAGAGAGCAAAATATCCCAGGACAAAACTAAATTTACACAGTATCTGACCAGAAATTCAGCCTTATAAGGAATAATTGATGGAAAACAAAACAAAACGGTGGTAACTACATCCTAGAAAAAGAAAGAAAATAACTAAACAAGAAAAACAAAACTATAAAGACACAAAGACATAATTCTACCTCTGAAGGAAAAATTGGAGGAACATCAATAACTATTACTTATTATCTGTTAAAATAAATTGACTCAATTCCCCCAATAAAGAGACACAGATTGTCAGATTGGATACATAAATAGAATCCAATATTTTGCTGCATATAAGAACTTCATCCCAGAGACAAAGAGAGAAAATATCTTAAAATAAAAGACTGAAAAAATCTTCCAAGAAAATGGCCCAAAGAAACAAGTTGGATTAGACAGCCTAATATCTAATAAAGAAGATTTCCAAGCAAAAGTTATCAATAAAGATAAGGAAGGACACTTTTTGCTCATTAAAGCAAAAATTTATCAAGAGGAATTATCAATCCTAAACATATGTGCTTCATATACAAGAGCACCCATATTCAGAAATGAAACCCTACTAAAGCACAAAACGTACATTGCACTACTCATAATAATAGGGGAGATTTCAGCACACCACTATCATCAATGGACAGATCATGGAAGCAGAAAATGAGCAAGGACACAATGAAATTAGCAGTGCTTATGAACCAATCGGAATTAATGGACATCTACAAAATATTTCTATTTCACCCTAAAAAAAAAGAATACACATTCTTCTAATTAACTCATGACACCTTCTCCAAAATTGAACTTATATTTAGTAACAAAACAAGCCTCAATAGACATAACAACACTGAAATACGCACATGCATCCTATCACATGAAAATGGACTAAGGCTGGTCTTTAATAAAAGCAAAATCATCAAAAAGCTGAAAAACACATGGATGTTGAACAATGATCTAATCCACAATAACATGGTCAAAGAAGAAATATGGAAGGAAATTAAGGATTTTCTAGAATTTAATGAAAATGAAAGCACAACCTACAAAACCTATGGGATGCAAGGAATGAATTTCTAAGAGGAAAACTCATAACACTGAGTGCCTTCAAAAAATACTGGGAGAGTATACACTAGCAACTAGAAATCACAGTTGAAAGCTCTAGAACAAGAAGAAGCAGATACACCCAAAAGGTGTAGACAGCAAGAAACAATCAAACACGGAACAGAAATTGACCAAAAAGGGACAGAAAAAAATCATTCAACCAATCAACAAAACGAAGAGCTAGTTCTTTGAGAAAATTAACAAGATTGATAAACCCTTAGCCAGACTAACTAGAGGGCAAAGAGAGTTTATCCAAATAAACAATATCAGAAATGAAACTGGATACATAACAAGTTAAACTGAGGAAATTCAAGAAATCATCAGATCCTACTACAAAATCCTATACTCAACAAAACTGCAAAATCTCGAGGAAATAATTGAATTCCTACACAGATATCAGATACCAAAGTTAAACCTGGACCAGGTAAACAATCTAAATAATCCCATGACACCTAAAGAAATAAAATCAGTGATCAAAAGCCTCCAAATCAACAAAAGCCAAAGACGAGATGGATTCAGTGCAGAATAGTATCAGACATTTATTGACCACATAAGAACAATACTTTCCAAATTATTCCAAAAAACAGAGTCAGATGGATCACTATCCAATCATTTTTGATACCACAATAACCATCATTACTAATCTACACAAAAATGGTACAAGGAAAGAGAACTTTAGAACAATCTTACTTATGAAATTTGATCCAAAAATACTGAAGAAAATTCTTGCAAACTGAATCCAAGAACACATCAAAAGAATCATTCACTATGATCAAGTAGGATTCATCTCTGGAATGCAGGGATAGTTTAATATATGGAAATCCATAAACGTAATCTACCATATAAACAAACTCAAAGAAATGGTCATCTCAATATATTCGGAGAAAGTATTTTACAAAATTCAACATTCCTTCATGAGAAAGTCTTGAAAAGAACAGGAAACCAAGGCCCATACACAAACATAATGAAAGCAATATACAGCATACCAATGGCCACCATCAAACTGAACTGTGAGAGAATTGAAGCAATCAGACTAAAATCAGGGACTAGACAAGGTTTCATACTTTTCTTCTACTTATTCAACATAGTACTGGAATTCCTGGCCAGAGCATTTAGACAGCATAAGGAAATGAAAGGGGTAGAAATCAGAAATGAAGAAGTAAAATATCACTATTTGTAGATGACATGATAGTATACTTAAGTGACCAGAAAAAATTCCACCAGAGAACATTTACAATTAATAAACAACTTCAGCAAAGTGGTTGGATATAAAATTAGCTCAAATAAATCATTTGCCTTCCTCTACTCAAAGGACAAACATTCTGAGAAAGAAATTGGGGAAATTATACACTTCACAATAGTCACAAACAATAGGAAATACCTTGGTGTGACTCTAACTAAGCCAGTGAAAGACCTGTATAAAAATAATTTCAATTCTCTGAAAAACAAATTGAAGAAGATCTCAGAAGACAAAAAGATCTCCATTGCACATGGATTGGAAGAATCAACATTGTAAAAATTACCAAAAGCAATCCACACATTTGAATTAATCCCCACCAAAATTCCATCTCACATCTTAAAGAGCTCAAAAGAGCAATTTACACATTCATCTGGAATAACAAAATCCTAGATTATCAAATCCACCCTCAACAACAAGTAATCTTATTTGGGAATCACCATCCCCCACCTAAAGCTATATTACAAGGCAATTTGTTAAACACTCTATGGTACTGGTACAGAGATAGTCAGATTAATGGAACAGAATACAAGATCCATATATGAACTCTTACATATATGGTCAGTTGATATTTGATGAAGGAGCTGAAAATGTTCAATGGAGAAAGGACAGTCTTTTCCACAAATGGTGTTGGCCTGCAGTCAGCATGCAGAAGAATATACTCTTTCTTATGTCATTTTACAAATCTCAAGTGCAAATTGGTCAAAGATCTTCACATAATTCCAGGCACACTGAAACAATTAGAAGAGATAGCAGGGGAAACCTTAGATACAAAGGCACAGGGGAAAATATCCTGAATATAACAGTGGGATGTGCTCTAAGGAAAAAATTTAAGTAGAATGCAAAGTTTCTGTAGAGCAAAGGACACTGTCAAGTATACAAAATGGAAGCCAACAGACTGGGAAAAATCTTTCCCAATCACATATCTGATAGAGGTCTAATATCATATATATATATATATATATATATATAAAGAACTCAAGAAGTTATACTCCAGATAATCAAACAATCCTATTAAAATATAAGGTATAGAGCTAAACAAATTATTCTTAATTGAGGAATATTGAACGGCTGAGAAGTATCTAAGGAAGTGTTTGACATTCCCTAGTCCTAAGGGAAATGCAAATCAATACAACCCTGAGATTCCACATCACACCAGTCAGAATGGTTAAGATTAAAACTCAGCGACCAGTAACAGTTGAGATCCAGAGACAGAGGATTGTTGAGACTGCATTGAGACACAGAGAGGTCTGGGTCAAGAGCTCAGAGAGTGCCTCCACCCCTGATTGGTTCAATGGAGCAGAGAAACTGCTGTAGGGACTTGGTTTCCAACCAGAGGACCTGCGTATTCAAAACAGGTACTCAGGCCATTTGCCACCAGGAACAGCAGAGATTCAGGGATGCAGACATACTGAGACTAAGCTGCCAGTAGCCAGGGCACAGAAAGGTCTGGGTCAAGCGCCCAGAGAGTACAATACCTATTGGTTCAGTGGAGCAGGAACTCTGTTGAACAATATCAGTTTCCACCCTGCAGGCCCATGCATGCAGAACAGGTGTTCAGGACACCTGCCAACAGGACAGCTGAGATCCAGAGACACAAGCCTGGTGAGAATGCGCTGCAAGTAGCTGGAACACAGAGATGTCATGGACAAGCATGTGGAAAGCATGCTCCCCATTGGTTCAGAGGAGCAAAAACTGTGCCTTAGGGACAGGGTTTCCAACTGGAGTGCCCTTGCAGGCAGAAAAAATGCTCAGGCCATTTGCCACCAAGAACAGCTGAGATCCAGGGACACAGGCCATTTAAACGGGAGAGATAGGAACCAATCACTGCTAACAAGATGGCAAGAGGAAAGCATAAGAACCTAAGCAATGGAAACCGAGAAAACCTGGCTATACCAGAACCCAGCTCGTCTATCACAGCAAATAGCAGAATGCCAAACACTCCAGAAAAAGAAGACTCAGACGCAAAATCATACCTCAAGATGATGATAGGGATCCTTAAATGATAATGAGAGGAAAAGAAAAAAGAATTAGAAGATTTTAAAGAGGAGAAAAAAAAACATTGAAATGAATTAAAGAACTACCGGAAAAAGAACCAAAGAGATGAAGCAATTGAAGAAGGAATTTAAAATGGAAATGGAAAAGAATAAAGAAAACACTAAAAGGGATAACCCTGGAGGTAGAAAACCTAAAAAAGAAATCAGGAGTCACAGATGCAAGCATTTCCAACAGACTACAACAGATTGAAGAGAGAATCTCGGGGCTTAAGATAACATTGAAAACATAGACAAAACAGTGAGAGAAAATGCAAAATCCCAAAAGTTCCTGACCCAAAATGTCCAGGAGATCCAGGACACAATGAAAAGACCAAACCTTAGGATAATAAGAAGAGGGTTAAGAATATCAACTAAGGGGCACAGTAAATGTCTTCAGCAAAATCATAGAAGAAAACTCTCCTACACTTAAGAACGAGAAGATCATGAGCATAAAAGAAGCCTACAGAACTCCAAATAGAGTGGACCAGAAAAGAAATTCCTCCCTAAGCATAATAGTCAAAATGCAAAGTGCCCAAAGCAAAGAAAGAATACTAAAAGCAGTAAGGGATAAAGGTCATGTAACATATAAAGGCAGAAAAATCAGAATCACCACCAACTTCTCAACAGGGACTATGAAAGCTAGAAGATCCTGGACTTATATCATGGAGACCCTATGAGAACACAAGTGTCAGCCCAAGATGCTATACCGAACAAAACTCTTCATCACCATAGATGGAGAGACCAAGATATTCCAAAACAAAACCAAATTTACACAGTATCTGAACACAAACCCAGCACTACAAGAAATTATACGTGGAAAACCCAATACAAGGAGGGAAACTACATCTTAGTTAAAACAAGAAAATACCTAAGCAAGATCACCAAAAAAAGATGACACACAGGCAAAATTCTACCTCTGAAAGCAAAAATAGCAGGAAGGAGCAACCACTTTTCCTTAATATCTGTTAACATAAATAGACTCAATTCTCCAATAAAGAGATATAGGCTATCAGATTGAATACATAAAGGGAATCCAGCATTTTGCTATATACAGGAAACTCATCTCAGAGACAAAGACAGACATTATCTCAGAGTAAAAGGAGATTAAAAAAAAAAAAATCCAAGCAAACAGCCCCGAGAAGCAAGCTGGAGTGGCCATTCTAATATAAAATAAAGTAGATTTTCAACAAAAAGTTGTCAAAAACTATAAGGTAGGACACTTTTTATTCATTACAGGGAAAATTTGTCAGGAGGAACTCTCAATCCTTAACATATATACTCCAAATACAAGAGAACCCATATTCACAAAAGAAACCCACCTAAAGCTCGAAAACTGCATTGCACCCCACACAATAATAGTGAGAAAACTCAACACCCCACTCTCATCAATGGACCAATTCATAAAACAGAAACTGAAAAAGGACACAGTGAAAGTAGCAGAGGTTATAAAACAATTGGAATCAAAACACATCTACAGAACATATCAACCTAAAACAAAAGAATATACCTTCTCAGCACCTCAGAGCACCTTCTCCAAAACTGGTCATATAATCAGACACTAAACAAGCTTCAATAGATATAAGAAGATTGAAATACTCCCATGCATTCTACAAGGTCACCATGGTTTAAAACTGGTCTTTAATTACAACAAGGACAGCAAAAAGCTCAAATACACATGGAAAATAAACAATGCTCTATTAAACCATAAAATGGACAAAGAACAAATGAAGAAAGAAATTAAAGATTTCTAGAATTTAATAAAAATGAAAACACAATATACCCAAACCTATGGGCTGCAAAGAAAGCAGCACTGAGAGTAAAACTCATAGCTCTGAGTGCTTCCAAAAAGAAACAGAAGAAAGAATACACTAGCAACTTGACAGCACAGTTGAAATCTCTAGAACCAAAAGACGCAGATATACCCAAGAGGAGTAGACGGCAAGAAATAATCAAACTCAGAGCAGAAATTCACCAAATAGAACAACAACAACAACAACAACAGCAAAAAGAACCATTCAATGAATCAAGAAAACTGAGAGCTAGTTCTGTGAGAAAATTAACAAGATTGATAAACCCTATGACAGATTAACTAGAGGGCAAAGAGAGAGTATCCAAATTGACAAAATCTAAAATGAAATTGGAGTCATAACAAGTGAAACTGAGGAAATTAAAAAAAAAAAAAATCAACACATCCTACTACAAAAGCCTATACTCAACACAGCTGGAAAATCTGGACGAAATGGATGAATTCCTAGACAGATACTAGATACTAAAGTTAAGCCTGGAACAGGTAAATAATTGAAATAATCCCATAATATCGAAAGAAATAGAAGCAGTCATCAAAAGCCTCACAACCAAAAAAAAAAAAAAAGAAAAAGAAAAAGAAATATAAAAGACAAGGTCCATGTATGACAAGAACTTCAAACCTCTAAAGAAAGAAATTGAGGAGGATCTCAGAAAATGGAAAGATCTCTCATGCTCATGGATTGGAAAAATCAACATCTTAAAAATGGCCATCCTACAAAAAACAATCAACAGATTCAATGCAATCTTCATCAAAATTCCAACCCAGTTCTTCATGGAATTGGAAAGATCAGTGTGCAATTTCATATAGAATAACAAAAGACCTAGAATAGCGAAATCCATCCTCAACAACAAAAGAACATCCACGGGAATCACTATCCCTGACCTCAAGCTATATTACAAGGCAATTGTGCTGAAAACTGCATGGTACTGATACAGAAATAGGCATGTGGATCAATGGAATAGAATAGAAGATCCAGAAATGAGCCCTCATGTATATGGTCACCTGATTATTGACAAAGGAGCAGTAAACATTAAATGGAAAAAGGACAGCCTATTCAACAAATGGTGCTGGTCCAACTGGCACTCAACATGCAAAAGAATGAAAATAGACCCTTTCTTACCTCCTTGTACAAAGCTCAAGTGTAAGTGGATCAAAGATCTCCACATTAAAGCAGATACACTGAAACTATTAGATGATAAAGTAGGGAAAACCTTAGAACACATAGGCACAGGAGAAATTTTCCTGAACAAAACACCAATGGCTCAAGCTCTAAGGTCAAAGATTAACAAATGGGACTTAATGAGATTGCAAAGTTTCTGTAAGGCTAAGGACATTGTCAAGAAAACAAAACAGCAACCAACAGAATGGGAAAAGATCTTTACCAACACCACATCAGATAGAGGCCTAATATCCAAGGTATACAAGGAACTCAAAAAGCTAGACTCCAGAGAATTAAATAACCCTATTAAAATTTGGGGTACAGAGCTAAACAAAATGTTTTCAGTTGAGGAACACCGAATGGCCGAGAAACATCTGAGCAAGTGCTGGACATCCTTAGCCATCAGGGAAATGCAAATCAAAACAACCCTGAGATTCCACCTCACACCAGTCAGATTGGCCAAGATCCAAAACTCAGATGACAGCAGATGCTGGCGAGGCTGCGGAGAAATAGGAACACTTCTCCACTGTTGGTGGGGTTGCAAGCTAATACAACCACTCTGGAAATCTGTCTGGCGATACCTCAGAAAATTGGATATAGTACTACTTGAAGACCCAGCTATTCCACTTCTGGGCATATACCCCAGAGACACTTTAATACACAACAAAGATATATGCACCACAATGTTCATAGCGGCTCTATTTATAATAGCCAGAAGCTGGAAGGAACCCAGATGTCCTTCAGAAGATGAATGGATACAAAAATTGTGGTACATATACACAATGGAATACTACTCAGCCACCAGAAACAATGACTTAACCAAATTCATAAGAAAATGGCTACATCTAGAGAATACCATCCTGAGTGAGATAACCCAGTCACAAAAGAACAGACATAATATGCAGTCACTGATAGTGGGATGCTAACCCCAGAGGCTTGCACTCCCCCAGAAACAACACACAGACTGTATGAAGTCCAAGAAATAAAGAAAACAAAACAAAACAAAAAATATTTACCAAACAAGAAAACTTTAACTATTTCCATGTTACATTTGGTTTTACATGTACTTTAGCTCATTGTAACTATTAAGTTTTCAAGACATACTATCAAACCTTGAAAAAAATCAAGTACTGACTAAAAAATATATTCATATAATTTTATGTAAAAATTATGTTAAAATCTGAAAAAAGTAGTGACAAAAATGTATAATTTTAAGCAAAAATGTTTAAAATCTGTACATTTATGTTTGTTTTGTAAAATAAAGTTGTTTAAAAAAAAAAGACGAGGTCCAGATACGTCCAGTGTAGAATTCGGTCAAATGTTTATTGACAATCTAATCCCAATACTCTCCAAACTATACAAAATAGTGACAGGTGGAAACTACCTATCAAATTTTAGTGAGGCCACAATAACCCTCATTACTAACCACACAAAAACCTTTCAAGGAAAAAGAACTTCAGACAAAACTCACTTAGGAATATTGATGCAAAAATACTCAACAAAATCCTCGTAAATCAAATCCACAAACACATCAAAATGACCACTAACCATGATCGAGTACGATTCATCCTTGGGATGCGTGGATGTTTAATATACAGAAATCCATCAATGTAATCCACCATAGAAAAATCATCAAAGAGAAAACTGCATGGTCATCTCACTAGATGCTGAAAAAGCATTTGACAAACTTCAACAACCCTTCATGATAAAGCTCTTGTAAAGAACAGGATTCAAAGGCCCATAGCTCAACATAATAAAAGCAATATACAGCAAACCAATAGCAAACATGAAACATAATGGTGGGAAACTTGAAGCAATCCCAATAAATTCAGAGAATAGAAAAGGCTGCCCACTCTCCTCCTTCCTATTTAACATATTACTGGAAGTACTGGCTGGAGCATTTAGACAAAAAAAAGAAAATCAAAGTGATACAATTTGGAAAATAGAAGTAAAAATATCTCTGTTGGAAGATAACATGATAGTGTAAGTAAGTGACCCCAACAATTCCACAAGAGAACTTCTACAGCTGATAAACAAGTACACCAAAGTGGCTGACTACAAAATTAACTCAAACAAATCAGTAGCCTTCCTTTCCTCAAAGGACAAACATCGGAAAAGAAATTAGGGATAAATACCTTTCACAATAATGACAAACAATATGAAATACCTTGGTGTCACTCTAACTAAGCAAGTGAAGGATCTGTATGGCAAGAACTTCCAATCTCTAAAGAAGTAAATTGAGGAAGATCTATGAAAATGGAAAGATATCCCCTGTTCATGGATTGGAAAGATCAACATTTAAAAAATGGCCATCCTAACAAAACAATCTACAGATTCAATGCAATACCCATCAAAATTCCAACATAATTCTTCATAGAGTTGGAAAGAGCAATGTGCAATTTCATCTGTAATAATGAAAGGACTAGAATAGCAAAATCAATTCTCAAAAACAAGGAAACATTTGCTGGAATCACTATCCCAGACCTCAAGTTATATTACAAGGCAATTGTGCTGAAAACTGCATGGTACTGGTACAGAAATAGGCACGTGGATCAATGGAATAGAATAGAAGATCCAGAAATGAAACCCTCATGAATATGGTCACCTGATTTTTGACAAAGGATGTGTCAACATTAGCTGGCAAAAGGACAGACTCTTCAACAAATTTTGTTGGTCCAACAGGCACTCAGCATGCAGAAGAATGAAAATAGACCCTTTCTTATCTCCTTGTACAAAGCTCAATTACAAGTGGATCAAAGATCTCCACATTAAACCAGGTACACTTAAATTATTAGAAGAAAAATTGGGGACAATCTCAGAACATATAGGCACAAGAGAAAATTTCCTGAACAGATCAGCAATGGCTGGTGCTCTAAGGCCAAATATCAACAAATGGGACTTAATGAGATTGCAAAGTTTCTGTAAGGCTAAGGCTATTGTTAAGAAAACAAAACAGCAGCCAACAGATTTGAAAATTATCTTTACCAACCTCAAACCTGACAGAGTCCTAACTCAAGAAGTTAGACAACAGAGAATCAAATAAACTTATTTAAAAATGGGATACAGAGCTAAAAAATAAATTCTCAAATGAGGAATATTTAATGAATGAGAAGCAGCTAAGGAAGTGCTCAACATCATTAGCCATCAGTAAAATGCAAATCAAAACAATCCTGAGATTCTACCTTAAACCTTCCAGAATGGCTAAGATAAAAAATTCAGATAACAGCATATGCTGGCAAGGATGTGAAGAAAGAGGAACATTTCTACACTGTTGGTGGGGTTGTAAACGGGTACAACCATTCTGGATTCAGTCTGGCAATTCCTCAGAAAATTGGACATAGTACTACCTGAAGACCTAGCTATTCCACTTCTGGGCATATGCCCTAGAGAAACTCCAATATACAACAAAGACAAATGCACCACAATGTTAATAGCAGCCATATATATAATACATATAATCTAGAAAGAACCCAGATGTCTTTCACTAGATGAATAGATACAAATATTCTTGTATATTTACACAATGGAATACTACTCAGCTATCAAAAAATGAACTATGAAATTTTTAAGAAAAAGGATGCATATAGAGAATATAATCCTGAGTAAGATAAACCAGTAACAAAAGAATAGACATAAGATGAACTCAATAATTGGATACTAACTCCTGAAAGCTCTGAACACCCCCAAAACAACTCACAGACTATATTAAGTTCAAGAGAATACAAAGGCCAAAAAAAAAAAAAGGAAATGAAATGCTTAATCATTACACTCCAATTAATCTTTGATTATTTTTAGGTTACATCCTATTTCAAGTGCTCTTTATTCTCATTGTAACTAGTAAGATTTCAATGCATACTATCAAACCTTTCAAAAAATCAAGTACTGACAAAAATGTATTTGTACACTTTTATGCAAAAATTGTTAAAATCTGTATATTTATCTTTGTTTTTTTTAAATTATATGAGTTCAATTAAAAGAAAAGCACTAAGATTACAGCAGATACCGACAAGTATGCTGATAAACAGCAACACTCCTCCCATGTTGGTGGGTTTGTAAACTGGTACAAGCACTGTGGAAATAAATCTCCTGGATTCTCAGAAAATTGTACACAGAACTACCTGAATACCCAGCTATTCTACTCCTGTTCATGTACCCCAAACATGATTCAACATAATATAAAATCACATGATCTACCATGTTCATAGCAGCCTTATTTATAATAGCCAGAAGCTGAAAGAACCCACATGTCCTTCCGTTGATGAATGGATATAAAAATTTTAGTATATTTATACAATGGTATACTACTCAGCTACTATAAACAAAAATATTACAAAATTCCTAGGAAAATGGATGTATCTAGAGAATATCAATTGAGTGCGGTATTCGTCTCACAAAACAACAGAAATAATATTCAGTCACTGATAATTGGTTATTAACCCCATTAATCTATCAATACCCAAGAAACAACTCACAGACCATATGAAGCTCAAAAAAGAAGAAAAAAAGAAGCAAAAAGAAAGGACAAAAATGGAAGCTACAGTCCTTCTTGAAAAAAAAGCCAGTAACTATAAATTAAATGATTAATAACTCAAGAGCTTAGAATATATGACAAATTTTGGTTTTTGAAAATAATTACATTAAATCTTTACACAACAAGAAAACTTTGACTATTGTCATATTACGTTTTGTTTCACATGTACTTTATGGCAATAGAAAGTAGTAAGATTTCAATGCATACTATCTAACCTTTATTCAGATCTCCTCTTTCCTCATTCCAGTTTTCTCCCATTTTTTTTGTCCTCCTTAAAATTCCCACTTTTTCCTGCCCTCGTCCTCCACACCATTCTGTACTCATGCTACCTCCTTGCTCTGACCTATTAAAGACTCCCTCCTCTTTTCCTGTTACCTTTACCCTCCTTCTAGTTTTTCTTACCATGTTTCCCAATCTCCACTCATCCTTTTCCTCTTCCTCCATCACACATGGTGCTCTACTTCCTTTCTCCTATTCACCTATATCTCTCCTTTCTTAATCTATGTTTTTCTATTCTCTTTTTACCTTCTACTCCATCTACCTCTTTCTCGCCTCTTACACCACCCCTCCAATGAAGTTTTTTTCCTGTTTCAACTCTGTCTTTTCCAACCTTTCTCCACTTCCTTCTTTCTATATCATCCTTAATCTATCTTCCCTCTCCTCAATCATCTCACATTCTTCTTCCCTCCTCTTCTTCACCCCTCACATTCCCCTGTATTCTCTCTTTTCCTCTGACCACATTCAAATTCCCTTCATTTTCCTCCCCAATTTTCCTACTCATTTTCTCTGTTCACTGTGCTCTTTTATCCTCTTCCCTCGGCCTTCCTTGCTGTCCAATTTCCTCTTCATCCTCCTTTCTTTTATTTATACATCCTACTTAAACCTTTTCCCTCTTTATTTCCCCCTTTCCTACATTTTTCTTCACTCATATTGATGTTTCCCTCTTCTTCCCTACTTTCTACAGTTCTGTATTTCCCAAATCATCTCCATATTCTTCTCTTTTCCTTTACAATTCACATCTTTTCACTTTTTTCCTATTTCCTCTTCATCTCCTTGCTCTTCTTCTGTCTTTTACACTTCTCTATCATCTCTTCATTTCCCAAAGATCCTCTTACCTCCTATTTAATTAAAAATTTTTTTCTTTCCTTCTACCCCTTCACACTTCTTTCTTTGCTCCTCCTTCCCCCCCTTTTTTGCTTCCTCTTCTTTCCTCCTTCACATTCAGACACCCTCTATCTACTTTTCTACTCTCACCTTTCTTATTCCTGCCTGTTTGCTCCTTTTTATAATCTACCCTTTCCCCATTCTCTTCAGTCTGTGTGTTCTCACCCCACTCATGAAGCCCTTATCTTGTCTCATATTCCCTATGAAATACTCTATGTTCTTCTTTTCCCCTTCTCAACTCTTTTTCCTCCTCCTTCATTAGGAAAACAGTCTTGTTTCCCTTTTTCCCTGTTTGTTCTCCATTTCTCTGGTTCGATGGGTAAACTACAATAATAAAGTTTGCACCCTACAATGACCTGATACCTTCTCTGAGGTTGGTTCAAATAGGAAGAATCACATTAAAAACAAGATCTCCTTTCCCCTGGATTGACAATAAAGCCTTTCCCTTGCATATTAAACCATTTACAGTTACATTCTATTTACTAGGATGACTGCCAAAAGAAAGCCAATAACACCATACTAATGTATTGGTTTGTATAAATAGGTTAAATGGATCTTTTAAATTTTATGTTTTTACATCTGTACCTCATTACATAAGGGATATATTAGAACTGAAATTATCTTCAAAAAACATAAAACCAAGAAGAAGAAACGTTACATTTTGACCAGGAAACAATAGCAAATGTGCATAAAAATATTGGTGGTAAAAAGCAACCACAATTGAGGAACATGGTAAGCCTTCTTCTACATTGTATGTGCCTTTCCACTGTTTGTTCCATGTGAAAAGCACTATACTATGTAAAGCACTGCTCACAATATTCTTCATATTAATAAACTGCAAATGTGTTTTCTATCTTTTACTGCATCACTCATGATACATGCTACACTAATTTTGCCTAATTCTTCAACTTGAATATCTAATTGTAAAACACTACACATTTGTATAAGATCATGTCATCTAACTTGTGTTATGATTTATGATAATTGTTTACATTTCTAAGATACTAAATTTGTCCTATTTCTCTTCATTATACTAGTACACTTTTTTAGTTACTGGGTACATATTTCTTGCAATGCACACATATTAAGATAAGGATTATGAGTAAGAGAAATCAGGGTTTGTCTGGGAAAGCCAGTGCTCCAGGATCAACTTCACAGTCCCTTTTATTCCTGGACTAGAAGTGAGCCTGACACACAGGACCAGGGAGAACATGAAGGGAGTTTTCAGTGTGTAGAGAGTTCTGTGCTCACTGTAAAAGGGTCCATTTTGGCCCAGAGAAATAGCCATGTCCTGGCCTGTACTACTCAATACCAGTGAACTCCAAGAACAGACTCAGAAGACCTCCGCACCTGATCTCACAGGACAGAACTGAGTCACTGACACAAGGACTCAGAATTTACCACAAAATAAAAGCTAAACACTCATAAACAATATTCTTCTTTTTTCACAGGCCCACAGGTCCATGGGAAAGACAGGCAGTAGTCACTGACTACAAGACCTTATATAATCAAGGATTACAAGATGCCAATAGGAAAGCAAAAGAACTTAAGCAAAGTAAACCAAGACAACATGGCAACATTAGAACTCAGCACTCCCACCACAGCAAGTAGTAAATTATCAAACATTCCAGAAATATTAGGCACGGACTTGAAATCATAGTGCATTATGATGCTAGAGATCTTGGAGATGAGGATGATTAACTCCCTTAAAAAACTACAGGAGAACACACATAAACAAATAGATCCTCCTACAGAAGTAATGCAAAAATCACTCAAAGAAATACAGAAAAACACAATCAAACAGCAGAAGGAATTAAAAATGAAAATAGAAACAATAAAGAAATCCCAAAAAGAAAAACCCTGTTGATTGTTAACTAAAAAACAAACCAGGCCTCACAGATGCATTCATCACCAACAGACTACAATAGATGGAAGAGAGAATCTTATTCTTCCTCTTCCCGCCTTCTCCACTTTCCACTGCTCACCTGTTCTTTCTTCTTCTTCTTCTTCTTCTTCTTCTTCTTCTTCTTCTTCTTCTTCTTCTTCTTCTTCTTCTTCTTCTTCTTCTTCTTCTTCTTTTTCTTCTTCTTCCTCTTTTTCTTCCTCCTCCTCCTCCTCCCCCTCTTCCTCCTCCTCCTCTTCCTCCTACTCCTCTTCTTCCTCCTCTTCCCCCTTATCCTCTACTTCTTCATCTTTCTCCTCCTCCTCCTCCTTCTCCTCCTCCTCCTCCGCCTTCTGCTCCTCCTCCTCCTCCTCCTCCTCCTCCTCCTCCTCCTCTTCTTCTTCTTCTTCTTCTTCTTCTTCTTCTTCTTCTTCTTCTTCTTCTTCTTCTTCTTCTTCTTCTTCTTCTTCTTCTTCTTCTTCCTCTTCTTCTTATTTTATCCCCTTTATTCAGAAATCCATGATAACTCATTCCAATTTTCTCTTCCTTTTTTGTCCTCCACACACTTCCCACTTCTTCCTGCCTTCTCATTTCTTCCCCTTTCTTTATTCACACTTCCAACCTGCTCTGACCTCTAGAAATCTCCTTCCTCTTTCGCTTTTCATTATTACCATCCTTCAATTTTTTCTTATATTGTTTTTCCAGTCTTCTCCCTCACTTTCCTCTTTTACTCCAACACACTTTCTTCTACTTCCTTCTTCTTTTTCACCTGTATCTAATTGTAAAACACTACACATTTCTGTAAGTTCATGTTCTTTAACTGGCACTCCGTTTTCCAACAATTGTTTACATTTCTAAGATATTAAATTGATGATTTCTCTCTTACTTATATTAGTATACTCCATTAGGTACTTTATTTATTTTTTGCAATGCACAGAAATTAAAAAAAGGATTATGAGTAAGAGGAAATCAGGGTCTGCCTGGGAAAGGCAGTGCTTGAATATCAGCTTCACAGCTTGTTTTACACCTGGACCAGAGGGGAGCCTGAAACATAGGACCAGAGAGTTCAAACTGGGAATTCTCAGTGTTTAGAGAGGTTTGTTCTCACTGGAAAAGGGTCCTTTTAGCCTAGAGAATGAGCCAATTCTACTCAGGACTGGTGGGCAGAGATATGAGCTTCTAGAATAGATTCAAAAGAGCTCCCACACCTAAGCTCACAAAGACAGAACTGAGTCACAGCCACCAGAAATCACAAATTGCCCACAAAAAGCCAAACTCTCAGAAGCAGTTTTCTCCCAGAGTCCACAGGCCATCAGTTCCATGGGACAGACAGGCAGCAGAACCTGACAACAAGACCACATATAATCACAGAAAAGAATATGGCAAGAGGAAAGCAAATGAACTTAAGCAGTGAAAACTAAGACAACCTGCCCTGATCAGGACCCAGCACTCCCACCACAGAACTTAGTGGATTACCAAACACTCCAGAATATAAGGGGGGGGGGTGTCTGGCTTGCCACCAGGAATATAAGAGATCCAGAAACACAGGCCTGGTGAGAAAGTGTTCAAGTAGCCGGGGAGCAGAGAGACCTCTGCTAAGGGAGTGGAAAGTGCACCTCCCCAACTGATTCTGAGGAGCAGGAATTCTGTTTTAGAGTTGCATGTTTCCAGCCTGTGGGCTGTGTGTACAGAACAGGCACTCAGGCCATCTGCCACCAGGAACAGTGGAAATTCAGGGACACAGGCCTAGTGAGATGGTGCTCCAAGTAGCCAAGTAGCTGGGGAAGAGAGAGGTCAGTGCAGAGCATGCAGAATGTGCAACCCCCCCCCTGATTGGTTCAGGGAAGCAGGAACTTGCCTTGGGTTGTCTGTTATGAGCCAGCAGGACTTTCATAGAGAATATATGCTTAGGCCAACTGTCACCAGGAACATGCACAGATCCATTGACAAATGCCAGAAACAAGGGAGAGGCAAGAACCAAACACTGACAAGACCATGTATAAACACAGACAAGATGATGGAAGGGGAAAGAGAAAGAACATACCCCAGGGAAACCAAGACAACCTGGTAAAACCAGAACCCAGCTCTACCATCACAGCAAACAGGTCAATGCCAAACACTCCAGAAAAAGAAGACTCAGACCGAAAATCATATGTCAAGATGATGATAAAGATCCTTAAACAAGAATGGGAGGAAAGACATAAAGAACTAAAAGCTTTTAATAAAGGAACAAGAAAAACACTCAGAGAACTCAATGAACTAGAGGAAAACAGAACCAAAGAGATGAAGGAATGGAAGAAGGAATGTAAAACCGAAATAGACACAATAAAGAAAACACTAAAAGAGACAATACTAGAGGTAGAAAATCTAAAAAGGAAAGCAGGAGCCCCAGATGCAAGCATTTCCAAGAGACTACAAGAGATGGAAGAGAGAATCTCGGGGAGGGGGGCAAAGACAACATTGAAAACATAAACAAAACAGTAAGAAAAGATGCAAAAACCAAAAAGCTCCTAACCCAAAATTTCCAGGAAGTTCAGGACACAATGAGAAGACCAAGACAAAGGATAATAGGAAGAGAAGAGGGCATAGAATATCAACTAAGAGGCACAGTAAATATCTTCAACAAAATTGTAGAAGAAAATTCCCCTTCCCTAAAGAATGGGATGATCATGAGCATAAAACAAGCCTAAATAGGTTTTGCTCAATAAAACAACTAGAAATAGTTTGGACCAGAAAAGTAATTCTTTCCAACTCAAAATAGTCAAAACCCCAATTGCCCAACGCAAAGAAAGAATACTAAAAAATGTAAGGGAAAAAAAGTCATGTAACATATAAAGGTAGACCAATCAGAATTACATCCAACTTCTCAACAGGGACTATGAAAGCTAGAAGATCCTGGACTGACATCATGCAGACCCAAAGAGAACACAAGTGTCATCCCATGCTGCTATACCTAGCAAAACTCACAATCCCCATAGATGGAGAGACCAAGATATTCCAAGGCAAAACTGAATTTACAAAATATCTGACCACAAACCCAGCACTGCAACGAATTATAGGTGGAAAACCCAATGCAACAATGGGAATACATCCTAGTAAAAACAAGGAAACTCCTAAAAAAGAAACCAAAAGAAGAAAGACACACAGGCATAATTCTACCTCTAAAAGCAAAAATAGCAGGAAACAGCAACCACTATTCCTTAATATCTGTTCCCTACTCCTTTTCTCTTTCTTTTGTGCACTTTCATCCTCTTCCTTCTGCCTCCCTTTCAATTCCATTTCCTCTTCATCCTCCTTTCTTTTATTTCCACTTCCTTCTTAAATCGTTTTACCTGTTAACTTTCCCATTTCTTATATTTCCTCACACATCTTGATGTCCCTCTTCTCTTCTTTACTTCCTACACTCCCATACTTCCCACATCAGCAACATCTTCTTTTCTTTTCCTCTTTATCCCACAGATTATTTTCTGCTTCTGGCCTTCTGCCTTTCTACCCATTCTCCTCCCTTATTACTTCTTATTCTTATCCTCTTTACTCATTTTTCTTTTTGCCTGCTATCCATTATCTTTGATCTTACCTCCTGCTCTTTCTTTTCTCATATCACCTCTTTTCAAATCTTCTCTACGATTATCTTTCTAGTTTTTTCTTCATTTCCTTTCACCTCATATCTTTTCTAGTTTCCCTATTACCTCCAGATCTTTTTTCTCTTCTTCTCTCTTTTACCCTTAAAAATCATCTCTTCCTTTGAAAAGAGCACTCTTACCTTCTCTTCCATTAAATTCATTTTTCTTTCCTTCCATCCTTCACATGTCTTTCGTTGCTCCTACTTTCTCCCCTTTCTTCACTTTCTTTTTGATTTCTCCTCCTACCTCCTTCCACCTCAGACACCCACCATCTGCTGTTCTTCTCTCTCACCTATTTTCTTCCTGCCTGTTTAATTTTTTACTTTTTCTTCTTTTATCCCTTATATTCAGATCCCCTCTTTCCTCATTCAACTTTTCTATTCTTTTTCTTGTCCTCCATACTATTCACAATTATTCCTGCCTCCTATTCTCCTCCCAGGTCTGTATTCATGCTACCTCTATACTCTGACCTATTTAAGACTCCATCCTCCCTTTCTTGTCACCGTTATGCTCCTTCTATTTTTCTTACATTGTTTCTCCAATCTCATCTCTTCCTTTCCTCTCTTCCTCCATCACACTTTCCTCTACTTCCTTGTTACTCTTCACCTGTATCTCTCCTTTCTTAATCTATTCATTCCTATTTAATTATTTCCCTTCTACCACATCTACCGCTTTCTCCCCTCTTACCTCACCACTCCAATGAAGTCTTTTCACTGGTTTCAATTCTGTTTCTTCTAAACTTTCTCTACTTCCTTCCTTATATCTCTTCCTCTTTCCATCTTCCCTTTTTTCAATCATCTGACATTCTTCTTTCCTCCCCTTCATTACCCCTTACATTCCCTGCATCCTCTCTTTTCATCTCACCACATTCAAATTCCCTTCACTTTCCTCCTCAATTTTCCCTACTCCTTTTCTCTCTCTACTCTGCAATTTTATCCTCTTCCCACTGCCTCCCTTTCAATCACATTTCCTCACATTACAAACAGGAATTCCTTCTTTCTGGATTTTCAAGAAAGCATTTTCCTTGCATGCACAATGTATTTACAGTTACAATTTATTTACTAGGATGACAGCCTGTATCTCTCCTTACATAATGTATTCTTACCTATTAACTTTTTTTCCTTCTACCCCATATATATCTTTCTCTCATCTAACCTTACCTATCCAATTAAGTTTCTCTCCTGTTTTATCTCTCTGTCTCTTCACACATTTTCACACTTCCTTCATTCTATCTCTCTCTCTCTCTTTCAATCTTTTCTTCGTACCAATCATCTGATAATCCTCTTCCCTCCCCTGATTCCCCCTTCACATTCCCTAGTATCCTCTATACTCTCACCACATTCAAATTCCCTTCCTCCTCCATTTTTCCTACTCATTTTCTCTTTTCTCTGTGCTCTTTTAACCACTTCCCTCTGCCTCTCCTCTTCAATTTTCACTTTCTTCTCCTTCTTTTATTTCCATCTCCTTCTTAAACCTTCTTACTTCTTACCTTCTTTATTCCCATCATTTCTCTTCACCCATCTTGATTTCTACCACCCCTTCCCTACTTCCTACAGTCCCATACTTCTCACTTCATCTCCATCTTCTACTTTTTTAATCTTTATTTCTACTATATTTTTCTGCTTCTGTACTTATACCTTTCACCCCTTCTCCTCCGTGGTCACTTATGATCCTATCCTCTGTACACTCTTTACACGTTGTTTTTTTTTTTTTTTTTCCTGAGCTCCCCTCTCATAGATCTTACCTCATGCTTTTTCTTCTCTCTAATCACAGGTCTTCAAGTATGCCTTTTGTTTCTCTTTCCATTTTTTTTTACTTCTTTTACTTTTCACTTAACATCTTTTTTCCCTATTTCCTCTTCATCTTCTTTCTGTTCTTCAGAATTTACCCGTATCTATCATCTCTTCATTTGCCAAAGATTCTAATAACTACAATCTCAGTTTCTCTCTTTTTCTTTCCTCCTATGGCTTCAAATCTCCTTCTTTGCTCTTCCATTCTCCACGTTCTTCCCTTTCCTTTTGCTTACCCCCCTTCCACTTTAGACACTCTCCATCTGTTTTTTTTTCTCTCTCATCTTTCTTCTCCCTGCCTGTTTGCTCCTTCTTCTTATCTGCTCTTTCCCCATTCTCATCAGCCTGCTTGCTCTCACCCCACTCATGAAGCCTATATCTTTTTGTCTCATATAACCTATGAACTACCCTATATATCTTTTCTTCCCTAATTAACTCTGATTCCTCCTCTTCATTTAAGACAACAGTCTTGCATCCCTGTTTGCCTGTGTGTCATTCATTTAATCCTTCCATGGGTAAAACATGCTAATTAAGTTTGAACCTAACCATGACCTAATATTTCCTCTGAGGTTGGTTCAAACAGGATGAATTACATTACACACAGGACTTACTTTTCTCCAGATTATCAAAAAAGCCTTTTTTTTGCATTTCCAATGTATTTATAGTTATATGCTATTCACTAGTATGACTGCCAAAATAGCCAATAATAGCATATTAATGTATTGGTTGATATGAAAATATGAAATGGATCTTTTCTATTTTTATGTTTGCAAATCCGTATGTTATAACTTAAGGGAATATAGTAGAAATGAAATTATCCTAAATAAACATAAAACCCAAATAAAGAAATGTTCACTTATGAACAAGAAACAATAGAACAGGTGTGTACATAAAACATATCGGCAGTAATAAGTAACAACAATTGAGGAACATGGTAAGCCTTCCTCTACATAGTATGGATATTTTCACTTTTTGTTCAATGTGAAAAGCACTATACTATGCTAAGCACTGCTCACAATATTATTCATATTAATATACTGTAAATGTGTTATGTATCCTTTACTGTATTGCTCATAATACATGGTACCCTAATGCTTGACTAATTCTTCAATCTTAAAATCTGACTAATTTTAGAACACTACACATCGCTGGAAGGTCATGTCCTATAACTTACATTCTGTTTTATGATAAATGTATACATTTCTATGATATTAAACTAATCTCATTTCTCTTCTTTATATTCCTAATTACTGACTGGTATTTGCATTTAATGGGTTGCTGCAGTTGAAAAATCGTTGCAACATCCCACCTTTCTCTTCTTTCTTTCCTACTTTTCACTTCTCCCCTTTCTTTTATTTTTCTTCCTTGCCCCCATTCACTTTTTTATTCTATGTAATATTTTTACTTTCCTCTTCCTTTCTCACACCGTCTTCACCTCCCTTTTCTTTTCACTTCTGTTTCCTCCTCTTCTAATTTCTCATCTCTCCTTCCTATTCCTTCCTTCTTCCTCTCCTTAATTTCTCTCTCTTTTTTTCCATCCAAATTCCACTCCTTCCTCTGGCATCTTCTCTAATTATTTTCCATTATACCTACTCTACATTTGTCCTTCCTTCTCCCACCCTTTCTTTTCTCCCCCCACTTCTTTCCTTATTGTTTTTCTATCATCACTTTCTTCTCTTACATTAACCCTTGCTTTGCCCTTCCCTCCTCTTCCCAATTCCACCTTCTTTCTTCAACCCTCCTTCACCCCTTATTGTTCTACTACCCTCCTCCCTCACTTTTCTCTTCTCCTCTCCTACATCCTCTTTCCAAAGTTTTTCTTCTCACTTTTTTGCTTTCTCAATCTCCCCCTACCTGTCTTTTTCTCCCCCTCTTTCTTTTTTTCCTTTCCTCCATCTTTCACTCTCCTCTATCTTTCAAGTTATTTATATTCTCTTATTTTGTCTTCATATCTCTTTCCTTTTTCCCTTCTTTTCGATCCTTCTGTCTGTCCTCCTCCTACAATCATACTCTTACATCATATTCCCTTCTTTCTCCTCCATCTTTCCCCCCCCCCTCTCTCTCTCTTCTCTCTCTGTCTCTCTCTGTCTCTGTCTCTCACTATCTCTCTCTCTTTCCTCATGCCCTTTCTCTTCTTCCCTCCTTACTCACCTTTCTATTTTGTCCTCTACCCTCCTCCCTCCTCTTCTTTTTCTACTGCCCTGCTCTAGTACCTTCCCTATTTAGTGCTCTTTCCTCTTTCCCAATGTGGTCCAACTTCCTTACACCTCTTCCATCCTCCCTCATTTTTCTTCTTCACTTCTCTATTCCCTGCACTTCCATTCTTTCTTTTATTCATGTTTATTCACCTGTATCTGCTTTGTATCCTACCACCATTTTTTTTATTTCCTTCTCTCTCACTTATCTATTTATTTTTCCTTCCTTCTTCATTTTTCTTCTCCTCTCTTCCCTTTAACTTCATTTCAATATATCTTTACTTATACCTTCCCCCTTTTCTCACAGTCTATATCCTCTTTTGTTTGTTGCCATTCTTTACTGGCCTCCTCTACCCTCCTGTCCTTTCCCTCTTCTTCACTCTCCTCTATATTCTCCTTTTCATTCTATTTCTCTATTCTTTCATTTTTCTTCCTCTTCCCCTATCTTCCCTCACTTTCCTCCATCTCTCTTCATCAAGTTCATCACTCTTTTCCTACTCCTTACAGTTGATTGTTTTTCCTCCATCTTATTCCCTCACAGTTACCTTCTTTTTGATTCTTCCCCTACCCTTTATCTTCCTTTATTTTCTTCCCTCAACTCCTTCCTTCACTTTCCCCGCCTCTACTTCTTCCCTCTTCTCTTCCCTTTGCTAACCTTGTCTATTCCATAATCTCTCTCCATTCCTCCCTCCTTCTCCCTTCACTTCTCTTTTCTATTCTTTTTCCTACTCTTCTCTATTCCATCTTTCTGACTTTTTCCTTCTCATTCCTCATAACCTCAACTTCCTCTTCTCACCCCATTCCACCTTCCCTAATATTTGTATTTTATACTTGTCTCACTTTCTTCTTTTTCTTCCTCTTTATTTTTCCCCTTTACCTGACCTTCCTTGTTCTTCTGTATTCTTCTTCCTTCCCTCACACACTCTTGTTCCCTAGTTTAGCCTCTTTGCTCCTAACTCTAATTTTCTCTTAACTCCTATTTTCATCTCCATCCATTAATTTTCTGTTACCTTCCTTCCCCCCCTTTACATTTTTTTCTTTTTATCTCTACTTCCTTTTACCTCTTCTTTCTTTTTTCCCGATACACTCTTCCCTCATGTTGCTTTCTATTTTTCCTCCTTCCACATCTTTTTTCCACGTTTCTTTCACATTCTCTTTTATCTCTGCTTCTCCCTTCTGTTCACATCCCTTCCCTCATTTTCTAGCTTCTCTCCCTGTGCCACACCCTCTTCTTCCCTTCCCATCTTTTTATAACATTATCCCTCTTCCCGGTTTTATATTCCTTCCTCTCTTCCCTTTTTATTCATTCTCTCCCCTTCTAAGATTTTTGCTTCTTGTCTTCTGTCCTCTTTGATTGCTATTCTTCTCCAATACTTGCCAGGGTGATCCCTTATATTCTCAATCCCTCCTTTCAACACTTTTCTCCTTTCTCCTGCTCCATCCTTCATTTCTTTTATAACATTCCTCTTTTTCCATCTTCACTTTATTTTGCTCTGTCCTTTTCCAGCCTTCCTCTTCTCCTCTCCCCTTCTTGATCCTCTTCTTTTCCCTCCTCTTTCCTGTTCCCTCATCTCCCATCCTTTCACCTCATCCATCCTTGCCTTTTTTTCCTCCTCTCTTCAGAATCCATTTTGCTTTCTTTTAGACTTCTAACCTCTTTATACAATGAGTAAACTCCTCTCTTATTTGTTCCAGTCCTATTGATATTCCTCTGTGCTTTATGGTTTCCTCCTATAATGACAAGCATGCAGCCTTCCACTACAGGACTCTTCTCCCTTAGTCTCTTACTCTCAATATTGATTCCTGACCTTTCCTGGTCCTGGTCCTCCCTGACCTTCTAAGTCCCTCTAGCTTTTTCATGTCTTTATGACCCTTCAGCCTTACATCCCAGTCTTTTTAATTCTGACGTATATTCTGCCCCCATCAGGTGTACTGTGTCCAGAGAAGTCTGAACTTGCCCTGTTCTTCACACTGTGTCAAAGTGCTGAGCTTCTACATACATTCTTAAAACCCCAAACACTTACTCTCTAAACCTGATATAAAATTGACCTTGTCATTCTGCCACACTCCCAACTTATTACACCCTCTCAAATTTCTGACTTCCTTGGTCCCCAACATACCCTAAACTTCCTTTCCTTTTATGAAGTCTCCCTATCTCCCAGAGTTCTCTAAATATTACTAATCTCCCTTTACCACCCTGACACCTGGATTTGTCACTTAACCCAGTCTCTGACCCAGAATTGCTGAGACTCTTTCTTTCATCACTGCCAATTGCTCCTTTCCCACAAGTTCCTGACACCTCCAAACAGGCATTCACTTTTACCCAGTCACCTATACTGCCACATACCCTATTGACAGCCAACCTTTCCATTCTCCATCTTGTAAGTTTCAACAGGACTGTGCTGGCCTGCTACTCAGACTATTTGAAACCATAGAAATGCTTCTGATCCTTGTGTCCTGCTCTCCCTGGGAACAGACTTCCCTCCTATCAAAGTTGTCAGCTGCATAGGTTCCTACCATAATCCAGAGAGCTGGCAACTCTGATCTTCTAGATGTTGATCATCCTTTTCTGATCTCTGTCCTCTACCCATGACATGTGCTCATGTCATACCTCCTGCATCTCCTCTAAGTTTCTAGCAACCCCACTGTGTGTCATGCTCTGCTCCCTGACCTCCTCCTAACCTCCTTTCCAGGATCCTTTTTCTTCGGATTCTCTTGCCATCCTCTTTTAAGCTTATATCCTTATTAACCCTCTGCTATCAGAGAGCTTCACACTCTCAAGAGATGTTTCCCCATTCTCAGCATCCATTCCTATGGACACCATCCCTCCTTAGTTCTGTCACTAGGGACTTGATATCCTCACCCCGAACCTCCTTAACTTCCTGTCCAGACTTGGACATCATGTACTCACCTCCATTTTCTGTCTGTCCACATGCTTCTAAATCTGCTAAGCTTCCTGCACCTCTTACACTTCCAGCTTCTTCCCTGACCCTCTGCCTTGTCCCTGACCTTCCTGCTTTCTTCCCCAACCTTTATTCTTTAGCCTGCTCACCGCTATCCTTTCTGTGTGCTACTTCTCTCTGTGTGTTCACATGTCCTCTCTTGTACTCTTCTTTACTGACCCACCAGGATGCTCATCACCCCTGCCCCTCTTCAGTGTATTGTGTTTCTGGAAACATTCTATAGCCCCCACACTCACCCTCAGAATACAGTTTGTTTTGTCACGAGGAATCTGTCCATTTTCAGAGTCTCTTGAACTCTGCCTAAGACATATGCCTTTTGTTGACCTTTGGCCTTCCCTTTATGCTTATTAAACTCACCATGTTCTACCTACTCTCACCTCTATCACCGTCTGTAGACATTGTTCTCTAATTCCTCCCCTTATGCTGAGTCTCTGACCCCCTCATCAGTCTCCTACACCCCTGCGTCCTCATTCTTAGACATTCTGTCCTGTAATACCCCTGCTCTCGCCAGAGTTTGGTCACTCCTTATTCTCCCTAAACCACTTTTTCTAATCTCCATTTTCACTAAACCTATTTTTCAACACACTAGGCTCCTGTCCCCTGCCCACCTCCTAGTGCCCCTTGAGTCCTCTCTCATTTCCTAGTGTCCCCCAGCTATCACATATCTTGCTGCTTCTCCCCAGACATTCCACCCACACTGTGAGTACCTTCCCTCTCAGATTTGTACCCTCCATTGTCCCATTTCACCTCAGACTTTTCTCACTTCTATTTGTCCCCTATAGCTTTGCACTTCATCCCCTAACTTTGGTTTGACTGTCCCTCTTGCCCTGCTACTCTTGTTCATGGGTACCCTCAGAGATTCTAGTCGTTCTCCCCCTTGAACCCCTTTCATTTTCTACCATCAGCTCTGTGCCCTCCCATGAGAAGCCTGGTGCCCTCCTCACTAACCTTACCCTCTTAACCTGCCCTTGCCCCCCTTCTTACCTTTTTAAGACCTTTCTGTATTCTTCCAGGTCCTTCTCATTTCCATCTTATGCTCTCTTCAACACAGTCCTCTCAATCCACCCTCTCTTTCTTCTTCTACTTCCATAAGGTTCTTGCACTTCTCCTCATTCCTGGATCCTTCTTTTGTCACCTACCATACCATATGCCTTAGACTCTGTCCTCATCTCAAGCTTCTTCCCTAGTCTATTGATTTCAAACCTTAAAGATCACCCAATTAGCCTCCTTTCCTTTGTGAGCCTCATCACAAACACCTGTCTTTCTCCTTACCATCCTATCTTCTGCCAACATTCTGAACCTTAGCATGGGCCTGTCTCTCCATACTCTCACCTTGCTCTGTAACTTCTGTTCATATAGCCTTTTACTAAATTCTGCCCGACCATTCAAGATCTGAAATAAAGTGATTTTTAAGAATCATAATCTTTGGGCTCATCTAACCAAGGGGTCTTAGGAGCTGATATGCTCTCAGACTGTCCTGTTATAGATGACCCTATGCATGGAAAGATAGCAGCTAAAGTCGACAGCCTTGGACTTTACTCTTGAACTATCTGCCTATGTTTACATTGATTGTGATTGGTGTACTGGCCCATCTCTCTTATATATAAACAGCTTTTCCACATTGGGTCCTAAACAGCTTATTACTAGACTCTCCAGCTACTCTACCTAGGCCCTGATCCATTCTATCCATGGTTTTCACTTTTTGAGAAACTCCGGATTACTCCTGATGCTCCCTACAAACACTCCTAGCCTCTATAATTTTGCATTCTGCCCCACACCCACAGCAAGCAGCTTACTTTTTCTCAGCATTCAGGCATCCCTCAATGTTTCCTTCCATTCTTCTGTTTACTTCAAAACCTACATCCTCAGACCCCTCATTCATATTGTCCCATCTACAGCCTAGCTCCCAATTTGCTACTGTTTATTGAGCATCTGGCCTTTCTTATCAGCTTCCTAGCTTACAAGTGCACATCTGAGCTCTGACAGTGCCCCACACTACTCTCAAGACACATGCTGTTGTCCTGCCCTCACTGAAGCCTCCTCTTCTCTCTCCTCTTTCCCATCTCTGTGTATGAACCATTTTACCCTCCCATATTTCCTCCCATCTTGCTCCCCAGTTTTCTGCTTTCCACTCCCAGATTCCTTACTACCTCTAACCAAGTATCTTCCCTTAATCTTCCATCTTTGTTTAGCCTTTTATTTATTTCTGCCTTCCTCCTGAGTCAGACACCTGGCATTTCCGCTGCTTTCTAGGCCAAAGAGACTCTTCTGCTTCTTTAGGCCTCTGGCCATAATCCACATTTCTACTCTGTCCCTGCACCCTCCACAGCCTTCTGCTCCCCCACAGGATCCTCCCCTTACTCCTGCCCTACTTCAAACTCCAATCCCACTACTATAATACTCCCTAGCCTCCAGCATATTGCCTCTGTCTTCTACCCTTCCCCGAGGACACTCATGCTCTCCTCAGTAGTCTTAAGCCCTCCCACAGATGCATTCCTTTCCCAGATCACCTGGCCTCCTCAGTCAAACTTTGCCCTTCACCTAGTGCCTTGGGCCTCATCTCCTCAGTCGTCCTCTCCTACCTAGCCCCTTGCCTCTCACATCCTTCCACTGTCTTGCCCTCCTCTCCCATGTGTCCTTAAGACAGCCTTCAATTTTCCCCAGCTTTTGGTTACTTCTCATCTACCACCTCTCCACAAGTGCTTCCCTGATTTCTGCTGTCTGTTCATCAGACTCCTCAATTTCCCCCCTTCTGCCTTTGTCCAACAGCCCTCTTAATTGTGCCACAGCCCAGCCTCATGTCCTCCATCATACTCTGTCTGACTCGAAAGCCCACTAACCTCACAAGCACCAGTGTCCAGATCAGCTTCCAGGTAGGCCTCCATCCCTTGGGAAACTTTTAGCTCCTCCCTCCTTCTGTGCCTACCACACTCTCCTGCAGCCTGTTAAGTTCCTCCAAAATTTACCTTCCCCCAGCCACCTGAACTCTATAGCTTCCTCTCAGCTTCTTTTCCACTGTTCTGTGTTGTGCCTTGTGCACCACATTTCCAGGACAGCATGGCTCTCAGTCCTGGCTTTCTGCTCCACCTAAGGTAGTGCTCCCTGGCTCTGCCTGCCTCATCCCTGCCCTTTGCCTTTCTATATGACCTGTGAACCTCATCCTCTGTTAGCAGATTCATACTCTCCTGATCCTCTGTCCTGGCTGAGGAACTTTACTTCCTGAGTATCCTGCACACATCCTCAAACTGATAACCTTCTTCTCGGACACTGGGTGTCTTCTAACCTGTCCCCATATGTCTATCTCCTCTCATCTGTGTCCTCCTCCACATTCTGCCAAGTCCACAGTGAGCTCCCTGCCTCCCCAGAACTTGGGATTTCCTTGGAACACCCTACCTTCTTTCCTCTGCCTTCCTCTGCTGCCTGGACACCCCCAACCCCAGCCCAGCCTCTTATTGTACTGCAAGAAGCTCTTGAGCATCTTTTCAAGTTTTTTTTGGAGTGTTCTGCTTCCCAAGAGATCTACAGTTCCCCCTGCTTCCTCTCCTGCTCTACAGTAAGCCTGAGCTTCTCACCCTGCTCCCCATGATTCTACAACCCCATAAAAATATTGCGACTCTCTCCCATCTCCATAACTACATGTCAGGTTTATGCCCTCCATGCTTTTTCCGATCCTTCTTTCTTGATTTATCCCCATTCCATTGTTTTCTGTTGCCTCTTTCTCTACACCCCCCCTTAATAATTCTTCTTTATGAAACTGCTACCCTAAGACTCCACTCTCATCCTCACAAAGCCTCCCATACTTTTAATTAGTCACACCTTACCTCAGTCCTAGAGTTCCTGCTTCTCAGGTAATCCCTCAGAATCTAGTTCTGAGTACACAGAGCTGAGTTGGGGAGAGAAAAGCAGGCATTCCTCAGTTCCAAAAGAAACTCGGTTTCCCGCATTTCCAAAAGGCGGTCCAAATATCCGGAAATGACCTCAACCTACGGGAGGAATTCTATTGGTTAGATAAATTCCGACATTCCTCAGGAACTTGTGAAACCAGTTCAAGACCTGCAGCAGACTGGTCAGATAATTACCTTCTGGAATCTCTACATGCGCACAGGTATCACACTCCCCTGTTACACATTTCAAGAAGATCCTAGCAGCCTTCCCTACCTTGCAATGCCTCCAGCTTAAGGGCTTCCCTGCCCCCAGTTCCTCAATCTTGGTATTATTGCTATGAATTCTCTCTATCTTTATCTCTGTATGTTTCTACCCATCTCTATCTATTCCCCCCCCCTCTCTCTTTTCCCTCTTACTCTTGAGGTTGAACTTGTATATAACACCTTGAGTCCAGACCTTAGATTGAGAGAGAAGTCTTTGATTCTGATTCTTTCTCTGAACATTGTGAATGAGACCAACTGGAACCTTCTGAGACTGGATCCACTGTTGCCCATTTAGAGAGAGAGAGAGAGAGTGAGAGAGAGAGAGAGAGAGAGAGAGAGAGAGAGAGAGAGAGAGAGAGAGAGAGAGAGAGGAGGGAGAGCGAGAGTGAGAATGTGTGTGTGTGTGTGTGTGTGTGTGTGTGTGTGTGTGTGTGTGTGTGGTATCAGAGGGTGGTCATCCTGTTAAGTATGATCTGGAAAGAGGTTCTAAAGGAGAGAAGGTTCCCTGATCAGCCCTGGATTGCATGCTTCACTTGGAGTTTGTGGTGCCATGTCCTACTCAGTTAGTGGTATGGCACCCACCAGAAAATTGTGGAAAAAGGCATTGTTCTGTTTACAGAACTCAAGGAGTTTTCTTTAATTTGTGAAATAGCAACACATAAAAACTTCAGAAACTACATCTGTGATCAGAATGAGCTGGTCACACAGAGTCTCTTCACACATGGTAACATCATCAGCATTAAATCTCTGAAGGTGTTGAAACACTGCTGCCAGCAATACAGACTGAAAATAAAGTGTACCACTACATTATACAGTGAGGTCACAAGGGAAAAGAAAGTAGGCAAGGGGACAGGAAATCAGAAGCTCACAGCCCAATTAGGGTAAGAATGGGACATGAAGTCAATGCTGAGCCCTAGCTCTGCCCCTCTCCTGGCTGACAGCACTGGGCCCAAAGGCCTAATATCACTTACTCTGATCTCATGCCATAGACCTGAGTAAGGGAAGGGATGGACCATGCTGTAGGGTGAAGTCTAAGAGTCAGGGGCTTCAGACTTAATTTCTCCCAGTAGTGCAGGATCCTTCCTGTACTTGGAAAACAGGGAATTCCCACGAGCTCCTCTCCGTACACATTTGCCCCACCCCCATCACACACATACATACAAGTAAAGGTTCTTCTAGTCAGTCTTTTCACTCAGCTGCTACCTGGGTTGCTACAGAAACAGTGGCACCTTAGGATCCAAGTTGAAGTTTAGAGAAGGGCTGAGCCATCACCCAGAAGACCAATGCCTGAGAAAGCAAGAGACTTCAGATTGTCCTCCTGTGCATTCCCCTTCTCGACCCTATTCTGAGAGCAGCTCCCTGTTTCTTGAGTCCTTCCCACTTCTCCAAATCCAGTGGGACACAGCAGCAATGCCACTCATGACTGGTAGATGGGCTTCTGGGACTCAGGAGTGTCTTTACAGGTGCTTCAAGGAGCCTGGGCTGAGAGGGAGGATGGAAATCACAGCGTGTGGGGTGGGAGAAATGGCCTAAATCAACTATTTCCTATTCTTCTCTACAGATGCAGTGCCTCAGGAATGTCCTCAGACTGTGTTAGGGGAGTGAGCAGGAGAGTTCAGTCCCAGGCATAATCCCTTACAATGGTGGACATGATTTGGTAAGGGCTGTGTACAGCTCCACAGAGTATTCTTTGTCCTCCCTGCCAAGAAGGGACAGACCTGCTGATTGGTTCAAAAAGAACTGTGAATGATTTTTCTGATCACCTGAATTACTTGGAAATGGATGGACAAATCTTTAATCTCTAGGACCTTTCTGCGAGCTCATTGATCCAATCCTCTCCCATTCAGTATTCAGGTGACATCTCCTGAATCCTATGCATAAAACAAAAAGGGACTGGATGCCTGAAAAGTCTGTGAGTCAAGCTCGCTGTTTATATGCTGGCGATGAGCTTTCCCTCCAAGATGCCATGCCCACATTCACACTATTAAGGAATTATACTGCCAGGGAACATGGGAAACCTTGTTTACACTTTATTTTCTCAATGTGGACAGGCTGAAATGGTGCCAGGTGAGCTACATTTTTCTTCACCCTCTGGCTTTCTGTTCTCTCAAAACCCTCTGTTCTAAAGTTCACCCAACCCTCCTGCTCTTGCCCATTCTCCAAATGTCACCTGTTCTCTGACCTTTGTCCCCAGTCTTGTGTCTTCCTTCACCTTCCTCAGAGGAAATTCCCTCCTTATCTTCCCCCAGTCTTTATGGTTTCTTCCAGCCCTGTACTCTCTTGCCCATTATTCAGCCTAAATTCTCCTCTCAGATTTCTTGATTCTCCTACCCTCACTTAGACCCTTGGATTTCTATTTTGTTTATACCAGCTGTCTCCCAAGTCCTTATACCTTATCTTTTTATTACTATGGCTTTTGTCTTTCTCTAGCCTACAATCTGCTCCTTGAGCATTCCATCTCAGCAAGCTTCAGCCATTTCTGAGCTTACTATCCTTTACTGTGAGATCCCCCTCATATTCTCACTCCATTCCAGCCTCCACTTGCCCCACCAGCCCAGCCTGTTGCCTGTATTTCTAACCTCCTGCCTTCTTATAAACCTCCTCTATGTCTTCTACCATCCACATACGCTTCATGTCTTCATATAGCCTGCCATTATCAACCTGAGCCTACTGTTCTCAGACTCTCATGTTCTCCCTGAGTTTCTCACTTCTTGCTGACATTCAGCCTTTCCTGTCCTTGCACCTGCCTTGACTCTAGGCTTATGCCCTCCTCTTGTGATATCCTAAGAGCCTCTGAATCTCCAACCTTTCATGTGAAGCATGTATCACTGCAGTTCCTTGATGGCAAGAAAGAAGATCAAAAGCCTTAAAAGTGCTTGTAAAGCACCCACTTTTCTCCACAAAAGCCCAAGTCCTAAACACAGCTCAAAGTTCCAGAAAGCCGTGGCATAAGATTACATATAAATGGATCTCAAAGGGATTGGGCTTGGACTAAATATAAATAGTGTGCTATATCTTTGTTTGTATCAGTGTGCATAAAGAAAATCCTCTGTAGTTGTACTAAATACATTTTGGGAATGTTTTAAAAAATCTTATGCAGTGACATCCAGAGGTTGCTAAGGAAGTTTAGATAGTCACAATTAAATGGAAATAGTTTCTTTCATTTTATATTATATTATATTATATTATATTATATTATATTATATTATATTATATTATATTATTATGTAAATAATTTATTTGCTTACTCCTTTATTTGTTTACATGTGCACATGCATGTATAAGCACATGTCAAACTCTGAGAATTATTTGTCAAGAAACCATTCTCTCCTTCTATGATGTGAGTCCTAGAGACTGAACTCATGTTATCTAGCTTGGCATCAAGTGCATATAACTTTTTGAGTCACCTTGTCAACACAGAAATTTTCCCTTTCTTAAAATTGGAAATTTGGGAAGAGATTCCTTATCTCTATATTAGAAGACATTCTTTGGGGCACTTCAGCAAGTTGAATACATATACATTGGGCAGTTGCATATCTATTGATCAGTAGAACCATGAGGCAGAAGATTGACCTCCAAGGAATGAATTACCTATTGAGCTATCTCCAATTATGCTGCTCACCCCAACTTTGAAGAACACAGATATTTGCTTATACTTGGTGAAGAGAAGTGACTGTTCCTCACTCCCAACTCAGGCAAATATAAATGTAATGAATGAAGGCTTGGGTGGATGAATGACCAAAAGAACAGAGCTTTACATTTTCCCTGATAACAAGAATGGGGTGGGTAAGGAGGGATGTGGCAGTTACTTATATTTGTGTGACCCCCATACTGCATGCTCCTTGCACCTTCTACCAATTGTTCAGAGGTAAATAAGAAGAAAAGCAGAACTTTGGAGAAAGCATGTCACATTCATGAAATGAAAAGGTTGCTATCCTCATTTCACTCTATATGAAGAAAAGGCCTAAGGACATACAGTCTTCATGTCTCATTTTGGGTAGATATTTTCACTATGGGTAAATATGATGAGAGTGCACAATTTGACTCTTCTCTCTCTGCTATGGTTCTCTGGATCTTTGAGCTGTCACAAACAAAGTTTCAGAAATAGGTTCCAATCCTCAATACCACCTGATATTCTCTAGAATATGGTAGCCAATAGCATCCAGCTTAACATTTAATGGGTCTTCATTAAAGTAAAAAGTGGTTAAGATTACTGAAATTTTCTCAGATCCAAATTAAGTTTTCCATGACATGAGATCCTGTACCAATTCTGAGGACCAACCCTGTTTTTCGGGGTGACTAGAGAACATTGTTTCCATCCTTCATCTTTCAGAATCTTCTTATAAAGATAAGCATACTGGTGGAACTCTGCACACAGCTGGCAAAAGTGTAACAAAGTGTCCAGGACATTGACAGATTCCCTGAACCTGTCCTTTCTGTAAGTTAACAGATGGTTTACCTATGACACCCTGTGGATACTGAAGTGAACATTTAGGAAAAGGGAGAATCTGTTTCCTTTTTCCATTTGCCTTTCTCTGTGGGCATTATGGAATAGTAGTACCTGTAATTGCATGTATCATATTGAGTGTTCCCATGGACCTTAGGCAGGGACTCCTTTTCAATAGGTTCAGGCCTCACTCCTGGTAAAGTAACATTAATCTTGTGTTTTGAAGTTTATAAGCCCTCCAGAAGAATGAGTGAAAACCATCTACAATCCCCGTGAATAACCATCAACAACTTCTCTAGTCTTGAGTCTCCCGGAATATCCTTCTATATAAGAGACCAGCCCAGAAGCCACAATATCTAAAGACAACAAATCCTTACTACCCTGTCTTGTCCTCAGAGGCTACTTGTGAGATAGATACACCCACACCCTTCTCTAGTGCCTGATCTACCCATGTGATACACATCAACAGCAAAACAACTTTTCAAAAAAAGAATTTATTTCTTCAGTGCAACTTGAGGCTCACCATCAAAGTCCTTTTGGGTCTGTTGAGGTGGCTCAGTGGTTATGAGCACTTGTTGGTCATCTAGAAGACCTGGGTTTGATAACCACACCCTTAAATTGTCTCACAACCAAGTGTAACTCCAGTTTCAGGGGTTACAATACTCTTTGCTGCCCTCCATGTGCTCCAGGCCTGCCTATGGTGCACAGACATACTTACTGACAAAATTCAAATAGACTAAAAATCAAAGCAATTATTATTTTTTAAATCTTTCACTGTATTGAAGGTACATGACAGACTTTGAAAAAGAGGTTTATCTTTTCTAGTTCAGCTTTTCAAATAAGGTTGTCTTTCTGTTTTGTTTTGTATTTTTCCCTATCATCTGAGCCATTTTTTTAAAACTTTATTTTAAAAAACAAAGATAAAAGAAAAAAAATATTAAACTTTTTTTGCATAAATGTATACAAATACAATTGTGTCAGTGCTTGGCTTTTTTTTTCTTCTTTTTTTTGTAAGGTTTGATAATCTGCATCTTACTAGTTACAATGAGCAAAAAGTACATGTAAAACAGGATGTAACCTGGAATTAGTCGAAGTTTTCTTGGTGAGTAAGGATTGAGCATGGCTTTTTGTTTTGTTTTGTTTGGTTTTGTTTTGTTTTGTTTTTTTATTGATCTTAACACAGTCTGTGAGTTGTTTCTGGGGCAGTCTAAGCCTCTGGGGTTACCATCCCACTATCAGCGACTGCATATTATGTCAGTTCTTTTATGACTGGGTTATCTCACTCAGGATGATATTCTCTAGACGCAACCATTTTCTTATGAATTTGGTAAAGTCATTGTTTCTAATAGCTGAGTAGGGTTCCATTGTGTAAATGTACCACTGTATTTGTATCCATTCATCTACTGAATGACATCTGGGTTCTTTCCAGCTTCTGGCTAATATAAATAGAGCTGCTATGAACATTGTGGTACATGTATCTTTGTTGTATATTGGAGTGTCTCTGGAGTATATTCCAAGAAGTAGAATAGCTGGATCTTCAGGTAGTACTATGTCCAATTTTCTGAGGAATCGCCAGACTTATTTCCAGAATGGTTGTATCAGTTTACAAGCCAACCAACAGTGGAGAAGTGTTCCTCTTTCTCTGCAATATCACCAGCATCTGCTGTCATCTGAGTTTTGGATCTTGGCCAATCTGACTGGTATGAGGTGGAATCTCAGGGTTGTTTTGATATGCATTTCCTTGATGGCTAAGGATGTCGAGCACTTCCTTATATGTTTCTCAGCCATTCAATATTCCTCAATTGAAAACGTTTTGTTTAGCTCTGTACCTCATATTTAATAAGGTTGTTTGATTCTCTGTTGTCTAGATATTTGAGTTCTTTGTATACTTTGGATATTAGGACTCTACCTGATTTGGAGTTGGTAAAGATCTTTTCCCATTTTGTTGGCTGGCATTTTCTTTTCTTGACAATGTCCTTAGCCTTACAGAAACTTTGCAATCTCATTAATTCCCATTTGTTAATCTTTGACCTTAGAGCTGGAACCACTGGTGCTTTGTTCAGAAAATTTTCTTTTGTGCCTATGTGTTCTATAGTTTTCCTACTTTCTCATCTAATAATTTCAGTATATCTGGTTTAAAGTGGAGATCTTTGATCCAATTACACTTGAGCTTTGTACAAGGAGATAAGAAAGCGTCTATTTTCATTCTTTTGCATGCTGAGTGCCAGTTGGACCAGCACCATTTGTTGAATAGTCTGTACTTTTTCCATTGAATATTTATTGCTCCTTTGTCAAAAATCAGGTGACCAGATACCTGAGGGCTCATTTCTTGATCTTCCATTCTATTCAGTTGTTCCACGTGCCTGTTTCTGTACCAATACCATGCAGTTTTCAGGAAAATTCCCTTATAATATAGCTTGAGGTCAGGGATCGTAATTCCCACACATGTTTACTTGTTGTTGAGAATGGAATTTGCTATTCTAGGTCTTTTGTTATTCCAGATGAAATTGCATACTGCTCTTTCCAACTGAATGAAGTACTGGGTTGGAATTTTGATGGGGATTGCATTGAATCTGTAGATTACTTTTGCTAGGATGGCCATTTTCAAAATGTTGGTCCTTCCAATCCTGGAGCATGGGAGATCTTTCCATTTTCTGAGATCTTCCTCCATTTCCTTCTTTAGAGGTTTGAAGTTCTTGTCATACAGTTCCTTCACTTGCTTAGTTAGAGTCACATTAAAGTATTTCATAGTTTTGTGACTATTGTGAAGGGTATCTTTTCCCTACTTTCTTTCTCCACATGTTTGTCCTTTGAATATAGGAAGACCACTGATTTTTCCAGACACGTTCAATGCAGAATTTTATCAGACATTTATTGCAGACATAACATCAATACTCTCCAAACTATTCCACAAGACAGAATCAGATGGGATACTATCTAACTCATTTTAAGGCTACAATAACCATCATTCCTAAACCACACAAGACCCTACAAGGAACGCTAACTTCCGACCAATCTCACTTATGAAAATTCATGCAAAAATATTCAACAAAATCCTTGCAAACCAAATCCAAGAACACATCAAAATGATCATTCACCATGACCAAGTAGGCTTCATCCCTGGGATTCAGGGATGGTTTAATATAAGGAAATCTATCAATGTAATCCACCATATAAACAAACTCAAAGAAAAAATCACATGGTCATCTCACTATATGCTGAGAAAGAATTTGACAACATTCAACACCCCTTCATGTTAAAAGTCCTGGAAAAAACAGGAATCCAAGGTCCATACCTAAACATAATAAAAGCAATATACAGCAAACCAACAGCAAACATCAAATTTAACCGTGGGAAACTTGAAGAAATCCCACTAAAATCAGGGACTGGACAAGGCTGCCGATTCTCCCCCTACCTATTCAACATAGTACTGAAAGGCCTGGCTGGAGCAATTAGACAGCAAAAGGAGATCAAGGGGAAACAAATCAGAAAGGAAGAAGTAAAAATATTACTGTTTGCAGATGACATGATAGTGTACTTAAGTGACCCCACAAGTTCCAACAGAGGTTGTTTTTCTTACCAGGGTATCATTGCATGGTTGATATATCTTATTTCCAGCAGCTGAACATAAATACAATAACAAGCATTTATCATGTGGCATTGTCTTGATTGATTTAATGCTCCTTTATTATTATCCCAAGGGGAATCACGCCACACTACCTGATTCATAATCTCTGGGGAAGGTTAATTTTCAGGACATGTAGGATGTCATCTGGCACCTAGCAGAACTTAGTAACGGTCCTTTATTCATGGGATATTACTCATAGCCTCTCCTGTTGCAGTATATTTTTCTACTAGGAAAGCTACTTGGAGGGTACACTTGTTAGATTTATTGTCCATTTGACACAAAGATGAGCTACATAGGAAGATGCAATCTCAGGTGAGGGATTGCCTAGATTTGAATGGCCAGTTGATATGTCTGTGGAACATTGCCTGGAATGCTGTTTAATGTAGAAAAGACAAGGCCACTATGGGCAAGGAAGTTAATCCAGACATCTGCTTCTTAAAATAAATCTAATTGAATGGAAGTGGGAGCTAGTGCAAGTAAAGGCATGGCAGTAATTCAAGGCACAATCCTGAAAACTGGAACAACTTATGATTGTTACTGTCTGGCTCACTCACAAATATTTTTATATATCCCAGACATCCCACTCATACATAGGTAAGGACCTCCCATATCCACTAATAATCAAGATAATCCTCAAAGATATATCCAATGGACAATCTAATAGTGGCAATTTCTCAAGTGAAATTTCTTTTTTAATTGACTCTAGGCTATGCCAGGTTGGCATTTAACCGCGTTACCATCTGAAGCATTATATTAACAAATCACATCTTGCCCCTGACTATGTACAAAAATAATTGTTCTTTAGTGATCACTTTTTTTCTCTTGTCTCTCTCCCATGACATTACTAGTAAGCTCTCAAGTTTTAACCTGTCTCTATCTTCTAGAGCTCACAGAAAACTTCTTTATGAAGTTAATGCTCTTACAAAGAGATGAAGTTGTAATCTATAATTTTCTACCATGCTAGTGCCAAGAGCATTTTCCCTGCATGTGATGACCCTGAGTTCCATCCCCAGAACAGTGAAAATATAAACCAAACACAGAGTGGAGGAGGGAGGAGTGGCTTCTCAGGGATACAGTAGAAACAGAAACAGGAAAATAGGCAAAGAACAAGTTTGGGTTAATGTGGATAGGAATCCATGTCAATATACTGATACTTCTGCTGTTAGCACTTGGTCAACTTCTCAACAGGCAGTGGTGAAAAAGGCATCTGTTATTCTATTTCAAAGACATAGCCTTCTGTTCTTGAAAAAACATACAACATAATATAGTTTGTAGGTTGAATACAGAGTGCTTTGGAAAAGCCATTGTCTCAGAAAGCCTCATAAAATTCACTTGGTTTTTGCCTAGAGCCCTGAATACTGAAAGGAATGCTGGTCTCAGTCCATGTGAGCTGTGGAATCTCAAATGACAATGTCATTTTTGTCATTCTGGACTTGGGAAAAGACTGAGTTCTGTAATTACCTCACTAATTCTGGCAACATGGAACATAGCCACAGAAAATAATTTCTATCCAGGTCTAAAGGCTCCAGCACATAATTGTAGGTATCTGGCAGGTTGGTGCAGAAGGATTGCTAGTACAAGGGCTTCCTGTGACAGCAGACTATGGTCAAGGCAAATCTAAGCAATCTGTGTGAGTTAAATGATGCACACCAGCATTTAAGAGGTGGAAACAAAGGAAGACCAAAATATGGATTCTTCAGTCCTTCTTAGAAGGGGAACAAAATACTCATAGGAGGAAGAGGGTGGGAGAGACATGGAAGGAAGAGAGGAAGGGCAGGGGAAGGATCAGGTATGAGAGAAGAAAATTAGGATGATATACAGAGGATTAGGGGTTTGAATAGACGTGTGTAGCAATGGGGTTGGGGACCTGGGGGTAGCCAACAGCAAGTCCCGGACGCCAGGAAAGCAAGATGTTCCCAGGACCCAACCGGGAAAGTATTAATTGAAATGCCCAAGAAAAGGGAGGGAGAGCCTTTAGAGATTATATCCAGAAGTGAGGCAAGGGGTTGGGGCCACACACACTTCTCAAAATGTATCCCAGAATGTCTTCTATCTAATGGAATCAGGTGGAAAATGAGTCTATCAGAGACTGAATGAGTCACCCAGAGACTACTCTACCTTGGGATACATCCCATATGCAGACACCAAACCCAGACACTACTGCTGATGACAAGTGCATGATAACAGAAGCCTGATAAGTATGTCTCATTATAGGGTCTGCCAGACAGAGCCTTACATAGAGATGAGGATGCTTGTAACTAAACATTGGATTGAGCTTGGGCACGCTAATGGAGGAATTAGAGAAAGGACTGAATGAGCAGAAGGGGATTGCAACCCAATAGAAAGAAAACAGTATCAACCAGCCAGACCCCTGAGATTTCCCAAGGACTAAACCACAAATGAAAGAGCACACATGCAGGGACCCATTGCTCCAGTTGCACATGTAGTAGAGGATAACCTTGTTGGACATTAATGGGAGGAAAAGCTCTTGCTTCAGTGAAGGCTCAATACTCCAGTGTAGTGGAATGCCGGGGCAGTGAGATCGGGGTTGGTGTGTGTGTGAGTTGTGATTAATTCACATAAAAGCATGGAGTGCAGGAATGGGAGAGGAGATAACCAGAAAAGGGGATAACATATGAAATGTTAATTATTAAAATATCCAATAAATAAAGATGGAAACAGATTTCATGGCCATTCTTGGCTTCTTAAGCAGACATACATCAATATTCTGGTGGAAAATGCACATAGGAATGTAAATGACATGATTGCATTCAAGAGAATAATTAAGCATGGCAGAACAGAGCCCTCCCAACCTGTGGTACAGAGCCTGACATTCTTGTCATCTCCTTTTTCAATTGAGATGTTCCATACTTACTCAAAAATCAACTCAGCTTAGCTATTAAATTCACAGATTTCCCAGTACAATACAATAACTATTATCCCAATGAGAAACAGGTTTCTTTCCTCCTGTTGTGCTGGCCATGTCCTACCCTATTCTGTACAAAAGTCTTTATCACTGGGCATCCCTCAATATTTACTGATAGAAGAATTAGGGGAGACATAGATGTTATGTACTATTTAAAATTTAGTTCATTATCCTCATGGTGGGATATATGGCAGTATCCAGCCCAAGATGGTGCAAGAGAAGGTGAGCAGTCTATAGCTCCATTCTAATGCCACCAGGAGACTCTTCCACAGGCAGCCATGAGGAGGTGCTCTAATTTATTTGGTGAAGCCTGAACACAGGATCCTCAAAGCCTATTCCCACAATAACTTATCTAACCTACTTATCTAATAAGGCAATACCTCCTAATAGTGACATTCTTTCTTGGACATGCATATACAATTTACCACACTATCCCTGCAATTACTGAATAAAAGGACTACACTGACTAAGAAAATGTCTATCACTAATGAAATATGTATGGAGGATGCCACTCTCTATGAAATAAGTAGATCTCATATAAGGGTATCCATGACCTGGTGGCTTTTGTTCAAATCACGTGCCATCCATCAGTTTACCTTTCCTGTATTCTTGTGACTGTCTTTGCTTTTTTAATTTTAATGCTGTTACAGCACTCCCTCTTTCTAATGCTCCTAATAGGCACACAAGAGATTCTTTGTTAGTGATACAGGCACCAGAAAAAAAAATGATACCCACATGAATGGTGCTGGACTTGGATCAAGCTTCCTCTACACCCAATTCCATTCCCACTACACTGATTCTCTTCTTTTATGTTCCTTACCATAACACAAATGAGTGATTCCAGGGTTCCTTCCTATAAAGAGGTTGCAGACATAGGATATGCTGAATTGAATGCTCCAATTGTGATGTCATCATGGTCATCAATCTCAAACAAATTTTCAACATTCAGTCAATGATCCCTGGGACAAACAATGGCAAAAAGAATTTATGTGTAAGCTGTACACTAATGAGTAAAAGAACTTAACCAAAGAAAACCAAGACAACCTGGAAACATTACAACCCAGCTCTCCTACCACATAAAGCTGTAGACTACCAAACACTCCAGAAATATTAGGCTCTAAATTGAAGTCATACTGCACAATGATGACAGCAATCTTGGAGATGTACATGAATAACTGCCTTTAGAAAGTACAAGAGAACACACATTAAATTAAAGATGTCTGTAAATAGGAAACAAAAATATCACTCATAAAATATATAAAATACAACCAAACAGCAGAAGAATAAAAATGGAAATAGAAACTATATTAAATACACAAAAAGATACAACCCTGGAGATATATAACTCAAAAGAATAAATCTGGAGTAATAGTTGCAAGCATCAACAACAGAATAAAAGCAATGGAACAGAGTCTTATTCTTCCTCTTCCCTCCTCTCTTCACTTTCTACTTCACTTCTTTTGTATTTTCTTTTTCTTCTGCTATCCCTCTCATTAAGATCTCCTCTTCCCTCATTTTACATTTCTCCTATTTTTGTCCTCCATACACTTCTCTCTTTATTCCTGCCCTCATTTTCTACCCACCCTACTGCCCTTCTCTAAACTTCTTTAAGACCAACTCTTCCATTTCTTGCCACCCTTTAACCTTCTCATGATTCTTCCGCTGATTATACTATCACAGATTACCTTACCTCCTCTTCACGCATCACAGATACCCCTCTTTCCTCCCTCCTTTTCACCTGCAACTCGTCCCTATTTAATCTATTCTTTCCTAGTAAAAATTTCTTCCTTCAACTGCATCTACCACTATCACTTCTGTTACTCTTGCCCTCCAATTAATTCGTCTCTCCTGTTTCAACTAATTGTCCATGCCCTAGTTTCTTTACTTCTTTCTTTCCTTCTCACTGTACTTCCATCTTCCCGTCCTCCACACCATCTGATATTCCTCTTCCCTCCCATTCTTCACCCCTCATGTTCCCTCTCATCCTTTATTTTCTTCTCTCTACATTCATATTCCCTTCACTTTCCTCCTCAAATTTCCTTACTCTTTGCATACATTTTCTCTGTCTACCCTGATCATTTCTTGTCTTCTCTCTGCCTCATTCTCACCCCTTTCATTTTTTCTTCCTCCTTTCTATTAACACTTCTTTTTAATACTTCTTACCTCTTAAATTCACAATTCCCCACATTTTTCTACACTCCTCTTTATGTACCCCTCCAATTCCCTACTTCCTAAAGTTTCATACTTCCCACATCTTCTACATCTTCTATTTTCATCTGTATCCCCCTCAGTACTTTTCTGTATCCAATCTTCATCCCTTTCTTTATTCATCTCCTCCCTTGTGGCTTCATATTCCTATCATCTTCACTCCTGTGTTATCTTTGCATGCTCTCCCTTCTTTATATCTTACCTCCAGAACTTTCTTTTGTGATATCACCTCTCTGTTTATTATTCTAGTACTTTCTCTATTTTCTTTCTTGTCCTTTTTCTTTTGCCCTCATCTTTCATCTATTCATTTACCAAATATCCTATTTCCTCCTCTTCCATTATCTCCCAATTTTAGTCCTCCCACCCCTTCACAGCTCCTTCTTTGATCCATCTTTCTCACATTTCTTCCTGTTCTTTTTGCTTCCTTCACTTCCCTCCATGCACCTCAGAACCCCTCCGTCTTCTTTCCCTCCTTCTTATCTTTCTTTTTCTTGCCTGTTTGCTCCTTCTTATTACCTCATCCTTTGATCACTTTTCATATTCTTAATTTATTCTAAGTCTTCCTCCCTTCTTTATCTTCTTCCTTTCATGACTCAGATCCTCTTCTTTTTATTACTTCTTGACATGCTCTCAATTTTGCTTCATATTACCCATCATCAACTTCTTTCTTACACTTACCCCATCATTTCATTCCCCCCCTCTAATCTCTTTCAACATTTTCCTCTTCTGTTTTCTTCCCCTTCCCTCTTCTCCTTTACACCTTTTCTTTCATCTTCACTTTTCCTCATATTCCCTTATCCTTCCTTTCCTTTCATTCCAACTTTCATTTTCTTTATGTATTGCTCTACCATCAACTTCCCTCCACTTTATCCTTGTCTCATCTCCCTTTCAACCTTCTCTGCTGCCTTATCTACTTTCTCCCTATTCTCTTCAGCCTGATTGTACTCATCCCACTCATCCAGCCTGAATCTTCTTGTCTCAATTACCTATGCACAACTCTATTTTCCTTTTCTAACATCCAGAAATATCATTTCTCCTCTTCTTTTAAGAAAGCAGTCTTGCTTCCCTGTATGCCTATGTGTCCTTCATTTCATTCCTTCCATGAGTAAACCATGCTAATTAAGTTTGCACCTCACCATGAAGTGATATCTCCACTGAGGTTGGATCAAGCAAGAGAAATCACATTACAAACAGAAATTCATTTTCTATTGATTTTCAAGAGAGCATTTACCTTCCATTTCAAATGTATTTACAGTTACATTCTATTTTCTAGGATGACTGCCAAAACAAAACTAATCAAGCCACGTTAATGTTTCTGTTGATATAAAAAGCTGAAATAGAACTTTTGTATTTTGTTTGTAAATCTGTGGATTATTACTCAAGGGAATATAGTAGAATTGAAATTATATTAAATAAACATAATTCCCAGATGAGGAAATGTTATTTATAACCAGGAAATGTTAGCAAGGGTTTAACTTGATACATATTTGTAGTAAAAAGCAACAACAATTGAAGAACATGGTAAGCCTTCCTCTATATAGTATGGGTGATCTCACTTTTTGTTCAATGTGAAAAGGACTATACTATGTAAAACACTGCTCACAATATTCTTCATATTGATATACTGCAAATGTATCTTCTGTACTTTACTGTATCACTAATAATACATGCTAAGTGAATCCTGGCCTAATTCTTCAATATTAGCATACAACTAATTGTACAATACAACACATTTCTGTAAGATAATGTCCTATAATTTGCCTTCTATTTTTTGGTAATCATTTACATTTTTAAGATATTGAACTGACTTGTTTCTCTTCTTTACATTAGTACTATCTTCTAGGTACTTGATACAGTATTCTTTTAATGCACAGAAATTTAAAATAAGGATTATGAGCAAGAGGGAATTGGTATCTGCCCCTAAAGACTGTGATAGCAGGGTAGACACGCAGGTGCTTTCCCAGACTCTCCAGTGGAGAACCTGGTGAACAGGCCTGGTAAGGTGTTGCCTTGAATACCAGCTCATAGTAAGGGTCTTTACTCTGTCAGAGAGAATTGTGATCTGACTTGGAACAGCAGTGCTCAACAATCAGCATCAGTGTCATATTTACAAGTGGAACAGAGGTGATCCTGACCTGCAACCAGGAATCACTGATTATACACAAAAAGCTGAATACTCAGAAGCAGTTTTCTTACTGAGTCCTTGGGCCCTCACATACACAGGAGACACAGGTACCAGTCACTGACTACAAGACCACATGTAATCAGAGATAACAAGATAACAAAACAAAAATAAATAACTTAAATAATTGAAACCAAGACAATCTGGCAACATTAGAATCCTGCACTCCCACCACAACAAGCAGTTGATTACCAAACACTCCAGTGAAACAAGGCTCAGACTTGAAATCATACTTCATGATGATGGTAGAGAACTTGGAGATGTGCATGAATAACACCCTTAAAAAGTATAGGAGAACACAAATAAAAAAAAAATAGAAGCTCTCAAATAGGAAACAAAAATATTCACTCAAAGTAGTACAAGAAAACAAAACCAAATATCAAAAAGAATAAAAATTGAAAGTGAAAAGATAAAGAAACACAAAATGATCCAAACCTGGACATAGTCTATTCCTTGTCTAAAGATTTCAGCCTGCTTGCTCTCACCTCACTCAGGCAGCTGGTATCTTATTGTTTCATCTTCCCTATGCAGTATTCTATTTTCTATTACTTCCCCCACAACGCTCATTCCCCTTCTATTTTAAGACAAAAGTCTTGCTTCCTTGTTTGTCTGTGTGTCCTCCATTTCACTCTTTCCATGGGTAAACTATGGTAATTATGCGTGCAAAATACCATGACCTGATATCTCCTCTGAAGTTGGTTCAAACATAAGAATCACATGACAAACTGAAATTCTTTTCTCTGAATTGTCAAGAGAGCCTTTCCCTTCCATTCCCATTGTATTTACAGTTGCATTCTATTTACTAGGATGACTGCCAAAACAAATCTAATCATATTATATTAATGTTTGATTGATTTAAAACAGGCAAAATGGATCCTTTTGAATTTCCTGTTTGCAAATTTGTGTGTAATTACTAATGGGAATATTTTACAAATAAAATTATACTCAGAAAAAATAAAATCAGATACTGAAATGTTCAGTGATAACCAGGAAATGGTAGCAAAGTATATATATGAAATATATTGGTACTATAAAGCACCAACTATTGAGGAATTGTTAAGCCTTCCTCTACATAGTATGTGCTCTTTCACTGTTTGTTCAATGTGAAAAGCTATAAACAACATAAAGTACTGCTCACAATATTCTTCATATAAATACACTGTAAATATATCCCCTATCTTTTACTCTATCACTCATAATACATACTACCATAATCCCTGCCTAATTCTTTTATCTTAGGATATATCTGATTGTATAACACTACAAGTTTCTGTAAAATCCTGTCCTCTAATGTGCCTTCTGTTTTATGAAAAGTGTTTTCATTTCTAAGATATTAAACTAATCCCTTTTCTCTTACTTATATTAGTATAATCCTCTAGATTCCTGGTACATTTTTCTTGTAATGCACAGATATAAAAAATAAGTATTGTGAATAAGAATGAATCTGGATTTGATTAGAAAGGCTGTGCTTGATAATGAGACACCCAGGTGCTTTCCCAAAATTCAGGAGAGAACATGGGACACAGGCATGTTGAGGTGTTGTTTGAGTACCCAGAACTCAGTGTGTGCTTGGCAGTGCTAGGTGGCAAATTTTCCTTTCCAGCCCACAGTAAGTGTTGGGACTTTGACAGAGATAATTGTGATCTGCCTGCAAAAGGCAGTGATTGAAAATCAGCTTCAGAGGCAACTTTTCACTTCTCACACCTGGACCAGATGTGAAACTGACACATTGTCTCCTGGAGGTCACACTGGGATTTCTCAGTGAGTGGAGTGTTTGTGATCACTGGAAAAGAGGCGTTTTTGGCCTAGAGAATGTGCCAGTATAACTGAGGACTGATGGGCAAAGGGTTGAGCACAGAGAACAACATTAAAAGAGCTCCCATACCTGAGCTCACAAAGATAGAACTGAGTCACTTCCACCAGAATTCACTGTTTGCCCACAAGAAGTTGAACTACAGAATTCATTGCATCCTGAGCACACGGGCCCTGACATCCACGGGAGAGACAGGCATGAGTCACTGACTACCAGACCACATATAAGCACAGATAACAAGATGTCAAGACAAAAGCAAAAGAAGTTAAGCAATGGAAACCAAGACAACTTGGCAATATCAGAACCCAGCACTCTCATCACAACAAAGAGTAGATTAACAAACATTCCAGTAAAACAAGGGTGAGACTTGAATTCTTACATTAGGATGATGATAGAGATCTTGAAGAAGCTCAAGGATAACTCCCTAAAACAACTACAGGAGAACACAAGTAAAAACATAGAAGCTCTTAAATATGATACAAATAAATCACTCAAAAAGTACAGGAAAACACCACCAAAGAACAGAATAATAAAAATGGAACTAGAAACTATAAGAAAAACACAAAAAAGACAAACCTTGAGCTAAAACAGACAACAAGGGATAGAAGAGCAAGGCCTATTCTTCATCTTTCCTCCTCTCTGCACTTTCCACTTCTCACCTCCTTTTTCTTTTTACCTTTTCTTCTGTTATCACATGCATTCATGTCTCCTCTTTCCTCATTCCACTTTTCTCCTCCCTTTTTGTCCTCAATACACTTCCTTCTTTATTCCTGCCCCCTCTCTACCTCTCTACGCAACTCACTCTATTTCCCTGGTCTCACATCATTAAGACCCCCTCCTCCTTTTCTTTACACCATTTGCCCTGTTTCTATTGATTCTTCCTTTGTTTCTACAAACACCTCTTACCCTTTGTCCTCTTCCAATATCACACTTTTCTCTACTTCTTCCCTCCTTTTCACCTGTATCTCCTTATATAATCTATTTTTTTCTATTCAATTTTTCTTCTTCTACTGCATCTACCCCTTTCACTCCTAGTGCATCTCCCCTCCAATTAATTCTTCTCACTTGTTTCAACTCCCAGTCTCTTCCCATGCTTCTCTACTTCCTGCTTTCCTTCTCACACCCTTTTATTTTCCATCTAACCAATCCTCTGACATCCCTCTTCACTTCTTAACCCCTCACCTTCCCTCTCATCCTCTCTTTTCTCCTCTCCACATTCAAATTTCTTTCAATTTCTTAGTCAATTTTCCCTAAAGTTTTCATTCCTTTTCTCTGTCGACTGTGCTCTAATCTTGTGTTCCCTCTGCCACACTTTCTCTCTAATTTCCTATTCCTCCACCTCCATTCATTTTCTACTTCTTAAGACTTTTTATTTAACTTCCTGATTCCATACATTTCACTTCACTCATCTTGATATACCTTTCTTAATCCCTACTTCCTACAGTTCTATACTTCCCACATCTTCTCCATCTTATTATCTTCATTTTTATCCCCCTAATCTTTTTCTGCTTCTATTTTTCCACTCCTTCTTTCTAATATTCCTTTCTTGTAGATTTTTATCTGTTTTTCTTCACTCCTGTTTTCTCTTTGCCTGTTTGCCATTCTTTTAGATCTTACCTACAAAAATTTCTTCTCTTACATCACCTCTTTTCAAATCTTCCTTTTTTTAATCTTTCTAGATTTTTTCCTTTCTCATCCTTTGTATTTTACTCTTATTTTTAATCTCTGCACTTGCCAAATGTCCTCTTTCCTCCTCTTCCAATATCTCACATTTTCAGTCCTCCCCCCTTCACACCTCCTTGTTTTCTTCTCTTTCCTCTCATTTCTTCCCATTCTTTCAGCTTCTTCTTCTTCCCTCCTTCCACCTCAGACAACCTCCATCTGCTTTCTTTCTCTCATCTTTCTTCTTCCTGCCTGTTTGCTCTTCTTCCTTCCTCATCATTTGATCACTTTTCATATTCTTTAATCATCCTCAGTCCTTTCTCCTCCCTTTATTTTTTTCCTGCTGTCTCACAGATCTGTTTCTGTTCCCTGCTTTTTGCCATAGTCTCATTTTCACTTCATTTTTTTCTCCATCAACTTCCTTTGTTCACATTCACCTTCCTTCTAATTCCTTTTCTCTTTCAACCATTTTCTCTTCTGCCCTTTTCCTAACTCCTTCTTCTCCATTTCACCTTTTCTTCCCTCTTCACCCTTTCTCATATTACCTTATATTCACTTTCTTTCGCTTTCAAATTCCATTTTATTTTGGTCTTTCCCACTTTTCCCTTCCCTCCATTCTACCCTTATCTCATCTCCCTCCTATACGCCCCTGCTGCATTGTCTACACTTTCCCTATTCTCTTAAGACTAATTGCAATCACCCCACTCAGGAAGCCCATAACTTCTTGTTTCATCTTTTCTATGCACTACTTCATTTTCCTATTCTTACCTCCACAACTCTCATTCCTCTTCTTCCTTTAAGACAATAGTATTGCTTCCTTGTTGGTCTGTATTATCTTCATTTTCCTTTTTCCTTGGGCAACCTATGCTAATTATGTTACCACCCTACCATGACATTTTATTTGTTCAGAGGTTGGTATAAACAGGAAGAATCACATTCCCAAAAGAACTTCATTTTCCCTGGATTTTTCAAGAGAGCCTTTCCTTTGCATTCCCAGTGTATTTACAGTTACATTCAATTTACTAGGATGACTGCCAAAACAAGGAAATCACATCATATTAATGCTTTGATTGATATAAAACAGTCATATTTGATCTTTTTGACTTTCATATTTGTAAATCCATATATTATTACTAAAGGGAATATTGTACCAATGTAATTATCCTCAGGAGGAATAAAACCAGATGAAGAAAAGTTTAATTATGAACAGGAAACAATAGCAAAGTTGTATACTTGAAACATATTAGTAGGAAAAAGCAACAACAATTGAGGAACATGGTAAGCCTTCCTCTACATAGTATGGGTGCTGTCACTTTTTCTTCAATGTGAAAAGGAGTATACTATGTAAAGCACTGCTCACAATATCCTTCGTATTAACATACTGCAAACGTGTCCTCTATCCTTTACTGTATCACTCATCTAACATATTAAACTATTCCTGTTTTGCTTCCTTATGTTATTACACACCTCAAGGTACTTGATATGCTTTTATTTTACTGTACACAAATTAAAATAAATATTATTATTGAGAATCAGGATCTGCTCAGAATGGCTTTCATTGAAGACCAGACAACTTGGTCCTTTTCCATACTGTCTAGGAAAGAACCTGGGGCACAGGCCTGGAGCAGTGTTACCTTGAATACCTCAAAGGACAAACATCAGAGAAAGAAAAAGGGAAAAGATACCTTTCACAATAATGACAAACAATATGAAAAACCTTGGTGTGACTCTAACTAAGCAAGTGAAGGACATGTATAACAAGAACTTCAAATCTCTAAAGAAAGAAATTGAGGAAGATCTAAGAAAATGGAAAGATATAACTTGCTCATCGATTGGAAGGATAAATATTTAAAAATTGGCCATCTTAACAAAAGCAATCTACAGATTCAATGCAATACCCATCAAAATTCAAACATAACTCTTCATGGAGTTGGAAAGAGCACTGTGCAATTTCATCTGTAATAACAGAAGACCTAGAATAGCAAAATCCTTTCTCAACAACAAGGAAACATTTGCGGGAATCACTATCCCTGAATTCAAGATATATTACAAGTCAATTGTGCTAAATGCTGCATGGTACTTGTTCAGAAATAGACATGTGTATCAATGAAATGGAAAATCCAGAAATGAACCCTCTCATACAGGGTTCTTGATTTTTGACAAAGGATGTGTAAACATTCGATGGCAAAAGGAGAGACTGTTCAACAAATTGCGGTGGTCTAACAGGCACTCAGCATGAAGAAGAATGAAAATAGACCTTTTCTTATCTCCTTGTACAAAGCTCAAGTAGAAGTGTGTCAAAGATCTCCACATTAAACCAGGTACACTGAAATTATTAGAAAATAAACTAGGGGCAATCTTAGAACACATAGGCACAGGAGAAAATTTCCTGAACAGAACAGCAATGGCTCTTACTCTAAGGCCAAATATCAACAAATGGGACTTAATGAGATTGCAAAGTTTCTATAAGGCTAAGGCCACTGTCACGAAAACAAAACAGCAGCCCACAGATTGGAAAATAATCTTAACCAACCCCATATTTGACAGAGGCCTAATATCCAAGGTTTACAAATAACTCAAGAAGTTAGATAACAGAGAATCAAACAACCTTATTTAAAAATGGGGTACAGAGCTAAAGAATAAATTCTCAATTGAGGAATATTTAATGACTGAGAAGCAGCTAAGGAAGTGCTCAACATCATTAGCCATCAGGAAAATGCAAATCAAAACTAGTCTGTGATTCTACCTTAAACCATCCAGAATGGCTAAGATCAAAAATTCAGATGACAACAGATGCTGGCAAGGATGTGAAGAAAGAGGAACACTTCTCCACTGTTGGTGGGGTTGTAACTGGTACAAAAATTCTAGAAATCAGTCTGGCAATTCATCAGAAAATTGGACATAGTACTACCTGAAGACCCAGCTATTCCACTTCTAGGCATATGCCCTAGAGAAACTCCAACATACAACAAAGACAAATGCACCAAAATGTTAATAGCAGCCCTATGTATAATACATTGAATCTAGAAAGAACCCAGATGTCTTTCAGTAGATGAATAGATAAAAATATTCCAGTATATTTACACAATGGAGTATTACTCAGCTATCACAAAAATGAAATTATGAAATTTTAAGAAAAAGGATGCATATAGAGAATATTATCCTGAGTAAGATAAACCAATAACAAAACAATAAACATAAGATGAACTCAATAATAATTTGATACTAACTCCTGAAAGCTCTGAAAACCCCAAAAACAACTGACAGACTATATTAAGTTCAAGGGAATACAAAGGCCAAAAAAACAGGAAATGAAAAACTATTATGTTTAATCATTACACACTAAGAAAACGTTGATTATTTTCAGGTTACATCCTATTTCACGTGCTCTTTATTCTCGTTGTAACTGGTAAGTTTTTAATGCATACAATCAAATCTTTCAAAAAATCAAGTACTGACAAAAATGTATTTGTACACTTTTATGCAAAAATTGTTAAAATCTGTATATTTATCTTTGTTTTTTTAAATTATAATAGTTCAATTAAAAGAAAAACACTAAGATGAGAGCAGATACCGACAAGTATGCCGAGAAAGAGTAACACTCCTCCAATGTTGGAGGGTATGTAAGCTGGTACAAGCACCGTGGAAATCAATCTCCTGGACCCTCCAAAAATTGTACACAGAACTACCTGAATACCCAGCTATTCTACTCCTGTTTGTACCCCAAAGATGATTTAACATAATATAAAAACACATGCACCACAGTGTTCATAGCAGCCTTATTTATAATAGCCAGAAGCTGAAAGAACCCACATGTCCTTCCGTTAATGAATGGATATAAAAATATTAGTATATTTATAATGGAATACTACACAGCTACTATAAACAACAATATTACAAAATTCCTGGGAAAATGGATGTATCTAGAGAATATCATCCTGAGTGTGTTATTCGACTCACAAATCAACAGATGTAATATTCAGTCACTGATATTTGGTTATTAGATCCATTAATCTATCAATAACCAAGAAACAACTCACAGACCATATGAAGCTCAAAAAAAGAAAAAAAAAATAAAAAGAAAAAAGAAAGGATAAAATAGAAGCCACAGTCCTTCTTGAAAAAAAAAAAAAAGCCAGAAACTAGAAATTTAATGACTCATAAATCAAGAGCTTACAATACATTAAAATATATGGCAAATTTTGGTTTTTGAAAATCATTATGCTTAATCTTTACACACCAAAGAACCTTTGATTATTGTCATATTACGTTTTGTTTAACATGTACTTTATGACCATTGTAAATAGTGAGATTTCAATGCATACCATCAAACCTTCTGTCAGGTCTCCTCTTTCCTCATTCCACTTTTCTCCTGTTATTTTTGTCCTCCTTAAACTTCCCACTTGTCCTCCTTAAACTTCCCACTTATCCCCCTCTACACAATTCTATACTCATGCGACCTTCCTCCTCTGACATTTTAAAGACCCCCTTCTCTTTTCATGCTACATTTACCCTCCTTCTATTATTTTCTTACAATGTTTCCCAATCTTCTCTCATCCTTTTCCTCTTCCTCCATCACACATGGTGCTCTACTTCCTTTCTCCTATTCACCTATATCTCTCCTTTATTAATCTATGCTTTCTATTCACTTTTTACCTTCTACCCCATCTACCCCTTTCTCTCCTCTTACAGCACCCCTGCAAAGAAGTCTTCTCTCCTGTTTCAACTCTGTCTCTATCTACCTTTCTCCACTTCCTTCTTTCTATCTCATCCTTAATCCATCTTGCCTTTCCTCGAACATCTGACATTTCTCTTCCCTCCTCTCCTTCACCATCACATTACCTTGTATCCTCTCTTTTCCTCTGACCACATTCACATTTCCTTCATTTTCCTCCTCAGTTTTTCCTGCTAATTTTCTCTTTTCACTGTGCTCTTTTATCCTCTTCCCTCAGCCTCACTTTCTTTCCAATTTCCTCTTCATTCTCCTTTCTTTTATTTCCACATCTTACTTAAACCTTTTTTCCTCTTTACTTTCCCGTTTCCTACATTTTTCTTCACTCATATTGATGTCTCCCTCTTCTTCCCTACTTCCTATAGTTCTATATTTCCCAAATCATCTGCATCTTCTTTTCTTTTACTTTTCAATTTACATCATTTCACTTTTTCCTATTTCCTCTTCATCTCTTTTCTCTTCTTCTGTCTTTTAAACTTATCTATCATCTCTTCATTACCTCCTATTTAATTTTTTTCATTCAGTCTACCCCTTCTCACCTCTTTCTTTGCTCCTCCTTTTTCCACTTTCTTTTTGCTTCCTCGTCTTCCCTCCTTTGAACTCAGACACCCTCCATCTGCTTTTATTCTCTCACCTTTCTTCTTCCTGCATGTTTTCTCCTTCTTCTAATCTACTCTTTTCTCATTCTCTTCAGCCAGTGTTCTCTCACCCCACTCATGAAGCTCTTATCTTCTTGTCTCATCTTCCCTATGCAATACTCTATGTTCCTCTTTTCCCCTTCTCAACTCTTTTTCCTCCTCCTTCATTAGGAAAACAGTCTTGTTTCCATTTTTCCCTGTGTGCCCTTCATTTCTCTTGTTCCACGATTAAACTACAATAATTAAATTAACACCCTACCATGACCTGAAACATTCTCAGAAGTTGGTTCACATAGGAGTAATCACATTAAAAGCAAGATCCCCTTTTCCCTGGATTGTCAAGAAAGCCTTTCCATTGCAATTTAAATGTATTTACAGTTACATTCTGTTTAGTAGGATGACTGCCAAAAGAAAGTCAAAGCACCATACTAATGTATTGGTTTGTATAAATAGGTTAAATGGAACTTTTCCTTTTTTTTTTAAACGACTTTATTTTGCAAAACAAAGATAAATGTAAAGATTTTAAACATTTTTTGCTTAAAATTATACATTTTTGTCAGTATTGTTTTTTCAGACATTAAAATAACTTTTACATAAAACCATGTGAATATGTTTTTTAGTCAGTAATTGACTTTTTTCAAGGGCTTGACACTATGCATTGAAAACCTACTAGTTGCAATAAGCGTAAAGTACATGCAAATCAAAGCACAACATGGAAATAGTCAAAGTCTTCTTGTTTTGTGAATATATGTATATTTTTTGTTTTCTTTATTTCTTGGACTTCATACAGTCTGTGAGTTGTTTCTGGGGGAGTGCAAGCCTCTGGGGTTAGCATCCCACTATCAGTGATTGCATATTATGTCTGTTCTTTTGTGACTGGGTTATCTCACTCAGAATGATCTTCTCTAGATGCAGCCATTTTCTTAAGAATTTGGTTAAGTCATTGTTTCTGGTGGCTGAGTAGTATTCCATTGGGTATATGTACCACAATTTTTGTATCCATTCGTCTTCTGAAGGACTTCTGAAGTTCCTTCCAGCTTCTGGCTATTATAAATAGAGCCGCTATGAACATTGTGGTGCATATATCTTTGTTGTGTATTAAAGTGTCTCTAGGGTATATGCACAGAAGTGGAATAGCTGGGTCTTCAGGTAGTAATATATCCAATTTTCTGAGGTATCGCCAGACAGATTTCCAGAGTGGTTGTATTAGCTTGCAACCCCACCAACAGTGGAGAAGTGTTCCTCTTTTTCCTAAGCCTCGCCAGCATCTGCTGTCATCTGAGTTTTGGATCTTGGCCAATCTGACTGGTGTGAGGTGGAATCTTAGGGTTGTTTTGATTTGCATTTCCCTGATGGCTAAGGATGTCGAGCACTTCCTCAGATGTTTCTCGGCCATTCAGTGTTCCTCAACTGAAAATGATTTGTTTAGCTCTGTACCCCATTTTTTAATAGGGTTATTTGATTCTCTGGTGTCTAGCTTTTTGAGTTCCTTGTACACCTTGGATATTAGGCCTCTATCTGATGTGGTGTTGGTAAAGATCTTTTCCCATTCTGGTGGTTGCCGTTTGGTTTTCTTGACTATGTCTTTAGCCTTACAGAAACTTTGCAATCTCATTAAGTCCCATTTGTTAATCTTTGACCTTAGAGCTTGAGCCATTGGTGCTTTGTTCAGGAAATTTTCTCCTGTGCCTATGTGTTCTAAGGTTTTCCCTAATTTCTCATCTAATAGTTCCAGTGTAACTGGTTTAATGTGGAGATCTTTAATCCACTTACACTTGAGCTTTGTACAAGGAGATAAGAACAGGTCTATTTTCATTCTTTTGCATGTTGAGTGCCAGTTGGACCAGCAACATTTGTTGAATAGGCTGTCTTTTTTCCATTGAATGTTTACTGCTCCTTTGTCAAAAATCAGGTGACCATATACATGAGGGCTCATTTCTGGATCTTCTATTCTATTCCATTGATCCACTTGCCTATTTCTATACCAGTACCATGCAGTTTTCAGCACAATTGCCTTGTAATATAGCTTGAGGTCAGGGATAGTGATTCCCGCAGATGTTTTTTTGTTGTTGAGGATGGATTTCGATATTCTAGGTCTTTTCTTATTCCATATGAAATTGCACATTGTTCTTTCCAATTCCATGAAGAACTGGGTTGGAATTTTGATGGGGATTGCATTGAATCTGTAGATTGCTTTTGGTAGGATGGCCATTTTTAAGATGTTGATCTTTCCAATCCATGAGCATGGGAGATCTTTCCATTTTCTGAGATCCTCCATAATTTCTTTCTTTAGAGGTTTGAAGTTCTTGTCATACAGGTCCTTCACTTCCTTAGTTAGAGTCACACCAAGGTATTTCATAGTTTTTGTAACGATTGTGAAGGGTACCTTTTCACTAATTTCTTTCTCCACATGATTGTCCTTTGAGTATAGGAAGGCTACTGATTTGTTTGAGTTAATTTTGTATGCGGCCACTTTGCTGAACTTGTTTATCAGCTTTAGGAATTCTCTGGTGGAATTTTTGGGGTCACTCAATACACTATCATGTCATCAGCAAAGAGTGATGTTTTTATCTCTTCCTTTCCGATTTGTATCCCCTTTATCTCCTTTTGCTTTCTAATTGCTCCAGCCAGGACTTACAGTACTATGTTGAATAGGTAGGGAGAGAGTGGGCAGCCTTGTCTAGTCCCTGATTTTAGAGGGATTGCTTCAAGTTTCTCACCATTAAATTTAATATTGGCTGTTGGTTTGCTGTATATTGCTTTTATTATGTTTAAATATGGGCCTTGGATTCCTGTCTTTCCAGGACTTTTAACATGAAAGGGTGTTGGATTTTGTCGAATGCTTTCTCAGCGTCTAGTGAGATGACCATGTGATTTTGGTCTTTAAGTTTTTTTATATGGAGGATTACATTGATGGATTTCCTTATGTTAAACCATCCCTGCATCCCAGGTATGAAGCCTACTTGGTCATGATGAATGATGGTTTTGATGTGTTCTTGGATTCGGTTTGCAAGGATTTTGTTGAGTATTTTTGCATCAATGTTCATAAGTGAGATTGGTCTGAAGTTTTCTTTTCTTGTAGGGTCTTTGTGTGGCTTAGGTACGAGGGTTTTTGTAGCCTCAAAAAATGAGTTGGGTAATATTCCATCTGATTCTATCTTTTGGAATAGTTTGGCAAATATTGGTGTTATATCCCCAATAAATGTCTGATAAAATTCTGCACTGAACCCGTCTGGACTTGGGCTTTTTTTGGTTTGGAGGCTTTTGATGACTTCTTCTATTTCTTTAGGTGTTATAGGGTTATTTAGATGGTTTACTTGGTCCTGGTTAAACTTTGGGACCTTGTATCTGTCTAGGAATTCGTCCATTTCCTCCAGATTTTCCAATTTTGTGGAGTATAAGTTTTTGTAGTAGGATCTGATGATTTCTTGAATTTCCTTAGTTTCAGTTGTTATGTCCCCACTTTCCTTTCGGATTTTGTTAATTTGGATACTCTATCTTTGCCCTTTAGTTAGTCTGGCTTGGGGTTTATCAATCTTGTTGATTTTATCAAAGAACCAACTCTTTGTTTTGTTGATTATTTCAATGGTTTTTTTGTTTCTATTTGGTCTATTTCTGCACTAATTTTGATTATTTATTGCCGTCTACTCTTTTTGGGTATATCTGCTTCCTTTTGTTCTAGGGCTTTTAGCTGTGCTGTCAGGTTGTTGATGTGAGCTCTCTCCAGTTTCTTCTTGGAAGCACTTAGGGCTATGAGTTTTTCTCTCAATACTGCTTTCATTGCATCCCATAGGTTTGGGTATGTTGTGATATCATTTTCGTTGAATTCTAGAAAGTCCTTAATTTTTTTCTTTATTTCTTCTTTGACCCTGCTATCCTTTAACAGAGCGTTGTTTAGTTTCCATGTGTATGTGGGCATTTTGTTGTCTTTGTTGTTGTTAAAGACCAGCCGTAGACCATGGTGATCTGAGAGGATGCATGGGAGTAATTCAATCTTCTTATATCGATGAAGGCTCGTTCTGTGTCCAATTATGTGGTCAGTTTTCGAGAAGGTGCCATGGGGTGGTGAGAAGAAGGTGTATTCTTTTACTTTAGGATAGTATGTTCTGTATATATCTATTAATTCTAGTTGGTTCAAAGTCTCTGCTAGTTTTGCAGTGTCCTTGTTCAGTTTCTGTTTCCCTGATCTGTCCATTGGTGAGAGTTGGGTATTAAAGTCTCCCACTATTATTGTTTGTTGTAAAATGTATTTTTTGAGCTTTAGTAGAGTTTCTTTTATGAATATGGGTGATTTTTTATTTGGAGCATATATGTTAATGATTGAGAGTTCCTCCTGACAGATTTTTCCGGTAATGAGTAAAAAGTGTCCTTCTTTATCTTTTTTGATAACTTTTGGTTGGAAATTTACTTTATTCAATATTAGAATAGCCACTCCAGCTTGCTTCTTGGAGCTGTTTGCTTGGAAGTTTTTTTCCCACCCTTTTACTCTGAGATAGTGTCTGTCTCTGTCTCTGAGATGAGTTTCCTGTATGCAGCAAAAGGCTGGATTTTGTTTATGTATCCAGTCTGATAGTCTATGTCTCTTTATTGGGGAGTTGAGACCATTTATGTTAATAGATATCAAGGATTAATTGTTTCTGTTTCCTGCCATTTTTGCTTTTTTGGGTTGAGTTGTGTCTGTGTTTTTTTCTTCTTTTAGTTTTCTTGTTTAGGAGTTTTCTTGTTTTTACTAGGCTGTATTTTCCCTCTTTGCATTGGGTTTTCCACCTATAATTCGTTGTAGTGCTGGGTTTGTGGTCAGTTATTGTATGAATTTTGATTTGTCTTGAAATATCTTTGTCTCTCCATCGATGGTGATTGATAGTTTTGCTGGGTATAGCAGCTTGGGCTGGCACTTGTGCTCACTTAAGGAGTGCATAATGTCTGTCTAGGCTCTTCTAGCTTTCATAGTCTCTGTTGAGAAATCGGGTGTGAGTCTGATTGGTCTGCCTTTATATGTTACCTAACCTTTTTCCCTTACTGCTTTTAGTATTCTTTCTTTACTTTGGGCACTTGATGTTTTTACTATTATGTGTCGGGAGGTATTTCTTTTCTGGTCCAATCTATTTGGAGTTCTGAAGGCTTCTTTTATGCCCGTGGTCATCTCATTCTTGAGGGTAGGGAAGTTTTCTTCTATGATTTTGTTGAAGATATTTACTGTGCCTCTTAGTTCATACTCTTCTCCCTCTTCTATTCCTATTATCCTTAGGTTCGGTCTTCTCATTATGTCTTGTATTTCCTGGACATTTTGGGTTAGGAGCTTTTTGTTTTTTGCATCTTCTCTGGCTGTTTTGTCTATGTTTGCAATGTTGTCTTCTACCCCCGAGATTCTCTCCTCGATCTCTTGTAATCTGTTGGAAATGCTTGCTTCTGTGACTCCTGATTTCTTTTTTTGGTGTTCTGACTCTAGGGTTATCTCTTTTAGCGCTTTCTTTATTGTGTCAATTTCTGTTTAATTTCCCTCTTCCATTCCTTTATTTCTTTGGTTCTGTTTTCGTCTCGTTCTTTGAGTTCTTTGAGTGTTTTTCTTGTTTCCTCTTTAAAAGCTTCTGAATCTTTTTGCTTTTCCTCCCTTTCTTGTTTAAGTAACTCTATCAGCATCTTGAGGCATGATTTCAGGTCTGTGTCTTCTTTCTCTGGAGTGTTTGGAATTTCGATGTTTGCTACTATCGGAGAGCTGGGTTCTGGTGTTGGTAGATTGTCTTGGTTTCCTTGGGATATACTCTTTCTCTTTCCTCTTGCCATTTTGTTGTCAGTGATATGTTCTTGCCTTTCCCTTGTATCTGGTCTGTGTCCCTGGTACACTTTCCGTGTGCACTCCGCAGAGATCTCTCTACTCCCCGGCAGCCCAGGTTCCGGGTGGCAGCTGGGCCAGGCTCCGCTCTGCGTACTGAAGTCGTCTCCGGGTAGGAACAGAAGTTCCTAAGATCTGTTCCCGGTCCCTGGATCGGGGAGGACAGGGCAGGTCAGGGCAGGGGGTGCCCTTTCCGTGTGCACTCCGCAGAGATCCCTCTGCTCCCCAGCAGCCTAGGTCTCCCACTCACCAGTTGCTCAGCCTGTACGTGCCGCCTTTCCAGCTGGCTGTTGGGCCAGGCTCTGCTCTGTGTCCTGAAGTCGTCTCCGGGTGGGAACAGAAGTTTCTAAGATCTGTTCCCGGTCACTGGATCGGGGAGGACTGGGCAGGTCAGGGCAGGGGGTGCCCTTTCCGTGTGCACTCCGCAGAGATCCCTCTGCTCCCCCGCAGCCTAGGTCTCCCACTCACCAGTTGCTCAGCCTGTATGATCCGCTTTTCCAGCTGGCAGTTGGGCCAGGCTCCGCTCTGAGTCCTGAAGTCGTCTCCGGGTGGGAACAGAAGTTCCTAAGATCTGTTCCAGGTCACAGTTGCTCAGCCTGTACAAGCCACCTTTCCGGCTGGCGGTTGGGCCAGGCTCCCCTCTGCCTAAATGGAACTTTTCGAATTCTAAGTTTGCGCCTCCTTTACTGTATCACTCATAATACATTTACACTAATCCTTGCCTAATTCTTCAATTGGAATATATAACTGTAATACACTACACATTTGTGTAAGAACATGTCCTTTAATTTGTGTGATGATTTATGATAATTGTTTATATTTCTAAGATATTTAATTTGTCTCATTTATCTTTATTATATTAGTACACTTTTTTAGATACTGGGTATTTCTTGCAATGCAAATATATTAAAATAAGGATTATGAGTAAGAGAAAATCAGGGATTGCCTGGGAAAACCAGTGCTCGAGATCAACTTAACAGTCCCTTTTATAACTGGACCAGAAGTGAACCTGACACACAGGACCAGAGAGTGAAAACTGGGAGTACTCAGTGAGTAGAGAGTTCTGTGCTCACTGGAAAAGGGTCCTTTTTGGCCCAGAGAAACAGGCATGTCTAGGCCAGTACTACCCAATACCTTTGAGCAGAGGGCTGAATTCCAAGAACAGGCTAAGAAGACCTCCACACCTGAGCTCATAAGACAGAACTGAGTCACTGACACAAGGACTCAGAGTTTACCACAAAAAGCTAAACACTCAGAAGCAATTTTCTTCCTTTTCCACAGGTCCACATGTCCATGAGAATCACAGAGAGTAGTCACAGAACAAAAGACCATATATAGTCAAGGATTACAATATGCCAAGAGGAAAGCAAAAGAACTTAAGCAAAGGAAACCAAGACAACCTGGCAACATTAGAACCGAGTTCTCCCAACACAGCAAGTAGTGAATTATCAAACATTCCAGAAATATGAGGCACGGACTTGAAATCATACTGCATTATGATGCTAGAGATCTTGAAGATGAGCATGATTAACTCCCTTAAAAATACTACAGGAGAACACACAGATGCATTCATCACCAACAGACTACAATAGATAGAAGAGAGAATCTTATTCTTCCTCTTCCCTCCTTCTCCACTTTCCACTGCTCACCTCTTCTTTCTTCTTCTTCTTCTTCTTCTTCTTCTTCTTCTTCTTCTTCTTCTTCTTCTTCTTCTTCTTCTTCTTCTTCTTCTTCTTCTTCTTCTTCTTCTTCCTCTTCTTCTTCTTCTTCTTCTTCTTATTCATCTTCTTCTTCTTCATCTTCTTCTTCTTCTTCTTCTTCTTCTTCTTCTTTTTCTTCTTCTTCTTCTTCTTCTTCTTCTTCTTCTTCTTCTTCTGCTATCCACTTTATTCAGAAATCCCTGATTCTTCATCCCATTTTTTTCTTCCTTTTTTGTCCTCCACACAGTTCCCACTTTTTCCTGCGTTCTCTTTCATTCCCCTTTCTTTATTCACACTTCCAACCTGCTCTGACCTCTAGAAATCTCCTTCTTCTTTTGCTTGTCATTCTTACCATCCTTCTATTTTTTCTTATTATAGTTTTTCCAATCTCCTCCCTCACTTTCCTCTCTTCCTCCAAAACAGTTTCCTCTAATTCTTTCTTCTTTTTCACCTGTATCTAAATGTAAAACACTACACATTTCTGTTAGATCATGTTCTTTAACTAGCACTCCATTTTCTAATAATTGTTTACGTTTCTAAAATATTAAATTGATCACTTCTCTTTTACTTATATTAGTATACTCCATTAAGTACTTGATTTTTTTGCAATGGACAGAAATTTTAAATAAGGATTATGAGTAAGAAGAAATTGGGGTCTGCCTGGGAAAGGCAGTGCTAGAAAATCAGCTTTACAGTTTGTTTTACACCTGGACCAGAGGGGTCAAACTTGGAGTTCTCAGTGAGTATAGAGTTTTGTGTTCACTAGAAAAGGGTCCTTTTTGGCCTAGAGAATGAGCCAATACTACTCAGAACTGAAGGATAGATAGCTGAGTTCCCAGAATATATTCAAAAGAGCTCCTACACCTAAGCTCACAAAGACAGAACTGAGTCACAGCCACCAGAAATCACAAATTGCTCACAAAAGCCAAAGTCTCAAAGGCAGTTTTCTTCCAGAGTCCACAGGCCCTCAGCTGCATGGGACAGACAGGCAGCAGAAACTGACAATAAGACCACATATAATCACAGATAAGGAGTTGGCAAGAGGAAAGCAAATGAACTTAAGCAGTTAAAACAAAGACAACCTGCCATGATCAGGACTCAGCACTCCCACCACAGAACTTAGTGGATTACCAAACACTCCAGAATAAAGGAGGGGACATCTGACTTGCCACCAAGAACAAAGGAGATGCAGGAACACAGGCCTGGTGAGAAGGTGTTCCGAGTAGCCAGGGAGCAGGGAGATCTCTGCCGAGTGCGCAGAAAGTGTGCCCCCCAACTGATTCAGAGAAGCAGAAACCTGCTTTGGAGTTGTGTGTTTCCAGCCGGTGGGCTGTGTATGTAGAACTCAGGCCATCTGCCACCAGGAACAGTGGAGATCCAGAGACACAGGCCTAGTGAGATGGATCTCCGAGTAGCCAAATAGCTGGGGAACAGAGAGTTCTGTGCAGAGTGCAAAGAAAGTACAACCCCCCTGCTTGCTTAAGGGAAACAGGAACTTTGCTTTGGGCTGTCTGTTATCAGCCCGCAGGATTTGCATAGAGAATATACGCTCAGGGCAACTGTCACCAGGTACATGCAGAGATCCAGGGACAAAGGCCAGGTACAAGGGAGAAGTGAGAACCAAACACTGACAATAAGACCATGTATAAACACAGAAAACAAGATGGCAAGAGGAAAGCAAAAGAACATACCCCAGGGAAACCAAGACAACCTGGCAAAATCAGAACCCAGCTTTCCCATCACAGCAAACAGCTGAATGCCAAACACCCCAGAAAAAGAAGATTCAGACGCGAAATCATATGTCAAGATGATGATAGATATCCTTAAGCAAGAATGGGAGGAAAGACATAAAGAATTAGAAGCTTTTAAAAAAGAAACAAGAAAAACACTCAAAGAACTAGAAAAAAACAAACCACAGAGATGAAGAAATGGAAGAAGAAATTTAAAACCAAAATGGACACAATAAAGAAAATACTAAAGGAGATAACACTAGAAGTAGAAAAGCTAAAAGGGAAATCAGGAGGTCCAGATGCAAGTATTTCCAAGAGACTACAAGAAATGGAAGAGAGAATCTTGGGGGGCAAAGACAAAATTGAAAACATAGACAAAACAGTCAGAGAAGATGCAAAAACCTAAAAGTTTCTAACCCAATATGTCCAGGAGATCCAGGACACAATGAGAAGACCAAACAAAATGATAATAGGAAGAGAAGAGGGCAAAGAATATCAACTAAGTGGCACAGTAAATAGCTTCAACAAAATTGTATAAGAAAACTCCCCTACCCTAAAGAATGAGATGATCATGAGCATTAAACAAGCCTAAAAAGGTTTGGCTAGATAAAACAACTCGAAATACTTTGGACCAGAAAAATAATTCCTTCCGACTTATAATACTCAAAATGCCAAGTGTCCAAAGCAAAGAAAGAATACCAAAAGCAGTAAGGGCAAAAGGTCATGTAACATATAAAGGCAGACCAATCGGAATCACATCCAACTTCTCAACAGGGACTATGATAGCTAGAAGATCCTGGACAGACCTCATGCACACCCAAAGAGAACACAAGTGTCATCCCAAGCTGCTATACCCAGCAAAACTCTCAATCACCATAGATGGAGAGACCAAGATATTCCAAGGCAAAACTGAATTTAACACAAACCCAGCACTACAACAAAATATAGTTGGAAAACACAATGCAACAAGGGGAACTACATCTAAGTAAAAACAAGAAAACTCCTAAAAATAAAACCCAAAGAAGAAAGATGCACAGGCATAATTCTGCCTCTAAAAGCAAAACTAGCAGGAAACAGCAACCACTATTCCTTAATAGCTGTTCCCTACTTCTTTTCTCTTTCCTCTGTGCTCTTTCATCCTCTTTCCTCTGCCTCCCTTTCAATTCCATTTCCTCTTCATCCTCCTTCCTTTTATTTCCACTTCCTTCTTAAATCGTTTTACCTGTTAACTTCCCCATTTCCTACATCTTACACATCTTAACGTCCCTCTTCATTCTCTACTTCCTATACTTCCATGCTTCCCACATCATCTCCATCTTCTCTTCTTTTCCTCTTTATCCCACATATTCTTTTCTGCTTCTAGCCTTCTGCCTTTCTACCCATTCTTCTCCCTTATTACTTCTTATTCTTATCCTTTTTACTCATTTTTCTCTTTGCCTGCTCTCCCTTCTCTTTGATCTTACCTCCTGCTCTTTCTTTTCCCATATCACCTATTTTCAAATCTTCCCTCTGATTATCTTTCTAGTTTTTTCTTCATTTCCTTTCACTCCATATCTTTTTTCCCTATTACCTCCAGCTCTTTTTTCTCTTCTTCTCTCTTTTACCCTTATAAATCATCTCTTCCTTTGAAAAAAACACTCTTATCTTCCATTCCATTAAATCCCCTTTTTTATCCTTCCATCCTTCACGTCTTTCTTTGCTCCTTCATCCCCTTTTCCCTTTCTTTTTGATTACTCCTCTTACCTCCTTCCACCTCAGACACCCACTATCCGCTGTTCTTCTCTCTCACCTTTTTTCTTCCTGCCTGTTTACTTTTTTCTTTTTCTTCTTTTATCCCCTATATTCAGATCCCCTCTTTCCTCATTCAACTTTTCTCCTTCTTTTCTTGTCCTCCATACTCTTCACAATTATTCCTGCCTCCTCTTCTCCTTCCAGTTCTCTATTCATGCTACCTCCATCCTCTGACCTATTTAAGACTCCATCCTCCCTTTCTTGTCACCTTTATGCTCCTTCTATTTTTTCTTACATTGTTTCTCCAATCTCATCTCCTCCTTTCCTCTCTTCCCCATCACACTTTCCTCTACTTCCTTCTTCCTATTAACCTGTATCTCTCCTTACTTAATTTATTCTTTGCTATTTGCTTGTTTCCCTTCTACCCCATCTACCAATTTCACTCCTCTTACCTCACCACTCCAATGAAGTCTTCTCACTGGTTTCAATTCTGTCTCTTCTAACCTTTCTCCACTTCCTTTTTTCTATTTCATTCTTTTTCCATCTTCCCCTTTTTCAATCATCTGACATTCTTCTTCCCTCCTCTTTTTCACCCCTTATATTCCCTTGCATCCTCTCATTTCATCTCATCACATTCAAATTCCCTTCACTTTCCTCTTCAATTTCCCTACTCCTTTTCTCTGTCTACTGTGCACTTTTCTTCTCTTCCCTCTGCCTCCCTTTCAATTCCATTTTCTCACGTTACAAACAGGACTTTCTTTTTCCTGGATTGTCACGAAAGCTTTTCCATTGCATGTACAATGTATTTACAGTTACAATTTATTTACTAGGAATGTCAGCTTGTATCTATCCTTATATAATCTATTCTTACCTATTAAATTTTTCCTTCCACCCCATCTACAGCTTTCTCTCATCTTACTTCACCTCTCCAATTAAGACTGTCTCCTGTTTCATCTGTCTCTCTCTTCACACCTTTCCACACTTCCTTCATTCTATCTCTCTCTCTTTCAATCTTTTCTTCTTACCGATCATCTGATAGTCCTCTTCTCTTCCCTGCTTCCCCATTCACATTCCCTAGCATCCTCTCTGTTCTTCTCACCACATTCAAGTTCCCGAACTCCTCCTTTTTCCCTACTCATTTTCTATTTTCTCTGTGCTCTTTTATCCTCTTCCCTCTGCCTCTCCTCTTCCATTTTCACTTTTTCTCCTTCTTTTATTTCCATCTTCTTCTTAAACCTTCTCACTTCTTACCATCTTTATTCCCTTCATTTCTCTTCACTCATCTTGATTTCCACCACCAGTTTCCTACTTCGTACAGTCCAATACATCTCACTTCATCTCCATCATGATCTGTTTTCCTCTTTATTTCTTCTATACTTTTCTGCTTCTGTGCTTCTACCTTTCTTACCCTTCTCCTCCATGGTCTCTTATTATCCTATCCTCTTTACACTTTTTTTTTCTTTTCCTGAGCTCTCCTCTCTTAGATCTTACCTCATGCTTTTTCTTCTTTCTAATCACAGGTCTTCAAGTATTCTTTTTGTTTCTCTTACTATTTTTTTTTTTACTTCTTTTACTTTTCACTTCACATCATTTCTTTTTATCCTATTCCCTCTTCATCTTCTTTCTATTCTTCAGAATTTACCCTTATCTATCATCTCTTCATTTTCCAAAGATCTTCTTAACTTCATTCTCAGTTTCTTCCTTTTCTTTCCCTCACCCCTTTAAACCTCCTTCGTTGCTCCTCCTTTCTCCCCTTTCTTTCCTTTCTTTTTGCTCCCTTCCCTCCCTCTATCCTCCTCAGACACCCTCCATCTGCTTTTCTTCTCTCTCATCTTTCTTCTCCCCACCTGTTTGCTCCTTCTTCTAATCAACTCTTTCCCCATACTCTTCATCATGCTTGCTTTCACCCCACTCATGAAGCCTGTACCTTCTTGTCTCATATGACCTATAAACTACCCTATTTTTCTTTATTTCGCTCCATAACTATCCTTCCTCCTCTTCATTTAAGACAACAGTCTTACATCCCTGTTTGCCTATGCGTCATTCATTTCATCCTTCCATGGGTAAACCATGCTAATTAAGTTTGAACCTAACCATGACCTAATATTTCCTCTGAGGTTGGTTCAAACAGAAGAAATTACATTACATACAAGACTTATTTTCTCCATATTATCAAAAAAGCCTTTCTCTTGCATTTCCAATGTATTTAGAGTTACTTGCTATTTACTAGTATGACTACCAAAAAGCCAATAATATCATATCAATGTATTGGTTGATATGAAAATATCAAATGGATCTTTTCTACTTTTATGTTTGCAAATCCATGTTATTACTTAAGAGAATATAGTAGAAATGAAATTATCCTAAATAAACATAAGACACAGATAAAGAAATGTTCAGTTATGAACAAAAAACAATAGAAAAGGTGTGTACATAAAACATATTGGTAGTAATAAGTAACAACAATTGAGGAACATGGTAAGCCTTCCTCTACATAGTATGGACACTCACTTTTTGTTCAATGTGTAAAGCACTATACTATGCTAAGCACTGCTAACAATATTACTCATATTAATATACGGCAAATGAGTCCTCTATCTATTATTGTATTGCTCAAAATATATGGTACCATAATCCTGGACTAATTCTTCAATCTTAAAATCTGACTAATTTTTGAACACTTCACATTGCTGGAAGGTCATGTCCTCTAACTTACATTCTGTTTTTGATAATTGTATACATTTCTATGATATTAAACTAATCCCATTTATCTTCTTTATATTAATACACTCCTTTAGGTACTTGATATGGTATTCTTTCAATGCACATAAATTAAAAATAAGGATTATGAATAATAGAAAATCTGGATCTGCTTTTGAAATCAGGTCCTGGAATATCAACTTCACAGGTGCTTTCATACCTGGAAAAGAGGTCTGCCAGACATGTAGAACCAGAGAGGGCACCCTGGAAGTTCTCATTGAGGAAACATTTCTGTACTCGCCAGTAAAGGGTATGTTTTGGCCTAGAGAAAGAGTTATGTCCCTGCTAGTAATACTCAGGTCTGGTGTGCAGAAGTCTGAGATCCCGAAACAATTTCAAAATAGCTCCCACACCTGAGCTTGCAAAGACATAATTGAGTCACTGCCAGCAGAACTCACAGCTTACCCACAAAAATCCTAAAACCCAGAAACAATTTTCTTCCTGAGTCCATGGGCGCTCAGTCTCATGGAAGAGACATGCAGCAGTCACTGAGAACAAGACCACATAAAACCACTGATAAGAAGAAGGCAAGAGGAAAGTGAAAGAACTTAAGCAATGGCAACAAAGTGTACCTGGCATGATCAGAACACTTCATTCCCACCACAGCACTTACTGGGTTACCAAACACTCCAGAAAAAGTATGTCTGACTTGAAATCATACTTCATGACGATGAGAGAGACCTTGGAGAAGCAGATGAATAACTCCCTTAAACAAATACAGCATAACACAAATAAAGAAATAAAACCCCCTAAAGAGGAAACACAAAAATCACTCAAGGTACTACAAGAAAACAAAACCAAACAGAGGAAGGAATTAAAAATGGAAATAGAAATATTAAAGAAATTAAAAATAGAGACAACCCTGGAGATATATAACTCAAAAAAAGAAATCAGGATTCACAGATGAAAGCATCTCCAACAGACCATTAGAGATAGAAGAGAGAATCTTATTCTTTCTCCTTCCTCCTCTTCACTTTCCACTTCTCACCTTTTCTTTCTTTTTTTCTTTTTCTTTTTTTATCCACTTCATTCATATCCCCATTTTCCTCATTTTACTTTTCCCCTTCATTTTTAGTGACACTCGGAGCTATGATTTAATTTGCCTCTTATAATGTTTTATTGCACCCCAAAGTTAGGATAGGCTGGACTTTAATTTCTATTGCATTCTATAAAAACTTAATTCCTTTTTTTAAAATTTTTTCTTCCCTTACCAAGTTATTATTGAGTAGAGCATTGTTAACCTTCCATATGTATGTGGACTCTTATTTTGTTTTTCTTTTTTATGAAAGACAAGCCTTAGTCCATGGTGATCTGATAGGATGCAAGGCAATATTCTGATCTTATCATATCTGTTGAGGCCTGTTTTTTGATCAAATATTTGTTCAGTTTTGCAAAGGGTACTGTGAGATGGTGTTTTTGGATGAAATATTCTATAGTTGTCTGTTAAATACAAATGATTCAAAACCTCTGTTAGTTTCATTTTGTCTCTGGTCAGTTTCTGCTTCTATGATCTGCTCATTGATGGGAGTGTGGTGGTGATGATTCTCACTATTTTTGTGTATGGTGCAATTTATGCTTTGAACATCAGTAAGGTTTCTTTTTTGAGTGTGAGTGCCCTTGTATTCAGAATATAGATGTTTAGAATTAATAGGCTGTCCTTTTTTGATAAGTTTTAGTTGAAAATATATTCCACTATTAATTAGAATGGTTATTTCTATTTTTATGAAAATTTACTTGGAAATTATTTTCACCACTTTTACTCTGAGGTAGGATCTGTTTTTTTTTTTTTTTTTTTTTTTTTTTTTTTTTTTTTTTAAGAAAAGGTTCATGTATATAGCAAAATGATGGACCCTGTTTAAGTATCCACTGTACTCATCAATTTTAATTGGGGAATTGATTGCATTGCTGTTAAGAGACATCAAGGAATAGTGATTTTTTTTCGGTTATTATTGTTGTTAGAGGAAGAATTATATTTGTGTCCTTTCTTCTTTTTGCAACCAAACTATTATTTTGATAGTCCTAGGGAGCAGTTTTTATTCTTGGGTTGGAGTTTTCAATCAATAGTCCTTTGTAGGGTTGGATTTTTAGAAAAGTGATACTGTAATTTTTTTGTGATGAAACATTTTGGTTTATCCATCTATGGTAAATGAGAGTTTTGCTGGATATACTAAACTGGGATGGCATTTGTGTTCTCCTAGAGTCTGGAGGATGGCTGTACTGTATCTTCTAGCTTTCATTGTTTTGTTTAGAAGACTTGTGTAATTTTGAATGTTCTGATTTTATATGTTATTTGTCTTCTTTCCCTTCCTGCCCTTAGTATTCTTTTTTTGTTTTGAACATTTTTTTTGTTTTTTTTTTCTTTTATATTATGTGTCAGGAGGAGTTTGTTTTCTGTATAAGACTATTGGGAGTGACTCACACAAGCAATCTTCAAAATACACTTTGACCTTTTAAAAGGGAATAAAGGGTCTGTTCTCCAAAAATCCTCTCGATGAGACAACTGAAGCACTAAATCCTGTCAATATGGCCCCAAAAGCCCATGGCTTGCTAGATAAGACACAATAGTGCTAATAAATCATTAGCTTAAATTCATTGCCAACGCGTATTTGAGACCTACATCAAGCCCAGGGAGTACTTGAATAACTCAATATTCTGGTGGAATATACACATAGGAATGTAAATGACATGATTGCATTCAAGTGAATAATTAAGCATGGCAGAACAGAGCCCTTTAAACCTGTGGTACAGAGCCTGACATTCTTATCATTTTCTTTTCCAAGTCTGATATTCCATGCTTACTCAAAAATCAATTCAGATTTGCTATTAACTTCACAGATTTCCCAGGATAAAACAATAGCTATTACCCTAATAAGAAACAGGTTTCCTTCCTCCTGTTGTGCTGGCCATGTCCTACCTTGTTCTCTACAAAAGTCTGTATCAATGGACATTTGTCAATATTTACTGAAAGAAGAATGAGGGGAGACATAATAGTTATATACTATTTCAAATTTAGTTCATCATTCTCATGGTGGAATATATGGCAGTATCCAGCCCGATATGGTGCTAGAGGAGATGAGCAGTCTATATCTCCATTTTAATGCCGCCATGAGACTGACTCTTCCACAGGCAGCCATGTGTAGGTGCTCTATTTTATTTTGTGAAGCCTAAGCACAGGAGCTCCAAAGCCTATTCCCACAGTGACTTATCTAACCCGCTTATCTAATAAGGCTCTACCCCCAAATAGTGACATTCTTTCTTGGACATGCATATTCAATTTCCCACAGCATCCCTGCAAGTACTGAATGAAAGGACCACACTGACTAAGAAAATGCCTATCACTGATGAAATATGTATGGAGGATGCCACTCTCTATGGAATAAGTTGATCTCATATCCATGACCTGGTGGCTTTTGTCCAAACCATGTGCCATCCATCAGTTTACCTTTCCTGTATTCTTGTGACTGACTGTCTTTGCTTTTTAAAATTTTAATGTTGTTACAGCACTCCCTCTTTCTAATGCTCCTAATAGGCACCAGGAGAGATTCCTTGTTAGGGATGCAGGCACTAGAAAAAAACAAAATAATACCCACATTAATGGTGCTGGACTTGGATCAAGATTTGGATCAAGCTTCCTCTATACCTAATTCCATTCCCAATACACTGATTCTCTTCTTAATTTCATTACCATAACATAATGAGTGATTCCAGGATTCCTTCATATAAAGAGGTTGCAGCCATGGGATATGCTGAATTGAATGCTCCAATTGTGATGTCATCATGGTCATCAATCTCAAACAAAATTTCAACTTTCAGTCAATGATCCCTGGTACAAACAATGGCACACAGGATTCATGTGTAAGCTCTACACTAATGAGTTTTCTACTTATATTATAGCTTACCTACATGTCTCCTGTCACCTTGTTCTTGCCTTTGAATCTGTCTTTACCAACACCAGCATTCTTCAATAGGAAAATGGATCTCAGTACATCCAAATCACCTCCTCCTTACTAAAGTAACAACAATATACAGTGTATCTCTTTCCACTCACCTCCCTTACCAGGAATTTTCATTTTCCTGTTCTTCATACACAGTCATGAGTATTGCTTATTTCCACAGAACTTCAGAAACAGCCCAGATTCAAAACCCATCTAGTTAGCAACTTAGAGGAGATTAGCAAAACCATAGCCAATATAGTCCTAGCAAATACAAAGGCATCCAGAACGCACAAGTAAAAGCAATAGGTAGATCCCTACCATTACTTCTCTTCTCAGTTTTCATTTTCCCAGTTTTGAATTCCCTTGTTGTCCTCTCTTCTTTATATCCAGTCTTGTTCTTTGATCCTGGTTCCCTCTCTTTCATCAATTCCCTTTTCCCCTTCTTTCTCTTGATACTTCCCTCAAGACTACAACTGAAGAAACCATTTTTCTGATTCCTCACTTTCCTACCCCACCTCTTACATTGGCTATCCTTTATTTCTTTAATTTTTGCTCCTCCTCCTTCCTCTCTCTTTTCCTATTGTTTCATTCTCTGTCCTTTTTTCATCTTTCCCATCTACTCTGCTTAATGTTTTCCATTATTTGTTCTCATTTCCTACTCCTTTTCTTTTTCCAGTTGTTATTCGTCTTTTTTTACCTCCTCCTCTTTCTTTCCTTCATCTTCTTATTGCCTCCTAAATCTTCTTTCCTTCTTCATTCTCTTTTCTATTATGTCCTCTTTCTTCTACTCTTGATCACTTCCTTTCATCCAATGTCCTTTTTTATTTTCCAATTTCCTTCTCCCTACCTTTCTTGCTTCAACTCCTTTCTATCCTTTCACATCCCTCCACTTTCTCCTTTGTCCTTATTTCTCCCTTAGTCATCTCTCTCTTCCCACTTCTTTCATCTTTCCACATCTTTTTTATCCTCACTGCCTCCCCCGACACTCATTTCTAATGGGCCCTTCTTTCTCTTCTCATTTCTTTCGTATTCCTTCTGCACTCCTCTTTCATCATCCTTGATAATCTTTCTTCCCATCTACCTCCTATACTTCACTCATTTTGATTCTCTTCTAATTTTCTTCTTTTCTCTCCTTCAAAATTTCCCCTGTCCCTTCACCTATTCTCTCTGTAATTCTTTACTTCTTTATTCCACTTGATCACTCTTCATCACAATACCCTATCCTTCCTTCTCCTCACTCTACTCTCTTCTTCCTTCTCTGTGGAAATCAGGATTCACATATGAAAGCATTTCCAACAGACCACTATAGATGAAATAGAGAATGTTATTCTTCCTCATTCCTCCTCTCTTAACTTTCTACTTCTCATTTTTCTTTCTTTTTCTTTATTTATCTGGTTCATTCAAAACCCCTATTTTCTCATTCTACTTTTCCCTGTCATTTTTTGTCCTCCACACACTTCCCTCCTTATTCCTTCCCCTTCTTCTCCTCATTGTTATGTACTCACTCTACCCCCATGCTCTGATCCCTTAAAATACCCTTCTCCTTCTCTTGCCACTTGTACCCTTCTTCCATTTTCCTTTCCCTTTTGTTTTAATGTTCTCTTCTCTTTACCCCTTTTTCACCATTACACTTTTCCTTCTCCCTCCCTCCTAATCACCTATATCTTCTCCTTATTTAATCTATTCTTTCCTATTTAATTTTCCTTCATTCTACACCATCTACCTCTTTCTGTCCTCTTACCTCTCCACCTAATAATGGAAGATAGACTCTCAGGGAAGAAAGCCGACATTGAAAACAGAAAGAAATAAAAAAAAAAAAAAACCATTCAGACAAGATGAAAAATCAAAAATCTCCTAACCCATAATGGCTGGAGATCTAGGACAGAATGAGAAAACCAAACTTAAGGGTAAAGAAATGGAAGATAGTGAAGAATATCAACTAAGAAGAACAGTAAATGTCCTCAACAATATCGTAGAAGAAAACAAAGCCACCTTTAAGTATGAGATGCCCATGATCATAAAAGATGCATACAGAACTCCAAATAGATTGGACCAGAAAAGAAAACCTTCCAGACACATAATAGTCATTATACAAGTGTTCAAAGCAAAGAAAGAATACTAAAATCAATAAGAGAAATTGTCATATAACATATAAAGGCAGGCCCATCAGAATTACAGTTGAATTCTCAACAGAGATTATGAGAGATAGAAGATTCTAAACAGACATCATATAGATTCTGAGAAAACACAAATGTCATCCCAGGCTACTATTCCCAGAAAATCTCTCAATCACAATAGATTGAGAGAGCAAGATTTTCCAGGACAAAACTAAATTTACAGAGTGTCTGACCTACACATCCATCCCTACCATGAAAAATAGATGGGGAACCCAATACAAGGAGGGAAACTACCTCCTATAAAAAGCAATATAATAACTAAGCAAGAAAAACAAATGTAGAAAAACACAAAGACATAATTCTACCTCTAAACACAAAAAAAGCAGGAAACAGCAATCACTATTCCTTAATATTTGTTAACATAAATGGACTCAATTCGCCAATAAAGAGACATGGTCTATCAGACTGGATACACAAACAGAATCCAATAATTCGCTGCATACAGGAAACTCATCCCAGAGACAAAGACAGACACTACTTCAGAGTAAAGGCTGGGAAAAGCTTCGAAGTAAACAGCCAAAGAAAGAAGGTGGAGTATCCATTTTAATAATGAATGAAGTAGATTTTCAATGAAAAGTTATCAAAAAAGATAAAGAAGGATATTTTTTAGTCATTAAAAAGAAAATTATCAGGAAAAAATTCTCAATCCTTGACATATATTCTCCAAATAAAATAACACCCATATTTATAAAAGAAACCCTATTAAAGCATAAAACATACACTATACCACTATACCACACACAATAATAGTGGGAGACTTCAGCACCTCACTCTCATTAATAGACAGATCATGGTAACAGAAAAAAAAAAAAAAAAAAAAAAAAAAAACAAGGACCCAGTGAAACTTACACAGGTTATGAGTCAATTGGAATTAACAGACATCTACAAAACATTTTACCCTAAAACAATAGAATACACGCATGGCACCTTCATCAAAATTTAACACATATTCAGTCACAAAACAAGCCTCAAGAGATATAAGAAGATTGAAATATTCTTAGTATACTTAATAACAAAGCCCATATACACATGGAAGCTGAACAATGATCTACTTAACAATAGCATGTCAAAGAAGAAACAAAGAAAGAAGTTAAGGATTTTCTAGAATTTAATGAAAATGAAAGCACAACATTCCCAAACCTATGGGATCTAATGAATGAAGTTATAAGAGGAAAAGTCATAGCTCTGAGTGCCTCCAAAAAGAAACTGGAGATAGCTACTTGACAGCACAGGTGAAAGCACTAGAACAAAATAAGCAGATACACACAAAAGGGAGAGAAAGCAAGAAATAATCAAAATCAGAGCAGAAATTTATCACATAGACAGGAAAAGAAAGATTCAAAGAATCAACAAAACCAAGATCTGATTCTTTTAGAAAAGTAACAAGATTGATAAAGCCTTAGCCAGTCTAATTAGAGGACAAGAAAGTGTATCCAAATTAACAAAATCAGAAATAAAAGTGTAGACATAGCAGCTGAAACTGGGGAAATTCAAGAAATCATCAGATCTTACTATAAAAGACTATACACAACAAAACTGGAAAATCTGGGGAAGTTAAAAGATTTTTTACACAGACACCAGACACAATATTTAACCAGAACCAGATAAGTCATCTAAATAATCCCATAACACCTAAAGAAATAGAAGGAATCATCAAAAGTGTCCCAACCAAAAAAAAAAAAAAAAAAAAAAAAAAAAAAACAGGTCCAGATAGTATCAGTGCAGAATTTTATCACATATTTATTGATGATGTAATACCAATACTCTCCAAAATATTCAACAAAATATAATCAGATGGAACACTACCTAACTCTTTTTTTGAGGCTACAATAATCTTCATTCTTAAAACTCACAAAGACCCTACAAGGAAAGAGAACTTCAGACCAATCTCACTTATGAACATTGATGAAAAAATACTCAACAAATCCTTGCAAACTGAATCCAAGAACACATCAAAATGATCATTAACCATGATCAAGTAGGCAGGGATGGTTTAATATATGGAGAGCCATCAATATAATCCACCATATAAACAAACTCAAAGAAAAAAAAACCACATGGTCATCTCACCAGATGCTGAGATAGCATTTGACAAAATTCAACACCCCTTCATTTTAAAAGTCTTGGAAAGAACAAGAATCCAAGGCTCATACCTAAACATAAAGAAAACCATATACAGCAACCGGATAGCCAGCATCAAACTAAATGGTGAGAAACTTGAAGCAATCTGACTAAAATCAGGGAATAGACAAGGTTGTCCATTTTCCCACTACCTATTCAACATAGTACTGGAAGTCCTTCCTGGAGCATTTAGACAGCAAAAGGAGAATCAATGGGATATAAATCAGAAAGGAGGAAGTAAAAATGTTACTATTTGCAGATCAAGATAGTATCCTAATGTGACCCCAAAAATTCCACCAGAGAACTTTTATAGCTGATAATCAACTTTATGATCTCCCATGCTCATGAATTGGAAGGATCAACATTTTAAAAATGTCCATCCTACCAAATCAATCTACAGATTCAATGCAATCACCATTAAAATACCAATCCAGTTCTGCACTGAGTTGGAAAAAGCAATGTGCAATTTCATCTGGAATAACAAAAAGACATAGAATAGCGAAATACATTCTCAACAACAAGAAAACATCTATGGGAATCACTATCCCTGACCTCAAGCTATGTTACAAGTCAATTGTGCTGAGAATTAAATTTCCCTCCCCTCAGCACTCACTGTCCCAGGACCAATATTCTGCAGACTCCACCCATTCTATGTCCCCTTCTTCTTTCAATCTGATGTGCAGCAGAACCTAGGAATACTGATGGAGAAAACACAGGACAAAGAACCACAGCTGCTACCCTCCATGCATACCACATCCTCCCTTCTCTTCCTTATCCCTACATTCCCTTTTCAATTTCCCACCTTGCCTTCCCTGCATCCTATTTCCAGCTCTTCTCTCCCCATTTTTATTTCTTATTCGATTCTTCATCCTCTTCCCTCCTATCTTCTCCCAACTTTCCACTTTTCATCTTCCTCCATCTACTTCATCACTTTTCTTTCTGATACATTGACTTCTCACCTCCCTAATTTTCCTGCTTCTCTATCTCTATTTTCATTCCTCATACTCCTTTTTCTTCTTTCCTCATCACAGCACTTTCTTTCTATTTTCTCTCACTCTGCTTTCTTCCTCCCTCTGTTCAATCTTCTATCTTTCCTGCTTTTCTTTTGTCTGTTATATATCTTCTGAACCCTTGCGTGGATCTGTTTCATAATGTGTCCCCTAAGGTATTGTGGAGTGGCATATTAGGAAGTGAAGCCTTATTAAAGAAGGCATGACATTGTTAATAGAAACCTGTCACTGTGGGTGCATTTTGAGCCTTCAAATGGGCAAACCTAGCCCAGTGTCACTCTTAATATTGCATTCCAGGCCCCATGAAGAACCCTCAGAATCTTCTCCAGTACCATGTCTGCTGGCATGTCTCCAAGCTTCCTGCCATGACAATTATTGACTGACACTCTGAGTGCTAAAACCAGACCCAGTTAAAATTTTTTATATGAGTTGCTATGGTCAAAGATTCTATTCACAGGAATAGAAAGCACAAGATACTCCATTTCCACCTTCCTTTCCCTTACTTCTAACTCTACCATCTATCCTTCCATCTTCTCTTTTCTCCTTCTTCCTCATATTTCTACATACCTTTCTTTACTAGATCATCTGTATTCTTCCATTATCTTCTTCTTTACTTTTCTTCCCTTCTCATCCCTCTTATATTTTCTTCCTGGTACTATCCAATTCCCTTTCCTCTTTCTCTTTTTATCTTACTTGTTGTAGTAAATAATTTAAAACAAAGCATTTTGCCTTCTTCTTTCTCTTCTGCCATCTCTTCCCACTTGCTTTCAGCTCTCTATTCACTCTCCTCTGTTTTTAACCCATCTCTCCTCCTATCCCATTGTGTATATTCCCTTCTGTTCTCTCCAACCTTATCATTCCACCTTCCTCCATTTCCCATGTTCTGCCTTTACTATTAGAGTATTCAAATACCTGTCATCTTTCTCTACCTCCTGTATTGTCATTTCTCCTACCTTCTTTTTCTTTCTCTGTCCTCTTTGCTACTCTCCCATCTGTTCTTTTCTGAGCCCTTGCCTGCCTCATTATCTTCCTCTTTACTTTGTTGTCCTTCTTACCCATTGGCCTTTCCATCATTTCACAACCATCAACTCCCACCTCATACTTTTCTCTAGTCATGGAGCTTACCTCCTCTTCTACCTTACTCGCTTCCACTTCCTATTTCCCCATCTCTCCACTTCCTACCACCCTTTCATTATTTCTAAAATCTGCTTTCACCTTTCTTCCCCTTCCCACTTCTCTCTGCTTCCTGCTTGGCCCTTTCATTCTTCTGTCTCTTCCCTCATTTTCTAACCTAATTTCTTTTCCCTTCTAATTCCCCATTCTGAGATCTTCTTTCATCGAAGACTTATTTTCTCCTTTTCTCTGACTTATGTTTTATATTCCCTTCTGCTTTTTAAGGTTTTTTCTTGACTCCACTTTTGTCTTGCCATTTCTTTTCTCACTCTTCTAAATTCTTGCATCTTCCTTGCTTTCTGTCCTTTGATCTTCTATCCTCTTCCCTCCTTCATCGTTCTTCCTCATCCCTATTCATCCTTGACACTCCTTCCTCATAAGGCCTCCTCCCTTGATTTCAGTTCTAATCCCTCTTCTGTTCCATCTCTACTTTCAACTTTTATACTTTTCTTCTTTCTATTTTTCCTTACAACTTTATTTAAAGGACAGAGATACATGTACAGATTTTTAAAAGCATTTTGGCCATTATTTTAGAGGTTTGATAGCACACATTAAAATCCCACTAGTTACTATAATAATTTTTATCTCCTCTTCTCTTCTGTCCCCTCTTCCTCCATTCTCTTCCCTTCTCTAACTCTCTTCCTTTCCTCCATACATTCTCCTTCTCTTCTCTTCTCTTCTTTTCTCATATTACCTCCTCTCCTCTGGTCTCCTTTCCTCTCTTCCTCTCACTTTGTCTGTCCTCTTTTCTCTTCTCTTTCAAACACACACCCACACAAAAACCTGTATTGGATATTTTATGTATTTATATTTTAAATGTAATTCTCTATCCCCCTTCTTGCCCCCTCTACCCTCTCCTTGCTTTCATGAAGATAATTCAACTCCCAACCACACACTTCCACTTCACTGCCCTGCCATTCCCCTACACTAGGGTATGGAGCCTTCACATGAGCAAGTGCTTCTCTTCAAATTGATGCAGACAAGACCATCCTCTGGTACATATGTGACTGGATCCGTGGATCTCTTCTTTTCTGGTCTCATTTCAACTTTACCCTCCTTTTGCTTCCTCTTCTTACCTTGTGTCTCCTGCTTTTTCTCTCCTTTCTCTTCCTTCTTCTCTTCTCTTTGCATCCCTCTTTTTCCTTCCCATTCCCTTTCATTTTCACCCTACTATTTACTTCCACCCACTACTTTTATCTTCCTTCCTCCACTTCTTTCCCTCTTTCCCTTTCCTTCTTCCTTTCTACCTCTACTTACCACCCCTTCATTTCACTTTCTTTTTTCTCTTCCTTTCCACTCCCTTCTCTTTTCTTCTTCTTCCTTCCCCTTCTTTCACAACAGCTTACCCTTTATTCCCCTGTTACTACTTTTTTGCATTTTCTTCTCCTCTACTCCTCTCCTCTTCTTTTTTCCTCCATTAAATTTCCCTCTCCTTCCCCTCACTTTATTCACTCCCTCTTTTCCTCTTCTCCTTCCTTCTTCTCCTCTTTCTGTCCCTTCCTCTCACCTTCCATTTCTGACCTCCTTCTGCCTCCCCTTCCTTCTCTTTTCCATTACTTCACCACACCTACCCATACAATTTCCTTTCTCCTTTTCTGCTCACTTTCCCTTTCTTCTCCTCTCCCCTTCCCTCTCCTTCATTTTCTTCTCCCTTCACCTCCTTTCTATTTTTTTCACTCTAGCCTTCCCCTGCCCTCACATTTTCCTCCTCACCATACCCATATCTCCCCTTACCTCACATTCCATTTTATTCCAATTCTTTTCTCCCTCACATGACCTTCCCTTTCTCTCCCTCTCCCATCTTTTTTCTATCTTCTTGTCTCATCATCCTTATCATCTTCACCTCTCATTTGCATCTCCTGTTATTATACCCTCTTCCTCTTCTTCCACCACTTTTTTAAAAATATACTTTTAGTTCCTTTGTTTCAGCCTCCTTTTTATTTTTTCAAATTTTGTCTCCTCTCTATCCACCACTTTGTTCCTTATTCTTTCCTTATCTTTCTTCCCAACACTAACCTTTCCTCATCCGTTTTTTCTCCTCTTCCCCACTCGATCATTTTGTTCTATACCTCCCTCTTCTACTTTTCTCCAAATTTCTTCCAGTTCACTTTCCTCATCCATCTCTTAACCTCTTTGGCTCTCATACTTCCAAAACCTTCTTATTTTATACCTCTCTTTTCCATCTTGTTTGATCCTCACTCTGCTTTCCTTATTGTTCTTTCTTACCTCCACCTCTTTGTTCCCCATCCCTGTATTATTCTCCCCTATATTCTACTTTCCAAAATCATTTACTACACCTTCCTCTTATCTACTCACTCCTTTTCCCACTTCTCTGATTTCTCCTCTCATTCCTCCCTATTAGCCTTCTTAATTACTTCAACCTTCTCTTCCTTTCCTCCCCTCTCCTTTCCTCTGCCTATTACTTCTTTTCTCCCCTTTGCTAACCCTGTTTATAACATAACGTTATCTCTTCATCTCTCCATCTTTCTTTCTAATTTTTCCTCCCTTCCCTTTCCTTCACTTCTCTCTTCTTTCCTTCTCATTTTCCATCCTCCTGACTTTTTCATCTCATCCCCTTTAACCGCATTTCCTCTTTCCTCAACTTTTTCTTTCTCTCCTTCTCTCTCCCACATTCTTTCTACAACTCCCTTTCTTCCTCTTCTGTCCTCTCTTTTAACTGAACTTCTTCAGTTATTACTTCACTTCTTCCTTCACCTTCTAATCCCTAATTATTCTTTCTGAATATGTTTTTCTGCACATTCTTCTTTCTTAGACTCTTGTCTTCCCTCCTAAATATATTTTCCTTTACCTCCTATTCTCTTATTTTTCCATTTCTTTTTTCATTCCTTATCCTTCCTCTTTCCTCCTCCCCTTTCCCTCATTCTTTCCCTCCCATCTTCCCCTTTTTTCCATCACCTTCACTTTTTCTCATTTTTTCTCAGGTCTCATTTACCTTCCTCATAATCTTCTCTCTTCCTGCTATTTCTTTCCTCTCTTCTTTCTCCCTTTCTCCTGATTCCTGTTTCATTAGTGTTATTCAGCTCCCATCCTCTTTGCTCCTCTCTGCTTCTCTCTGCATTTATTTACTCCCTGTACATATTCATGCCCATTTATCCTCAACTATTTTTCTAATTTTTATTTCCTCTTCCCTCTACTTCACAAACCCTGCCTTCCTCCCTCTACTTTGTCCTTCTTACCCCCTCTTCAGAATCCCCCTTTCACCCATTTTCTTTTTTTACACCCTGCTAATCTGTACAATCCTTCTTCCCTTATTCCTCCTCATTGTCCTTCTGAGACTAGTTTTTACCTCCCAGTTCCTTTAACTCCTAGTTATTTTCATTCTTTTCTCCTCTTTCCTTCACTTTCTTGGCAATGTATTCCTTTCCTCTTCTATATTTTCTTTTTCTTCTCTCTAATCCTCTTTTCATGTTACATTTTTTCTGTCTCATCACTCCTCCTTCCTGTGCTGATTTCCTAAACATCACTCTCCTTTTTTACATCATCTTACCACTTCCCTTATTCCTAATATTCCCTCATTTCTCCTCCCTTAATCTATTCTGATACACCCTCTATCTTCTCGTATATTTTCTCTTATTACCATTTTCCATTTTTCTATACTTCTCTCATTTTACATTTTCCTTGATTTTTTCTAACCTCCTGGTCTCTCCTTTCTGCTCTTTGTCATCCATCTTCTTTTCTTCTTCATCTCTTTTCTCCTCTCTGCTCGTCCATTCTTTCTTCTCCCCTGTACTCCCTTCTACTCTTCCATTATCCCTCTTCCCATTTTTCCCTCTGCCTTTGCTATCTACCTTCATCCTTCTTTCTCTGACTGCCATTTCCCCACTCCTCCTCACCCCTCTTCACTTTCCCCCTATGTTCCACCGGTTATTTTGACCACTCTTTCATGGATTTTCCTTCTTTTATTTTTCTGCTCTCTTTTCTTTTCTCTTTCTTCGTCTATTCTCCTCTTCTAGGATGCTCATTATTTTCTTTTCTTCACTCTTCATCCTCTTTCATTTACCATTTTCCCAGTATTTATTTTTTTTCAATCTTCCTTTTACTCTACTCTTTAAGATTCATCCTGCTTCTTACTTCTCCTCCCTTCTTGTAGCTGTACCTCTTTTCTCATACTTCCCCTCTGTTCTCCACTTTGTTGTCCTTGCCCATCTCTCATACTTTAAAATATTATATCACTCCTCATCAACCTCAAGATCTTTTAGCTCATTCATGAGTCTTTCTTTACCTCCTCTTCTCCCCCTTCGACTATTATTTCTCATGTTCAGTAAGCTTCCTCCCTTCCTTTTTTCTCTTTTTTCTCATTTATTATTCCTTCTTCCCACTCATCCTTTCTTCTCCCTTTTCTCTCCTCCCTCCTCTACCGTTTTTTCTCCTCCTCTCTTTCCTTTTCCCTTCTTTTACTTTATTTCATACTGTTTCCCTCGTGTTCTATCTCTCCCGAATTTCCCCCTCAGTTGTGATCTCCCCTTGCTTATTGTTCCTCCTCACCCACTTCCCCCACCTATTTTTCTCTTCGAGTTTTGTTTGTGAGCCTAGCCTTTAAAAGTTGAGCCATCTTTTATTATCTCCATCATCTTTTCTTCCTTCATCTTCCCACTTCCATTTCCTTCCAATTCTCTTCTTCCCCATTTTTGCCCATTTCTGCTTGCTTTTTCTTCCATTCTTCCTCATGTTCCTTCTTACATTCCTGTCCCCTTGTCACCTACTTTCAAATTCATTTGCCTTTTTTCTTCCCCCACCTATCATCTTTTCATAATCTTTCTTCTCTTCCCTCATTTCACTCATTTTTCCATCCCCACTGAACTTTGCTTGGTAGACAGACAGACCATGAAACTAGAAATGTACATGCCTCTGTCCCCTGAGTGCTGGTATTGAAGGTATAAACCACCACACCTGAATCTAAGCCTTTCTTTAAATTTTCACAAGATCTTTAAAAGTTCTGCATTGTAGTACATTGACAACCAAGAATAGCAGCCATCACAATGCTTCCCTTGTTGGTTTTACATACTCATATTCTCAAGACACACTGTCATATCTGCTGTGTCCAAATTAAAACCTAATCAGGTCATAGTAATGCCTAAAAAACTATAACTATCCATTGTTCTACTACAAATGTATAAACAATCATCTTAGCTGTGTGGGATTTTGTCCTAAGGCCATCATATCCTCAATCCCATTTAATATCCTAGAACAAAAAAATATTAACTCTATTTCATTTCCTGGTGTCCCTTTAATCTTTGAACTCAAAAGTTTGTGTTTTTTCTTTCTCAGTTTGCTATTCTTGATCCAAATACTCTTCATAAGAATGAAACTCAGGATAGATTCTATTCAAGGCTTAACTAAGACCTTCTTTGTCAATGCAGTCAATGTTAATATCTTCACCTTAACCTCAGCCAGACTCCAGATTAAGATAAAAAGCAGCTACCTGATTCGTGAAAACATCCTAACAGTCTCCAGGCAATATACTAGTAATTCTTCCCCTCTGAAACATCTTGAGACAGACCTAGAGCTCAAATCTTTTGTCTCCCATGCTTTTACTAGAATGGCACACTTAAGCCTTATTTAAAGCAGCCCAGTCATTTCCAAAGTCCCCAAATCCACATTCCACCAAATGAATGCATATCCAGGGCCATCACAGCAATATCCAAGACCAACTCCTGTATTTGTTTATGTTTCAGTGCTGTGAAGAGCCATCATGCAACACACATATATGTAAATATTTAATTGGATCTGGCTTACAATTTCAGATGCCATGGCTTGAATAATGGCAGCAGATAGGCAGACATAATTTTAGAGGAGATGAGTCTTTTACACCTCATCTAAATGGAGCCAGGAAGAGACCTACTTCTGCAGGCATCCAGGAAACATTATGCAGACAAGCAGTAGAAGGATATCTTGTGCACTGTGTAGGGCTTTAGCTCAAAGCTATTTCTGACAGTGATGTACTTCCTTCAACAAGGCAACAGCCATTATAGGAAGGCTATATCTCTTAATAGTGCCAAGAATATTCAAACTACCATACAGGGCAACACACTTATCTCTTCCCTCTTCTGTTCTAATCACTCTTACATTCTATTTTTCTTCTCTTTTTTATCTTTCCCTGTCTCCCTACCATTCTCTATTCTCTCCACCCCTTTCCTTCTGCTTAAAATTCTTTTTCTAATCTTCCCTCCCCTTTTTTTGTGTTCCTCTATTATTCTCTTCTCTCTTTTAACTAATTTTTCTTGCCATATCTTATCTCTCAATTTTTCTTCTCCTAGTCACAACCCCTCCCTTCTCCTTTTTTATTTACCACCCCCTTCCTTTTCTTCACCACTTCTCTTCACTCTTCCATTTTCTCTCTAACTTCTACTTTTGTTTCCCCATCACTTCTATCATCCATTCTCTTTCTCCTTAATTCCACTTCTTCCATTCCCTGTGCCCTACTCACTCTTCCCTTGCTTTCTCTCTCCTTCTTCTACTCTTTTCCCGTGGTTTTTGTCCTTGGACCATTTACCATTTTCACTAATTTTTCCTATTCCCCTTCTATTTCTCCATCTGTGTCTTCTTCCTTTTCTTCCTACCTCTGTCCTCTTCTCTCAACTTTCCTCTTCTCTCTACTCTCCTCCATTTTCCCTGCCTCATATTTCTCATCTTCTCTCTTTGCTTATCCCTCTCTTCAGGACAATTTTTCTCTTTCCTTTATTCTTCTTTTTCATCATTCCTTTCCTATGCCTTCTTCCATTCTCATATCTTCATCCATCTTCCATTCATTCTCCTCTTGCTTTGCATTCCTTTCTCTAACCTCCTTCCTCCTATATATTCATCTTCTGACTCCAATTCTTCTTCCATCATACTTTATTTTTCTTTCTTAACTTTCCCTCTTCCTACTCTTAACTCTCTACCATTCCCAATTTTCTTCCTTTCATCTTCTTTTCCTCGCTCTTCTATTTCCTTTTATTGATTTCCTTACTCAAATCACTTTCTTTTACTCTCCCAATTTCTCTTCGTTCCTCTCTCTTCACACCAACATCTTCCCCCTTTCCCTTCACTTTTCCTCTCTTCTCTTTCCTTCTCTTTCTTCTTTACTTTGTTCTTTCTTCTATTTCTATCTTGTGGCCATGCTTCATTCCCTCTATTTTCTTCTCTTCCCTCTTCCTTTCTTCCTACCTCTCCTTCCTACATTTCTTCTCTTCCCCTCTCTTCCCTCTTACCTTCTATTTTATTGTTATAGCCCCTTGTACTGCAATCCACTTTTACTTTTCTCTGCTCTTTTTTCTTCCCTCATATTCTCTCCTGTGCCCTTTACACTCTTCCATCCTCTATTCCTGCTTATTTTCTTCCCTTTGCTTTCTCTTCTGTCACCCTATTCCTTTATCTCCCCTCTCTCCTCCATCCTCTACCTTTTATCCCTTGATCCTCCATAGCACCACTTATCTCGTACATGTTCTTTTATTCTCTCCACCCTTTCCTCCTTCCTTTCTCTTCTTCCATGTGATTACTTACTCAGGTCACTCTCCAATTCTCTCCTCTTTCTTTTTATTCAGTCCTTCTTTTCAAATCTTTCTTCTTTCCTCTTCATATTCTGACCATTTTCCTCTTTGCCTCCTCCATGCTCCCTTCCACCTCTTTGCTCTTCCACCCTCCTTCTCTCCATTTAACCCTCCCTCTTCTTCCAGTCTCTTCCCTTCCCTTTACTCACATTCTCACTTCACTTGACCTTCTTATTCCCTACTCTTTCCTCTTTATTCTTCTTGTCAGCATCATTTTCCTTTTTCTCTTTATCACCCAAATCCTTTTCCTCCCTATCTCTTCTTCCACTTTTCCTTTATTATCTTCATCTTTCCTCTTCTTCCCTCAACATCTTCTTTTCTCTTTCCTTTTCCATTTTTCCTCTACCCTTATTACCCACTTTTCTGTCTGCCTATTCTTTTCTTTTACCTGAAATTCCATTCCATCCTACCCTCATCCATATTCCCTGCTATTCCCTCTTTCTTTTTTTTTTCCTCATGTGTTTTTATCCATTTTCCTTCTCTCTCTTTTCTCTTTCCCTTCCCATTTCTTCCTTTCAATTATTCCCTCTTTCAAATTCATCTGTTTTCCTAGAAAAGGCAAAAGGAGAACGGATAGATGAGAAAACATGTTGGAGATGGAAACAAGACTGATAATATGGAATAATGAACTCCACTATTTTCTTCCCTAATTCTTCACTTTTCATTAATTTACTCTTCTCCTCTTCCTATGTCTTCTCTCAACTTCCCTCCTTTCTCTCCTCCCTCATCTATGCTCTTTCCTCTTGTTCTCTTTCCTCAGATCCCTCTTCTCTTCATTTTATGTTCCTCCATCTTCCTTCCCCCTTATTGCTCTTCTGTCCTATTACTACTCCCTCTATTCTACACCCTTCTTTCCATGTTTTTCATATTTTTTCCATTCTCTTTTCCTTAGTTCTTCTTTCTTTTCCCCTTTTCTCTCTTTTCAACTGTTTCATATTATTTTCCCTCTATTTTCTTCCTTACTCCTCTTTCCATATTTACTCTTTCCTCCATTTTTCTTTGTCCATTTTCATTTTTATTCTCCCACCTTCTTCTTCAATATTTTTTTCTATCTTTTTTCTTTTTATTTCCCCTTTCTTCCTCTGCCCACAGATAAACTTCATTCCTTATACTCTCAATTTCCTCTTTCTCCTCTGCTTTCCTGTTCTTCCATTTTCATCCCCATTACCTCCCTTTCCCACTTCAAATCCCTCCTTTCTTCCCAACTCTTCTTGCTTTGTTGCTCTTTCTTCTTCCCTGATCTTACCCCATTCCTACTTAATCTCTCTTCTCTGCCTTTCCCTCAATCCCCATTCTTCCTATTTCACTGCTTTTGCTCATCTTCCCTTCTCCTTCCTCCATCAACTTCCCTCTTCCACCTATTTTTTTCTACATCAGCTTCCCCCCACTTCCATCATTCTCACTTCCACTTCTTCACTCCTCTCTATCTCGAATTTTCTTCTCTCCTCTTCCCTTCTCCATCTTTAAAAACAATGCATCTCTCTCCTTCTATCTATTCTATTCTCCCACTTGTTTCCTTTTCTCTTCTTTTGCCTGTTTTTCTTTACCTGTTTCTTTGGTTCTCTTGTTTCTATTTCCCATCTTCAATTATTTAACTCCAACTTCTTTCGTTCTATTCTCTCTCTTTCCTCTTCCCCTGCCTTCCTTTCTCTTCTTTACTTATTCTTAATTTTCCTATAATTTCCAAATTCCTGCCTTCTTCCTCTTTTCTTTACTGTTTTCTTCTCCTTTATATTTTCTCCTTTCTCCATGCTCTCCTTATCCCCTTATCACTTTCTTCCTTTCTTTTCAATTGCCTCCCCCTACTCTTCCTCACCTCCATTTTCGGCCTGTCCATATCCTTCCAAATCTGCTAAGCATCCTGCACATCTTATACTTCCAGCTTCTTTCCTGCCCCTCTGCCCTGTCCCTGACATTCCTGCTCTTTTCCTGAATCTTAATTCTTTAGCTTGCTCACCAGTATCGCCCTCTGTGTGCTCCTTTTCTCCTCTTGTTCACATTTCCTCTCTTGTACTCTTCTTCACTGAACCACCTGGGTGCTTATCACCCCTGCCCCTCTTCAGTATGCTGTTTCTGGACAACCTTCTGTGGCCTCCACACTCACCTTCAGAATTCATTTTGTTCTGTCACCAGAAATCTGTCCATTTTCAGAGTCTCTTGAACTCTACCTAAGACATAAGCCTTTTGTTGGTTTTTGGTTTTCTATTGATGCCCCTTCACCTCCCCATATACTTCTTACTCTCTCTCACCCTCTGTAGACATTGTTCTCTGCTTTCTCCCCTTATGCTGAGTCTCTGACCCCCTCCTCTGTCTCCTACACCCCTGAGTTCTCATTCTCAGGTATTCTGTCCTCTAACTGCCACTGCCCTCCCCAGAGATTGGTCACTCCTTATTCTTTCTAAATCTCTAGGAATCCTAGAATTCCCGAGACCTCCATCCTCAGACCTTTTATTCTTATTGCCCCATCTAGGGACTTGCTGTTAATTTGCTAATTTGTTTTTGAGTATCTCACATTTCTCGTCAGCTTCCTAGCCTACAAGTGCACATCTGAGCTCTTTCAGTGTCCCGCCCTCCTCTCAAGGCTCTTATTTGGTCCTGCCCTCCCTGAAGCCTCCTCTTCTACCTCCTTTCACATCTCTAATGTGGACTATCATATATTTCCCCATTGCCTCCTGTCTTACTTCCTGGACTTTATACTTTACACTCCCAGATTTCTTACCTCCTGGAGCCAGGTATATTCCCTTAACTGTCCATCTTCCTTTAGCCATTTATTTTCTTTCTGCCTTACTTCTGAGCAGGACGCCAGCTTCCTCTGCCTTCTAGGTCAATCAGACTCTTCTGCTTGTATAGGCCTCTGGCCATAGTCCACCTTTCTACTCTGTCCCTGCCCCCTCCACAGTCTTCTCCTCCCCTCTAGGGTCCTCCCCTTACTCCTGTCCTACTTCGAACACCAATCCCACTACTACAGTACAACATAGCCTCCAGCACATTGCCTCAGCCTTCTGCCCTTCTCCCATGACTCTCTTGCTCCCCAAGGTAGTCTTAAGCCCTCCCACAGCTGCATTCCTTTCCCAGAAAACCCCGACCTCCTCAGTCAAACTTTGCTACTATCCTAGTGCCTATGGACTGCCCCCAGTAGCCTTCTCCTACCTAGTCTTCTGCCTCTCTCGTCCTTCTTGTGTCTTGCCCTCCCAGCCCATGTGCTCTTCTCCAAAGCCTTTGATTGTCCGCAGTGTTTGTTTACATCTAATCTGCCACCTCTCCACAGGTATTTTCCTGTTAAATGCTGTCTGTCCAGCAGACTCCTCAATTTCTCCCTTCTATCCTCTGTTCTCCAGCCCTCTTACTCGTACTGGAGCCCAGCCTGATATCCTCCAAGACACTATGCCTCTCTCTAGAGTCCACTACCTTCACAACCAACAGGATATTCTCTGTCCAGATCAGCTTTCTGCTAGGCCTCCATCCCTAGGGCTGCTTTTCTCTCTTCCCTCCCTCTGTGCCTCCCACTCTCTCCTGCAGCCTGTTATGTACCTCCCAAACAATCACCTTTCCCAGCACCCTGTACCTCTCAGCTTCTTTCTCAGTGCTTTGTCTTTTCCGTTGTATACCATATTCCCAGAAAAGCATGGCTTTCAGTCCTGGATTTCTGCTCCCCCTAAGGTAATGTTCTCTGGCTCTGTCTGCCTCCTCCCTGCCTCCAGCTTTTGATATGACCTGTGAACCTCATTCTCTGATAACAGATTCATACTCTCTTCTGATCCTCTGTCCTGGCTGAGGATCTATACTTCCTGAGCATCCTGCATTCTTCCTGAGTCTTATGACCTTGTGAAACTCTGGGCGTCCTGTAACATGCCCTACTCCAACTACTTCCTCTTATCTGTGACTTCCTCTTGAGCTGCTGGCCTGCCCCTCTGATCTTTGACCTTTCTTTATGAACCTCCTGCCTGCTTCCTAATATATGCTTTTCAAGGTTCCTCCACTTTTTAGGGTTTTCTGTGCCCAATATCCTACAAGTGTACACACATTCTACAATGTCTACAGCCCACTATCCCCCTCTCCAGAACCGGTGATTTTTTTTTGAGCTCCCTGCCTCCTCATTTCATCTGCCTTCCTTTGCTGCCTGTACTCCCCCACCCCCAGCCCAGCCTCCTATTCTACTCCAAGAAGGTCTTCAGATTTTTGTCTTTTTCCTGAAATCTCTACCTTCCAAGGCATCTACAGTTTACCTGAGCTTCCTGACCTGTTCTACAGGAAGCCCGAACATGAACATATGACCCTGTTCCTAGTGATTATACCCTCCCATAAAAATCTCCTGACTTTCTCCAATCTCCCTAATTATGTGTGAGTTTTATGCTCTCTGTGCCTTTCCCAAGCTTTCTTTCTCCCTTCCTTCCCAATCTGTTGGTTTCCTCCTGCGTATTTTTCTATCCTCCAGCCCTTAAATGGAATTCTTCTATTTAATTCTGCTGCCCTAAGTCCCCAGGCTCCTACAACCTGAGTCTCCTGCACTCTTACTAAGCCACACCTCACCTCAGTATTAGAGTTTCTGGCTTCTCAGCTAATTTTTCCGAATGGAGTTCTGAGAACACAAACCAGAGGTGGAGAGAGAAAAGCAGACTTCCCTCAGTTTCAAACAAAACTCAGATTCCCTCAATTCCAAAAGGTGGTTCAAATGTCTGGAAATGACCTCAACCTATAGGAGGGTTTCTATTAGTTGGATAAATTCCTGCATTCCTCAGGAACTTGTGAAGCAGGTTCAAGACCTGTGGCCTACTGGACAGATAATTACCTGTTGTGTCTGGAATCTCAACACGCACACAGTTATTACACATTCCAAGCAGATTCTACCAACCTTCCCTACCTCACAATCCCTGCAGCTCAAAGGCTTCCCTGCACCGAGCTCCTCAATCTTGCTATTATTGCTATGCATTCTCTCTGTCTCTCTGTCCTGCCTCTCTGTCTTTGTCTCTCTGTCCCTCTGTACCTCTCTCTCTGTCTCTGTCTCTGTCTCTGTCTCTCTCTCTCTCTTTCTCTCTCTCTCCTCTTCCTCCTCCTTCTTCACTTTGTATTTTTTCAGTATTCTCTTTGGCCTGCTCTCACCCTCTCTTTCAGAGAGCCCTGTGATTTCCAGGATGCTGGCTGTGCTCAATCTAATTCTTTCTTACCTTACTCTTCTTCCTTATCCAGAAGCCTCTTGCTATTCTTTCCTTTTTCAATCAACAATAAAGACCTTTTTCTTACACACAGAGTAGAAAACAGTCATGTCTTCAGTTTATACAGTATCCAGATTCAGTACCTGCAATTGTTCAACTGCAGAAAGGCAGAAAGCCCTTTATACCTGATATTGCAGAAATGACTATTGAATGCACACAGTGGCCTGTAGGGTTGGGTTTCTTTTCCTCCTACTCTCTAAGCTGAAGTTGTATTCAACTTCTTGACTCCAGACCCTGGAATGAGAGAGAAGTCTTTGATTCAGTTTCTTTCTCTGAATATTGTGAATTAGACCAACGGGAACCTTCTGAGACAGGATCCACTGTTGCCCATTTAGAGAGAGAGAGAGAGAGAGAGAGAGAGAGAGAGAGAGAGAGAGAGTGATTTTGTGTGTGGGGTATCAGAGTGTTGTTGTCCTGTCAAGGGTTATCTGGAAGGAGGTTCTGAAGAGAGGAGGTTCCTTGCTCAGCCTTGGATAACCCTCTTGGTTTGGAGCTTGTTCTCCCATGTCCCACCCAGGAAGAGGTATGGTACCCAGCAGAAACCAGGAGGAACCAGGCAGTGTTCTCTGTACAGAACTCAAGGAGTTTCTTTTAACTTTGTGAGATAGGATAGCAACACATGAAAACTCTAGAAACCACACCTCTGATCAAACTGAGCTGGTCACACAGAGTCTCATCACATGGAAACATCATCAGGATTAAATTTCTGAATTCGTTGAAGCTCTCCTGTGAGAAATACAAACCTCAAATAAAGTGCACAATGACATTATACAGTGAGGACACATAGAAGAATCAAAGTAGCGAAGGGGACAGGAAAGAAGAAGCTCACAGACTAATCAGAGTCAAAATGGGACATGAAGTCAAAGCTAAGTACTAGCTCTGCCTCTCTGATGGCTGACACCACTGGGCCCAAAGGCCTAATATCACTTCCTCTGATCTCACACCATAGCCCTGAGCATGGACAAGGATGGGTTTCCCTGTAGGGTGAGGTCTAAGATGAAGGGAAATCAGACTGAATTTCTCCCAGTAGTCCATGATCTTTCCTGTACCTAGAATACGGGAAATTCTCAGGAGCACTTCTCCCTACCCAATGGCCCCAGCCCCATCACACACAGTTAGATACAAATGCACATACATGCATTCAAATACACATATGCATTCAAACATACACACATGAATTATTAATAAAACTAAGGTGAAGGATGCAAACAGTCCTGCTCTATGATGATCAGCAGAGGCTGTGTGATAGCCACCATTCAGTTTGTACCATTTGGGTGAGACAAACTGAGATTTTCATCTGGGTCACTGCCTCTGAGTGGGCAGTTTGACTACTCTGTTCCTGGTGCAGGCTGGCAGGCCAAAGCTTTCTATATCAGAAATTGAATGAGTAGACCTTGAGACACAAGTGTCAGAGGAGCTGCAAGAGTTTGGGATAAGTAATAAAAGTCTCCCTTGGGCCATTCCTGGGCATTTAGTGACCATAGGTTCTAGCCTACATAGGGCCTCCTGGACAGGTTTTCCTTGACATATATGGATGAGATTTTTCAAGTGAGTCCAGCGGTGAGCCTGAAAGTCTGAGAACAAATAAACAAGGACATACCATGGGTCTAAGCCCACATCTCTCAAACTTCCAGTGACTTTATGATCTTATAAGCCCCAGAGCTATCATCACTGTACTCTATACCACAATACTGCTCAGGAGACCTTGGTCAAGGACCAGAGAATTTGGGGACTTGGTTATTCTGGGGGATTAGACATTTTTGTAAACGCATGGACATTCCCCTCTATTTATAAAATCAACTTCTCACCTGTCTTCCAGAGAACTCCAAAAAATGCATAGGTCCTGGTCTCCTATAGCTTGACCTATCTTTCTCCCTTGGCCCCTTGGTAGCTTTCTACTCCCTCCCAACACTATTGTCTTACCAGGTCATGAAAAAATTGCAGAGAGGATGGAGGAATGCTCGTTTAGATCAGCCTGATCTCTCTCCACTTCTCTGTGTAACAAGGGAAATCACAATTCTTTGAGCCCCATCCAGTTCATGAGGTGGGAGAACACATCTCCCCCACAGTGTGTCTACGATATAGCAGTGTTCATGGCTCCATATTTTTTTGTGGAAGGACCAGGATACCTGAACCACCTCACCACTTTTGGCTCAACTGGAAGGACCTTCTTCTAGGTAGGCTCTTCACTCAGCTGCTACCTGGATTGATACCTGAACAGTGACACCTTAGGATCCAAGTTGAAATGTTTAGTAAAGGGCTGAGCCATCACCCAGAAGACCAATGACTGAGAAATAAAGAGACTTCAGATTGGCCTCCTGTGCATTCCTTCTCTCGACCCTATTCTAAGAGCAGCTGCCTGTTTCTTGAGCCTTTCCCACTTCTCCACGTCCAGTGGCACACAGCAGCCATGCTGTTCATGACTGGTGGATGGGCTTCTGGGTCTCAGGAGTGTCTTTACAGGTGCCTCAGGGAACCATTGGAAAATGGGGAGAATGGGACACTCAGGTTTTGGGACAAGGGAAATGGACAGAATCAACTATTTCCTGTTCTCTGCAGATGCAAAGCCTCAAGAATGTCCTCAGACTGAGTTAGGGAAGCAAGCAGTAGAGTTCAGTCCCAGGCCCAATTGCCGAGAGTGTTGGAGGCAATTTGGGAGGAGCTGTGCAGAGATACAGGGAATAGTCTTTGGCCTCCCTGCCAAGAAGGGATAGGCCTGCTGTTTGGTTCTGTGAGGGGGCTCCCTGCTTGTGTATGGGTGATGAGCTTACCCTCCAAGATACCATGGCCCCACTCACAATATTAAGGAATTACACTACCAGGGAACATGGGAAAGCCTTGCTTACCTTTTAGTTTCTCAGCTTCGATAGGCTTCAGGGGCACCAGTGGAGCTACTATCTTCTCCGACCCTCTCTTTTTCTGTTCTCTCCAAACCTTCTGTTCTAAAGTCCAACCTACCCTCCTACTCTTGCCCATCCTCCAAGTGTCACCTGCTCTCTGACCTTTGTTCCTAGTCTTTTGTCTTCCTTCAGCCTCCTCAGAGGACCTTTCCACCTTATCTTCCCACAGTCTTTATGGTTTCTCCCAGCCCTGAACTATTTTTGTCATCATTCAGCCTATCTTTTCCTGCCAGATTTTGTGATTCTCTCACCCTCTCCTAGATACTGGGGTTCCTTCCCTGCTTATCTCATCTGTCTCCCATGTCCTTCCATCTTATCTTTTTATTACAATGGTTTTTATCTTTCTCTAGCCTCCAATCTGCTCCTTCAGCATTCCATCTCAGCAAGCTTCAGCTTTCTCTGAGCTTACTACCCTTTACTGTGAGATGCCCCTCGATTCCCACTCCTTCCCAGCCTCCACTTACCCCAACAGCCCAGCCTGGTATCTGTATTTTTAACCTCCTGCCTGATTATAAACCTCCTCCCTGTCTTCTACCCCCCACAAGCTTCATGTCTTCATGTACCCTGCCATTATCAAGCTAAGCATACTGTTCTCAGACTCACATGCTCTTTCTGAGTTTCTCACCTCTTGCTGACATTCAGCCTTTCCTGTCCAGACTCCTGCCACGTCTCTAGGCTTATGTCCTCTTCTGCTGGTAACCTAAGAGACTCTGAATCTACAACCTTCCTTTTGAAGCATGTATGACTGCAGTTTCTTGATGGCAAGGAAGATGATCAAGGGCCCTTAAACTGCCTGTAAAGCACTCATTCTTCTCAACAAAAAGCCCACGTCCTAAACACAGTTCAAAGTTCCAGAAAGCTGTGGTAAAGAAAACATATAAATGGACCTCAGAGGGATTGTGCTTGGACTAAATATGAACATTGTGGTATACCTTTGTCTCAATGTATGTTGGTATGAAGACAATCCTTAGTAGCAGTACTAAATATATTTTGGGAATGTTTAAAAAAATATATATGCAGTGTGTTACATACAGAGGATGCTAAGGGATTTTAGATAGTCACAACTAAATGGAAATAGTTACTTTCATTTGATATTATATTATTTGAATAATTTTTTTGCTTACTCCTTTATTTATTTGTTTACATGGGCACATGCATTTGTAAACACATATCAAATTCTCAGGACTATTTGTCACGAATCAGTTCTCTCCTTCTATTATGTGGGTCCTGCAGTCTGATCTCATGTTATCTGGCTTGGCATCAAGTCCCTGTAACTTTATGAGCCACATTGTCAACCCAGAAATTGTCTGTCTCTTAAAATTAGAAATATGGTAGGTGGTTCATTATCTCCATATGAATAGAAATTCTTTGGGGTAATCCAGCAAGTTAAGTACATATAGATTGTGTAGTTACATGTCTATTGATCAGATTAAACATGAGGCAGAAGAGTGACTGCCAAGGAATGAATTATCTATTCAGCTAGCATTTTGCTGCTTCACCAATGTTGAAGAACAAAGATATTTGCTTATACTTGGTGAAGAGAAGTGACAGTTCCTTACTCCCACTAAGGGAAGAATGAAAGAATGAAAGAAAGAAAGAATGAATGAATGAATGAATGAATGAGCAAAGGAACAGGGCTTAATTTTCTTTTCAATAACTAGAATGGGGTGGCTAACAAGGGATATGGCAGTTGCTTATATTTGTGTGACCCCCATGCTGCATGCTCCTTGTACCTTCTACCAATTGTTCAGAGGTAAATGAGAAGAAAAGTATAAGTTTGGAAAAAGCATGTCACATTCATGAAATGAACAGGTTGCTATCCTCTTTTCCCTCTATATGAAGAAAAGGCCTAAGGACTAAGTCTTCATGCCTCACTTTGGGTAGATATTTTCACTATGGGTAAATATGATGAGTGCTATGGTTCTCTGGATTTTCAAGCTGTTACAACCAAAGGTTCAGAAATATGTTCCACTCCTCAATACCTCGAGCTGTTCTCAATCATATGATAGTCAATGGCATTCTGCTTAACATTTAATGGGTCTTTCTTAAAGTAAAATATAGTTAAGATTACTGAAAATTACTCAAATAAAATTTAAGTTTCTCAATGACATGAGCCCCATCTGAGGTACTCATGATTTACTTGTGGCTAGTAGCTCCATCATCTGAACAAATATGAATTCTGTTTGCTAAAGTGTCCAGCCCATTGACATTCTCCCTGGACCTATCCTTTCTGTAAGTTAGGCACTTGCTCACTTCTGACTCCCTTTGGATACTGAAGTGGACATTGAGGAAATCCAGAGTCTGTTTTCTTGTTCCATTTGCCCTGCTCTGTGGGCACTATGGAATATTAGTACCTGTTATTGCACATCTCAGCTTGAGTGTTCCCATGGACCTCAGGAGGGGACTCCTTTTTCAAGAGGTCCACACCTCACTCCATTAAAGTAATATTAATCTTGTGTTTGACGTTCATGAACACTCCAGAAGAATGAGTGAAAACCATCTACAATCCCCCTGAACATACATCAACAAACTCTCTTGTCTTGAGTGTCCCCTAATAGCCTTCTATTTAATAGACTTGTGCCGAAGCCACAGTCTCTAAAGACAACAAATCCTTTACTCCTCAGTCTTTTGACCAGAGGCTACTTCTGAGCTAGAGACCCCCACACAATACTCTATGGCCTTATCTTCCTGTGTGATACACATCACCATCAATGCAACTTTGGGGAGAAATAATTTATTTCCTCAATACAATTTAAGGTCCACCATGAAGGAAAGCCAATGCAGAGTGTCATGGAAGGAATCTCAGTAAGAAACCACAAAATACTGCTGATTAGCAAGATGATGCATCCTGTACTTGTAAGCCAAACAAGACCTTTCCTCCCCAAGTTGATTTTGTCAGTGTAATTTATCACAGCAACAGGATACTAGAACAGAAGGCCATCTATACTCACAAGAATGATTTCTAAGTTACAGAAACATTCAAAAATCTAGCTGAAATCCCAGCAATATAGCCCTCATACTAGCCATGACCTGCAACTTAAGACTTTTACCCAGTTGATCCCAATTCTTTAAAACTCCCATGTCTACAAAAGCCTTTTTGCTCTGGAGAGGTGGCTCAGTGGTTATGAGCACTTGTTGGTCATCCAGAAGACTTGGGTTTGATGACCACACTCTTAAAGTGGGTCACAATCATGTGCAACTCCAGTTTCAAGGGTTATAACTGGTGTTGCTGACCTTCATGTACTCCAGGCATGCATATGGTGCACAGGAATACTTGTTGACAAAATTCAAATAGACTTAAAATCAAAACAAGCATTTTCTTTAAATCTTTCACTGTATTGAAGGTACATGGCTGACTTTGAAAAAGAGGTCTATCTTTTCTAGTTCAGCTGGCTTTTCAAATAACGTTGTTTTTTCTTATCACATCATCATTGCATGGTTGGTATATCTTACATCCAGCAGCTGAACATAAATACAATAAAAACCATTTATGATGTGGTATTGTCTGAATTGGTTTAATGTTCCTTTCACATTATCCCAAGGTAAATCACACCACAATGCCTGATTCCTAATCTCTGTTGAGCGTTAAATTTGAGAACATATAGGATCTCATCTGACACCTAGCAGAACTTAGTAACTGTCCTTTATTCATGACATATTACTCATAGCCAGTCTTGTTGTAATATATTTTTCTACTATAAAAGCTACTTACAGGGTATGCAGTTGGGTTTTATTGTCCATTTGACCCAAACCAGAGCTACATAGGAAGGAGCAGCTTCTGGGATAGATTTCCTAGTTGAGATTGGCCTGTAGATATGTCTGTGGGACATTGTCTTGGAGGTTGTTTAATGTAGGAAGGCCAAGCCCACTATGGGCAAGGCAGTTGGACAAGAAATCTATTTCTTAAGATGAAGCTAATTGACTGATTGTGGGAGCTAGTGCAAGTGAAGGCAGGGCAGGATATACAGAAAAATCATGAAAGCAGGAACAACAGAGGAATGGTACTTGCTGGCTCACTCACAAACAATTTTATATAGTCCAGACATCCCACACATCCATAGGCTAAGACCTACCTCATCAATTAATAATCAAGACAATCCTCTGGACAATATAATGGAGGCAAATCTCCAAGTGAGATTTCTTTTTTAAGTGATTCTAGGCTACGCTTGTTTGGCAGTTAATGATCTTACCATATGAAGCATTACATTAACAAATCATATCCTTGCTTCTGACTATGTACAAGAATAGTGGTTACTTAAAGACCACCTTTTCTTTCTTGTCTCTGTCTTATGATATAACTAGTAAGCTCTCAAGTTTTAATATGTATCTATCTTCTAGAGCTCACAGAAATTTTCTGGAATAATTTAATGTTCTTACAAAAAGATGTGGTTGTAATCTGTAATTTTCTGCCATGCTAATGCAAAGAGAGAAAATGAATCTTACTGCAATTTCTGTTTTTTTTAAAGTATATTTTAAATACATAGATAAAAATTTTAAACATTTTTGCATAAATGTAAACAAATACAATTGTGTCAGTGCTTTGCTTTATTTTTTTTTATTTTTTTTTCTTTTTTTTTTTTTTTTTTTTTTTTTTAGAATGATCAAAAAAGTACTTGTAAAACAGGGTGTAACCCGGAATTTGTCAATGTGTTCTTGGTGTGTAAGTATTGAGCATGATTTTTGTTTTGTTTTGTTTCATTTTGTTTTCTTTTATTCTTGAACTTCACACAGTCTGTGAGTTGTTTCCGGGGCAGTCTGCGCCTCTGGGGTTAGCATCCCACTATCAGTGACTGCATATTATGTCTGTTCTTTTGTGACTGAGTTATCACACTCAGGATGATATTCTCTAGATACATCCATTTTCTTAAGAATTTGGTTAAGTCATGGTTTCCGGTGGCTGAGTAGTATTCCATTGTGTAAATGTACCACAATATTTGTATCCATTCACATACCTTAAGGACATTTGGGTTCTTTCCAGCTTCTGGCTATTATAAACAGAGTTGCCATGAACATTGTGGTGCATGTATCTTTGTTGTATATTAAAGTGTATCTGGGTTACATGCCCAGAAATGGAATAGCTGGGTCTTCAGGTAGTACTATGTCCAATTTTCTGAGTTATCGCCAGACTTTTTTCCAGAGTGGTTGTATCAGTTTATTACCCCACCAACAGTGGAGAACTATTCCTCTTTCTCCACAACCTCCCCAGCATCTGCTGTCATCTGAGTTTTGGGTCTTGGCAAATCTGACTGGTGTGAGGTGGAATCTCAGGGTTGTTTTGATTTGAATTTCCCTGATGGCTATGGATGTTGAGCACTTCCTTAGATGTTTCTCAGCCATTCAATATTCCTCAATTGAGAACTTTTTTGTTTGTTTGGTTTTTTGGTACTGGTACCAAAATAGGCACGTGGATCAATGGAATAGAATGGAAGATCCAGAAACGAGCCCTCACATATATGGCCACCTGATTTTTGACAAAGGAGTGGGAAACATTCAATGGAAAAAGGATAGCATATTCAACAAATGGGGCTGGTCTAACTGGCACTCAGTATGCAAAAGAATGAAAACAGACCCTTTCTTATCTCCTTGTACAAACTCAAGTCTAAGTGGATCAAAGATCTCCACATTAAACCAGTTACAATGAACCTATTAGAAGAGAAAGTAGCGAAAACCTTAGAACACATAGGTACAGGAAAATATTTTCAGAACAAAACACCAACGGCTCAAGCTCTAAGGTCAAAGATTAACAAATGGGACTTAAAAAGATTGCAAAGTTTCTGTAAGGCTAAGGACATTGTCGAGAAAACAAAACTGCAGCCAACAGAATGAGAAAAGATCTTTACCAACTCCACATCAGTTAGAGGCCTAATATCTGTGGTATACAAAGAACTCAAAAAGCTAGACACCAGAGAATCAAACAACAATATTAAAAATGGGGTACAGAACTAAACAAAACACTTCAGTCCTTCTTAGTAGGGGGAACAAAATACTCGCAGGAGGTACAGCGTGGGATATACTTGGAAGGAAGTGAGGAATGGTGGAGGAAGGGGACAAGATCAGGTATGAGAGGAGATAATTGGGATGATATACAGAGGATCAGCAACTTGAACAGAGGTGTTGAGCAAAAATGCTCAACAAAATCCTTGAAAAATAAATCCAAGAACATATCAAAATGATCATTCACCATGACCAAGTAGGCTTCTTCCCTGGGATGCAGGGATGGTTTAATATAATAAAATCCATCAATGTAATCCACCAGATAAACAAATTCAAAGAACAAAAAGACATGGACATTTCACTAGATGCTGAGAAAGGATTTGACAAATTCAACACCCCTTCATGTTAAAAGTCCTGGAAAGAAAAGGAATCCAAGGTCCATACCCAAACATAATAAAAGCAATATGCAGCAAACCAACAGCCAACATCAAGCTTAATGGTGGGAAACTTGTATAATTCCACTAAAATCAGGGACTCCACAAGGCTGCTCACTCTCCCCCTACCTATTCAACATAGTAATGGAAGTCCTGGCTGGAGCAATTAGAAAGCAAATGGAACTCAAAGAGATACAATTTGGGAAAGGAAGAAGTAAAAACATCACTCTTTGCAGATGACATGATAGTGTACTTAAGTGACCCCTCAAATTCCACCAGAGAACTCCTACAGCTGATAAACAAGTTCAACAAAGTGGTTGGATATAAAATTAACTCAAAAAAATTAATAGCCTTCCTATATTTAAAGGACAAACATGTTGAGAAAGAAATTAGGAAAAAATATACCCTTCACAATAGTCACAAAAACTATGAAATACCTTGGTGTGACTATAACTAAACAAGTTAAAGACCTGTATGACAAGAAATTCAAACCTCTAAAGAAGAAAATGGAGGAAGATCTCAGAAAATGAAAAGGTCTCCCTTGCTCATGGATTGGAAGGATCAACATTTTAAAAATGGCCATCCTACCAAAAGTAATCTACAGATTCAATGCAATCCCAATCAAAATTCCAACCCAGTTCTTCATTGAGTTCGAAAGAACAATGTGCAATTTCATCTGGAATAACAAAAGACCTAGAAAAGTGAAATCCATCCTAAACAACAAAAAAACATCTGCGGGAATCACTATCCCTGTCCTCAAGCTATATTACAAGGCAATTGTGCTGAAAACTGCATGGTACTGGTACAGAAATTGGTACGTGGATCAATGGAATAGAATAGAAGATCCAGAAATGAACCCTCAAGTATATGGTCACCTGATTTTTGACGAAGGAGCCTATTCAACAAATGTAGTTGGTCCAACTGGCACTTATCATGCAGAAGAATGAAAATAGACGCTTTCCTATCTCCTTATACAAAGCTCAATTTTGAGTGGATCAAAGATCTCCAAATTAAAACAGATACACTGAAACTATTAGATGAGAAAATAGGGAAAACCTTAGAATACATAGGCACAGGAGAAAATTTTCTGAACAAAACACCATTGGCTCAAGCTCTAAGGTCAAAGATTAACAAATGGGACTTAATGAGATTGCAAAGCTTCTGTAAGGCTAAGGACATTGTCAAGAAACAAAACGGCAGCCAACAGAATGGGAAAAGATCTTTACCAGCTCCACATCTGATAGAGGCTTAATATCTAAGGTATACAAAGAACTCAAAAAGCTAGACACCAGAGAATCAAACAACCCTATTCAAAAACAGGGTACAGAGCTAAACAAAATGTTCTATATTGAGCAATATTGAATGGCTGAGAAACATCTAAAAAAGTTCTCAACATCCTTAGCCATCAGGGAAACGTAAATCAAAACAACCCTGAGATTCTACCTCACACCAGTCAGATTGGCCAAGATCCAAATCTCAGATGACATCAGATGTTGGCGAGGATGTGGTGAAAGAGTAACACTTCTCCACTGTTGGTGGGATTGTAAACTGATACAACCACTCTGGCAATCAGTCTGGCGATTCCTCAGAAAATTGGACATAGTACTACATGAAGATCCAGCTATTCCACTTCTGGGCATATACCCCAGAGACACTCCAATATACAACAATGATACATGCACCACAATGTTCATAGCAGCTCTATTTATATTAGCCAGAAGATGGAAAGAACCCAGATGTCCTTCAGTAGATGAATGGTTACAAATACAGTGGTACATTTACACAATGGTGTACCTACTACTCATCTATCAGAAACAATGACTTAACCAAATTCTTAAAAAAATGGTTGCCTCTAAAGAATATCATCCTGAGTGAGATAACCCAGTTACAAAAGAACAGACATAATATGTAGTCACTGATAGTGGGATGCTAACCCCAGAATCTCAGACTGCCCCAGAAACAACTCACAGACTTTGTGAATCTCAAGAAAAAAAGAAAACAAAACAAAACATTCATTATGCTCAATCCTAACACACCAAGAAAACGTTGACTAATTCTGGGTTACATCCTGTTTCAAATGTACTTTTCTCTCATTGTAACTAGTAAGACCTTAATGCAGAATATCAAATAGTAAAAAAAGAAGATAAAAAAAAAAAAAAAAAAAAAAAAAAAAAAAAAAACAATGACCAAGGAAACTTTCAAAAGAACATTTAATGCTTGGTGGCTAGAGAGATGGGAATGGCTGTACTTATTAACACAACACCACCAGGATAGAGTTGGCCTTGGCCTATAGTACGATGAGAAAATGATTAAGATGATATGGATCAACAAATTACTCCATTAGTGGAGCCATTAAACTGGAAGCTTAGTTTTCTGTCTTAGAGTTAAATACATTTGGTTTCATTTACCTTGTTTGGTTTTGTTTATTCACATGTCCCATATTAACCAGTCCCAAGTAGGTGTCACCCAATAGCTGCATGCATGTGATCTTTGGCCACTCATTCTTGAAAAGATTTTAGTAACATTGTAGAGTAAGGGAGATTTGTTCAGAGAAGCAGTCAAATCAGCTGAGGACATGCATGAAATGAAAGGATTCCCGGAAGTAATGGAGACCTAGCTAGGAAATATTACCAGTTTCCTTGTGTGCAGTTAGAGTATATGTCTAGGGAAACCCCATGGAAGACACCTCCATTGGCATTGTTAAAGGATATCTTTCTGGAACCTCTTAACACCCTGTTACTTTCAATTAGCCTTGGCTGATTCCCAGAATGTTTATTGGATAAAGAAGAGAACTGTGGTGGTTTGAATATGTTTGGCCTAGTGAGTGGTGCTATTAGGATGTATGGCCTTGTTAGAGGAAATGTGTCACTGGGAGGATGGAAAATGAGTCCGTCCTTGTAGCCACAAGAGAGCCAGTCTTCTATCATATGAAGAGGTGGAATACTTAGTTCCTCCTTCATCTTTCCTGCTTAGACATTGGCATGCTATGCTCCTGCCTTGATAATAATGGACCAAATATCTGAACCTATAAGAGAACCCCAATCAAGTGTTGCCCTTATAAGACTTACATGGGTCATGGTTTCTGTTCACAGTAGTAAATCCCTAACTAAGACAGGAACCTACCCTGTTCAGATCATATCCAAAAGAGGCTGTAATACATTAGATCTGGAGCCATTTTGAGAATTTGAATTTCTAAGAAGTGTGGTAGTGCCAGTGCTTGAGTTTCAGACCACAGAGCAATCTTAGATGCCACAAAGTAGAGCAAAGGACTGAAAGAGGCAGTGGCATGTAAAAAGCTGCATATACAAAGTATGATGTGGTGATACATTAAAGAAGCAGGAATATCCCTGACCACACAGGCCTGGCTGGCTGAATATGGAGGTCACATTTAGTTTGAAATAAAGTAAGGATATTGGTGACTGGAGAGATGGGACACTAGTTCAAAGGACTTCTTGCTCTTTAAGAGGATTTAAATTTAGTTTCTAGTACCCTTGTCACATATCTCATAACTGCTTGTAACTCCCAGTTCAGGTTATCTGTGCTCCAAGGTTTTCTACACACAGAAACACACATGTATAAATAATAAAAGTGTTTTTTAAACAAAGAATGATTTAAGAATCTGGTTGTATTTTAATGTGTCAACTCTGGCAGCCAAAGAAGGATGAAATGGTGAAGAAATGCATGGAGACCAGGAACGGCACTGGAGGGTGACTGCACACATGTAGTCCTGAATCAGAAGTGACCCTAGTAAGACCTTCTATTATGTACAGAGGAACTGACAAGAGCCTTGAAGTGCCAGGGTGTGGAAATATTCACGGAAGACCCACCATACCAGAGGAAAAGGGGAGGCCCTGAAGTCTCTAGGACACTTCAGATGGAAAAGGCTTCTCTATCTGTCATAAATATAAAGTCAGCTTATTATTATGGGGTGGAATAAAGGCTGAAATGTATTAAGGGAGGAAAATAAGAGTAGGGGTAATAGGTAAGGCAAACACAATGAATTTCCCAAGAATGTGCCTCCACTGTGAACTTGGAAGAGCTGTTTGCTCATAGGCCAATGGCAAACCTTCTGAACCTGAAGAGAAAATATAAATATATCTTTGAATCTTGTAGAACATCTGTTCTGTAAAAAAATCACTTCTTTATCTATAATATAAATTGCCGTGTTCTAATTGCCTATGATCCCCATTCCAGTGAGGCATCTACGTTTCTAGCCATCACTGGCATAGGATTAGGTACAGTTATCCAGAATATCTACCTTGTTCCCACAGAATATCACTGGACATATCTTCAATGTCAAATGGCTCTCCTACATTCTGAATCTATGCAGCCATCTGAATTCTATCACAGTCCTTTATCTTGGTCCTAACACTCATAAGAGCTCTCTGTTTCTGCCAGAAACCATAAAACACTTTCTCCTCTCATCAGGAAGAAGCCATAGTGGTTATGCCACGATCTCGAATGTCTGTGGGTGTCAATCCTTGATCTCTGAGAGAAGGAAATAGATGAGGATAAGAGGATATAGAACTAATTTAGAAAACAGGGACTGGCCCCTTAAGAGAGGTTGCTCCTTGCAACAGTTAAAGGTTGTAACAATTAGAAAGTGCAAATTGCTAGAGGTCAGTAAAATGATGGAGAAGGGGGAAAGGACTGGAAATGGCAGAGTCCCACGGAGCCTAGAAGTCTAACACAGAGCCTTCAGAAGACTCCCATCTCTGGTGATATCCCCATCAAGATTAGTGGAGCTGTTATTTTTGTTCTTATAACATTTGCTGATTTTTTTCTTGTTTCTCTCTCTGGTTGGTGTTTCTCAAACTTCTGTGTCAAGGGCCCCATGAGCTCCAACTGTAGATTTCATTTTGGGATACTAGCCACTTGCTCTCTGGGTCTGTGAAACCCAAGATCTCTGTTGTTTTGCTTTCTGGCAGCAACTGCCCTCATAGTCCCTGAATCTGCAGCCCTTGACTGCTCTACCTGCCCCTTCACTTTCCTTTTGTTAGTGGCTATAACTTCCCTCTAATCTGGTGACTTAGCTGTCTCTGCATTTGTATTATTTTAAGAACTAACAAATCTGTATCTCTCTAATGGAAAAAACTTGGTGGAACTCTCCAGATGCCCACTCCTCACCTAAGATGACTGTGACCTTGTAAATAAGGTATTAGAGGCCTCTACTAACATACTGCATTCTGTGGCCTATAAGTCATGTTTTATAACCTTAACTCCTGGCCAAGATGTCTGGATGGTTAACTTTCATCACAAATATGTTGTGTAGAAATCTACTACTTAAGTAGTCAGGAATGAGAAGAAGAGTGGACTTGGTTGTGTCCTGGTTGTGTCACTTCTGAACCCCTGTTTTATCCCTCACATCTCAGGTCTTGGCCTATAAATTCTTATCCACTGTGTCTTGTGAAATTGTGTCTCATGGTAAACCCATTACCCAATGATTCCTCACAATTTAAATAGCCCCACAGGGATAGATTTTATTCAGCTTTGCTTTGCTTTGCTTTTTGAGATGGGGTTCTCTGTGTAGCCTTGACTGCTCTTGAACTCAGAGGCTTATCAGCTCCTACCTTTCAAATGCTGAGATTAAAGGCCACTACCAATTCCTGTGCCCCCCAGTAATCTATCAGCTACATGTTTTGTGACTCATATTGCATAAAGGCATGTCTCAAATGAAGGGGAAGAAATCTGAATGGACTTGAAATATGTGTGGAATTAGATTGGAACTATTTGCTCTGTCTTCCCATAATTACTTTGGAAGTTAATGGATAGCTGTGGGGATATAACATTAGAATTCAGACCAAACTGTTGCTCAGGCCATAGTAACCACAGAGGGCCTTCTTCTCTCACAGTTATGGACAGGCAGTTCACTGAGGTATTGCCTATGGATCCTTAGCAACAGACTTCTAGGTGACTGGCTTTCTCATCTGGGAAAATGAGGTTTCATGAAAGAGATTATTGGTGACTACTTGCTTGCTCTCCACCCCATTTCTGCTCCTGCCTGAGACTCAAAGTCTAAAAGTATGCTCCAAGATGTAACCCCCCATGCTCATACTGTTATAAAAGACTTCTGTTTCTACTCCTAGAAGCCTCTGAAATTCTGTTTTCTGTCTGTCTGTCCAGGGCATTGATAACTTGGTTATTTTGAGACAGGGTTTCACTATATAGCCCTGGTTGGCCTGGGATTCACTATGTACACCAGGCTCTCTTTGATCACACAGAACTATGCTGGTCTCTGCCTCTCAAGTGCTGGAATTAACATGTGTGTGTCACTATGCCTGAGTAATAGCTTTTGAAATAAATGAATTGCTATCAAACAATCAATCTCAGTTTCCCCTTAATCCCTAACATCTGAGAATTTTTAAGAGCAGTTGAGAGAAATGTGCTAGTATGAAAAACTATTCCTACCTTAAGGGATTCTTCCACACCCAATACAGTCTCTGATGACCCATATTGTACTAATCATAATACATATCAGAGGTAATCCTTCAAAGATATAGTTGGACCCACAGTTCTCCCCTTGTCTCTTGAATGCTTAGAAAGCCAAGAAATAATGTAACTGTGTACACATATGTGCACACACACACACACACACACACACACACACATATATATATATATATATATATATATATATATATATATATGGATGGATATATTTATATATATACATATAAATATATGTGTGCATGTATATATATATATATATATATATGTGTGTGTGTGTGTGTGTTTGTGTGTGTATGTATATATATATATATGTATATATATATATGTATATATATATATATATATATATATATATATATATATATATAGAGAGAGAGAGAGAGAGAGAGAGAGAGAGAGAGAGAGGGAAGGTGGGTGTGGGGGGGAGATTGGGTCTGGTAGGGTTTTAGAAACCTCCAAAAACCTGTCACTCAATTATTATTAAATAGTCCATCAACTGGGAAGCAAACTTTCAATATATGAGCGTACAGAGAACATTCTTATTTAAACCACGCCAATACATAAGAAGGCTTATAGTTGGTTTTGAAATAACCAAGCTAGAAAAATAAGAAGAAGGACAGGGTTTTGGGCCAGTGATAGAAGACCAGTTTACTCCCTCAACCCAGAAAGTCCTTGATGAACAATAGTCACAATATTCCTTTTCTTCTTCTTCTTCTTCTTCTTCTTCTTCTTCTTCTTCTTCTTCTTCTTCTTCTTCTTCTTCTTCTTCTTCTTTTTCTTCTTCTTCTTCTTCTTCTTCTTCTTCTTCTTCTTCTTCTTCTTCTTCTTCTTCTTCTTCTTCTTCTTCTTCTTCTTCTTCTTCTTCTTTTTCTTCTTCTTCTTCTTCTTCTTCTTCTCCTTCTCCTTCTCATATTCATTCTCCTTTTCCTTCTCCTTTGTCTAGGAGGTTGTTTCAAGACATGGATTTTCTGTGTTTCTCTAGCTGTCCTAGAACCCCCTTTTGTAGTCTAGGCTAGACCAGGCTGGCCTTAAAACTCAGAGACCCACCTACCTGTCCTCAAGTTCTGGGACTAAAAATGTAGAGAACCACTACCCAACTTTGCCTTCTTGTTATAACAGACTAAACTGGAAGTAAGAATTGAAGAACTAGGATTTAGATTCCTGATGAGGTGCCAAACAGGAAAAGGGACACAGGTAGATACTGAAGATAACCAACTTCTGGCTTCTTCCTCACCCTCCTCATGGAAACAAAGGTTTGGCAGGTTAAAACAAAGTCCTGGAAGGCATCTCCTTCTGTCAGAGGGATCCTTACCAGAAGAATGATTCAATATGGACCATGACACATTTATCCAAAGCAGTGGGCCCACCAGGTTCTCTTTCTTTATATACATTGACCAACTCTAATTATGATCAAAGGCCTTACATTCAAATCTACTAAAGATACTTACAACCCTCAGGCCTCCAGAAAAAATCTGATTTCAACTTGCTCAGCACCTCCTACTTTTCAGGAGAGGGCTTTGCCTCTCTTTCTGTATGTGTGGTCATGTTTAAATGTGAGTGTGTGACAGGGTGTATATGCTTTTTTCATCTGTTATAAAGGTATTTTTCATCTATTTACTTTATCTGTTATGTCTGAGATTCTACATGATCCTGCCTGTCATGTTTGAGGGAATTTTTTTTTTTGTTTTTAACTGCCTCTTACTTCTTTAACTTAAAGAGAAAAAAACCAGTGAAGACCTTTAGAATGTACTAGGATGGCTTCTAAAAAGCTTCTGCTTTGGGGGTGGCACTTTACAACCTCATAATTGAGGATCCAACTATGTTATAACCAAGAAATAGCACAGGTGCATCTTGAACCATGACAGAGTTAGCTTTCTGCTGAGGTAAAACCCCAGGCTGTTTATATAAATGTGAGTCTGAAAATAATTTTGTATAATGCAAGACACTTCCATGTTCAGAGGGTGGTAAAGTTGGCCAAAGACTGACAGTTTACATACAGTCAAGGTCAATAATTAACAAAGCAACTAAGAATAAATAGGTAGCCAATCTCAAAAGATATTACCACAACCTTTGCCCAGTTTCTGCCAAGATTGTTAAAAATGCCTAGACAAAGGAGCTTGATGAATTTCCTTTTTGGAAACCCTTTCAAATTTAAGGTTTTATCTAACTTTCTCTCCATCATGTAGTTCTTAAATAACTCTTGTTACGTCTGTTTTTACTTTGCTTACTCCTACAAGAGTTTGCAACTTTAATTTTCATTGTCGTGAGACAAGAACTCAGAGCCACTATCTTGGGTTAACTTCACCGACTACTGGAGCTTACTATATTCCTTGAGTTAGACCTGGGTTTAGTCCACTGTGGTCATTAAAAGATCCTGTTATGCTTTAAAAACATGAATCAGCTGAAAGACTTTTCAATTTGTTCTATTTACTCCTCATTTAGGACACGTAATACATTTGCAATAAGATATGCTAACAATTCTGTGCAAGCAAGGATGATGGACCCAGTTCTGTTTAGGGACCAGTGAGATAGTTGCTGCGTTTCCATCTCCAATAACCTTATCTTGGCTCTGGATGTCAGTCTGCACCTGTAATCTTGTTGTGCAGTGAGAGAAGAAACAGTATGGGTAAACCTCAGAGTTCCAGAATTTCTGACTGGGAGAGAGGGATGAAGGAAATCAATGTAAATTTTCAGAATGTAGGATATCAGCACTAGGGCTGTAAGTATCCCATACCCTTCCCTTCATATCCACTCCCCTTCACACACAAAGAAACACAGCTGCTGAGGAGCTCAGAAAAACATGGCTCATCAATAGCCACTAATCCCATGCTACCCAATCTTTCTCTCTCTGCAGCACTTCTCCATATCTACTGGCTTAATAAGTTTAGATTTTTGGCCCATCCCATGGCCTCCCAACATGAGAAATGGAATATCTGTTTCACTCACTTCTGGCTTACAAGTGCTTAGCACAGTTGATGTTCAAAATTCAGTCCTGGTGTTGCCTTTAGATTTGATTGTTGAAGAGGCGCAACTTTTATTTAGTTTTAAAACTTCCAAAATTGGAATAATAAATATTGCAAGGGAGAGAGCATTCATCATAGCATCTTATCACAAGACTGCTTGAAATATCTTCTCTTTCTGTCTGGAAAACAACTTGAAAGTGTGTGCCCTATTCAAACAATTACATCATCCTTACAGTACCTGTTTTAGTAATGAGTACATTAAGCCAAAGGGTTGATTATTTACATGGAAAACAATCTAAACATGACAATTTACATATTGAATTTTTGGTTTGACTGTTGTCGGGTATTTCTAATAATTTTCATGTATAGCTCTGGCTTAACCTCCAACTCCTCCATCCTTCCTGTTGGTTTTTCTCCTGTCCTAAAAGAGTAGTAGTTTAGAACTCTAATTGAGACTTGTACAATACTATACATGGCAACAATGTTATCTTAGCTCCTTTCAAGTTTTATTTACATTGATTCATTTATTCATTAGTGTGTCTCTCTGTCTCTGTTTCTCTTAATGAGTGAGAGAGTGTGTGTTTGTGTGTGTGTGTGTGTGTGTGTGTGTGTGTGTGTGTGTGTGTGTGTTTATACACTTGTCACAGTCCCTATCCAGCTTCCTTTTCTGTGCCTGGGGGATAAAGCCAGGGCTTTGTGCTTATAAGTGTTCTACCACCATCTTTTATCACAGAATTTATATTTCAAAAAAATAGTAACAATTATGCATTAGAAAATAATACACTAGAGTCAAGTGTGGATCATCATGCTTCTATTTCAAGCAGTTGCATAAGGGGAAGCAAGAGGCTTATGAGCTCAAGATCTGCTAGAGGGTGAATTGGTCCTGGATTACCTAGGGTATCTTCTAAAAAGAGGAATGGCCTGGAAAAAATGGCTCAGTGATTAATTAAGATCATATATTTTTCTTACAGAAGACCCCAGCTCCAGGGATCCTAACTCAATTCTGAGTACCCACAAGGTCAAGTCCAAGCACCCACATTGGCTACATCCTAAAATACCTTCACAGAAATTCCAAGTAATCTAACACTTCTTACTTCCCCTGACTTGCTCTGGTAACTTTACTCATGTGCACAGATACAAATTTGTGCAAACATTTTAAACTTAATAAAACTATATTTCAGAAGAGTGGATGAGGTAATAGATGGCTCAGTGGGTAATGGGATTGCCACAAAGACTGACAACCAGAATTATACCCCTAAGACCCTAATGGAAGGAAAAAAACACTTTCAAAGTTTGCATTCTGACCTGTATGCTTGTGCTGCTGCGACATGTGAATATCCCACCTCAGGTTCACTCAAAATAAATTAATAAAGGTAATAATATGAAATAAGGGCAGTCATGCCAGGTTTGTGTTACTTGAGGAGAACTGGAGGAGGAATTTGGGGTTCCATGAGGGGTCAGTAAGAAGAAATTAGGGGTAAATATGTTCAAGGCATACAATTTACATATATAAAATTTCCAAGGATGAAAATTAAGAGAATGTCATAAAAATATTTAGTATTTTGAAAAGACATTCACAAGATTTTGTTACAAAATAGAAACAAGATATTGTGCAGGTAAGTTTATACTTTAAAATTTTAATTACATTAAAGTAAATGCAAATTAACATGAAACAACTAATGTGATATTTTGGGTGTCTATTCATGGTTCCATATGTCATGTGAATTTGATATTTGCTTTGCAAGTATTATGAAAATGTTACACAATTTAGTTACAGAAGTTAATAAAATGTTCTAAAGTTGTGCAGCTCTGCCATCTTGTGGCTGAACTAGAGATTACTTTATTAACACCTCTTCAAAAATCTTTGTGGTGTGTGTGTGTGTGTGTGTTTGTGTGTGTGTGTGTGTGTACACATGCTATAATCATACACAAGAACACATATCTTGCATGTTCTTCCTGGAGGTCAGAGGATAACTAAGAGTTGGTTTTATCCTTCCACAATGTAGGTCCCAGAATTTCAACTCAGATCATCAGGGATGAAAAGCAACCTTTTGCCCACAGAGCTATCTTGCTGGCCATAAAAATGTCTAATTGTAGTCTGAGGGACCGATGCTGTAATCTAGATTGCAGAGCAAATACTACTGAGGGTATGACCTCAGGGTAGAACATTCTAATTTTACAAGTAGTTACGACATGTAACTCTGCCGATGTCCTAGGAGAGTATTAGTTTTGAACTCTGACTGCTACATTTACAATACTAATATGGGGACAATATGCTCTTAGCTTCTTTTAAGCTTTTCTTTACATTGATTCATTATTCATTCATTGTGTGTGCGTGTGTGTTTATCTGTGTGTGTGTGTGTGTGTGTGTGTGTGTGTGTGTGTGTGTGTTCATGTGTTCATTCACTTGTCATAAAACAACTTTAAGGAGTTTATTCTCATGGTGGGTTCTGAAGATTGAATGCAGGTAGTTAGGCTTGGTGGCAAATGTCCTTACACACTGAGCTAGCTATCTTACAAGCCCCTCACATACAACCATTCATCAAGACATTCTTTTACTTGCTATCTTAACAAAAATGATGATTTTTCCATATTGGTATAGAGACCTGGACACCACGATGGGTTTTGAATTTTATTTCACTAGATACCTACTGAGACTAGTTACTTTCTTTCCTATTGCCCAACCCCTGGATATATGTTTATTTGAGGGTTAGGTACAATGCACCTCATATTTCTATGCTGGAGAATTTAAGAAGCTACAATATCTCACTCAGTGGAAGGCAAAACGATGTCTTCACTCAAAGTATGATGTTATAGGAATCAGAAGGTTACCTATAGTACCACTTGGAGAATACCAATCTGGTAAGATTCTTAGTATTTTCCAGTCTACTCCTGCATATAAATTAGCAATACGTACAAAATTTTAATTCAAAAAATTATGAGTGTACAACAGCATGCTGGGTTTTGTTTTGTCGATGTTTATTTGTTTGAAGACAGGCTCTCACCCTGTAGACCAGGCTAGCATCAGACTTGTGTTGACTCTTCTGCCTCAGATAGCTCTGAGTTGCAATGCCTGGCATTCTTCAATCAACTTGTTAGATTTCTGAATTGTCTGAATTAAGAATTAAAATAGAAAATTAACAGTTTGGTGGTTTGAATAACAGTGGCCAACAGGCTAATATATTTGACTGCTTAGTCATCAGAGAAGGGCATTGTTTGAGAAGAGTTAGAAGGATGAGTATGTGTGGACTTTATGGAGGAAGTGCATCATTGGGGGTGAGATTCAAAGGTTCCAAAGCTCATGTCCTCCCAGGTTCTCTCCCTGCTCCCTGTGGATCAGGATTTAAAGCTCTCCACTCCAGGAGTATGTTTGTGATTGCCGCCATGCTCCCAACTGCAGAATCAGCAGCAACAACAACAACAACAACAAAAATAATACTACTAATAATAACAGACTAAGCATCAGAAACTAAAATCAAGCCTCCAGTTAAATGTTTTCTTGAACAGGATTGTTCTGGTGATGATGGCGCTCTACAGTACCAGAATATTAACTAAGACAGGAATATCTTTTGAAGATTTCAAATGAACATGATTTTGAATATAACTTTGAATATGTTTGAATGCACATAACATACTTATAAAAAGCTTATTAGAGCCCCTATTTATCATAGACTTTTGAAGTGTTTTATTTTTTTATTTTGTTTTCATTTCGACTAGCATGAAACTTAATACACAGCCTAGACTGGCCCCAAGCTCTCAAACAACCCTGAGATTTCAGGCATGAGTCAGTCTGTCCAAAATGTATCTTGAGTGTGATTTACATGCAGATCTGCTTAGCCATGAGATAGAGTGGAAGAAGTCTATACAAGCATTGTTCTGTTACTTTCTTTGTTTGAATGCTAATCTACAATTATACAAGGTGTACCTCTGCTCTGAGATGAAGGCTAGATAAAGAAGAATTCAAGAGACCTACCCTGCAATGTATGTGGAGGAGAGAGCCCTGAGGACAGAAGATTGAGGAATCCAGGCCTACAGCATCATTTGTCTGTACATCTAACTACACTAGGTCTAGTCAACACAAATAACATACAACTGTAAAGATCAAACAGTTCCTGATTTTAGAGACAGGACTGTGGAGTTTTGGTATGCATAGCTTAGCCTAGAAGGCACCCAGGATTCAGTGAGCTCTTTTGGATTTCAACTGACATGGAATGGTTACCCATGTGTTTAAAAGGTGAACTGTATCACATCAAAATAAAATGTAGATAAAAGTCAAAACTCTGGCTATATTCGGAGATAGTGGCAATCATTAGGGTGCCCCTGTCTGGTGACACCTGAGGAGAGAAAGTAAAACAGAGATAAATAGACAGAGGCAACAAACCAAGGCATTCTAAAGAGAAATTTAATCAATATTTGATCTACATTCTAAAGAAGGAGAGAAATTTAATCAATATTCTGCACTTGCACAGATGCAATAGGACCTGTGGCTTGAGCAATGAAGGAACCAGCACAGGAGCTGAAACACAAACACAGTCTGTTCTCATCGATCAGTGTATATTCACTGTAAGGTAAGGATAATGGTTGGGGCCAGAGGATCTCTCGAATGATCTAGAATCCTCAGACCAAGGAAAGACTCAGTAGATGCCTAGAAATGGGGGACCTGGAGCCTGTAACTGGCTTGACTTCCAGTAGAGAGACTGGGACACCAGCCCAGACACAAAACATTTAACCAAGAATCTGTGCTGCCTACAATATGTGCAGCAAAAAGTCTTGGACAGAGATCAAGGGAACAGTCTACAGTGTCAAGTGGCCCAGACACTGAGTTTCCCAACCAAAGAGTATGTGTTCGACCCACCTAGGCCCTGTGTAACAGGCAATGTTTGTGCATCTTGGTCTTCATGGGGGACTCCTAAAAGCAATATTACAGGCCAGCTCTGACTCTGTTCTTTTAGGATGAAATTTTCTATGATGTCTCTTAAATCCATTTGTTTTATAACTTCTGTTAGTTTCACTGTGTCTCTTTTCATCTTCTGCTTTCATGATCTGTCCACTGATTTGAGTGGGGTGTTGAAGTCTCCAACTATTATTGTGTGTGGTGTAATATATGTTTTGAACTTTAGTAAAGTTATCTTTATCAATGTGGGTGGACTTGCATTTGAAGAATAGATGTTCAGGATTGAGAGTTCTTCTTAATAGATATTTTCTTTGATTAGAAAAGTGTGCCCTTCCTTAGCTTTTTGATAACTTTTTGTTGAAAGTCTATATTATTAGATATTAGAATGGCCAAACCAGCTTGTTTCTTGGAACCATTTTTTTGAAAAGAATTTCCAAGCCTTTACCCTGAGGAAGGTTCTGACTTTATTCTTGGGATGAGTTTCCTGTATGCAGTAAAATGCTGGGTCTGATTTAAATATTCATTCTGATAGTTTATATCTTTTTATTGGGTAACTGAGTTCATTAATATAAAGAATTCTTATGGAATAGTGATTGTTGTTTCCTGTTTTTGTTGTTGTTGTTCTTGTTGTTAGAGGTAGAATTATGTTTGTATGTTTTTTTGGGGGGGGTTTCTTGCAAGAAGATTACTTTCTTGCTTTTCCTAGGTGTAGTTTTACTTTTGTGTTGGAGTTTTTCATCCATTATCCTTTGTATGGCTGGATTTGTGGACAAATACTGTGTTAATTTGCTTTTTCTTGGAATATCTTGGTCTCTCCATCTATGATTATTGAGAGTTTTGCTGGGTATAGCAGCTTGGGCTGTCACTTGTGTTCTCCTAGGGTCTACATGATGTCTGTCCAGGACCATATAGCTTTCATAGTCTCTGTTGAGAAGTCCAGAGTGATTCTGATTGGTCTGCCTTTATATATTACATGACATTTTTCCCTTACTGCTTTTAGTATTCTATCTTTGCTTTGAACATTTGGTGTGTTGACTATTATGAGGATTTTTTTATTCTCATATAATCTACTTGGAGTTCTGTAGGCTCTTTCTTTGTCCATGGTCATCTCTTTCTTTAGGTTAGAGATATTTTCTTCTATAATGTTGTTGAAGGTACTTACTAGGGCCTTTCATTTGGGTTTCTGCACCCTTTTCTATACCTTGTATTCTCGTGGTGACACTTGCATCTGTGACTCCTGATCTATTTCCTTGGTTTTCTATCTCCTGGGTTTTCTCCCTTTGTGATTTCTTAATTCTTTCTACTTCCATTTTTAGATCCTGTATGGATTTGTTCAGTTCCCTCCTCTTTTTCCTCATGTTTTGCTGTAATTTACAAAGGGCTTGTAATTTTTTTCCATGTGTCCTCCTGTGTTTCTTTATACAAGTTATTCATGTGCTTTTTGAGGCCCTCTATCATCAACATGAGGTATAATTTTAAGTCAAAATTTTGGTTTTTTTTTTGGTTTTTTTTTTCTGCTATGTTGGGATATCCATTACTTGCCTTTGTGGGTTCTGATGTTGCCAGGGTGTCTTGGTTTCTGTTGCTTAGGTTCTTGTGCTTGTCTTTGCCATCTCATTATCTGTGATGTTAGGTGAACTTGTCTCTGACTCAAGCTTTTCTCTCCTGTGGGCCCACGGGCTCGTAAGAGAGAAGGATTCTGAGTGCTCAAATCTCTTTGGGCAGGGCATGAGTCCTGATGGGGCTGGGCCAGCTCCAAGACTGGGTACAGGTGCAATGGTAACTAGTCTTTTGTTAAAAAGAGGATTGAACTGGTTCTGCTACCCATCACTCATAACAGCATGTAGAATGACTTTTATATTCAGGCACTTTTCTTTCCATCAATTAATTAATTTTATTTCCATCAGCATTGACTTCCTCCACTCCTCCCAGTCTCCCCTTCACTGCTCCATTGACGCCAGACAAGGACAACACAGTTATAGGAACAGGGTCTGTATACAAGCAGCAATGTTGGGTTAGCCCCACTCCAGTTTTTGGGGGACCCAAATAAAGACCATGCTGCAAATCTGCTATGATATGCTGAGATAACCCAGGCCGAGCCCATCCTCCTCTTTCGTGTTTCTGTCTCTAAGAACTCCCAAGGTTCCATGTTCGTTGACTTCTTGTGTGGTCTGTATCTCCTTCATATATTAAAAATGTGTTATGTTAGGTTGTGATATACTTATTCTAATATGTCAATCACAGTAATTAATTAGAAAAGTAAAACATAAGAAATGAAATGTCACGATGTTCACCAAAGTTAGGGAGTAAAAAATAATATATATATTATGAATCCTATTTTTCAAAACTAAACTTAAAAACAGCCCAGAGTGCAATACAAAAAATAAATAAATAAACTAATGGAATAAATAATAAAAGGAGAAAATACTTAATGCCAGGATGCCCATCTATATACAGGATATCATTTAAACCTCATAAAATTATTATCTCGATCTTTGACATGTAGAAAGTATGTTAACAATAAAGGTGGCACAAAGTGGTAAACCAGGAAGATGAAGAGAACAAATTATCAGTATGTGTTGTAGCTGACACTCCCCCACTACCCAGGTACATGTCTACATATTAATTCTACTGCGCATATTTCTCAAACCATGGCTAAACCATGACACTTAACACATACCCTGAAGCAACACGGTAGTCAAATCTTTACTAGAACATTCCCCAGGAATCTCTACCTATAAGGTTAAAAAAAAATTAAGATACACACAATGAAGAATCCTGCAGACAAAGAACCAAAGACATATAAAAATCCGCGGGTTTTGCAGAAGCCCATGTGACAATGCAGAAGAAAGAAGCTACACCTCTGCAAGGGAGCCTGGGGACATGCGCTCTGGTGGTCCGTCCCACCGGAAGTGAGGTCACGGAGGGCAGAAGCGGTGCGTGGAGACCTAGGAAGCTGCTGAGGCGTGTGTGCAGCAAAGTTGGAAGAGAGGCGGGTTGTTTCAGGTACTGCTGATGGCTGTGAACAAACCCTAAATTAGTGTGTGCAGGATTCTCGTGCATTGAACAGGCACCTGCAGGGAGCTGACCCGAATCTAACTTTCTCCAGGAGGGTTTCATCGGGCCATCTGTGGACTGTGGTAAAATGTCAATTTGTAATAAAATATGGGATGTGGTTGGAGGCCTGGCTATAACGGAGGAGTCAACTTTAGAAGATGTCTTCTGGGGAAGGATTAAGGAGTAGGATTTCGTACAGCCATAAGCTTTGATAATGCTCATAAAAGTCAAAATATAAGCTTTCATAATGCTTATAGGAGTCAGAATATAAACCTTGATGCTTATAGTAATCAGAATATAAGCTTTGCTAATGCTTATAGGCATCAGAGTGTAAGCTTTGATAATGCATATAGAAGTTAGAATATAAGCATTGATAATGCTTATATGGAAGTCAGAATATAAGCTTTGATAATGCTTATAGAATTCCAAATATAAGCTTTGATAATGCTTATAGGAGACAAAATATATAAACTTTAATAATGCTTATAGAAATCCAAATATAAGCTTTGTTCATGCTTATAGGAGTCAAAATATAAGCTTTGGTAATGCTATGGGAGTCAAAATATAAGCTTTGATAATGCTTATAGGAGTCAAAATATAAGTTTTGATAATGCTTATAGAAGTCCAAACATATAAGCTTTGATAATGCTTATAGAAGTCAAAATATATAAGCTTTGATAATGCTTATTGAAGTCAAAATATAAGCTTTGATAATGATTATAGAAGTCAGAATATAAGCTTGGATAATGCTTATAGAATTCCGAATACAAGCTTTGATAATGCTTATAGGAGTCAAAATATAAGCTTTGATAATACTTATAGAAGTCCACATATATAAGCTTTGATAAATATTATATGAGTCAAAATATAAGCTTTGATAATTCTTATAGAAGTCCAAATATATAAGCTTTGATAATGCTTATAGGAGTTCATATATAAGCTTTGCTAATACTTATAGAAGTCAAAATAAAAGCTTTAATGATAAAATATAAGCTTTCATAATAAAATATTGTACAAATATAAGTCCCAGGTGATTATTGGGGTTCTGTCTGCTGAAAGTAGCCACAATATCTTATGCTTTTGTTCTGTACAGTTGACATTGTAGTGTTTCCTTTTTAAATAATTTTTAAAACAGATTTATTTAGCCGGGTGGGGATGGTACATGCACTTGGGAAGCAGACAGGCCTTTCTGAGTTAGAGAATGTCCTTGTGTACAGACTGGAGTTCAGGACAGCCAAGTCTGTTCCAAAGAGACTCTGTCCTGAAAACAAATTAAAAAACCAGATCAAACGAAACAATCCAAGACAAAGGTTGAAGTAGATATATTATAATATATATATATTATGATATATAAATTCTACTTAGTCAATGTTACTTGTGAATATATATATATATACACACATATATATATATACATATATATATACACATATATATATATGTATATATATATATATGTATATTCTACTTAGGCTCTATAATGTAATGTTGCTTTGTATAGACATAATAATATATACGTTTTCATCACTAACCAGTTACAATTGAAAAACCTGTTGATGCCCTTTTCCCTGGAGAAGATGATTTTTCCTGCTCAGCATTCCTTAGTCACCTCTGTGCAATGGTGTGGCCCATAGGCTTTTCCCCACTCACTCATGCACGTCTCTAGGTTTCATCTTATTAAGCTCTTATTGGTGACAATTTATGGGCCTCTGACACTACTAGGAGATCAAAGCCCACAGAAAACTCTCTGATCTTCTAACTCTTAAAATCTTTCTTTTCCCGGCTCCATAATGTGCCCTTACCTTTAGGTGCGGGGGCAGTTTGTAGATGGTCATGTTGTTCATTGGTTGGAGTTTTCTGTATGGTTTTCCATCTACTACAAAGATAAGTTGGCTTGTTAAGGGGCGAAGATGAAACTCAATCGGTGGGTTTAAGGACAAATGTTAAAATTGTCCTTAGGAGTTATGTTACTAAGCTGGTTGCATGTTCCCGTCCAATATGGATGATGACTTCACTGTCACAGGGATGCTATCTAGGTTTTCAAGCCTGGCCTTCCTATTGTTAGGTGTGTCTTAAGCCCAAGTAGACAGCTGTTGGCTAGTGCCAAGTGTATGTTTCACAACTGAAGCTTCAGTATCCTTTTGTTCTGACTGTGGTTCACAGGTGTCATGGCAGGGCAGGGCTGTTGTTCACCCAGCCCTTTGATAACTGTGGGTGATAGATATATTCCAGCTGTGTCATTGCTGTAGCCTCTTTGTGAAGTGCATGGTATCTTAAGCAACACCTGTCTTCCTGACTTCCTGTTGCAGATTATCCTTCCTTCTCTTTAATAACTGAAGCCCACTTCATGCTCCCCATGTGTGTGTTGTGTGCATGACTGTTGGACCATGTTCTAGATCACGGGTATAGTCTATCAGGCCAAACTGACTTTCCATCTCGAGTTGGCATTTCTTACCAATAGTTCTTCAAATAGAGATTTTTAGTTGTATTTTGTTTGTTTTTGTGTTTTGTTTTTTTTTTTTTTTTTTTTGCATGTTTGATAAGGTCCTACCTTGTAGCTTTCCTTTGCCTGTAGGCCAAGTTGGTCGTCTTGAGGGTAAGGCAGCCCGTCTGTCCCTGATGAAAGTTTTTGGTTTATTTTCTTCAAAGTTCTCAGAGACATAGGTTTATTGATTATGTTGTAGATGCACCGGTTGGAGCTCGACACCACAGTGTGGTTTATTAGTGAATTCGTTATGAATGTAGTGTGGCCAATTTTGGGTTTATCTGTTGGTCTGTGTTGTAAAACAAATCAATGATGCCAGTTGTGGAGTCCCTCTGTTTGAGCAGACTTTTTTTTTCCTGTGACATTGCTGTCAGCCACGGCCAAATTACAAATGTAATTTGTAAAGTCTGCCTTGGACTGTAGCTTATGATTGCTGGTCATTGGTGCTGTTCGTAGAATTCACAGCTGTACAGAGCGATTTGATTGCTTCTCTCCTTTGGCGTGTGACGAAGGCCTTTCAGATGACATGAGAACAGGTCCTCAGGTAGGAGGCATGTAGGTCAGTTGGTGCCCAGTTCTGTGTCCCATGTCTGAAATGTGCAGTGTCTTTACAAATAGGGTCTCACTTTCAAGTCTGAGTATAGAATAACGGGCAATGACAATGACCAATGCCGTTGGAAGAGTTGCATAGACCTCTGTGTTCATCAGGGTTTTACCACTGTGGAGAGACACCGTGACCAAGGCAAGTCTTATAAATGACAACCTGTAATTGGGACTGGCTTACAGGGTCAGTCCATTAACATGAAGGTGAGAACATGGCAGCATCCAAGCAGGCATGGTGCAGGAGGAGCTGAGAGCACTACATTTCCATGCAAAGTAAGCCAGGAACAGACTGAGCATCCTCAGGCAACTAGGAGGAATGTCTTCAAGCCAATCCCCAGGGTGACACACATTTCCTCCAACAAGGCCACAGCTTCTACTAGTGCCACTCCCTGGGCCAAGCATATGAATCTATCACAACCTCCTTGACCTACAATTCACAGATAGGTTTTCCATGCACAGTGCTAGGGTTTAGATAGTATGTGCCTCTTGATGTGTCTGGTGCATTCATTGTATGTTCCAATACAGAAAATAGTCTGTAAAATAATCTTTGACTCTTGGGATGACCATTAACACCTTACCAGCATAATTCCATTCAAATTATACATGTGTGTGTATGTGTGTATGTGTTTGTGTATGTGTGTATGTATGTGTGTGTTTGTGTATATATGTGTGTGTATGTGTGTGTTTATATATGTGTGTTTATATATGTGTGTTTATATATATATATATATATATATATATATATATATATATATATATATATATATATATATGGGTGTGTGTTTATATATATATATGTATATGTGTTTATGAGTGTATGTGTGTGTATGTGTATATATAAATGTGTGAGTGTATGACTGTATGTTTGTGTATGTGTATGTGTGTATGTTTGTGTGTATGTGTGTGTGCTTATATGTATGTGTATGGACATGTATGACTATGTGTATTTGTGTACATGTGTATATAATTTAATTTGTGTACATGTATATATAATTTAATTTACCATAAAATAATGTTTCCCCGGGTATTTTTCATTTTTCCTCTTAAGGTTCTTTCTCTGTACTATCTCTCCCCCTCTGTGATTCCCTTCCTTCTCCCTCCCCCAAATAAAACCATTGCCCTGTTTGGCCTGTTAGTCATTTAGAATCCTGTCTCCAGGTTGCTGCCTTCAGCTCAGGTTCCAACTGCTTTGAGTGGTGAAATTTACCTGCAGTGTGAACTAAACCCTTTCTTCCTAAATGTCCTTTCATCTGGATTTTATCATGGCATAAAAGAAGCAGACTTGCACAAATATTTCATCGCATTTATTTGGAAGGTTTTTTTTAAAATGAGGTTGTGAATTTTAGATTAAGAATTGTAGGCTTGCGAATATTAAGGAACCTCTCTTTGAGAGACAGAGGTCCCCATGTCCTACATTGTCCAAAGGAAATGAATATCATGGTGCTTTTTTTTTTGTCTATGTTCTTAGCCCTAGAGAAACCTGGAAGGAGCAGCTACAAAATATAAGCTTTGTCCCATCCCTTTCTTTCTTACTTTGCTTTAGTGACCTGTGGCCTTTGATGGGAAACCAGATAATTAAGAGGGAAGATAGACAGGTGCTTTTCCGGTTTTTAAGGTAAGTATTCTAGATCAGCATTAAAAGACCCACTCACTTTAGAAGCAGGTGGCTTTGCAATACACACCTGTAATGTTAGAACCTCGATACTAGTGAAGGACACTTTTTTAATTAATTCCTAATCTTGAGTCATTTTTAATTAATTAATTTTTTTCATAGTCTTGAGTCATTAGTACAAGAAGTAACAGACTAGCAACATTGATGTGCCTTCCATAGTTTTAGCAAGTGTATGTTATGTTTGGGTAAATGTTCGTCCTCTTCCTGATGGGAGTTTTAGGGGCAAAGGTTTGTGGTCATAGACCCATGACATGTCACGTGGCATAAAACATCCAAAATCTGAGGCAGAATCCTGAATGAAATCTAAGAGATCTCCCTTCCCAAGAGCACAGGTCTCCAAGAGATGGTTGTCACAGAGAAAAGCTGGGTTTGCCAGACAGATTTCTTAGAACCCACAGTTGTCCGGGGACATGGACCCTGGTTCTGGAAGGGAATTGAACTAGTAGTTATGGAAATGTAGAAAGTACATTTCAATCAATACTCCAAATAAAAACTACAACCCATGGCCCAAAGGCATTAGAATATCTGAATTAATTAATATAGCAGTACTTGGTTTCCCAACATGTCTGAGGAGACCCTTGGTAAGACAAACTGTGATATGTGGTTATTCCTTATTCCTGAAGATTGAAGATGTGATAATAGATAATTTGTTCTGAGAAAATTAAATCATATCCCAGACATTCCTATTGGAAAAAGGAAGGACATTTATTGACGGTGATTGATACCCCAAAATGAGTGATCTCAACACAGCTATACCCATAATGGTTACAAATGGTAGCATGAGGAAAAAAGCTAGATGAATTGAGTGCCTTCAAGTTCCTCCCTGGTGCTGACAAGACACAAATAGTTGGTGTGATACAACCAACAGCAGGAAAGGGTCTCAAATATTATCAAAGTGTTTGGTCTATAGCATGAATGAACCATCCATAAAGTTAAGTACAGGAATGACCACAAATTAACTATTAACTACCCATATACTCTGTTCTTCCCTGTAGATAACTCAGATAAATTCAGTCAAACTCACAACACTTCACTCTGTATACTGGGTCTAGGATGGCCAGTAGTTGAATATTTATTTAGGTGAACTTCCAATGAAGGGGACACACATACTTTTTGGTTCTAATAAGGTTCCTAAGCATTGAGTAGGTCAATACCACCCACCCACCCACACCCACCCACACACACACACACACACACACACACACACACACACAAACACAAACACACACAAATCTGTGGTCTTTAGTTCTTGCCCTTGTCCTAGAGCATTTTCTTTTTCTTTATTTTAATGTATAATTTTTTATTAGATACTCTGACTTACATTTCAGATGTTATCCCTTTACCCTGGCCTGCTCTCATCTCCCCTCCCCCTCCAGTTGCCTTCACAAATGTGCACTCCCTTCTGATCCCCCTCCCCACCCATTGTCTTATCATTCCCCTACACTGGGACAACATGCCCTCCCTAGACCAAAAGTCTCTTCTCAAATTGATGCCAGACACTGCTTTCTTCAGCTACATATGCAACTGGATCAATGGTTCTCTCAAAGTGCCCACAGAGGTTGGTGTTTCAGGCTATGGGAGGTTTGGAGGGTTTGGCTGGTTGATAATGTTGTTATCTTCCCATGAGGTTTCAACACCTTTCTCTTCCTTAGATCTTTTCTTTAGCAACCTTATTGGGATCCCCAAGTTCAGACCACTGGGTAGCTGCAAGCATGCTCAGCTGTATCTGTATGACTTTAGCAAAGTACTTGAGGGGGATTCCCTGTCTGGTTCCTGCCCTTAAGTACTTTTTGGGACCAGCTATAGTGCTTGGATTTGGTGACTGCATATGTGGAGGATCCCCAGGTGAGGCAGCTTCTGAGTGATCTTTTCTTCAATCCCTGTTTCTCTATTTAACCTTGTGTTTCCTCCCATGAGAGTTTTGTTCTCTTTTCTAAGAAGGACTGAGGCATCCCCATTTTGGCCTTCCTTCTTTTTGAGCTTCATGTGGCAGGTGAGTTGATTCTGGGGTATTCAGTACTTTCTAGGGTTTGTGTCCAATTATCAGTGACTGCATATTATGTCTGTTCTTTTGTGACTGGGTTATCTCATTCAGGATGATATTCTCTAGATGCATCCATTTTTTTTTTAAGAATTTCATAAAGTTATTGTTTCTGACTGCTGAGTAGTACTCCATTGTGTAAATGTACCACTATTTTTGTATCCATTCATCTACTGAAGGACATCTGGGTTCTTTCCAGCTTCTGGCTATTATAAATAGGTCTGCTATGAACATTGTGGTGCATATGTCTTTGTTGTATGTTGGAGCTTCTCTGGGGTACATGTCCAGAAATGGAATAACTGGGTCTTCAGGTAGTACCATGTCCAATTTTCTGAGGAATCGCCAGACTGATTTCTGGAGTGGTTGTACCACCTTACAACCCCACCCTCAGTGGAGGAGTGTTCCTCTTTCTCCACCTTCTAGCCAGCATCTGCTGTCATCTGCATTTTTGATCTTAGCCATTCTGACTTGTGTGAGGTGGAATCTCAGGGTTGTTTTGATTTTCATTTCCCTGATGGCCATCTCCAGGCTCTCTTGTGTGGGCTCATGTGGTAGAACACTTGAAAGGCTCCTCTGAGGGCTCAGGGTTTTTGCCCCCTTACAATGTTATTTAAAACAAAAACAGAGATACATGTACAGATTGTTAAAAGCATTTTATTATAAAAATATATGAATATATTTTTGCCAGTACTTAATTTTTATATGTTTGATATTATGCATTGAAACCTTACTATTTACAATGATCATAAAGTACATGTAGAACAAAATGTAACATAGGAAATAGAGTTTTCTTGGTGTGTAAAGGTTAAATAAACATATTGATTTTAATGAATAAAAGTTGCCATAAGGCTATCCTCCTACCTTTTGAATTATTAATGAGCAGATTTTTAAATATACAAATATTTCCACTTAGGATGAAAAGTGTCCCTGCCATTCTTCGGAGCATCCAGGGGCCTGTGTGCAGGTTGCCTGAGCATTTTAAATAAGCAGGGGCCTTACTGTTTTAGTCTTGGGAGCATGGTTGTATTATTATTATTATTATTATTATTATTATTATTATTATTATTATTATTATTATTATTATTATCATTATTATTATTATTATAAGTTTTCATAAAATTTTGATCATATCCACCTTCTTTGCCACACTTCTCCTCAATCTCACCTCCTTTTATTCCTACCCACTTAGTTTTGTTTTGTTAATCTATTAAGTTCTACTTTTACTCCCCAAGTAGTTTGGTGTGTGTGTGTGTCTATGTATCAGAGCGTGCTCAACCCACAAAGTGTTACAACATTAGAGAAAATTCAGTTTCTCCATATCAGCAGCTATGTGCAATTCTTCGGCCACAAACAGAAGTTCAGACCCATCTTGTGGGGAAAAGGTTTTGTTATGGCAAAACAAATGTGGCTTAATGTTGATTAAAGTAGTGAAGATTAAGGAGATTTTTTTCCTCATTTAGAAAAGGAGTGACTTCTACAGAGCCACATATGTGTCCTCACTGCCCTCTGATCATTCCATGTTGGGTGGCCTGGCACTCAGCATGTCTTTTAATTTGCACACATCAGGTCTTCCTTGTGAACTTGTATAGTATAACTTTCACAACTCTGCTGGAAGAACGAATTTTATAGGCAGATAACCCCCATCTCCTTCCTTTCTCTTCCAAACAGTTCCTCGTTTTGCTGCCTTCCCACCTCCACACCTGCCATGTCCAAACTTCAGAAGAGTCCAGAACATACAGCTAACCAAGGCCAGACCTGTGAAGAAACCAAGCAAGTCCAGACCACAGCAGGCTCCGGACATGTTGAGGAGCCACGTTCCTCTTCTCTTCTCCCTATGGCTGGAAGTCTGAAGGGTCAGACCGGTGAAGAGGCCCAGGTCCCCAAGGCTTCAGAGGAACCATGTAACTCCTGTCAACTTATCATGGCTGACAACCAGAAAGATCTTGCACATGGGAGGCCCAGTACTTCCAGGGGTCTTCAGCTCCCCTGTGCCTCTTCAGGGGACTGTGCTGAGGGCCTGGGTCATGGAGAGTTACAGGGTGGCCCGGCCGTCCCGCCACATCATCCAGATTTGTCTGTCATGGCCATAGACGGCAAAGTTAATTTCTTGGTGAATTACATGCTGGTAAAGTACCAGGCAAGGGAGATGCTGAGTATGAGTGACATCATGTCGCTCATTGTCAGAGAAGATTTAGACCATTATCAGGAAATCTTTGTGAGAGCCTCTGAGCGCATGGAGATGGTCTTTGGCCTGGGTGTGAGGGAGGTGGACGCTATCAACCACTTCTACACCATCTTCATCAAATTAGGCCTCACCTATGATGGGATGCGTAGCCATGAGTTCAGCTTCCCCAAGACCGGTCTCCTAATCCTCATCCTGGGCGTCGTCTTCATGAAGGGCAACCATGTGACCGAGGAGGACATTTGGGAAGCGTTGAGCCCGATGGGCATCTATCCTGGGATGGATCATTTCATGTTTGGTGAACCCAGAGAGCTGATCACGCATGAGTTTGTGATGGAGGGGTACCTGGCACGCCAGCCACTGGGCAACACAGATCCCATGCAGTGTGCATTTGTGTGGGGGCCGCGGGCTAAGGCAGAAACTAGTAAGATGAGGGTGTTGGAGTTTGTGGCCAAGGTTCATGGGTCAGACCCTACTGCCTTTCCTTCTCAGTATGAAGAAGCGGTGCTGGAAGAAGAGAGACAGCTTGGCATGATTTTAGAGTCACAGTAAGAGACACAGAAGGCACTGGGTTACCTGGCAGTTTGCTCACTGAATTGCTAACAATCACTGATTACCCCAGGGGGGGTGGGTGAAGTCAAAAATAATGCTGCTTAAGAGAGACTTTTAAACATAATATTTCTAGTGTTATTTGAGTTGTATATGATAATTGATGCACAATAGTTTAATAAAGATAAGAGTATTGAAAATACTTATGATTGAGATGAAGACAAAGAGTTGTTCCTTGTCACAATTGTAGGAATTATTACATCATTAAGAATAAAATCATTTCTCATTTTAAAAGAGTAACAACATCCCCTTCTCCCTGGCAGGGTGCGGAGAGTGTGCTCTGGGCTCAGAACACACATTTGCCATTAAAAAATCAAAAAAAAAAAAAAATCTAAAAGTCCTTTGAATATCCCCCACCTCCTAAAAAACTTGGTACCTTTTCTGCATTTGGTAATGACACCCTTTCATGTATGGTGGCTTGTGATGAAAAGGGCTCTAGGGTCTTTGGGTTTGTACATTTTGAAACACAAAAGGGCTATTTGGAAAATAAAGGGAATGCTTTTAAAATGGCAGTAGAGTGTCCATCAGATGATTTACATCCTGGAAGGAGCAAGAAGCAGAGCTTGGAGCCAGAGTGAAAGAGCTCAGCAGGGTTTCTCTTAGGAGCTTTGAAGAAGACATGGATGATGAGAGAGTGCTTCTGCAAGTTTGGGCCAATGACACCTTTGGATTTGTCAACTTGAAAGGTAGGAAGATGCGCAGAATCCTGTGGGTGAGATGAAGGGAAAGGAACTCAATGCAAAACACATTTTTTTCTTACACTTTATTTAAAAAAATAGAGAAATACATGTAAAGATTTTTAAAGGCATTTTTGGCATAACATTATGTGAATACTTTTGTCAGTACTTAATTATTTTAGAGGTTTGATAGCATGCATTGAAATCCCACTAGTTACCATAAGCATGAAGTACAGGTAGGACAGAACGTAACATGGAAACCATTTTCTTGTTGGGTATAAATTAAGCATGACGATCTTATTTTTGAACAACAAACACATTTATGTTGGTTGAGCTCAGAAAGCAGGGGAACAGCAGATGGAACTTAAGCGCAGATCTGAGCAGATGAAGCAACATTGGATCCCCATATACCAGGGTGTGGAACTTTCTGTGAAAAATCTCATCCCCTGCAGAAGCCACTCTATGTTTCTTCAGATAGGCACTAAGAAGGGCACCAGGCTCACCTCCCTAAGCAGTATATGCAGAGCATGGCAAGTGTGCAAGTGTGTAAGTGTGCAAGTGTCTGTGCTCAGGGTGCCAGACTTCGTCCATTCCAGGGTATGACTGGTGTTATCTGCCCAGCTTCTCCTAGACCTCTACTTGGTATGAGACCAGCTTCCTCGCAGCTTCTATGAGTCATGTCAACACAGCGTGTTGCTGGCATGTCAACACTCAACACACAGCCACAAGTCAGCATGTAGCAGCCTGCTGCTCACTTGCATGTCCAGTTACCTTTTGACCACTTGCATGTTGGCCTCTGCACCCCCATAAGAGCAGAAGCAAAAAGAAAATAGCTGTTTGTTCTGATTAAAGCCATGTACCCTTTTCCTGCTGGCAAATTCCCTGGCGTGATTCACACACAACTCATGTCACTTCACATGTTCAAATCTCCAGAGTCTCTTTACTCAAAGTTCGGTGAGGCTCTGGAGCAGTGAGCATTAAACTGGGGTTCCAAGTTTCTACACAGAACATGGACCACGAACAGAAACACGTGATTCACCAAAGGGGAAAAAGAAGCAGTGACTGTAATGTGATTTGAATAAATAAAAGTAAAAGGAAAATAAAAAATCATGTATATATACATACATATACACATATACACATACATATACACATATATACATACATATACACATATACACATACATACATAAATATATGCATGCTCTTATTAGAACAATTTCCCCATGCATGCTTTTAATAGAACACTTCCCCCCACATGCATGATCTTAATAGAACACTCCCCCCAGGAAGGCATTTAAGAAAACATATTCCCTGTGCATGCTCTTCATAGAACACTCCCCCATGTGCATGCTCTTGATAGAACACTTTCCCCCTGCCGTGCATGCGCTTAATAGAACACTTTCCCCCATGCATGCTCTTAATAGAACACTTTCCCTCATGAATGCACTTAATAAAACACTTTCCGTCATGCAAGCTGTGAATAGAACACCCGACCGTGCATGCATTTAAGAGAACACTTTACCCATGCATGCTCCTAATAGAACACGCCCCCAGCATACCTTTACTAGAACAATCGCCCCTGTGCATGCTCTTAATAGAACACTTTCCCCTGTGCATGCTCTTAATAGAACACTTTCCCCAAAGCATGCTCTTAAAAGAATATCCCCCCCCCCCGTTCATGCTCTTAACAGAACACTTTCCCGCCATGCATTCTGTTAATGTAAGACTTCCCCGCCAGTGCATGCTTTTAAAGAACACTTGCCCCCTCTGAATGTTCTTAATAGAACACTTTCCCTCTGTCTCTGGTATTAGTAGAACACTACCCTCCCATGCATGCTCTTAATAGAACACTTTCCCCCGTGCATGCTATTACTAGAACACTTTCTTCCTTGCAAGCTCTTAATAAAACACTTTCCCCAGTTCATGCTTTTAATAGAACACTTCCCCACCATGCATGCTCTTAATAGAACATTTACTCCCATGCATTAACTTAATAGAACACTTTCCCCTCTGCATGCTATTAATAGAATACTTTCCTTCTGTGCATGGTCTTAATAGAACACTTCCCACCCCCAGAGCATGCTCTTAATAGAAAACTTTCCCCCGTGCATGCTATTAATAAAACATTTTCCCCCATGCATGCTCTTAATAGAACACTCTGCCCCCCATGCATGCTCTTAAAGAACACCCCCCCGTGCATGCATTTAAGAGAACAATTTCCCCATGCATGCTCCTAATTGAACACTCCCCACCTGAGCATGCTGTTAGTAGAACACCCCCCTGTTTATGCTTTTAATAGAACACTCCACCCACCCCATGCATGCATTTAAGAGAATACTTTCCCTGTGCTAGCTCTTAATAGAACACATTTCCCATGAATGCTCTTAATAGAACACTTTCCCCCATGCATGCTTTTAATAGAACACTGTCCCCATGTATACTATTAATAGAACATGTCCTCCCTGTGCATGCTCTTACTAGAACACTTTTGCCTGTACATGCTCTTAATAGAACACTTCTCTGTCCCCCTTTCATGCTCTTAATTGAACACTTTCCCCCTCCTGTGCAAGCTCTTAATAGTACACTTTCCGCTGTGCATGCTCTTAATAAAACACTTCTGCACGCATGCTTGCTCTTAAACGAACACCTCCCTCCAGTGCATGCATTTAAGAGAACATTTTCCCCCATGCCTGCTCTTAATAGAACACTTTCTCCCATGCATGCATTTAGTAGAACACTTTGCCCCCGTGCCTGCTCTTAATAGAACACTTTCTCCCATGCATGCATTTAGTAGAACACTTTGCCCCCGTGCATGCTCTTAATAGAACACTTTCCTTCAATGCATGATCTTAATAGCACACTTATCCCCCATGTATGCTCTTAATAGAACCCCCCCAAGCATGCTCTTAATAGAAAACTTTCCACCATGCATGTTCTTAATAGAACACTCCCCCCCCCCGTTCATTCCCTTAATATAACACACCCCACAGTGCATGCTATTAATAGAACACTTTTCTCTCTGCAACCTCGTAATAGAATATTTTCCTTCCGTTTGTGGTAATATAGAACACTTTCCCCACCAAGCATGCTCTTAATAGAACACTTTCTCCCATGAATGCTCTTAATAAAACACTTTCCCTCATGCATGCTATTAATAGAACACCCCCAGTGCATGCATTTAAGAGAACACTTTCCCCATGCATGCCCTAATAAAACACTCCCCACCCGAGCATGCTGTTAATAGAAAACCCCCCTCTCGTGCATGATCTTAATAGAACACTTTCCCCGTGCATGCTCTTAATAAAACACTTCCCTCCATGTGCATATTCTTAATAGTACACTCCCCTCCCCCATGAATGTGTTTAAGAGGACACTTACCCCATGCCTGCTCTTAATAGAATAGTTTCCCAGGGCATACTCTTAATAAAACACTTTCCCCGTGCATGATCTTAATAGAACACTTCCCACCCCTGTGCATTCTCTTAATATAACAATTCCGCCCCAGTGCATGCTCTTAATAGAACAATTTCTCCTGTGCATGCTCTTAATATAACACTCCCCCCATGAATGCTTTTAAAAGAACACTTTCACCCATACATGCTTTTAAAAGAACACACCCCTGTGCATACCCTCAATAGTACACTACCCCCATGCAAGCTTTTACTAGAACTTTGTCTTCCATTGCATGATCTTCATAGAATAATTTCCCCGTTCATGCATTTACTAGAACTTTTTCTTCCAGTACATGCTCTTTATAGAATACTTTCATGCATTTAATAGAACACTTCCCCCCATTCATGCACTTAATGGAACACTTTCCCCTGTGCATTCTCTTAATATAACACTATGCCCCCAGTGCATGCTCTTAATAGAACACTTTCTCCTGTGCATGCTCTTAATAGAACACTTTTCCCCATGCATGCTCTTAATAGAACACTTTCCCCGTGCATGATCTTAATAGAACACTTCCCACCCCTGTGCATTCTCTTAATATAACACTTCCACCCCAGTGCATACTCTTAGTAGTACAATTTCTCCTGTTCATGCTCTTAATATAACACTTCCACCATGCATGCTTTTAAAAGAACACTTTCACCCATGCATGCTTTTAAAAGAACCCCCCTGTGCATACCCTTAATAGTACACTACCACCCATGCATGCAATTACTAAAACTTTTTCTTCCCGTGCATGCTCTTTATAGAATACTTTCCCAATGCATGCATTTAATAGAACACTCCCCTCCCATGCATGCTCTTAATGGAACACTTTCCCCCTTGCATGCTCTTAATAGAACAATTGCCCCCATTCATGCTCTTAATAGAACACTTCCCAGTGCATTCTCTTAATATAACACTCTGCCCCCAGTGCATGCTCTTAATA